>NC_141397.1:45145364-45829114 GCF_034619465.1 Leptosomus discolor
TGACAATCCAGCTGGAGAAACCAGCTCTTCCAGGCCTTTTAAAACTAGTCAGTGATCAGCTCTAGCAAGCTTGATTATGCCCATTTAGCCCACTAGTGCATACTGCTTGCGAGAGAGACATAAAAGTGGGACTTAAAGGCCAGCAGGAATGTGGAATCTTGCACATGGTGGATTGAGCAGTACTTATGAAAAATAATATCAAGTTCTGAACATGATCACTGAACCATGATCTCAGTACAAAGGCTGAGAACCTAGTAATACATGGTGCTTTTTTATTTTGCCCTGTCCTGCATCTCAATGAAGAATAAAATATCCCCAGATTCTTCCTGAGAAAAAGTAAAAAATTATGATCGGTTTTTGCCCTGTTCAGCTGGAGCTTTGCTGTTGTACTGGTTTAAAAGAAGCCATTGAAAGAAGCTTGGCTTCCTCCTTCAAGCCAATGGTGACTTCTTTACCACAGTAGAATTCTATACAGGAGCAGAATATTCTGTACTGAATGTTAGGAGCAGTTGTTACTATTTGTTGGATGTGAACTTAATGGATGAACAGCAGTGAGTTTATTTGCTAATGAACAGCTCTCTGTAGTCCTGGCTTTGGCTTCTGTCATTAACCTGATTAGACCAGAATTATCTGCCATGTTCTTGGATGTTCTTTCACTAGTATTAGAAGGTCATTAAACAATGGGTGTATATTTGCAAGCTCCACTGGGATTTCTTTTAATTTCAAACAGGTAGAGATGGATTTCATGTTTCATTTTAACATGCAGATTTTTTTATAGGAGTTGGCAGATTCTCAACTTCAAGCAGAGTCAGCCTGAATTGACTGGATTTTATTACTAACATTTCAGTTAGTTTTCAGTTTAATTGTAAAAATTGTAGCAGGGTTAGTTGGATTGTTGTTTTTTTTTTTCGTTAAAGCATAATATTAACACTTTAGAGATCACTTGAGCATCATCTGTTTTGTTTTCTAGGTGTTTTATTTGTTTTTAAGGACAAAGTGGTTTTGGTCATAAGAGAAAACAATATTCATTCCATCAAATATATGCTGTTCTGGCATTTGTTATTTATATAACCAACTATATTGCATTAGCTGCTTAATTGTCCATCACTGCAAAAAGCTTGAACCTCACAGTTGAAGTACGGGTAGCTGAATTTGAACAAAGTAGGAGGTTCTTGAAGGCAGTTTAGAGCAGGGATTGGTATAGCTTTATGATATGTGGTGTTATTTTGGGGACCTTAGCAGTGGGTAAATTCTTTGTTCTCTACCTTGAACATGGCTATCTGTGTCTGATTTATTTTACTCTAACACTTCCACGAGTAGACCCAGTAGGTTCAGAAACAAGTGTTAGAAATTCATAACTTCAAGATGCAGTACTCAACTTTTAATAAAGAGATTAGTTTTCAAGTTCTATGTAGGTAGTTTTTAACCTCCTGGCTGTAATAGATTCTATCTCTGCCCCAATGCAAATGTTGCATGAGTGTTTCTCACAAATGAAACCATGCTATTGTATAAATCCTAAATTTGGCAATTGCGTCACTATAGCCATCCATGTCATATTATCGAATCTCAGCATTCTTATTATGTTTTGGCATTAGTCACCTTAGTATTCCAGTGATGAGAGATTACTTTTTATCTCATCTCATATTTTCTGGCAACCGGTACTGTTAACTAAATCTTCCTCAGCAGACTCCCCCATGGTTTTGGTTCGGTGCAGCTGTGGGGAGATATGGTGCTGAATTCATCCTGTAAAATTCCAAATATTGCCAAAAAATGTAAATGAGGAGGGGGAAAAAGAAAAAAGGTACAGGGCCCAGATTGCTAGGAACCATTGTAGCAAATTGTTTTCTGTGAGTCCTGGTAGTTCTTTTCACAGTATGTTGTGGTGCTTACGGAAGAAAGGCTTCCTGCTGCTGCTAAGGCTGCCATATACATGGATGGAGCAGCTCCTCACATAGCAAAGCTTAGGGAGAAAGGACAGGTCAGAGTTCATTATTCTGGGGAAGTGATTTTTGCAGTATGTGGCTAATGAGGATATGCATAGGAGCCTTGGACTTAAATATACTTACCTCCGCCCCGTTTTTTTTTTAACGCTGCATTTTTTCTAGCTCAATCAGTTGTAATCAGGGTTATTGTGATGTTGTTTCCTCTTCCTCAGTATACAGGCAGCAGGAGGCTATCAGTGCTGAGAAGTATGGACAGATGCATATGCTTAAACAATTTTTTTCCCCAGGAAACCACCTTTTACCACTTAAATATCCTTATTAACTATTTTACTGCCTTCATTTTTGGAAATTGAGCTAAGTAGCCTAACCCACAATCCTAAGCTGTCTCTGAGCTGACAACATCCCAGGTCTGCTGTCAAAACCTTCAGTGCCCATTTGACAGTGTCAGATGATTTTATGTGGCTGTTGGTACAAAATACTGCGGAGTGCTGCAGACTTAAAAAGGAGAGTAAATAAAATAGATGTTGATGTGAAATAATGTGATGGATTTTGAAGAGACTATTATTAAATAGCATAAGAAATTCTATATGACCTGTGCCATTTTCATTTTGAATTCAGTAAAATAATTAATTGTTCAGTAATTGAAGATGTCATAGGTTTTCCACCCTAGTGCACTGGCCTGTCACAAAATCCAGAGCTCTGCTGCAAACAAATAGGGCCACTTAGTCATCTAAGTACACATATAATGCAGACGGCTTGCTGAGTTAGTCTGGGCAATTAACGGATCAAACATGTTTTGAGACAAATTTGATGACCCCATTCACACACTCAATATTCGATTTATAGCACCAGCATTTCTGCTGAATCTATTAAGGCTGTAAATGAAGAGAGACTTTCTCAAAGGCCGTCACTGGCCCATGATTGTGGCTTATGTTAAGTGATGGTGGGAGCGTGGCGACCTGCTCCAATGCAGGATGCCTTGCTGCACAGAGCTCAGCTCAGGGACTTGGGGTCTCTGCCCAGGCTGAGGGATGCAGTTGCCACTTTCCCATTTGCCAGTTCAACCAGTAGCGAAGCTGAGCATGTGTCCCAGAGACAGGCACACAGAGGATGCTGACAGGGCCAGGCACATAGAGTGCCATGGACAATGAATGCAGCACCTACATACAGGACTCACACAAAACATAAACAGTCAAGTCCCCTTCTTCCTTTTCAGCCAGCAGATACACAAGGCGACTAGTGAAAGCACACACACATGACACTCTCCGGATTCACAAGCACACGTACATTCACAGATCCCTTGAGTACCGGCACCTCTTGCCTTTTTCAGTTGCATGTTAGGGCAAACAGTAGCATTGTGTTTGTGCATCATTCCTGTCAAGGCACAGAATCATCATGGCACATAGCAGTATCTCAAGACTGCAGCAAGGGAGAGCTTATACTGGGGACTGTTTGAATGCAGGGCTCAGTCAGGGCAGCTATAGATTCCCTTCCTCACAGGAACTTGGTGCCAGATGGAAGTAGCTGACAGGTCTTGGAGAGGGAAAGGTGCTGCAGTGTTTCACAGGTAATGAATAACCAACATATGCAACTGAGAAAAAGTGTGAAGTTGGGGCCAAAAATCATATCCTAAATAATTCATGGGACTTGAAATATTTGTTGTGGAAAAAACAGTATTGCCAAGCTGGGCTTTGCCTTTTTGGCATTTGCTGCATTTGCCACTACTCCATGCCTCACCCCCCCACCCCCCCAATAACTAGAACTTTGGGGTTTTTAGAGATAAAGAGCTTCAATGGACATTTAAAGAAGTGCTCCTGAATAAATGGTGTATCAAATAAGAAAACCCCAACCCTCTCATATCTTCTTTAGGTTCTTGAGTATAGTAATCAACCTGAACTTCATACCTTGAATTTCTATTAAGATGTCTGAAAATAAATGTGCGGTTGGCTGAGAATAAAAGAAAATGTATCTGTCAGTGCAAAAAATACAATCCAATGCACAGCGCTACCAAATAAACAAAACAAAATATTCCAAGCTTATTGTGTTATGAATGACAAACATGATTCTGAGAACTCTGTTTGTTGCTGCTTGCACATGTCTGTGGTACAGATCCTGCATGTCTCTGCTGACAGCACACCTCAAAATTCTACAGTACAGGGAAGAATACCTGGAGGACTGTAAAGTTCAGATTTCAAGTTTACCGATATTTTGGAGTATGAAAGCTGCATCTTTAGAATGAGGAGACCAGAACTTTGTCTGCTCTGCCAGCATTGCTGACATGCTCTCCATCTGCTCTGTTTCTTAGTTTCTGTATCTGTAAATTACTGTAAAATGCAGTAATACTGTTTGTGAGGAGTAGGAAGCACAACTAACTTTTATTTTTGAAATATTTTAGATCTTTGGATGAAAGTTGTATAGAATGCTAAAGTGTTTATTGACTACCTGGGTGGCAGGGTCCCTGTGTTCTTATAGGGTCTGAACCAATACTTAAGAGTTTTATTAACTTGCTTAAGTGGGGATATGGTCCTCATATGGATGAGATCAGGATACTACCTGGGCAAATAAGAATCTGGAGTCTTTCCACCAAAACCAGTTTTTAAAAAGGATATGTAATGACACATATCAGAGGGATTTGCCACTGACTGATGTCTGAGGATCCTAGGGATCTAAACACAGCTAAATAGAAGCAGCTTATTCCTTTTGCATGTTTTTCCACTGGAACCTCAAACTTTCTAAAGAACAATGTCACAAATTTAATTTTTTTTTTGTACCCAACCCTAAAAATCTAGTTTCCTAAATATTGATAATCATTTTTCTTCAATCTTAAAACTTAGAAATTCCCATCTAGTTACTTAGAATTTTTGAAAACTCTTAATGTAAGTTTTTTCATATTGATTATGAATATGGATTTGAGATGCAAGCCCCAGTGTTTAACGTTTGAAAGCATTGGTCTTCAGCTATAATGTACAGGACGTTTTTGTTGTGTGCTATGATGTTTTTCTAGCTTGAGAGATGGGTTTACTAACTTGAAGCTCGTAAACATACTGTCTTTGAATATCTTATAATTATTGATTGATTTATTTCTGCAAGCAATAGAGCAAGTAGTGTTGTGAAGGCATTCAGGAAAAATCATAGTCTTGTTCTTGAAATGTATCCCTAACCCATGACACCCACAATGCCATCTCTAGGTAGTATTTTTCCTTGTTGTTTTAATTATACAGGTAACTGAAAATAACAACAATGAAAGAGCCTTCAAATCCTCTTGCAGTGGTTTGTCTTGCAAGTTTTCCTTATGTAATTTGTGGATTGGTTCAATGGACTGAGCATCTCTACTTCCGTGGTTAGATTAATTAATTGCAAAATGTGTTTGCTTTAACTCTGAACTTTTTACCTTTTGCATTGAAAAGGAGAACTGGAGAAAAAAGTTTCTAAAACTTCTGAGATTTCCTTCCGTTTCTCTGTCTCCAATGTTTAATTATGGTTTTGCTGGCAGTAACTTAAATTAGCATCTAGTGGTAATTACTTTGCGTGATCATAATAATTCCAAGATGTATAGAAGTTTATTTCTATGTCTGTTCAATTTGCTGTTCTGGAAATTATGTTAGAATGTATTACATTACAAAAGAACTTTAATGAATGAACTAAATTCCACTCTAATTTATATTCTTTTTTGATTACAATATAGCTTCTTACTCTGTCCATGTCAGTTATATGAAAATCATATTTAAATAGCTAAGACAATTCAACAGTGTTTTAAGTGTGAGCATAAGGATGAAACAGCTCATAGGAGATGAATGTTTATTGTCAGTTTGTAGAGAGATTTACACGATTCAAAGTTTGCATTTGCTCAGATCATAATACCTGGCTACAAGTGACCTTTCAGCAAGTTCCCTCTTCCTATTAAGCCTCTGTTTTTGCTTAAAATAAAGTGAGTATTCGATAAAACTCAGCAAAATGCCTCAGGGCAGCTCACTTCTACAAACCAAACTGAACCCATCAGATGAAGCCGTCAGAGCTTGGGCTTTATCTAATGCTGCACACTCTTTTATAAATTGATTCCCTTTTCTGCCAACCCAACATGTCCGTGAAATAGCTTGGCTGCTGCTCCAAGTACAATTATTATTCCACCTGAGGTGATTTGTGTGGTCTTAGAGGTGAGCAAACATCCATTTATACTCAAAGAGATTGTAGATAAAGTAGACAGAAGGGTGAATTCCAGGCAGGCAATGATTGGCAGCTGTGCCATAACGTGCCAGTTGCAGGCCGGCCCTGTGGCCCGATAGGAGTCAGTGTCAGTCTGCAGTAGCTGGCCAGGGCCACAGCCATGGCCACAGAGCCGGGCTCTGGGAACTGTCCTACCAGGACAAGTTATAACCTCCATACCTTCCCGCACACAAATCCTAACCCAGAGGAATTTCAGTCTGGTTACTGACTCTGTAGGGAATATCATTCATGCTTATGGATACCTGCCTGTATTTACCTATTTTCTTGTATATATGTCACAAATATGTGCAATTATGTGCATGTGTGTTAGGACGACTTTGTGATTGTAAGGCATTGTCCACAATTCTGTATAAATGGAAAAAAGGTCTTTTTTTTTTCAGGAAATCTTTTACCTCCTTCCCTGCCCCGAGTTAATATTTAATCTCATTACTTTCTTGGAGTAAAGAGTCAATTTTTAGACGGACACTAACTTCTCAATAACAAACCAGGAAGTGTATTATTTAGAACACATCCTTGATATCTATATTGTGGATCTTATATTTTCATTTCTTCTCCATGTAGCCCTGAATAGACTTACTTCCTAATGTGCAATGGAATATAGGGTATGCCTTTATCTACCTAGCTCAGCAAAATCCAGCAAGGATTAAACATAAAATAATCTCAAAACGTAGTCACTAGAGATAAAAATAAAATTGCTATAGAACTACAAAAGCAGACATTAAATTCAGATATAGGTATAGTATCAGAAACTATTTAATTTTATTAAAAAGGAAAAAATAAAACCACACCACTAAAACCTGGCAAGATTTCAAATTGATCATATCCGTTCAACCAATTATTTTTTTTTTAAGAAAGCGCATGTAACCAATGCAATAAATAAATGAGATAAAGTACAAATATACCACTTTAAATAATCATATAATCATATAGGGTACTATTATCTCATATGTAGAATTAGCTTTCCAGTTGGCAATTGAAATTACTTTTTGCTAAAAATCTAGTTTGAAATTGGTGGTGATGTGAATGGTTGTGCAAAGTACACAATATTTTTCTTAAAGCAGAAAAAATCACCCTTGTGGGTAATTTTATGTCATTGCACACCTTGCTAATAACCATTTGTATTGGATTATGTTATAATATTGATCTGATCAAAATCTTCTATTAAAATGGCTGTATTTCCAAATAGAAATTCAAGAAAAGTCCAGTGTCAGTGAGTTTCAATACTTCCTAGCAAATAAAAGCTTTTTTTTTTTTTTCTGTTTTGTTTTTAATGGCAATAAAACAATTGTGGTGTTTTTTTTTTTATCAAAGGGAATAAACTCAGCCTCCCTACTCCCTGCCTCAATGGCTTGGAGAAAAAAAGCAAGTGCGTTGATGAAAACTTTTTGTCTAACTGGACTTTTGATTTAAACTATCATCAAAATGCAAAACAAAGAGTTCTCAGTATTGGTAAGAAAGAAAGAATCTGTCTCCAGGCGACTTTCACGTACTGATGTGCGTCTACTGCCGGTGGAAGTATAGCTGGACAAATCACTTGAGTGAGACTATACCTTTTCACAGGAGAGCACTGAACATTGTTATTGTTTTGTTCTGCTAGAAAAAGATCCCACAGATGCTACTATTAGTGACATTCTTTAAATGGAGACCTAAAGGTACTTCTAAAGCCATTCTTAATTTGATTAAACAAGAGTAAATACATATGGAAGAGTTCAGAGACCAGCAATTCTCACTGATGTAATGGAAAATGTGTTGGCTAAGCATTTTTGAAAAGTCAGTCACATATTGGAAAGCAGTTCATGTAACGTTAAGAGCAAAGGAAAATAAATATGTAGGCACTGGAAAATAAAGACAATGGTTTAAAAGGATATGGCAAAGTGAGAAAATTTTCCTTTCCCCAGCCAAACCCCTACCAGTGTTCACAGCCATATTTCGAGCCACCAGCATCAGTGTTCAGATGAAAAAATGTTTTATGTATTATTTACAGTATCTCTTATTTGCTGTTCCTGTACTAAGCAGAAAGACACAGTTTCAATGTATAGAAGTAACATTATTGCTGAGCTTCGCCATCTGTCAATAAGTAAATGGAAACCACTCATATCTCTTAGAGCTCTAAACCCAAAAATTAAGGGTTATTGAAGCATGTGCCCAAAATAATACAAAAATATTTGTGTAAAATGTACAGAGCATTATTTACATACTTTGGTTAGGAATGTGCTTATATACTGTGTTGAATTGTGGCCCAAGAGTTAGATTTTTCCCATATTAAATATACTACCTTGTGACGAGTGAGTGAGTTTGCAAATTAAGATGTTTCATAGGCTTTTGATCATTGCATAAATATGTGAAGTTTCTTTGAAGCACCAGTGTTAGCTTACCGTGCTCTAAACTTCTAGGAAAGGGTATGACTAAGTTATAGATAGTTTAATGCTTGATTCAGCCTTCAAGCTTCCAGTTAATGGTTTTGAGTGTAACTAAATGTATACAATTAAACAAGCAGGTTTTGTTGGGTTGGTTGGTTTGTTTGTTTGTTTGTTTTTATTTAGCATTTTGGGGTTTTTTGGGTTGTGAGGTTTTTTTTTTTTTCATAACTGGCAAAACGCAATGCTATTTAAAGTGTGAAAAGAATTCTGATGAAAGAAACTGTAAAGTGGCAGACCAGAGCTTTCCCCAGAGAAAGAATGTACAGTATCAAACATACGAACTGTAGGGTCTACTGAGTAAGAAAAGGTAGAAGGCAAACTCATTTGAAGAAGCAGAGATCAGTATTTCTTACAGCAAATGCTGGCAAAAAGTAGCAACAAGAAGAAAGATGCTGTAACATTAAAAAAACCCAAGATTTACTCTATTAGTTATGGCATAGAAAAGGACTGAGGTATTTTTTTAAATGATTGGTGGAGTAAAGTCAGGGTTTTGAAAGATTTGGTTGTACAAGCATCTTAATAAAACACACAGAAGAATGTTAGTCTCACAATTTATATTAGTTCAGTTTTACTCCAGAGAACAAAGTAGATATACTGGTAATTAAATTAAACTTGTTTGTTTCTTTCTTTCAGTATTTGTTAGCTAGAAACCATTTTTTATGACTTAGCAATAACAAGCATTGATTTGTGTACCTTGTAATCTAGTTGTTTTTACGTGCATCTAGCCCACACCCACCCACGCTCTTTGCTTCAAGTAATCGCAATGCTACAGTGCTGGGGGGGTAACACAATTAATTTTTAGCGTGTAATCACTGTGAGGAGGTCATAATGCCTCACTTCTAGCCAGCTGTTGTCACAATTTCACACTGACAATTCTGACACAGGCTGGTGTCAACAGAGGACTTGGAACATCAGGGAGAGAATTTATAGTATGTCACAATTTGTTTTTCACAACTGGACAAACCAAAGAATTGAAAGATTACATAGTACTACTTAGACATCACTAATATTTTAATATCTATCCATTAATGTAAGGAAAGGTCCTAAGAGTCAGACAGTGCTTGGAGCTCCTGTGAACTATAGCAGGGGGGTCCTTATTAGTAACTGAGTCTGAAAGTGATTGAATCAGGAACACGGGCATTTTCCTGCAAGCATAATCAAGGGGGTTTTTTGTTATTGTTATTTCTTTGAAGTAGGATATAACACACCCTTAAGGCACTGATATCGTATAGTTAATTTTCAGTGAAGAGAGTCATTTTCAGTAATATAATGCAAACTTACAGTACTAGATTCTTACAAAACCACGTATTTTTTTCAGACACAAGTTTCTTCTTACTGCGTTTGTGACACTGAGAGAAAATGATAGTTTACTAGAGTGAAGTGTTTATCAGGGATGTTTGCAGCATTTAATCAATAGGTTCTCCAACCTTGACAAACTGTAAAAAAAGCCCACTGGCATAGCTGTCTTAATCCTGCTAACACATACAGTGTCTGCCTCCCTAATGTGGCAATTTAATTAGCAGAAGACTAATTACTAGAGCTGTGGGATCTTCACAGCATCATCTTACAGACAAGTTAACTTTTCCAAAATAAAAAAACCCAAGCTCTTTAAGTTGTCCTTACCCGGAAAATTTCTCTCTAAGTCCCACAGACTGTTTTATTATGTTACTCCCGCCTGGTTCTTTTATATCTTCTGCAGCCTTAAATAAATCCTTGCTGTTCCTTATCTTTTTTCTAATTTTACCTATCTTTCCTTCATTTTATTGGCTACTAGTTTCTCCTATGTGTCTAGGAAGCCACTTAAAGGTTATCTTGCTCATGTTTGTACCTCCTGAACAGTGGCATAGCCATATCCCCTGCAGGAAAAAAAAAAAAAAGATTTAAAAAAATCTGTTCTTTCTTTTTTTCTGTTGAGCAGGATTTTCTCCTACATCATGGTTCTGATTAGTCTTCAGATGTGGGAAGTATGTAAAGCACTTTCTTATTTAACCTTATTTAGGAAAGCATGTCAGCACACTTAAGCCCTGTTCTTTTTGATACTTAAGGATCCTCCTGAATTTAGACAAAGCCCATCTCCACAAAAGCACTGGCATTTTATGAAGATTATATGATTTAAGAATAGAATAGAAATATTTTTATGATGCTGAGCTTAGCAGCGTTGAACTCCTGGACACAAACAAAACTTAGGGACTTTCTATAGCTCTGGAAACAGCTCTCAAGAGTTTGCATAACTACCAGCCCTCCTAGTGGCAGTGGGATTAGAGATCCAGGGTGGACCTGTGGAGAAAGAGAGAAATAAAGGAGAATTTTACATATAGTTTTACATACAGTGGTTCTCTTCTTCCAGTTTTCTGTGCATCAATGCTTGGGTTTTTTACATATCAATGTACTTGATATTTTGGGAGTAGTGGCATACCTTTACTACATTGAGTTGATGTGTAGGTCTTTTTCATCCTTTCAAGCCTAAAGTAAAGTCTATACAGGTAGTCAGTGGCCTACGCTGATACTGAAGGTGAAGTTGTTTGTGGTTTGATTTTTTTTTTTGCCTAAACTGTAGTAAAAGAGTTGTTATCATCTTCATTCCTTTGATACATTTTAAATTTAAACCCAAGACCATAGTATGCAGCCTTAGGTGTGAAGTAAAATCTGTTTGAAAATGAAGGTGAAGTGAATCGCTGGGACAAGAAATGTTTATGAATATTTTCTTGTAGGAAAAAGGAGTGTTGTCAGATTTAACATCTGTCATGTCACTTCCTTGAAAGCAATGCACATCCTAACTTGTGATTTTGAGAGGATCTTGGTAGCTTAATTGTAAAATGTGGGTATTTCTTAAAGGAATTTCTTTGCTTATAAAAAGGGGAGAGAACAGACATAAATCCTTCAGGGGGGTCAGCAAATCTTGAGGACTGTCTTTTCTCTTTTTCATTTTAGACAGAGAGTTTCTTTCTGTAAAAAATAAGCTCCATAACATATGTAAAGGTGAAATGGTGACTGTTTGGGAGGATATTATCAGACTAGGCACAGAACAGGAATTTAGGTACAGTTAAGATTTCTAATTTTAGAATCTGATTTTGCAAATGCTTCAGCATATACATAACTCTACTTACAATCAGAGAGGAAGCAAGCATAATGTTTAAGCACATCCACATGTTCCTGCAAGAACTTTTTGTGCAATCTGTGAATGGATTTTTTTCGCACAAGTCCTGATACAAATTGATGCTAGCAATTAAGCATCTCAACTTTCTGTTTGCTTTGGTTGGGGTTTTTGTTTGGTTTTTTTGGTGTGTTTTTCTGTGTGAGGTTTGTTGGGTTTTTTGCTTGTGGGTTTTTTTTTTTTTTACAAAGAGAAATTCCTTTTTTGTTTGAGGTTTAGAAAAACTTTCTATGAAGAATTAGATATTTTTCCATATGATATACTAAACATCATTTTATAAGGACCCTTACCTCTTTTAGGGGACTTTAAAAATGCATTTAAAACTGCCTTAGTCTTTCTTGTAGCCTTGTTTTTTTTATTATGAGTGTTGTCAATTCTTAAGGCATGCTGTGACTGAATATTGTCTTCCAGAGACTTATATGGCTTTCACTATGCTTTTTCTTATAGTGAGTCATTTCTCTATGGATTTTTCTCTTCCTGTGCTAAATACTGTTTCAGTATGCTGAGGTTCTGTTATCTGTGACATATTATAAACATGCTGTTTCTAGGTGTACTCTATAGCAGTATTTTTGAAAGGAAAGAAAAATACTTTTCTAGAAGTAGGAGGGAAATAGATTACTTGAAAAAAACATACAGCTGTTTTCAACAATTTGATATCTTATTGCGTACATAAGGCTCGTGCCTTACAAATGCGTTTCTGAAAATCAAGAAAGTGGTATTTCTTTTTAGGAAGCCTAACAAGTGAGTATCAAGAGCAACAATCACTCAGCTGTAACCAAGTGATGAGTAAATCAGGCTGGTATCTGGAGCAATTCACTCAAACATGGCATAAATGATGTCGTGATGATTTTAGGTTTGGACTTATTCCACCATGGATGAAAATTGGAAAGCAAGAGATCTGATCAAGGTTCTCATTTTACCACAAATTAAGTTTCAATGCTGAAAGTCCTTTGATCATGTGCATTTCATAGTTATGGTAGGATCATGTAGCATGTGTATTCCTGTATCTACACATCTAATGTAGAAAAACTTTAAATTCAACATTGAGCTTATTTGATTTACTCCCTCGATACAACTTCTGCATCAAAGGAGTTGAGCCAAAGAGACTCGGCTTTCTCAGTCACAGGATCACAGAACGGTAGGGGTTGGAAGGGACCTCTGGAGATCACCTAGTCCAACACCCCCCTCCCCGCTAAAGAAAGTTCACCTACAGCAGCAGGTCACACAGGAATGCATTCAGGCAGGTTTTGAATATCTCCAGGAAAGGGGACTCCACAACCTCTCTGGGAGCCTGTTCTAGTGCTCCATCACCCTTAATGTAAAGAGGTTTTTCCTCATGTTGAGGTGGAACTTCCTGTGCTCCAGTTTGTGCCTGTTGCCCCTTGTCCTGTCACTGGGCACCACTGAAAAGAGCCTGGCCCCATCCTCTTGACACGTGCCTTTTAGATATTTATAAGTGTTGATAAGGTCCCTGCTCAGTCTTCTGTTCTCCAGGCTAAAGAGCCCCGGGTCTCTCAGCCTTTCCTCATGAGAGAGATGCTCCAGTCCCCTCATCATCTTAGCAGCCCTCCACTGGACTCTCTCCAGTAGTTCCCTGTCCCTCTTGAAGTGGGGGGCCCAGAACTGGACACAGTACTCCAGATGTGGCCTCACCAGGGCAGAGTGGAAAAATTACCTCTCTTGGCCTGCTGTCCACACTCTTAGTTCACCCCAGGATACCTTTGGCCTTCTTGGCCACAAGGGCACATTGCTGGCTCATGGGCAACTTTCTGTCCACCAGAACCCCCAGATCCTTCGCAGCACTGCTCTCCAGCAGGTTGACCCCCAGCCTGTACTGGTGTGTGGGGTTATTCATCCCCAGGTGCAGGGCCCTGCACTTGCCCTTGTTGAACCTCATTACGTTCCTCTCTGCCCAGCTCTCCAGCCTGTCCAGGTCTTGCTGAATGGCAGCACAGCCTTCCGGCGTGTCAGCCACTCCTCCCAGTTTAATATCGTCAGCAAACTTTCTGAGGGTGCACTCTGTCCCTTTATCCAGGTCACTGATAAGTATGTTGAATGAGACTGGACCCAGTACTGACCCCCAGGGAACACCACTAGTTGCAAGCCTCCAACTGGACTCGGCACCACTGATCACAACTCTCTGAGCTCTGTCCTTCAGCCAGTTGTTGATCCAACTCACTGTCCACTTCTCTATCCCACATTTCCTAAGCTTACCTATGAGGAAGTTGTGGAAGACAGTGTTAAAATCTTTGCTAAAGTTGAAGTAGACAACATCCATTGCTTTCCACTTGTCCACCCAACCAGTCATACCATCATACAAGGTTAGCAGTTTGGTCAGGCATGATTTCCCCTTGGTGAATCCATGCTGACTACTGATAATCTTCTTTTCCTTCATCTATTTAGAGATAACAGCCAGGATGAGCTGTTCCGTCACCTTTCCAGGGATGGAGGTGAGGCTGACTGGTCTGTAGTTACCCAGATCCTCCTTTTTGCCCTTTTTGAATATTGGAGTGACATTGGCTTTCCTCCTGTCCTCAGGCACCTCTCCTGTCCTCTGTGACCTGTCAAAGATGACGGAGAGCGGCTTAGTAAAAATGTCTGCCAGCTCCTTCAGCACTCACGAGTGCATCCCATCAGGACTCATGGATTTTTGAATGTCCAGTCGGGCTAACAGATCCCTAACACAATCCTCCTCGACCAAGGGGCAGTCTTCCTTCCTCCAGCCTTTCTCTACTACCTCCAAGGTCTGGGATTCCTGAGGACCAGCCTTAGCAGTAAAGACTGAGGTAAAGAAGGCAGAGTTACTAAATATCCTCTGTCACCAGGGCACCTGCCTCGTTCAGCAGGGGGCCCACATTTTTCCTGGTCTTCCTTTTGCTTTCTTGTTACAGACATGCTCACCTGGATGAACACTATGACTCCTTCTGTGCACTTGATGGTATTTGATTCCATGTTTCATTTCATTGCAATATCTTACTGTCTTATTAGCAAAGTCTCTTCAGAAATGGAATAGGTTTAAGTTTAAAAAACAGGATTTTTTGGTTGGTTGGTTGGTTTGTTTAGTTTATACATATATCTATATATTTTATATATAGATATGCCAGTGGTGTAATTTATCATAAGGTAGTTTCCTTTCTCTTTTTTTTTTTTCTTAAATACTATTAGTGTTCAACATTATGTTCATTATGTTTATGTTTTAAAATTAAAATAACAGTTATTGCCCCTTAGGATTTCTCGTGACAAAATTCTGTAGTAGCTCCTCTATGCATTTCCCATGCAAAATATAAGGAACTTTTGTATATTGAAAGTAATGTAATCTTGTGTATTTATTATCACAGTTCAGATGTCAAGAGAAAATGGTAATATTTTGCTTTTTTGGAAGCATTTAAATTCAGGTATTGTGGAAAAATAACTTAAAAATAAGGATGTTGATTGTACTTCAAGACAAGCCAAATTTGTAGTGAAAGACTGACAAAATGCACAGCATTTTGGGACAGAGGTGTAATACTTAAGTCAGGCCCTATTACAGGCACTGTACAAATGTACAATGAGAAATATGTGCTGCCATGAGTGTCTTATGTTTTCAATAAAGGAGATTTCCTGGGTGTGGAGAATAAAGAATTTATGCAGGGTTATACAGGAATTAAGTGTCAAAGCCATGACGGCAAAGTTGTGTTCAGCCCTATTCAGATAGTACCCATGAGTACCAGCAGGCGCTTGAAGCTCGTCCTTGAGTGTTTTTGCAGGAAAAATCTAACAAGCTATACAGTAATGTACTAATAAATGTGAGAAGGAGTCCGAGGCATATGAGATCTTTCTTTTGCATGTATGGCTATAGATGGTCAAAGTTTGTTTAATTCCTTTTAGATCTGTTCTCTGAGGCTTTGCCACTGTAACACAAATAGATGGAGATGAGGGAAAGGACCAGCATGTGCTAATCTGCACATATGCAATTAAGTTTGTAAAATTTGTCTGGATTGCTGGACCGACAAGTCCAGCACAGATCTAGAGTAGCTGGAGAAGCTCACAGTTCTCGGAAGGAATCCAAAGCTTTAGTTCAGTGATGGATACTTAGGCAGGAAAGGCCAAGCAAATGCCCACAGGTTTGAAAAAGTTGAATAATGTTATCGCTATGCAGAAGGTTTTCTTTTTTTCTTCTTAGAATCAAACAAACTGCTCAGTGCCCTCTAGGTATATATGTATTATTAATAACTCCTTATCCTGCTACCCATTTTGAAGCAAAAACTAAACCATAAAATATAACCGAGGTGTGAAAAAAGAAATGTTTTAATGAAACCCATGACTTAACTTCAGCCAAAATCCGTACATCACAAGATGGTTATTGTATTAAGCAAATTAATATGGCAGTGTGCTTTCCAATTAGGGCACATATCAATTTATTTTTATGGAAATGTTGTGTAGTTTATATTTTTAATATATTACAAAATGTGCAGGGAGTCTGCTACCTGGAACATAAGGCTCCCTGAGGCTCACACACATTACTTAACCCAGTTGTGTTAATAAATCTTTATATACCATGTTTTGCCAGCTCAGCTCTTAGTACAGCCTCAGAAGCTCAACCTGCCTAAATTTATGGGAAAACAACAACAGCTTGAAAAAGAAAAATGTTGTAGTAAGGGGAGAGGTGAAAGGAAATGTTCCTGTTCTCCCCACTGAGAAGACAAATGATGAGAGACTTTTTTCTTTTTTCTTTTTTTTTTCCAAAACCCACAGTATTTCCTTTCCTTTCTATAAGAAAAATTAGTCTTAAGAAAAAGAAATTCAAAGATCATAAAGCATGAAGAGAAAGAGGAATTGGTCTTGGATACAAGATGGGATTGAGTTGTAATATAACAAGTTACAGGTCTTTTCCTACTGAAAGGCAGAACCAATTGATTTATCATCATGACTCCCAGCTTGCATTTTTTTAGGAAGGAACTGTAGATGCTAGGTAGCACGTCTCCTTTGATTTGCCACACTATGTCTTAATTACCAATGCTGGAAGTTCATGGTAGTATTTTCCAACTTCAAAGGCTTCAGCAGCTTAAACAGCGTGAGTGGATCAGATTTGTAAGAACACAGTGACAACGATATGGTGTCTTCATATTTTAGAATTGTCAGTTCAGTTCATTTTTTATTTATTTTACATCAAAGTGATAACAAGCACACAGAAAGGATAATAGGTTTAGTCAGCATTCTCTTCTTCTGCTGTCAGAGGAATTGAAAACATTCTCTTGTTTCAAGGGCTGGGATTCAGATCTGCAGTTAAAGTATTTTTTATTCTTATGGCAAAGGCAAATGATCTTAAAATTCTATTCTAAATGTCTTCGAGTCTTTCCCTGCTTATTTGTGATTTACATCGGTATAGCTCCAATAAGGTCTGCAGCTATGCTGGGGAAAGGCTGGTGTAAGTGGAAGAAACTCTGACCCATGAGCTATAGGATCCAGGGCATGGCATGGGGAATTTTAGCTCTGTAGAGTCCAATTCAGCAAATCATTTAGGTAGTTATTTTAGGTTAAGAATGTAAATAACCATTACTCATAGTATTGCTATCTCATGGTGAGGTCAGAGGCATGAGCAAATCTCCTTTAGTGGTATTGCTGCCTGGATGCCAAGTTGTTTACTTGGTCCAGTGGTGAAATACAGCATAATGATGATACAGCAATGGTGCATGATCCATGCCAAACTGAAGCACCTTAATTGGTTGTAATGGCTAGAATCCTGAAGAATCTTTAATCAGATTAGGGATGGCTAGAGATTGATTAACTCAATTAAATGGGAATGTCAATTTTAAAATAGCAGTATCTGTAGTGCTATAGCAATGTATTTTATATTGCAGTAGAGAATTGAGGTGTAGCCCAAATTCTTATATAAATTGTCTTAAATAATGATTTAGAAATGAAAAAATACACATCATAATTTTATACGCTTCCATTTATTCAATCTAATAAAGATTCTTCTCTGTATTACCTTTTATTTTATGTTGAATTATCTTAAATTAACATTACTGGTTATGTATGCTCTGCTATAGACTTAAGAACTTGTTGGTTTCTCCTGCAATGAAAGGTGCCTGAAAACTTGTTACATTAATTGCTGCTTTATGAAACCCAGACTATAACCAGTGCATCAGGTGAAAAATCTATTTCCCTCATCCTCACAATTGTCAGAGGGGATGTGTTCAAATATGTTTATCTCTGTACTATCATAACAAACAAAAATTATTATTGGTCTTCCGAGTGCTCCGGCTGTGACAATAAATTAAAACAATCATTGTCAGCAGAGAAAACGAGGAAAATACTATGATGAAGCATATAAAAGTGAGAGAGATGATTCCGCACATTAACATAATAATAAAATCATAGTATCTTTATAAAATGATGGAGATTTTCTTGTCCGAAGCCTTTTCAAATCATTCATGTTTGAAAAATTTTGAGAGTTGTAAGTAATACGTCTAATAGATCAGCATGTTAAGCACTGATTTGACAGTACTATCTGCCAATACTGCCACTGTCAGGACATTATTTTGTCTATTGTAAATCTTGCACAGATGTACATCTTAATCAGCCAAGACTTTTCAATGCCCTTTTTCTCAAAGGAAGTGGCATCAGGTTGTAATAACCTTTGCATTGTTCCTGATGAAGGATTTTTTCTTCCTCCTTTCATTTTTTAATTTAAGAATTGTTTAACTGAGCAATTCAAAACAACTACTAGTGCATAATATTAAACACTTGTACCATGCCCTCCACTTGATCGAGACACGCTTAATCAGGAATCTGTTTAATCTTAGAGAATGATTTCAAACTAATGGCAATAACTGTTGCTTAATTGGACTGGGAGTTCTGTAAATAGAAGACAACCTCTGCAGTTTTGTCAAATTTGCATCCAAACTTTGCATCTCTGTGACATACGTTACACAGCTGAAAAAAGAAAAAGGCTGATTTATTTCAAGTTGAATAGGAGAACAAGCAGAACATGCTATATCCTTTGACCCTTCCCTTCCTCAATTCTGTCTTGACCACTCCTGTTTTTCTTCCATTTCTCTTCCTCTAATGCGTGGCTGTTCTTTAGACTCGAAGCACAATCTGGGTTCCTCAGGCTTTACAGAGGAAGCATTGTACAAGGATCTCAGTAAGAAGATCTTAGGCAAAGGAAGCAGAAGGAAAACTTCGAGCTTCCCATATGTCTCTCCAGCTGACTAAAAATTCCTCTCACCCTCCCAATTAAGCTTCTTGCAGCCTACCTCCACTGTGTCATCTGTTTTGTTTTCTTTTTCTTGGAGTCCAGTGTGAATTCTTTATATATTTTCCATTCCCTGAAACTGAGGTTGTGAAGGTTACCAAAAATCTGGTTATATCTGTGTCATCCTGTTCATTACACTCCCCCACCCTGCCCCTTATCTATGTGAGAATGGACATTACTCTTCTGCCCTAATGCTGGCCCAGCAGCTGAGTTCCTCAGCCTACCTGTTTGTTAAGGGATCTTGGTTTGCCTATTCCTTTTCACTTTCTAACCTTTCTTTTCCTCAAGAAAGTTGGAGGCCCAGATAATCTGCCTTCTCTGGTACAGGTCTCAGTGCTATGAATAAGGAGCAGTAGATAGTCGTATGACTGGATAACAGAATATTTATTATACTGATGTAGAATTAAAAAACTTGTATGGAACACTGTCCCTATTCTTCACAACCTATGGAAAGTTCTGCAGACCTAGATGCCTTGATGTAAAGATTCAGGTGTTTTTCCTTTTCTTTTTAATATTCAAGTGGACTCTGAGTCTGTTTCTCAGACATGGTGTTTGTGGCTGTGAGTAGTTCTGCCCGATATGATAAATCCTGACCTAAATTTTAGGGCCTATGTTTTGCAAAAGAGTCTTTATAAGGGTTATTAGATTTATGGCACTGTAAATAGAATCATAGAATGGTTTGAGTTGGAAGGGACCTTAAAATAGAGGACAGGGCTTTCTTTTTCATCACTAAGGAATAAAGAAGGCAGTAAAGTTTCTTCTTTTCTTGTGCTCCTGGGTCAAGGTTTGGCTTAATAAGCAGTGAGAGGCAAGTGCAGTCACTGCATCTAATCGTTATGGTGGTAAGAATTCACTTTCCTCCAGCTTTTCATAACCTGTCTTAATAGGGCCCTGACCTTTGCTTTCAGTGTCAAGCACAGTAGAAATAACAAACCGTGAAAAAGTGAAGCTTGATGGTGGAATCTATTTGGGTTAAATTCTTCCAGCAGCCTTTGAAAAATTGATTCTGCAGTAGCAGGAAGAAGCAAGATGACCGTGGCAATCAGTACAGTGATTGTGTCATACAAACTTACAATAGAAGAATAGGTAACACTTTTGTTCTCAATTTTGGTCAAGGAGAACAGAGAGAGAGACCATGTGTGTGTGATCATTTGCATTGACTGTTTTAGAACATCTTTTGAAAAGACTTCCATGCAAAGTTTAATCTTAATGAGAAACAGGATCTTAGTCTGTTACTGATATATCTCCTTTCCAACATTCATTCAGTTTTTTGCCTTAAAAACACTGTGATGTTAATCGAGTGGAAACAGATGGGAATAAACAAATGCGTGACTACACTTTGCAACGAGTACTATTCTGTCTTATT
This sequence comes from Leptosomus discolor, assembly GCF_034619465.1. Classification (NCBI taxonomy): domain Eukaryota; kingdom Metazoa; phylum Chordata; class Aves; order Leptosomiformes; family Leptosomidae; genus Leptosomus; species Leptosomus discolor. Next base: position 45,165,712 of record NC_141397.1, read on the forward strand.
TAGTCCTCAATGAATGGAAAAGCTAATAAAAATGACTCTGTGCTGTAAAGTGATGACCCAATGTCTTGCTTGAGAAATTCAGGATCAAGATCCTTTCTTTCACTAACTTCAGTTTAGGTGATCCAAAGTACAAATCGTGAATATAATATTGTTTCTTTAATCTATAGGAGTGATTTGAGAATTAATCAAGTCTTATAAAGTTCTTAACTAACCAGGCAAAAGGCATTGTATTGAACAAAAGTGTGGTTGTTAGGGAAAATTCATGTTCTTCCTGGAAAAAAGTGAATAGATTTTTGAACATTATTACCTGTTTGGGTATTTAAGAATCACAGAAGAACCGTATATTTGGAGGAGGTCTTGAGGTAAAAATAGAAAAAATTGCTTTGGCAAGTATACTTTAAAAAAAAAAAAAAATTAAGAGAAAAATTCTCATCATGTTATAAAGTTATGTAACTTCTTGATGACTGTGTAGACTTCTGTTATAAAGAATTCAGGCTGTAGCCTAACCAAAGTGAAATATCCAGCATACAGCTCCTTCAGCTAAATGCCTGTACTACGGATATGCTTACTCTGGACTGAAAAAATGGATATAATTTTATTCAACAGCCTCTTTAGTGAACAAACAGAATTATGCCTCAATTAATGTCTCTTTCTCAGAGCAGGATTAGATTGCAACCTGTTTTCTTTCCACAAGGAAAGACTTTTGGGAGGAAAGTGGGAAGGGACCAGCTACTGTGGCTGGTAGTATAGCCACAGTATATGGCTATACTGTGAAAAATAGCTGGTGTTCTATTTTTCCATAAAGGGTTTTTCCTTTATTTTTCCATAAAGGGATCCCAATGTAGATATAGCTCTGTTTTGGAGAACTTTGGTGCAGCTTAGCATATTGTGACACTGTACAGTTTGTAGAAGATAGATATGGGTTAAAAGACAGGGAAGGAGAAGTGGGAAGAACATTGGAAAGAGTATTTAGGGCATACTAAGGGCATTTGTAACACAAGGCGTAATTGAGAGAATCCCTATGGCTGTTCTGAACTTACCTTACTGCCCTTTAAGATTTCATCTTTTCAAGATGAGTCGGGATAAAATGTTATTTGGAAATGCAATTATTTTTGTGGAATAGAAAATTTCTTGCCACTCCTCTTATGATCTTCAGTTTGAAAGCCTGCCGTTAAATTCAATACTTTTTATGTCATCATAGTCTGTAAAGGCCCAAACCGAGATCAAGGCTCTCTTGGACAAGGTGATGTAGTATCAGCTCTGCTATTGATGCAGAGTCATCATAGAATCATACAATGTTTTGGGTTGGAAGGGACCTCAAAGATCATCTAGTTTCAACCCCGCTGCCATGGACAGGGACACCTTCCACTAGACCAGGTTGCTTAAGCCTCCATCCAGCCTGGTCTTGAACACTGCCAGGGATGGAACATCCACAGCTTCCTTAGGCAACCTGTTCCAGTGCCTCACCACCCACAGGGTGAAGAACTTCTACCTTGTTTCTAGTCTAAACCTGGCCTCTCCCAGCTTCCAACCATTACTCCTCATCTTATCTAGACCTCCTCTGGACTCACTCCGATAGCCCTGTGTCTTTCTTGTGTTGGGGGCTCCAGAGCTGGATACAGTATTCCAGGTGGGGTCTTATAAGGGTGGAGCAGCGGAGCAGAATCTCCTCCCTCGACCTGCTGTCCACACATCTTCTGATGCAGCCCAGGATAATGTTGGCTTTCTGGGCTGCAAGTGCACACTGTTGGCTCATATTCATGTTACCCTCCACCAGCACACTCAGGTTCTTCTCCTGAGGACTGCTCTCAATCCACTCCTTGCTCAGCCTGTATCTGTGCTTGGGATTGCCTCGACCCAGGTGCAGGACCTTGCACTTGACCTTTTTAAACTTGTCCTGGGCCCACCTCTCAAGCCTGTCAAGGTCCCTCTGGCTGGCACCCCTTCACTCCAGTGTGTTGACCTCACCACACAACTTGGTGTCCTTGGCAAACTTGCTGAGGGTGCACTCAATGCCACTGTCCATGTCACCAACAAAGATGGTAAATAGCACCAGTCCTAGTACCGATCCCTGAGGAACAAGACTCGACACTGGTCTCCACTCAGACACTGAGCCATTGATTGCAACTCTTTGAGTGCGACCTTCCAGCCAATTTCTTATCCAGTGAGTGGTCCATCCATCAAAACCATGTCTTTCCAATTTGGAGACCGGGATGTCATGCAGGACAGTGTTGAAGGCTTTGCACAAGTCCAGATAGACAACTCCAGTTGCTCTTCCCTTGTCAGTTGATGCTGTTACTCCATCAAAAAAGGCCACCAGATTCGTCAGGCAGGATTTTCCCTTGGTGAAGCCATGTTGGTTGCCACCAATCACCTCCACATTTTCCATGTGCCATAGTAGAGCTTTCAGGAGGATCTGCTTCATGATCTTGCCAGGCACAGAGGTGACACTGATCAGCCTGTAGTTGCCTAGGTCTTCCTTTTTTCCCTTTTTGAAAATGGGGGTGATTCCCCTTTTCCAGTCAGTGGGCACTTCACCAGACTGCCATGACTTCTCAAATATGATGGAAAGTGGCCTAGCAACTTGGTCTCTTAGCTCTCTCAGGACCCATGAATGGATCTCATCAGATCCCATGGACTTGTACGCCTTTGTTCTTTAGATAGTCACAAACATGTAAAAGAAAGACCCATTATGAAGAGCCATTGAGATTGTTCAAGCTGAGGGAGATGCTAAACATCACAGAGGAGGGAAGAGGGAATAATAAGGCTGAGAGAGGCTCAGAACCAATGTGATCTGGCCCATCTCAAAAAATGTATCCATTAAACTATTTCTTCTCTCAGTGGACCATGCCTGTAAGGAACTGCGATCTAAATATGAGAAGAAAATATATTATCTGTCTGTATATGTATATGTGTATCTACATACACTTGAAAAGGAGCTGAGGATTATTAATTATGAGAGAAGAGGATAGGGAGATTTGCTAAAGAACATGGAGAAAGGCCTCTGGTGTATGTGAATATGAATATGCATCAAGACAAAAGGTCTGTGTGTAGAAAGGAGACCAAGGGAGGATGAAAGGGTGACCACTGGAGAGTAGGGCAAAGTGAAAATGTGTGGAGGAAAGGAATTTATGAAGTATTGTGACTGAAACCATGTGTGTATTGCTCAGTGCTCCCCAAAGCAAGTATTGCATGATGAAGAATAAAGTGCAATGGAGTTCAGACAAAATGTATTCCATTGTTAGAGCAGTGCTGTAAACCACCTGAAATATTACAACTGTTACCTCTGGCATCATTAATGTCTTGGGATTATTTCATAAATCAGGCCCTAAAACATATCTTTTTATAAAGATGAGATTGAATTGTAAGAGAATTAATGATACCATCATTACATACTTTAATCTATTTTATAGAGAACTGCTTCTCCTTTTATGAACAATTTGTCCTTTAGAGAATTCTCTAATATTTCTGAGTAAGCAAGTTTCTTGAAGTTTTCTTCTGAGTGTTTGAAATAAAGATATTTTATTCAGCCTCTTCCTGAGGAAAGGAATAAAGTCTGTAATATTTTCTTTAGTTTTATGCAGATTACAGTGGGTTGATCTCCGTGGAAGCCAGTAAATACATGAAGTTTCACTAAGGCAAGGTTTAACTATATGCACTGTGTTTCTGACTTTGAGCAAACCTCATCATCACCAGTCTAACTTGTATCCCTGCTACAAATGCCTGAGTAATTGCAGATGGAAAAATAGCTGTATATCCCTGGACATTTTGGAGAAACAAAGGTAGAATAGCTAGCGACAGCAAGAAACAACAAAAAGAAATTCTTTGTTTCTCAAATAGGATATCTGTCTTCTTTGTTGAGTGTCTTAATAGAGAAGTTTAGCATTTTTTTTAATTGGTGTAACTTTAGCTTTGCATAAGGGAAGAACTTCTCTTTTTTTTACTCATTAGATCTTTGCTTTTCACTTTCATGCATCATACATTGGACCCACCCTCTCTTTCAGAGGTTTTTTCTGATAATTACTCCGGTCTAAAGATGATGCCCAGCCTGACAAAGCTAATGAGAACTTGCCCTTCAATCTAAACTGTAATCAGTTTATTACAAGCTCTCTTTTCCTGTGCTTCATTACTGTGACAAAACCTGATTTCATACCTCAGAATGATAAGGCAAGGTGGAAAAAAAAATCATTTTCCATCACCAGGCGTGCATGAAAGGGAGATGGGCTTAAGTATGCAGAATTGATTTATTTGCATTCTTCTGTTGCCTTGGTTGCTGCATCTTTGAAAGAAGTTAATATCATATCTTTGATTTGGCCTCTGGCATGGCAGGCCCTGGCAATCAAGCATGCTTATTACAGCAGGCAAATAATCTAGACCAATGGAGTTCCAGTATGTATTGATTCATTTGGAAATGTGGCAGACTCATAGCAAAAAGTATTTTAGAATCTGTTAGCTGGACATGTGGCAGGCTTTGAGCAAAACAAAGCATTTTGGAATTGGTTAGCCCTCCTGACAAAGCTATCTTTATCTGTTTTTCTTAATGCTTGTGAATATCACCTTAACCCAATCAGAGAGTTTCTTGTAACATTTCTCTTTTGCACTCATTATTCTACTCTCTATGTTTTTGTTTGTCTCCTGCTCTCCTGCAGGCTACTTACACACTGAGTCATTGGTGTCATCAGATGACATAACCATAGGTTTCCTACGTGCTTTAACAACAGTAAAAAATTCTACTGTTAATCTAATATCTTACATAATTTACTACAAAACAAGGCTGCTTACTCAAATATCTCCTCATCTAATTTCCTGGTTCAGCCCTCATCCTCAAGCAATCCCCGTAGCGCCTCTTTCAGCTCACACAGTGAAAAGTAGGAATGTGCTGGTCTCTGTGACATTGGTATGATTTTGTTCATAAAATTCTAATTCTGAAAGGGTGTTCATTTTTTAAGAGAGCAAGTGAAAGGAAAACATGCTATACCAACATTTTTGCTGTTTGCTGATCCTGAAGAGGGGCTTGTCTTAACCATATATGTTAAGAGTTTTCCACTTTCAGAACATGCAGTCCTTAGTGAAGTAAACACCGTATCATACCTTGTGCTGATCATGATCCATGTCTCCATTTTAAAGAGTGGCAGTTGGAGACAAAAGACATTTAAATGAAAGTGCCCAAAGCAACACTGGAAAATTAAGGCCCAGTCAAAACTGGAACCCAGCAGTTCAGTTGTCTGTTTAGTCCCTCAATGGAGAATTAATAGAATTACTACAAATGAGGGCCAGATTAGCTCTTGACCCCCTGAAACCCAGGTTTGAGTTTATCTTTCTATCTTCCAAGACATTAAAAGAAAAAAAACCCCACAAAACCCAACAAAACAAACCCCATGAAAACCCTGACCTGAAGTGAATTTCCTTGTTCTTTTCTTTCTGAATTAGAGACTCAATGGATGAATTGAGTCCTTTTTACTTTTTTTTTTTTTTTTTGTAAGACAAATCTTTTCAGAGACACAGCAGTCAAAAATGCTTTAGAATCTGTGAATAAAAGTGTCCTTATCCTTCTGCATCTGGTTTTGCATTAGATAGGTACACGGTTTAAATATTAAGCAGGAAGAAGCAAAATGTAGTCAGGATGTAAAATAACCAGTAGCACGTATCTCAGCTGAAGTGGAATATTGACCAGGCAATCAAGGGAGCTGCTCTCCTGCCTCTAAGTCTAGAACTTTGATACCTAACTCAGTGTTAAAACTGCCAACCTGTCAGTGGATTCAGATTCAGTGTCTGCACTTCAAGAAAAGGAGCCCATAAATTAATTATAACACTGATGACATTCAGAAAGAAAGAGGCTTTCATTGGCATTCATGGTTCAGCACCTTTGGACTGGCAGACTTTTAACTTCCATTTGCCATCCAGCCCCCCAAGCCACGATGGGTTTATGATTTTAGTACGGTAATACTTCAGAGAGCTTTGCAAAAGAAGCTTCGTACAGTTACAATTTTGGGCAGTTAGCAAAAGGGAGAATAAACCAGCAACATGGGTTTTAATTTGGTAAATGTGCCTCCTAGAAATGACCCCTGAGAAAGCACATTTACCTTTTTCGTCATACACGTTTTGTAAAATTTGCCATGTAATTAGTGTTGAAATGGGAAAAAATCACCATTTTAGGGTCTTATTCTTTCAGATGTAGCCAAATAAAGAATAAGAGAAGATAAACGTACACAAAGCTTTGAGTGCAAATACCTGTTTGACTTTTGGCAGTCTGCCCTTCTTCACTTTAGTCTTATCTCTTTCCAGAACTAACTTTGAAAACGAAGTAGTGCTAATTATTAGAAGCCGTGTAATTCTTGTTCCATTAGAGATTTTGAGTGGTCTTTTGGCAGAGAATATACAGAAATCCTGCTATTGGTGACCACTGCAGTAACATCACAGGAAATTATCTGTGCGATAAAATTTTGGTTTAACTTGTATGTTACTAATTTCCTATATGTGTTCCCACAATTTCTGTGACATTTAAGAGAACAGCAGTAGTGAAGTGCAAGAGTGATTACTTAAAAAAATAAGGACAAAACCCAAAACCTACTGTATACAACAGAGTAACTTTTTTTTTTCTAGCATTACTAAAGCTACTTTTAAAATACAATGATAAAGAGTTATAGTCCCACTTAATATTCTGCTGGCAGGTTTAGAAGTTGAATAAAAATGCTTGTCATTTTCTACTGTGTTTTGGAGAACTTTTCAGAAGTGCTTATGTTCAATTTGAACAAGGATTCTATATCTGCACACCATTTCCTGGATAAAATTCTCACTACCTCTGCAGTAAGGAAAATAATCTTACCACATCCAGCAGTAAAATTCTCCATAATTAGGTACAAGAATATGACTCTCAAGTTTCTTGCCTCTACAGGAAATAACTCAAAAGCTTCAGAAGCTTCCAAATACAGAAGCTGAGCTTTTATCTGTTAAGCAGAGTACAGGCGAAACAGTTACGTGGAATCTGAAAGGAGAATGTTAAAATGCAAGGTTAGGCCAGTTATTACTTGACTACAGAAAGGAAGGGTTTGAGGTTCAGATTTAATAAACACACATCTTTGTACATTCAAGTATTTCTGTAGTAGTAAAAAGTCATACAACAACTAGCTGGGAAATAAGGAATGTTCACTAAGCATAAAAGAGAAAAATGAGAAAATTGAGAAGTCACTTCTGGTAAATATATCCACCAGAAAGAAAGTATACCAGTGGCAAGATTCACATATAATATGTGCTGGTCATCTAGTGAGATACAAAGATATTTTATACTAAGCAACATTGATCACATAGGTATGTAATGAATCGCATGAATTTCCACCCGTGCACTCAGTATAGCGTTCCTGAGAGCTGCCTCCTGAAAAGCTGGCTAGCTGTTTTGTTTTAACTCTGACTGGTAAAGTAAGAAATTATAGTTGATTATTGATTTGTTTCGTTGAATTAAAGGTGTAGTGGAATTAGAAATTGTCTGCAAAGAGTAAAATATTACTGTCCTGTAAATACTCATAGCTCTGTTGCAGAAAGTAAATCAACTGCAAATTTTTTTCTGAACAGCTTATTTCCTGTGAGACTTTTTATTTGAAGTGTAGTCACACTGTTCCCTATTTCCTCCATATTTGTAATTGTAGCTCCTAATTATTTGAGGTCATTATGTATCTTCCGTATTCCAAAGTTCAAAGATACTGATTCTCTTAATGAATAATTTATTCAACAATTAATTGGATAATGAATGAAATAGCTGAATACATTTTTCTCTGGAAAATATTAGACTATATAGGGATATAGTACTGAAATAAAAAAATATGGAAGAAAAAATTTTTTTAAAAAGTAGTTACAGCAAATAATTCAGTCAGCCATAAGACTGGATATTTCACTTTTCTACATGAAGTTCACCCTCAGAGTATACTTTAAATTCTTAAACTGTAGTGCTATGTACAAATATCTGTAGTCAAATGGTAAGAAATCAGGTTTTATCTTTATTTGTATATTAATTTCTTAGGTAACTGAACAGTTTGGAGAAATTCCGACCCCTTTTATATTTTCTCTTTGTTATTGAAGGTTTATTTGTACCAGAAGGCCTCCTAACTCTGCCAGACTATCACTTTGTTGTGCTAGATACTATATACACATCTGACAAGAGGCAGCTCTTGTCCTGACGATCTCAGTTTAAATAAGCAATATAAATAATGAACAGCAGAGGCATAGGGAACTGCAACTAGCTGTCTGAGTGATAGATACTTTAGTAGAAACCAGGAATCCTATTTTCTTGTTTACGGCTTTACTCCAATGGGCTATGCAGTACTAATTGCTTAAATATTTACAGAAAATTACAGTTAACATGTCGATCAGAAGGTTTTTTTAAAATTTAAAATAAGTAACCTCAAACTTTCAGTAAGATTTATTCAAAGGCATCTAGATTTCTGTTAAATTCCTATTGATGCTTCAAACTTTTTAAACAAAGTCCTTAATTTCCAATAAAAGCTGGTAACTCTTCCTTAACACTGTTTGCAAAAACAGTGAAGAAAACCAATGCACACATTCAGTCCATCTTGAGTTTCAAATATAAAATATCGAGGGAGCCAAAGAGTAAAGTAAATTCTAAAATGAAATGTACATAGATTTTTGATAATTTTGAAAATCTCTTGGTTTTTGAAGGCTGTGTAGGAATGCTCTGGGAACTGAAAAAAGTAGAAGAGTTTGACAGCGATTTGATATCTGAATCATTTGTTTAGCACTGCAAAATATAGTCATGCTCCTTTGCACCTGCTTCGTTTCTCTCATAGGAAGGAGCAGAGCCTGGAACAATGAGGATCTGCCAACCATATTATGGCAGTACAGATTGTTATTCTGTTTCTAGACCCAGAGGCAAATCTTTTACAAGAACAAGCTGTGCCTGATGCCTGCTGCTACTGAATGCAGGCAAAAGGGCTGATACAGAACAACTGCAGTCTTCTGGAGATGATCATACCCAGAGGAAGAAACAATCTCTGGGTAATTTGACTGATGAGTTCTTTATTGGCTAATCTGAAAAAGTGGAAGTGGGCAGTGAATTTTGAGGGTTAAACTTAGATTTGAAAGTCCATTAGCTAGACTTCAACAAATTAGAATCACTTATGTTTTGCCTGGAATTTCACACTAATTGTGCTTTTAGTTTGCTGCAGGAAAGTCATGGATGTATGTGCAACTACAAATGGTTTTGCTTTTAAATTGAGTACAAATCTTGAAATTGAAATGTGATTTTTTGATGGTTTTTGGTTTTGCTTTAAGAATATAAAACCCACTCCTTTTGTTTCCCAAACAAAACAGTTCAATTTATTTTAATTTGTCGTTTTCCCTGTGAGTAAAGTATTTGGCTCAAATGTTCATGTATCTCTCATTCTGCTTAGGCACAGTTCTCTACCAGTGCTCTGGTTTTGTGCTTTCACAATTCCTACAAATACTACTCTTTTATGCTCTTTTTTCTTCCTTGTATCATGGCCATAATACTTTTAAATATGTGCTTGTGTGGTTTTGTTTATGTACCTGGCTGAATCTCTTTGAAATTATCCTTACATTCCATAGTTTTGTAGTATATTAGTTTAACACTAAAAATACCCCGCAGCTGTAGCAAAAATCTTGTTTCTGTCTTCCAGCAACCCGTTAGGTTGTGTTGGGCAACTTATGTTCACTATTTGAGTTTCTTTTCTAGTTGTAAAAGAGAAATAAATTTATTTTCCTTGTGCCACAGAGCATTTAGAAGTCTACTGAAGAAAGATAACAGAACCTGATATGAAAAAAAACCCATTTGTTTTCACTGGAAAGTACATCATTAGTTAAAAATATAAATTGGAATTTCCATAGGAAAAAATTTTTCTGAAAAACATTAATGTAAGACCATTATCAAATCCATTATCAGTGGTCTGTTTCAACAATTGACCAAAAAAAAGGTTACAGAGGTAACATTAAATAGACTCTAAGCCAGTAATTTACTTACATGGAAAAAAAAAAAAAAAAAAAAAAGATAAAAAAGATAATGAAGGGTTGTGGAGAAAACAACTTCTAATAAAAGTTATGTGTATTATTATTATTATTAATAATAATAATATACTGGTAGTAATTGTGAGTTTCATGGTAATTCAGTTAAGTGACTGTGAAAATATCAGTTTTACTTTTATTTTTTGTGGTTTCTCGAGATCATGATTCCAGAAGAAACTGTCAAAACACAAGTGTATCCCTGTGACCACTAGGCCAGATTCTGGTTTGGTTTTTTTTGTGTGGTTTTGTTTTGTTTTGTTTTGTTTTTAGTTTGGGCTACCCTGTACTTGGCAATACAGTTTTAAAAAAAAAAAAAATCACAGGTATTTCTTCAGAAGTGAAATTGTTTGACCTTATGTATATATGCCCTGCTGCCATCATCCTTAATAATAACACTTAGCTCATCATATTTGCTGTGCTTTGAGACTGCACTGTAAATAACATTTTTGACTTGATGAAACACAGTTATCAAAATAAACTTCATGATGAAAGAGTTAAAATAAAGGCCTGGTAGGGTGTTTGGTGGAAGAGGGAAGTTTAAGAAATTCTTTCCTTTCTCAAATATGTGGTATAGTTAAATAGGCTGGTAAATCCATATTCCACTGAGATAGTTTCTGGCTTAATTTGCTAGTAGCACAGGAATGTATTCAGGCAATTTGTTGTAACACTGAATAAAATTCAGTCCTTTAACAGTTAGAGACATTGTAACATAAAAATCCATCCTTAACTTTAACTGGAGGATATATAGAAATTTTCTAGAAGCCATTTAGCAAAGTATAAATAATATCACTGAACATGGTAAGAATATGGAGAGTGTCTGTTTATTAGACCTGTGCTTGTAACAATTAGGTTTTATGCTTCTTGAAACATTTTTAAAAAGTTGAGGCCATGTTGTGTTAGAAAAAATTCAAGTGTTTTCTAGTCTGTTCTCTGGAAAACTTCTTGCCATTTCACAGAAATAATCAGACTGAAAGCAAAAAGAAAGCTGACTTTCATTTGGAGACTGTGCATGGAAGAGCATTATGCCATAACCAGTAGCATTACTGCTTGCTAGTTTAAGCCACAGGTTGCAGTATGAGTGGAGTATTGGGGTTAGTGTCATGATCTTATGTCCATTAGCCAAATATGTCACTAAAGTACATGTGGGAAGAAGATGCAGCTTATACGTCCAGAGGAGAAAAAAAATCATTAGGTTAAAATAATCTGATTCAAAGTGTCACAGGTGGGGGAAAAAAAACATCTAGAGTGTTTGGGAGTGCTTTCTTGAGATAGGAAAGCTGTCAATTAGACCCCAAACAGAGCTTGAAGATCTCACCTATCCCACAACTAATTTCCTTAGGAAAATTTTCCTTGTCCAAAGAGAGGCTGAGAAGGGAATTTCTCTGAAAATGATAGAAAAATGTAGGAGATTTAAGGGCAGGGGTGGCAGGGAATAAATTTGCTGATGAATAGAGCTAAGGGAAATAACCTTTTACTACCGTGCAGTGTAGAATAATTCCTAGGAGAGGTGGCTGATGCCCAATGTCCTAGGCTTGATAGATTAGCAGGGATCTGGCAGGTTCTGTTGGAAAAACAGCATATTTTTAAGCGTGGTCAGCATCACATTTGGGAGACGGTCTTTCTTAAGACTGCAGTTCAGGTTGTACTTGGCACTCAAACTATTTCACAGGCAAAGACAACAAACTTTTCATGTTTCAACCAGACTGTGTTTTGATCTCAGGGAGAAAAATATATTTAATAAAAAGTTATGAGCCAAGACTGTGAGCAGGTTTGGATAAAGTTGAAGTTAAAGCTGAACAAATTCAGTTGGGTTAAAACTGAACAAATTCTGTGCAACAGAAATATCTATCTGGGAAATATATTAGTATATACTGTGAAAAGGTAGATCACATCAAAGCTATCGACAACATTCTTTTCCCAATTACTATCAGATACATTGAAATGATGATCAGCCTAGGAAAAATTGTACCTCATTTTAGTAACAGACTAGCAATTAAGGAGATGTCTTCTGCGTACATGTGCAATGGACATTGAATGCAAATCTTAATAACTGACTGTGAACAGGAGGAGGTAGCTGGAAGCACTGTGACAATAACTGTCCACACCTAAGGAGGCTGTTGGTCTTTTTACAACACCAAAGTCAACACCAGACACCAGTGTCTTTTTTGTTATTGGCACTATCAAAATCAGAATGTCCCTGTCCTCAGGTAAGGAGTCTGTCTTGTGCTCATAGTCTAAGGACAGAGTCTTTTCTATGAGGAAAGCAGACTGTGACTGACATTTTTAGCCAAAGGAAAATGGAAACTATTTCCTTAAGAATGTACAGATTTTTTTTTTTTTAATTTAAATAAGACTTCAGAAAAAAAATTAACAGAAAAATTCACAGGTATTAGTATCAGAGGGTGAGTGCCTGCTTGCTATTTTGCCATCCTTTTTCTCATTTATGGCAAAGTGCTGCAAAACTGAAATTCCACATTCCATGCTGCAATATATTTTTCTGGTTTTGACACTGGTTGTCAATATTTAGTTGTTCCAGCAAAGTCACTTAGACATTCAAAGACAGTAATTAGGAGTCAGCTCCAAACTAAACAATTAACTTGTAAATGACAATTGTGATTGTCTGATCTGTTATAGGCAGAACAGAGTTAAGCCTCAATTTAAGGATTGTGGGCACAGGAAAATAACCATCCAGTATTACCAGTTTAAGGATGACAATGTAAAGCAAGATCTCTCGGTACTAGTTAATATTTTGTTAAAATGCCCCAAGATGACCATTTGTATTGTGCCTAAAATAGCTTCATAAGGTATGGTAGATCATGTGAGACTGCTTAAACAGAGAAACATCAGAGAAGCTAGATACTTTTAATTCAGTGTGTTCACCTGGTTTCTGTCAAAGGGAGGGGTAATCAGTCAGAAAGAAAATTTAGAAAAAAGTAAAAGTACAGTTCCTTTTAACAGTGATCCATAAGCTGTATTGGTTGCCTGCCTCTTTCTCCACTGAATTTAAGGCTAATATAAATCTACAGACCACTGCTTCCTTCAATAGACTACATAATAGAATACATAGAATTATAATACATAGACTATAGAATTTGGGTAATGCTTTACAAAGTGTATATCATTCTCAGGTTAGATACAATAAATAACAGCCCATTCCTATGCTAAAAAAACCTGCCAATTGCACAGACATGGTAAATTCAATTTCATTTGGTAACCTAATAGCTACTTGTTATGAAAGGTTATTTCACCTATAAACATCTGCTTTCAATCTGCCTTTGCATTATGATTGTTTAAAAGATAGCATTGGTTTTTTACTTACTGTATCTACTAGAGCTGTTCAGATTTTATCAAAAATTTTAATATTGCAGTGCTTTCCTTTTTTCTACTAAGAAAATTGGTAATTTAGAACAATGATATAGAATATTTAACGAAATAACTTAAATCTCTATTTTTAATGCCTCATTTTTGCAACTTATTTTAGTTTACTTGTAAAATAAACAATGGTACCAAGTAATATAGTTAAATTCAGGATATGTTTGTTTGTTATTCTTTAAATTCTATGACTCACTAAACTGAAGGATACATTAAAACCAAAAGCTTAGTTTTACTAAGAGTTGGTTGATATTGTATATCCAAATGATACACTTTAATGGGTATCTCTTCCGCTAAATAGCTAGTAAAATGCTGCATTTGAAAGCTGGTATTTTTACTGGGAACATTATGTGATACAAAACTGAGCACTACTTTCCATTGAGTGGGTTTTGCAGATTGTAACAACTGTTGGAAGGAATATTCAAATGGTTAATATTATGCAAAGGTTTGTGTCATTCTCAGGACAGTGTATTCCCAGATATAATGATGTCGTTGTTGGTTTTCTATTAATCTGAAGACAACAACCCCATTTGTAAGTGTGATGTAGAATATACATATGAATAGGTTGTGGTAGTTAGAGATGACCTTTCTGACTGTGAATTTCTGAATATGGATTAAGAAGGTCATTCATTAATCCCATTCAGCTAAAAAGGAAGTGATTTTATGGAATTCATTTTAGTCCCAGAGCACCAGCTCCTGCACAAATTAGTTGCAATATGCAAAATCTCTTATTGTTCATCATTTCTGCTCAACTACTGGGAAAAGAATTCTACATACTGCTGCTGTTGGTTATGCTGAAAAAGTTGGTGAGTTGCTTTATGTGAATAAGTTTCCAGAAATATATTGGCCCAGGTTTCTTCTATTTGAATTTATGATTCTGGTTTCAGGTGGTAACTTGCCTTAGATTACCATAGTAAATGTCTTCAACAATGTCTTATTTTTCTTCAGAAATTTTCTGTGCAAACAATTTTTATTCCAATAGGAGTGTTTGTATAACAGAAGTACCTTTCTTTTTACGAGCTGTGAAATATTTTTATGTCCACTTCTATGTAGACTTTTTCTATGAGTTTTTAAACACGGAAGCCTTTGAGTGTAATCTCAAGGATCTCTCTCCTACTGTTCATTTAATTCATGAAAAGCTTGTGCCTTTGTAGCCTCTGGAATTTGTTAGGCTGCTGGTTTGTGGAACCTTGCACACCCAGGTTTGCCAGCCTCCTGTTTTTCACAGCTGCAAACACACTTACTGTAGAGTTCGCATACTGAAGGGAGACTACTGCTCTGAGGCTCAGAGCTAATACAAAAGGTGGAATACATCTCAATACTGCAACATTTTACGTATATGCACTAATCTTAGTGGGATCCACTGGCCTGAGTTAAGAACAAGAAGCAGGAAGAAACTACTCACATAGCTTTTCTGACTAATTTGCTAATCTCCTTATGTTCCTTCTGTAAACAATGGAGAGAGAAAAAGAGGCTCCTTCAGAGGGCAGATGAGGACAGAAGTATGTACAAATAGGTACTTTAGAGTAGGTTACTCTTTTGCCTGTTAAAAGAGGGCCTAGACAAACCAACTGGTCAGTTTCATCACCTAAATTAGAGGGACTGATGAAGATGACAGGATGACGTGCTGAAGACAAGGCAAGTCACAAGGCCTCAGCTGTTCCAGACAGAATTTAGAGCTATAAATGTGGTGCCTGTGGTGATTAAGACCTTACTTAAAAATAAGTTAATGCAACAGCTGGATGCAATGGAATTAAAGAAGCTTGGATTAAGTCTTTTCCACTATCTTCTTGAGAGCAGATATAGGGTCCCACCTTAAGGATATTAACCTAAAGGAAATATGATGGCTCCAACACCATTTTCTTTAGAACCAGGTCCAATTTCAATCCAGTTTTCTGAGAATGCCTGGTGAGTCAGTGAATATGATCAAGGCCTCTCTCTATTCCTTTTCTGCTGTGGTGTATGGGATTCAATCTGCTATGTCAGCCCTGTAGTCAAAAATATATCCACAGAGCTTACTCCAGGGAAGTGAAGGCAATTGATTTTTCATCTGCGAACTCTGTACTCAAAGTTTTAGAAGAAGTCTAGTGTAGTTTTTAAGTTGTTTTTTTTTTTAAGGGGAAAAAAAAAGCAAAACCCAACACTGTCTTTCCTTATTTGTCATGTTCTATAGGATGCAATACTCTCATAGCTGAGATCAGGTGAGTTCTTCTGTTCCACTGAAGAGCAAGATAGCTGTATTAGTCCCCTACTAATAAAGCTTAAGGAAATAAATTGCACTGAATAAACTTTTACAATCTACTTTATTAACACCTACAGTTTAGATTAAGGCATAACTGTGTATGGTTGTGACTCTCTACACAACATTGAAATACAGGAAATTCTGTTTAAACATAAGAAAAACTTTTTTACTGGAAAGGGGATTGAACACTAGAGAGGTTGTGGAGTCTTTGTCTTTGGAGATACTCAAAACCCAACTGGACAAGATTGGTGAGCAGTCTGGTCTAGGTGATCTTGCTTGAACAGGGGGTTTGGATCAGATGATCTTCAGAGGTCCCTTCCAACATCAGCAGTTCTGTGATTCAGTGAGAGGTTTTCAGCTTCCAAAAAGGGATAGCATAGCATAGCACCATGATTTCTTCAACTAAGTATGCCTCAAATGTGAATCAGATCCCTTACGTAAGGCTGCCTTTGCACTAACATGTTCTCATTATCTTTGTGTAATTTTAGCCAAGAGGGACACAACTCTTTCAGTTTCAAGTCACACTAGTGAATACCTGGGATAGGGGGAATGGGAGGTGTTTCCAAGGCAAATGTGCAATCATTCTTCTAGTCACCACTGACAAATTTGATTCAATACACGTAAACAAAGCTATAAATACAGAAACTCCTTCATCTTCTTTATGGCATAACATTTGTAAATATAACTGAAAAGATTACATGTGTCCAATGACACTTGTAATTGAATTAAAAACTCAAGGAAATGAGATCACTAAGGGACAGGTGGGTGAGAAATTTACATCTCTGGTTTAACACAGTATTACCAGTTACAGGTGAGTAAGGAGAGTCTTGTGAATACAGCAGGGATAACAAAAGAAATAGCAAGCTGTCACTAGAAAAACCACATAGAAAAGAGTGTGACCAAAGATCAAGCAACAAAGGAGAGTGAAATTGAAAGATCAGTGTGACCTGGGGCTGCTGAACTCCATTTTCAAACACAAAGCAAATCCAAGTATAAGCTCTGTTTGCTGTAAGGAACCCATGCCCACTTTGTATATGAACTTCTCTAACACATAGCAAGAAGTGACCTTTAAGCTACCTTGACAGATAGCAGCTGACTAGAAAATTATAGTCATTAACAGGATATCTAGAGAGCAGACTATTGTAAAAACTGATACTAAAAGGCAATTTGCAACCCCAGAAGACAGCTACAATAAAACCCTACATTTCTAGTGTTCTGAAAATTTTTTGCTGAGCTTCAGCATACATAGAAATAAAAGATGCGTATGTTTTTTCCCATCTCTAGAGCCAAGATTTATGTGGACAAAGTGTAGAAAATATTCTGATTATTCAAGCAAAAATCTGTTATAATCTTGCAGTTACTTACAGTCACTGAAAATGAAAGTTCTAAATTAAATCAGTTTAGTCTTGTCCAGTCCAGGTATTTGTATTAGTTGAAAAACCTATTTGGATTAGTTATTTAATATCCTCATTATTAAACCAATGGAAAAAAAAAAAATCTAGAAACAGTGCCTTTAGAATTTCTCTCTTTCTAGATGGTAGTTGACCCAAAGAACAAAACCAATTCATTTAAGCCTTTCTTTCTGAATTTCCATAGCAATAGAAACATAATTTTCTTTATTAGTGAACATAGTCAAGGCTTGACAGTGGAGGTTTTTGCACTGTGCATAAACTCAGGGGAACTGTATCAGCATATATTTATGTGAGTATGTTTATTGTCCAGAAAACAAATCGTGTGAATCATTCAGTGTTGTGGTTTGGTTTTTTAATATTAATTGATGTGACTTGATGGAGCACCTGGAAATACAAAACTAATCAATACTGAAACATGTAATGCCATAATCTTGTTGTTTGTTGCAAGCTCATGTCAAAATTATCAATGGTGACAAAGAGGTACATTTCAAATGGAACAGAAAGTTTCAGATGGCTAGTGAATTTCTCATGGATCCGTAGTCAGCAAGAATCACAGCATGGGATAGCACCATGTAGTTTCCTTTGCATGCCACCGTACCTGGACTGATCCACACTGTTTTGGCACTTCCCTGCCAAAAAGATAATAAAAATTTGTGTGGAATTCAGAGAAGCACCAAATAAGAGGAAATAATAAGAGCGACATTTGGGAAGAAAACCTGACAGAAACTAATAATAGAAAAATATAAGTATGCTATTAAAATATCAGAAAACATAGCTATAGAATGTAAAGTATTGAAAAATACTTCCTCCAAAAAGTAATGGAAGTCCTATATTCTGAATTTTACTTGAACAAGTGTATTTCAGTGAAAAAGAAAATCTGCATGTGCAGAGAATGAAATTTAATGAACTAACTAGGTTTTTCCTGTTCTTACAAATTACTCTATTCAGCATTTTAGTTTGACAAGTTACTGAAAATACATATCAGAAGTCATAACTCCTCTTCAGATGTAAAACTCTGTAAACACACTTTGAGTTATGATTTGTGAAATGAAGGACTTTGTTCAAGTCATAAAATTTGTTTTGTTAAAAAGTTTGTTTTCATATAAATCAAAGCCATATTTTTTCTTTCTTTCTCATTTGAGGCATCCCACTGTCTGCAAATATCCTTGAGTAGAGGCCTCTTCTCTTCTCCAGATGTTTCAGGAGTGTAGTCATTCTCTCTTCTTTTTTTAACATTTAAATCACTAATTGCTCTATCTTTTAAGGTGGATGGTTAAAAGTTAAGTACTTGGGAGAATGTGACTGTGAGGCCATGTTAAATTAAGGCCAGCAAGAGCACAAGTGGGGACCATAACTCATGTGTGTTTCTGATCAATGACCCTGAACTTGCCTTACAGTCTTTCACATAAATTATGACAGACTGAAAAGAATTGCAATGAAATATTGTTCCAGGGAATGGCAGGCTTCGCCTCCTGTCTTAACAGAGACCCTTGGAAGCAGAATATGTTGCCTTTGGATCCTCTCATTCTTCAAATACAAAGTCTGAAGCATTTCAATTTTGGGGTTCTATCCCCTTCGTCTACTCATTCTTCTTGAGAATTTCTTGAAGCTTCCTCTCCTCTCTCTTACTAGACGAAGCAAACCACAATTTACTGATTAGCTTATAATATTTTCCGTGTCTTTTATAAAGTACGTATTAACTAGGTAGTTGTCGAGATTTCAGTCATTTTGTTGGTAGACTTGAGATTTCTATAACTGCGACATCTTTAAAGTGTTTTTCTCCAAAAGATCATGTAACATCTTTGGTGGGGAGCAATGCAAGGTTCTCCCTGACTCTGCTACCACAGAAGCTTTGTTTATAATGTGTTTTTATAAAGCTAAGGTATGTGTTGTACTCCTAATAATGTCTGCAAACTACTGCATCATTATATCAAGTATCAATACTGACCAAGGTGAAAATAACAGTAGATAGAAAACCTAAATGCAGTAATTTCTTCTTAGAGTCTAAAGAGAAAACTTCGTGAAGAGATATAAAGAATAAAAGAGAAAATCTGTTGGTTTCGCACAAATTTACACTCTACTTCTGATCACTGCATGGACTGAGTGTTGGTATAATCTTCTCAGGCTGAAGTAATTTGCTGTCAATTCTTGTTTTCACTACTGCTAGTCAGGCTTTTTTAATGAAGGTGAAACTTTGCCAACTTTATTTCAGACAACTTCCTGCCTTTCAATCAAAAGAGGGCTTACAGTCCTACACGAGCAAAAAGGAGAAAATACAGTACCTCTTTATTATCCACTAAGACCTATTATGAGACAGTAACTGACACAGCCTCCTCCTGGTTTCGTTTGAAGTTGGGGGAAAAAATCCTGATATTTTTGTGAGCTGCAGTCAGGCAAGAGAATGAGAATGGGTTGAAGCAACCAGTTCTTTTTTTGAGGAGTGAAGTATAGTTTTGAAGTGTTTCAATTGCTTTTTGTATTTTTAACATTATTTTTAACACTACTTTATCATGCATCATAGACTTTTGAATAGCAGTTCATTCTGAGTCCTACATATACTTTTGACATAAAAAAATTCAAGAAGGATTATTTTAAATCTTTTCTTTTTCTTATTTCTTTTTTTCTTTCTTTATTCTTCCTTTCCCAAAATATTTTAATCTGGACACTCACTGAAACTGGCCTGGTAACAGGTTATGATTAAGACATAATTATTTTTTGAAAAAAGTTGCTTTCCGTTGTGCAAGCAAAGTTTTTATCAATTTTGTGTGCTTTTGATTCACTGTTGGATCGCTGCTGTATTTTAATATAAACAGTAGACTTAACAGCATATAACATTATCTTCATAAGAAATAAACATAGGTCAAAAACGTAGAATTTGTGTAACCTATGCATAAGACATTCCTCAAAAATGAC
Source organism: Leptosomus discolor (assembly GCF_034619465.1). Taxonomy (NCBI): domain Eukaryota; kingdom Metazoa; phylum Chordata; class Aves; order Leptosomiformes; family Leptosomidae; genus Leptosomus; species Leptosomus discolor. Next base: position 45,185,680 of record NC_141397.1, read on the forward strand.
AAGGTCCTTTTTTTCATCCCATCCGAGGCGTATGAATAAGAGCCTTTAGGGAGTATGAGATCTGCTTGAAACCAGTGGTTGGCTCATATGTATGTCATCAATTCTCAGCCTGCAAGCCTGTCAATTTACTTTTCATGTTTGAAAGCGTAAATGATAATCTGTAGCTAAACAGGAAAGCACGTAGTAGGTTCCAACTGATTTTGGTTACTTGTGCAATTTGCATTTTGTTGGGTTTCATTTATTTTATTTTTTTGTTGCTTTTCATCTTTTCTTGGGCCTGGTGTAAGCGTGATTGAAGGTCTGCACAAAAATGTCTAAGTGACTTAGAGCGTGACTAGCATTTGAAATGTAAAGGGACCTATGCTCCTAAATCAGTTATGTGTGTCTGGGAATCCCACTGAAGTCTATAAACAGTCCTCTGACTTCACTAGAAATTAAATGTGACCTTAGTTCCAAAGATAAATTTCAAGGTGTGAATTAATTCTACAGTCGCGTTTTGTCTGTAGCTGGGCTAGACAGACTGGTAGAATGGCATTGGGAGGTGTGAGTGTACTTTTTTGTATAGATTTATGCCATTTCTATTCCCATAGCAACAGTGTAGCCCTCATTCATATTAATCAGCTCTTAATTTAGAAGCTTTATGGCAATTTGAATGATAACACGTAAAACATAATTAATTTGTTATTGCCTTCATCCATTGTTTGTGAATGTCTCTAAAGGGATGTTTAAGTTTTGATTTGGCCTGTCATGGAGGTAAAGAAGCTTTATCTGAACACAAATTTACAATCCTGTTATTTATAAGGGGTTTTTGTCTCAGGACTACTTCGGGGGGGAATTGTCAGAGGAAAAACTGCTGTGAAAGCAGAAAAACAAAAACCAGGAAAAAAGAGTTTCTTTTACCCTCCTATACATTTTATCTAATAACTTATTTTCAACTGCTACACCAACTTTACTGGACTCAGTAACTGTCTGAAATAATGGATGGAACCTAAGAATGTATGCACAAAAAGAAACAAGGCTGACACTATTCAATGTTATGGTGAAACTGTGCAGACAACGAGTGATAGAGAATCTACCAAATTCCTCCATTTGTTTCCTACATATAGAAAAGTCAAAGGGCAAATTTTCTACTGGAACGTGTTGACTCAATTAACATTTATGATGGAAACCAGGTAGGGAGGCTACTTGGTTACCTTCCAGATGTTTACAGTGGGCAAACTGCCCGGGACAGCTAGCCGCGCACTGAGTGCTTTGATCCTGGATTGGAAGACTCTACAGGTTTCCCATCATGAATATCTCAACTTCCAGGCTTGTGCCTGTGTTTTATTCCAGTCTGATAACTGATACTCTTACTGGTCACTTGGAATGTACTGAATAATGGATAAAGTCTGTTATTGTAAAACTCTACATAAGTATATAAAGTTTACATATATAAAACATCTATATTTAATAGTTAAATTCCCAAAACTAGAAATTCCAATTACGAGGTAGATCACCTAATTGACTGTTTCATGATACATTCAAAACCAAATTGAATGCCAGTTGTTACACTACCAGTGAGCAGTAACAATACAAGTTACTGATCAGAATATGAATTTCAGAAACAGTCAGAAAATAATGAATAAAATAAAATAAAAAAGACTGAAAATATGTCTATATTATAATTATAAAATTGAAACCAAATCATATCATGTAATTAGAACATTAAAATCCAACTTGATAAAGTTAAAAGGAAGCAATTTAACAATGCTAGAATAACATGGTTAAACTGATTATGCCTGAAAAATGATATTTCCAGGTTCTGAAAAGTCCAATAATAGATCAATGCACATGGCATACAGGTCTATCAACGCACAGCTTCTCTACAAAAAAATACTTCTCAAAATGGCTACATTTAAATTTATTTGCATGTGTTTTAATATCTATTCTGCCTTCTGTACATACCCTATCAAGAAATTAAATCTAGTTATATCTTTATAAAACTTATAGGGTTTTTCAATATAGTGAGAATTTTCAGTGTTATTACACATATAATTGATCAGTTTTAAAGAAACATGCGGTTCCACACAAATTACTCAAATGTGAAAGGGTATTATTATAAATGAAATAAACTATAATTTGTTGCAAGCACTTAAAGCTGAATTCCACATCCGTCTGTACCAGAGTGGGAAGATATGAAAACACTGAAGATTTATGACATGGCTTTCAGTGCTCTGCAGTTGTAAATTTGTTGTAGATTTACATGTTTCAATGCTTGCTTATCCACAAATATCTTCCATTTGGATTTTGGTCATAAATGGAGGGTTGTAAAAATTGTGGGTCTGTAAGAAAGACAGAAAATGATAGAGCCAGAGCCTTAAATAATGTTTAAGAAGTCTTGGAATGTCGGATCTGTCTAATTCCATGGGATGTGCTAAAACCTTAGAAGATACGCAAATTGCAAATTAAGCAGCGTCTATTGCAACAGTGAAAGTGCATTCTTGTCTTAATTCATAGTTGGTCTACAAGTTGTCCTATGCACTGACTTCTTCAGCACATAGGCTTTTAGGCTTTTTTATTCTTTCCTTTTGAAATATGAGTAACTATAGCAAGCTTCAAGAATGAATAAATTGTATCATTCAGGCTAATTGCACCACAGAATTACTGTCTCTGGGTGAGCAAGGGCTAAGCTATATTGCTTACCTAGCATTGTTTATACTTAACATTCAAAGGAGGGGGAGACCATTAATGCCTGCAGATGTGCGTGGGAAAAGCAAAAACCCCTACCAGAACCAAGAATCCATCCCCGTCTATACCCCAAATTAAATAATTTTTTCCCTGAAGATTGACAATGACGAAATTTCATTGGGTTTTGATTTTAGCGCTCTCAAAGCAATGTTCTTCCAGGATACTAGCTGCTGTTCACCATCCAGGCAAGGCACTATGCCACTGTAAATAAATCATCTGACCTCTGCACTTCAATTTATTAAAACTAATAAAATACTTTATTTCTTACTGCATCTTCATACCAAAGATGAGGGGTCTTAATTCAGGTTTGTAAGCTGCCTGCAAAAGAAATGTGGTACAGATAGCACTAATGGTGAATTTCATTATTGTTAGAAATTAAATTTGCTGAACAATCTTATTTTAAAAGGACAGCAAAAGACTTTTGTATTAAGTGAAACAAGAATATTCTTAAACTCATAAACTGTTCAAATTGCCTATATTCGTAAGTACTTGATCAGGATGCTCAAGAGAACTTATGCCACTGTTTACTGAATATTCCAGAGGTTTCCATAGTATAATAAAGTTATATCTCTCTCAGCTCAATGTTTCTTCCTCCTCCCGACATGAAGTCACTGGATTATCACTTCACTGCCATGTCACAAGAGTTGGGTGAGTCTTCTTTCACCCCTCTCCTAGGTAGTTTTATTTTCCTATGTAGTCCTGTTTACCTTGTGTTTTTACAACTTGGTAGCATTTAGCTTTTATGGAATAAAATCTTTAACTAAATGAGACATGAAAATAAGTATTTAAAAGAAAATAAATATTGCCTACTTGATTAGAATTCTGGTTAAATATGACTACCTCAGACAATCTGTCCGTACAAAAGCCCTGTCCAAAAAAGAAACAATTTTAAAAATCCTTGACATGATAAAATCTCTGAGAATAATTCCATTTAATTAAGTCTTAAACCTTTTTCTAATCTATACATACCCATTGAACAAGAAGCAGTAAATCTTAAAATGCCATACCGATCTAGGGCTCGGGAGACTTAAGGTAAATTTTTGCTATCCAGAACCTTTCTATGAATTTCTAACCAGGAGGAGTTCCTCAATCTAGAACATTTCTGGGTATTTTTGATTTCCAAGAATATCTCTTTGTTTTTTAGGAATTCTATCTGGTATTTTTCTAGATATTCCCCAGCCCTTTTCAGGAATTTCTCATTCCAGAATATTTCTAGGGAATGCTTGTTGCTTTCTTTGAATTTCCAGGTGCTTTTGAGTAATTTTTCTGTCCATAATTTTTCTAGGAATTTCACACTGCTTTCTAGCAATTCCAAATGCTAAAATGTTTCTAAAGATCTCTGAATGGTTTCAAGGAAATCCACTGTACTTTCTGAAATTCACTGATCTAGAAATTTTACAGGACATTCAATGAGCATTCTAGGAATTTCAGAGGACTTTTGAGGAATTTCCCATTGTATTTGAGGATTTTAAAAGTGCTTTCTAAGACTTTTCTGTTCAGAACCGTTCTAAGAGCTCTCTAGTGCTTTCTAAGATTTTTTTTTTCCATGTTCTCCAAGAATCCCTTGATCTAGGGCCTTTCTAGTGAAATTCCAGTGTTTTGTAGGTATTTGCCCATCATATTCCCTTCCAGAAATTCTGTTTAAAATCTTCCTGGGAATTTTGCAATCTAGAACCTTTCTAGGATTTCTCAGTGCAAAGGCAGAAGGAATTGAAAAACGGTCTGCACAGTTATATTTACAAAATAATGTGTGTCTGGGCAGAAAGAACAATTTTTTTAAAAAAAAAAGCGCACTGTGAATTACAGTAGCTTACAGTAGCAATTGAGGTCATGGAACTTTCACCTGTGAAAGTTATGAAATGTACTTGACAAATACGTACTGCTTGGAGCCGAGTTTCAGTGTCAGACTGATTAAATTAACACCTCAGCACAACAAGGCTGTATGATGCCAGACTTTGTAATAGTGCAAGATGATTTATAGTTGACTTAATTTTAATGATCAGACTTAGGTTCACTATTCTTGAATAAGTTCCATGGCAGAGAGACCTATAGCCATTTAATTCTCCTGCTACCTGTAAATTAATTAAACAGGCTATATATAAATAAAATAACAGTAATTTATTCCTTGACTGTTTTTTATCTTGTACATAGCCTATAATTACCATATCATGGTCCTGTCAGATATAGTTTAGGATGTATTTAGGAAGAAGTGATTTCACCATCTTTCACCATCCTTTGTCTTGTGCCCATAGAGAGTTTCTGAATTTATAGACAGATGCACAAACTTTGTCAACTGATAGTCTACCTCCTTAAGCCAAATACCATTCCTTTCAAAACTTAGCAGAAATAATTCCTTGCTGAAAAGACTATTTTGCATTTCCAGAGCATTCTTTACCTGCAGAATCTTTATAAATTATGGCTTTGAGAATCCAAAGTACTGAACATCTCTGGGATATCACCCCACACTTCCTTCTTCAGTAAGTAGATCTGTAAACACAAGCAACCATGCACATGAATGTGCTCTTGTAGGATCCAATGCCAATTCCTATCAAGGCTCTTGTAGCAGAGATGCAGTACCTCCAAGGACCGAGTGTGCTCAATGTCATGTCTCTTGTGAAGAGAGTTAGAAACATCCTCTTGTGCCTCTAGGAACAAATACTTAGCAACTAAGAAAGTACTAGTGAATCCAAAAAGGTCACATAAGAAACAAAGCACAACTGAATGAGAAATGTCCTAGATGTTAGTTTCATTGCTCCATGAATAAATAGGCATTTAGAAAGACAGAAGGCTGATTTCCCTGATTATTTCAAGGAAACATTATGTAGGGGCTACAGAAGAAGGTAACCAGTGTTCGTCGTAGAGAACTCTCAATAAGGAATTTGCTATAAGAGACTGCAGCCACGAAGTGAGCCTTGAATCTGTTAACTTAGTTATGTACTTAGTGAAAGAGTTGAGAGGTGATTCTGCCTCTTGGATTAGTTCATTCCCAGTCCAGTTGCTGAGTGTTTGGCAGAAAGTATTACCTAACAGCACAAACTACCACTATTATTTATGTGTAGCATATTGATTTGCCTCCATTGGAACAGGTGAGATCAACAGTCAAGGTCTTCAATATTAGCACTTTTGCCCTAGTCAAACAGAAATAATCACCCTCATATATTCCTCTAAAATATCTTTTTATAAAGCAGGTAAAATAATTATATTACTTGAAAACTAAAAAGGCTTTGAAGTATCAGTCCTTTAAAATAAAATAGTTCAGACTCGTCTGAGATTTCATGGATTCTGTAATAACACAGCTGTTTTCCTCAGGGTATTCTCACAAATTCACAAAAAAAAATCTATTTGTTATGAGCATTCTGAAACCCCAAGGAAACCAGCTGTGTTTTTAACAAACTGGGCCGCATTTTCAACACCTCTAGCAAAAGAGACATTTATAGACAAATTCTATGCTTTATATATCTGTGAGCAACATATTTTTTTAACAGTAACAACATATAGCGCTCTTAGCAGAAGGTTACACAGCAAAGCAGCCAAACTGAACATTGAGTTGAGACAAAATATGAAATTAAAAACCTGACCTCCAGCAGAAATCTTACCCTAAACTTAAAATATGCCACCCGGTGTGAACTTGAAGACCACTGGGGAAATCACTGAATGATATAGACATGTTAGATGTGAAATTCTCAGAGGTTTTTTAATCCTTTTCCTATTTTCCTTGCTTTTAATGTATTTTTGAAACCAAAATAATGTAAAGAATGAGTGATATTAGTAGGGGATCTTCATGAACATACTTACTAGATTATTAATGAAATATAAAGTCTGGACAAGATAGGAACTTTCTTTCTTCCTGTCCAACCCCTTCATGCAAGGGATTATTTTCTTACTTGTATCTGTCAGTCCAAAAGCAATTATAGACCCAAATTATATAATTTTTGCTGCTTTCAGTCTTGTACAATTTTCATAAAGTTCTAGTCTGTGTGTAATTTTATATCATACCATTTTTTCTGCATCTATTCAACCATATTCAGTCCTTTCTGGTTTTTGAACTTTTCATTTCTTTTCTTTAGTAAGACATGCTTTACAGACCCATTCTTTATGCACTAAAGAGTATAAAATTCTTGAGTATATTTCAACAGTGTATGTTTTATCACAACAGTTTCCCTATAATTTTTTAAAGTTTAATTCTTCAGTCTTGAAATTGTGTCCCACTCACATAATGCAGCTGAATTGTTTTTAATTCACTACCTTTCCTCACTCTGCTGTTCCACTTCATGTTTTAATATTATCATGGAAGTTACTCAGCTAAACTTATTGGCATTTCCCCTTGAAATGTCTTTACCTCTAGATGTCGCTAAATTTTCCACTTGAGCTTTGAATAATCCATTTCCTTTTAATGTCATCTTTATAATTCCTCATTCTTTGATCCTAGTCCCTCAAGATATGCTTTCTCCTTGTCCCTTTCTTTGATCTTTATCCCTTTTCTTGTACTCAGCTCTCCGACTTACATCTGAGTTACATCTCCTTTTTGCTCTCCTTCACCTTGTGCTTGCCACTCCATTGCAGGGCTACCTTTTTTTTTTCAGCTTTTCAGGACAGCACTTATCTGGTGGGTCTTTTGATCCTAGGGTATAGGTTGTTTAATTTCATTTCACAGTTCATTCGTCTCAAAGATATCTGTCTTAGTTTTCCATGCAAATTAATTGTATTCTTCTGTGATATCTAGCTCTTCTGTTTTCATTTTTTGGTTGCTCTTTAGCCTCAGTTGTCTTGGTGCCAGCACAAGACTAGGTTCCGTCCTCACACTTCTGATTGAAATTAATTAAGTGAACCTTAATCTGATTTTTCTCATAAGATGATAAATAAGTCCACTTCCTTTACATTTGTTCAAAAGGCATGATCTTTATCATTAAATGATTCCCTACGAAGAAATTTGGTTTTGTCAATTTTCATTTTCACTATAAGAAGAGCATTTCCAAAAATTTTAATGCTCATAGAATTAAAATTTAGTTTCTATTCCTGTTTATTACGTTTATGATGTTCCTTGATTCCTGAATTTAGAATATATGTATGAAAATCAAAAACTAAGACTTTTTGTAACTTAATGAAAGAATATAAATGATAGATGGGTGATCTGCTGAGGGTGAGATTCTTACTAGCTGTGTATCTGTGAGCGGAAAGCTAGAAAGCGGCACAAGGAGTCTGCTACTTCCAGTTCTAAGCACAAGTCAGAAGTCTGTAACTGTTAATTGTATGTGAATTGTCGTTTTCAGAGGTATTTTGTCTATGTCTGGTGAATGCTAAAGAGTATTGACATTCTTCTATCTTTATCCTTCCATTCGAAAAATATTATAAGATATTATGGACCAGTTCTCAGAGGATGCTCTTTCTGATAAGATAAAAATATCTGAAAGATGCACACATTTTGGAACACCATTCTTTTATTTTTTTAATTGACAGATGCATGGAAGTCAATGGCTAGATGAACGAATGAGACCTTAGCTGGTCTAAATGCGTACATCTTTGCTTAATTCAATCAGTTTACAATAACATAAAATATCCTAAAATCCGGTCCAGTAGATATAGTCCTGGCTTTTGAACCAATTCTGCTAAAGAACAATTAAAATGATCCTTTCTCTTAATCAGCCTCTATTGATTCAGCAGGATTTAAATTTAAAGAATGAGAAGAGAGTTTATTTCTTAAATTTACATTTGTAAATACAGTCATATGCTCTGAAAAGGCAGACCCCTGTGTAAATAAAAATATGGAAACTCAGTGAACATACTAAGAACAGGTTTATAGCATAAGTTTCACCAATTTATATTTACTTCTATTTCATCAAGTTCTTTAAAAGGAAAAGAGTAGGAGTATTAAAACTTTACGGTTAGATGCAGCTAGTAAGCTGTATGAACGGCTTAATGCAAAGCATGATATTAGTCAGTGGAGAGACTTCCCTCTTCAGTAAGATTTGGATCACACCTGAAGTGTGTTAAAGACTACACAGCAGAAAATGTCTGCAAGTAAAAATCAATGTTGTCTCGTTAAGTATTGCAAATGTGCTTGCAGTTTACTCCTGTTAGTCTTGCCAGTAGTTAGTCTTAAAAATTTCTCTAATTCACTTAATGTTGTACAGTACAGGTTTACCACTTCTCAGCTACAACTAAGGACGTTTTGGTATTTTAATATTTGTCTAGGCTAGGAATTTCTCCATGAGGTAGAGATAGTACTAAATGGTAAGACAGTGAATGAAAAGTAAGATTGGAAAAAAACAAGTAAATTATTCTGGAAAGCTGTACCCTTGGAGGGGGGGTGTGCTGTCTACACAGGAGAAACCCTCTCAGGGTTTCTTCTAAAAGGTAAAAAAAAAAGGGAGGGAGGGTGGAAGCATTATTAATGATGAGTAGTCTTTGCTTCCTGAAAGTAAACTGCATTTCTGAAGAAGATCTTTTTTTTCCCTTTTTGTTAAATTTTGTGATTGCAAAACCAACTGTGCTGTTCAAGTTTTAGAATGGCTGCAGTTCTCTTCCATCCACCTCCAGCTGTTTCAGTGTCAAATAGGGAACCGTGTATTCTTTAGGAAGCAATGTAGACTCGGAATATTTTACTCCAAAGAGCCACCAATAAAACTCCTCTAAACTCTGTCAGTTGTCACATTTACACTACCCTAGAAGATCTTCCATAGACAATCTCAATAATTTAAAATATCCCCTCATTAAAAACTATTTTGTTTTTAATGGGAAACACTTAAACAATGCTTTAGTGGGTCGCGAAACGTGAGTGGAATCTTTATTTGCTTGTCAGAGAGCATTCCACTTAAATGCATATAACACCATGCTCTGATGCTTACAGTTATATAGGTATATGCTTTATTACATCATTCAGTAGAATTTACAGTACTAAAAGTTGATGTAATGAACCAGAAGATGAGTTGTAGTGGTTTTCTCTTATAAATGAAATATCAGACAATTAAATAGTGAGGACAAGGGGGGGAGGAAAAGAAATTAGTATTGGCATTATCTCTTAAAATATTGAGTCTGTCCTGTGAATGGACTTAAGTAGTGCAAGAAAAGACATGAGGTGATCATGAAACCCAAGAATATTTCATATTGTGTCTGTACAGGAAGGCAGAATTCAGTTTCCTAACTTTTACTGACACATTTTGTATTCTTAACGAGGATTTTCTACCATGTTAGTGTCACAGATTTTAATAACTGTCAGTGTTACTGACATTGCTGTTTGCAATCATGTTATGATGCCAGGCATCATAGATATTTCGTACTCTGTGGAGACTGATATTTTGAGGCAAATGTATCGAAGTGCAAAGCACTTTGGTTTATGGCCCCTGCAAATTCTTTCTGACTAGGAAATTAATCAGCAAAATCTTGCAAGACTGAGGATTTTGTTCGTGGAAATCAGGTGGTTACAGGCTGTATCTGCACTTAGATATCGAGAAAGAAAAGAGCGCAGTGATCTGTCAGATAGATGAGCCCCTGGTCAGCCTGTGGCAGGGCTGTGCACTTGCAATGCCTGCCCTGTGGGGACAAGATCAGTGTATGCTCAGGTCATTTCCCCAGGTTGAGTTCAGCAGAAGCTTCTGTGGAGCTGTATGCATCGACCTGGAAACTGGGAAGCAGTCCCGGTTTCTGTCACACTAAGGGAGTTGCAGTGAACCAAAGCAGCAAAGGACAGCGTAACTGCAAGTTTCCCACTAGTTTTAGTTGGGAAGTCAGGTAATGATCAGCCCTAAGTGACTGCCCGTGTGTATACTGGCCCTATGACTACACAACACTTAAACTCATAAAAATTCATGGCTTTCCCAAAATTTAACATTCCAGACAGGAATGGGCACACAGGACACACAGGCATGTTGCATGGGAAATCTCCTGCCCTCACTAGGCACAGCTGCACTGATGGAATTCAGTGGATGTTCCGCACAGTGTGTGTTGAGTCGGTGTGCTCAGGAAGATGAGCTTGCTGAGGTTGTTGACTCGCCCAAGTGCTTCCTCTACGTCTTGTGTCTTCTGCTGCTTTTGAAGGAGCTATGCTAATGTGGCAAGTAAACCTTGATATATATATGTGTGTGTGTGTGTGTATATATATTCATAAAAGTGTATATACATAATATGATACTGATGAGGTGCGACTGGGCACATCATATGTCCGGAAAAACTGTTCTCTTTTTTAATACAGGCCGAAGCCTTTTAATCTTGATGCTTAGATATATGATATGTAACCCATATGCGGTCTTATGCACCTTCAGTATCTTCCTTTCTCTTGGAGTTACTGCCTTATTAACAACAAGGTACACTTGGTAAAAAATTGAGGAATCTACTGTGCAGGTACATGTGACAAAGCTAAAGTTTGGAACAAGTGCCAAAAAGAAAAAAATAATAATAATAAAAACCTCCTAATTTTGCAGCACATGTGCTCCAGCACTGTGAGTAAGCATATGGACAGGATGTCTCCTAAAACATTCAGTTATTAGTAAGAGATAGTGGTTGTATCTGATTTTACAAGTACTTTTTAGAAAAGTTATTCAGAGAAAGGTATCTGATATCTTTGTGTCCTAATGAACGTATTTTTTCACAGTGCAACTGAAAAGCGCACTCTTTTTGTGTTATAACAGCCTTCATAGTACAACTATTGTATTTTTTTAGGAACGTACATAGAGAATGTGTGTCAATGTGTGCATGCATATTTTTATGACAGATGGCTGGGGAATAGCTAATTTTATTTTAGTAGTATATTTCCAAAACTGTAAAATTACCTTGAAAGGACAGTAATTTTTTGAGTTTCTCTTTGAAACCCATAGTACTGACGTTTCAAAGACAGCGTAAATAATTCAAAACAAATTCCAGCACTCAGATTTAGGATTATAGTCATGCTTTTCAAAATAATTAAACATGCAAACTTACAATGCTTTGTTTATGGAATAAATTTTTAATATATATTAAATACAATCTGTTTCATCTCAGTAAATATATACCATTTCAAAACATTAATTTCCACTTTGTTTGTACCAATACCTTTCATTATTTAATAGATCAGTTTTTGTCTGCGAAAAAATACAAGTCAGACAGCAACCAATTTCTGTTTCAGATTCTCAGCACTGTACAATATAGACAGCACCCTTGGTTTTGGACTTGAGAGGGTAAAAATTGTCTTGATTTGCATATTGATCAGTTAAATGGAGTTTGATAAAATAAATTCTGTAACATTCTCCAGGAGAACCTGTCACTACTAAGTTAAAAACCTGTAGTCAACAAAGTTGTGCTGTACCAGCTATGAATTAAATAATGAGCTTTTTCAATTTAAATATTCATTTTAATTAAACAATTGTTTCCTCCTTCAAATAAATCAGTTACACAGTCCAGCAATATTATGAAGACTAGTTTATAAATATTCATGCATATGGAATCATAGATAGTATTTTTAACATCAGAAAACCATTTCGTTTGCATCCTGCGGTTTTGGCAGAGACCTCACACTAAAGCTGTAACTTTGTCACTCTCTTTGTTCCAGTTTTATCTTGTAAACCTTTGGCAAGATCTATAAGTATGCCCATCCTTACAAAAGTATACCAAAAGCTACTAGGAAAATTGCATGGCTTAAAGATCAAATCATATCCCATTCTGGCTTAGAACTTCAAAAAATGGTCTCAGTTTTCCATCATCTTTTTAGGACATCCACTGTGGTACTGTTGGCAATTAATCTAACCACTTATACAAAATGAACTGGTGACTTTCAAATAGTCTACAACGAGCAGTGACTGCATGTGAAGTCATCATACTTCTGACAGTAGAAAACATAAGGTTAAGTACTGAATGAGTGGGATGATTAAACTACTTTTTCTGTCCTACAAGTAGTTTCTCCTCAAATATGAGTGAGATTTAAAATGCCACTAGGTTGTACTGAGTTGTGATGTGTCCTTTTTAATATTATATCTATCTGATAGATATGTAGGAATTGCATGGGACAAAACATTTGCAGTTCCAGATCAATAGTAAACACAGGGGTTTTTCCTTTTCCAGGAAACAATGCTTAAATTAAAAAAAAAAAAATAAAAAATTATTTGACCTTTTCAGCTATACATTAAAATGTCTGTTGGCTAAATTATTTTCTTCTTAAGATGTCTTCTACATTCACTTAAAAAGATCTCCAATAGAACAGTTTTTTCTCACAATTGTAACCTTTTATTCTGTATTCAGATCTGAGGCTGTGATTATTTTGGTATTGTGAAACACATCAAAATATCAACACAGAGCTCACCAAAAGAGTATGAAAGAGTAGGCAGATTTTGAGGATCTTTGCATACAACATCAAAATTTTGATGTTTTATACATCATCTATGCTTCCATAATTATACAGGATTCCTTAAGAGGACAAATGAGTATGAAGTTAGCACTTTTAACCTGGTTTAATAGCATCAGGTATGGACCAGAGAGACATAGATATTGTGCTGTGAAAAAGAAAGTGCATCCTGAAGCTGAGAAGAGACATTGGAAACAAATTTGTAGCAGGAACAAGTGTAATAAGACTAGATCAGTCCTCCCTGTCAGGCTTGTGAGCTTTGTTCTGCTGCCTGTCTCTGCAGCCATTGCACCCTTGCATCCAGAGGAGAGCTTCAATCCTACCCCACCAGCTGCTTTCATCTAACAATCTGAGACATTCTCATCTCCTCTGACTTTCTTGAGCCTTTTATCTATTAGACAGGGTAACAAATACAGGTATTTAGAAATATTTTACTAGGTTCTGCTACCTCAGCAGTTTCTGCCGCTGTTGTCAACATTGTATCTTCTAGTAGTTAGACCTTTAAGCATAAGTATCTGCCAGCATGAACTAATAAAAGAAAAAACTGTAATTGTATAACCCAGTATATTTATTTTCAGAAATGCATGTATGCACACACATACGTGTGTGCACACACACCAATAGAAGAACTACACATAGCCCTGAAGGAGACTGGTATCTGTTTTAGAATCCATTACAGTAACCAAGACCAAAAGGATAAGTGCACTTCCTAATGAAGAATTGTCCTCCATTTTTTCCTGGCAGAATTAGCTTTTCACTCATAAAAAGAGCTTTTGCCTTTTTATAAAATTTCCATTAAATGGCTACATTCATTATGTTACTACTAAAGCATCTTCATCTAGATATGAATGTCTTGCTTCTCTTTGGTTTTTGCTTTACTGCTGCCAATCTCTCTCTCTGTTCACTGATCCCTTCAACTGCCTAAAGAGTTTCACAGTATGTAGGAGTTTACAAATGCAGATGTAGCAAAGCAATCCAGCAGCTGTCCTCTGCCTTCTCAAACCACTCATCCTCCTCATCATTGCTCTATCTGGAGAAAAATATTTTGACAGGAGTTTGTTTATGAGTGATATCTCTACAGTATCAACAGAAAAAAAAATAGGACTTAAAGAAATATTTACATGGAATATTAATGTATCTGTTCTGTAAATTGCTCTTAATCCTTAAAGAAAATATCCAGCTGAAACCTCAAAAACCTCACAAGGACAGCATCACTCTTTGAACTCTTTCATAAGTAAGTATGCTAGTAAAGTGATTGAGCTTTTTACTGTTTCCAGGGTTTATTTTATAGTACAAAAGATGAAATCCTATGCAAGAAATCGTACGCAAGTAGAACATGGGTGATTTGTGCTCCCTGTTGTGTGGGAGTAGTCCATTGGTCCTGACAAGACAGCCTGCCATTTCAGCAATCACAACCAGGTGGTATAAAACACTACTCTCAAAAAAAATATATATGTAAAATAAAAGGATTTGCATGCCCATATACTAATTTCATACTTCTGAATTTCATTTCTGACTTATAAGTATCACAATTAATAATAGAGAATTAATCTATTGCATACTCACGTCTGATTAAGGTAAGGAATTGATTTGTAAGTTCCAAAGTGACTTGAGTTTGACCTAGGACTAGGACAAACAGTATCAATGTGTTTGCCATAGAATTTGCATACAGCTATATTTTAAAAATTTCTCAAGCAGCTGTTATTTCTGTTTGTGATTATTAGATGTGACTAAAAAGAAAAAAACCACCAAAAACAAAACAAAGAAAACCCCACCACATCACCCCATACATGTTTGTAAACGTGTTTATGCTACAAAGCAACACATTTCAAACTTGAGTTATTTATAAAAATATCATATTCTCACAATATTTTTGTTGCAATAACTTGGACTTCAGTCATGGTAGTGTTCTTCCTCAGCAGTATTCATATTGATCCCAAAAACAAATCCTAAGCAAATTTAAATTTACATTAGCTTTAACAGAATTATGTCAATTTACAATAGGTTGAAAGCTGAAGCAGAGATTTCAGCTGAATAGCAACTTGGCTTCTATACTGACTAGGACGGACTCTCAGCTGAAAATAATCATGTCGTGATCCAAAATGTAATCTTGGTCATTATCCAAAGTCCATTTGCCTTAGGGCTCACCGAAAGCTGAGTGCAGCTAACAGAAGCTCCCACGTTTGTTTCAGTAGGTTTTTAGAAAGGCTGTCAGAGCTAAGAGATAGGGACAATCGCAAAAGTATTCCAATGAATACAGCTGGGGTTGGTTTTGGGTTTTGTTTTCAGGGGGTTTTGGGTTGGGATTTTTTTTTTTTTTTGCAAACTTGTAGCTGATGCTTAAGCTAGCAGGGGAAACTTGCAGGAATATGTAAGCATAGCTGAGTCAGAGAACTCTGTGAAATCTCACCAAATACAAAAATACAAGTGAATAATTTCAGATCTTTCACAAAACAGGGAAAACTACTTCGTGTTGGTAGTTTAGTTTACGGTTTTAAAACAAGCAGTCTACCTAGTATTAAGAAGTGCAGTCATTAGAAATGTATTAACATAGCAGTGTCTTTCCAGACAACAACGAGCAAGAATAACAAATAAAACCCAAAAATGTTTGAATTCAGTAGGATCTAGTTAATGTGCCCAGTTAGCTTTAGGTATCCCATTAGCTCTAGAAATCTAGCTGCAAATTTCTAAACTCAAAAGAAGAGAAAGAAAACAAAACAAAACACAAGTAAAGTTCCAACATGAATCACATATTAATAATTGTCTAAGAATGTGTATGTACATCCTAAACAAAACATTATTTTTATAATATATATTTATTAGATGCAAACCTAGTAAGATAACATACACGCTTAAGCTATGGCCTTATTAATTTTGACTGGTACTAGCCTAGGTCTCAAGAAAGCTAATATACATTTAAAAAAAACCCCAGCTTGTCCAATAAACCAAGACTAGGTAATTATATGGCTGTTCAGTGCAAATTTTCTCATTCTGTATTTTGAAGTATCCTGATATAGGCCAAAGACAATTGAATAAAAACAGAAGAAAAGAAAAAACACCCATCAAAGCATTTTTATACCCTAGTTGTGTTTACACCAGACAATGGCATATTTCTCACTAGAGAGTTAAGTTGTGATAAATCCGATATGCTTGTTTGATATTTAAACAACCTCTTTTAATCCATTTTGTGCAATTCTGCCAACCTGTGCTGCTTTGACCCTTAGTCATGTTATGTATCAGTAGTCTGTAAAGGCATTCAGATATCTCAAGACTGTCAATGTCTAATGATAGGTTTACTACCCACTTTCAATTTTTCGTAGAACTCCTTTAATATAACAATGTCTACTGCATGTGGGAGAAAAGATCTGTAAAAGTGTGCACTTTATACCTGAGATGTTGATGCATAAATGGAGGTTAGAATTCTGATTAGAACACTATTATACCTGGGTTTTTATAGCTTTGTAGTTCTTTCTTAACCTGCAAAATGGAAAATTTCATTTAAATTATTATTAATAATGGGATTGTTATTACTTACTAAGAGATTGAAAGCTGGTGATGAGTTTGCACTACCGTAAATTTTTTCACTAAAATAAGTAAAATAGAAAATATTGTAATTACTTTTCATTGTAAAAAGTGGAGGTAAAAGAGATAAATTATTTTCTAATATCAAGCAAATTATTTTTCATGCCGAAAAAATTCAGGACCAAATTTTGATCACCATCTACTTTGGCAAAACCTTTCTAAAATGAAGAGGAATCAGCAATTAGTCCAAACTTCAGCTCAAGGTTCCTAATAGATGTACAAGTGTTTTTACTGAAGAACGGTCCTGCTGAAGAAATACTTGTTCACAGAAAGAACAGTTATTAAACCCTGCTTCTCAGAAACATTATTCTCTAGCGTTATTTAAATTCATAAATTTTTTTAACTATGTGGCTTGGCATGTGGCTCACTGTTTTGCATGAATATGACTGAATGAAAATACTTTAGTGTATGAAGCAGCTCAGAAATATGGCTAGTTGTTCTACAGAAAGTAGATTGTCTGGTTGGGTTGACACTGGAAAAGGAAAACTTTGAATTAGTAATCCCAGTTATGCTGTTTTGGCAGTGTTACAGACTAGCTTGAGATCACTGCTGAAGTGGATCGTTATAAGAAATACTGCTCCTGCAAAAAAAAATAAAGGAAAAATTACAAGAAGCTACTAATTATCTCAAGAAAGTTACTAAGTTTGCCATCCTGGTTTTGTTTCAAAAAGTATGAAAGTGTCAACACAAACAAAAAAAAATAGCATATCAACTGAATTAGGAATACTGTGAGTGAGTAATTTCAATTATCCAATGAGCCAGATCTCTTTAGACTGATAAAGTCAGGGGAAACGGGAAATAATTATATGCAGGTGAGTAGAATAATACTATACACAAATACGTAAGCACCAGGCAAACCTGTAAAAGTGCTAAAATAATGAGATAATTGTGGCTGAATAGTAAGGTGGGTGTTTAATTTTTAGAGAAGTAATATTTGTAAAAAAAACTTAAAGTAGATAGGACTGGCTAAATAAGGCAAAAAACAATTTGCAAGTACTTTCAGGGTTTATAGTCAAATACTGTCTTTGCAGTTATATGTTTTCTTATTTGTTGTTAGCTAGCAGATGAGTGACTGACGCATGTTCATGAAAGTGTTTTAAATCCCCAAAACTTCATAAATGTAGCTGTGAATCATCTGGCTCAAATTTGTCTTGAAACTACAGTGTATGTCATCTGCTGCTGCACTGCCATTCATTTCCTGCTCCAGTCCAACACGATGAGAAAGTAAGGCCATGACATGCGAGTTAGCTGATCATCATGAAGAACAAACATTCAAAATAATAAAATTAGAATCAGGACATTGTTGCCATAAAATAATAGCGAATAACCTCACTGATAACCTAACTTAACCTAAGAAGTTTGACTGGTTCACCCACAATTACGAAACAGAAATTATATTATGTCTTTCCTACTTTACATTAACAATACTATTCGAAACAGCAGGTGCACTTGCAGAATAAAAGAGAGTAACTAGAAGTGGGTTGTGGCAGAAGACGGACTATCTCTGGTCACCCTTCCGCAGTTGTTCCTAAGTCTTAGGCAAGACATTCATTTTGACCATCAGTTGAATGTACTCACAGTACGGTTAATTTGAGTAGGCACAGTAATACCAGTACTTCCAGAGAGCGTCATACCAGTGGGATAGGATTTTGTATTTGCTTTGTGGTCTTTGGCTGTCATGGCAAAAAAATCCATATTCTGACCAGCAGGAGATATGGGAAACACTAAGTTATATAGAGAGATGATAATTCATAAACAGTGAACAGTAAATAATCAGTAGAAAAATCCCTTTTTATTTGAAGTTTTCAAGCACATTGCAAAAGTAGCTTGACAAAAATAATCCTTTATTGTTTGTTCCAATTTATACACCCAGAAGTTACATGAAGAAGGCAGTGATTCAATTTTCATATTTTCCATTACTATTACTGTATGCTATTTTATACCATGTAGTTGAAAGGTTCTGTCATGTTTCAGCTACGTGGGAATGCAGCTTGACACACAGCATAAACCTTTAGGATTTCAGTGGTATGATCTCTGCCTATGAAATCTTGTTATATTTAAAACAGATGAAATGTTGTATTCTGCTCTATGACATCATTGTCTCTGCTTTGTGGAAGAAATACACAGAATACATTTAACTGCATTCTGTGGCAGATCTGTAACAGCTTCAGATCTTCAATAGATTTTAAGGCTTTAAAAAACATTCACTGTGCTGAACAAGGATGACAATGCCAAGCTGGATAGAGTGTGTTTCTGTACTGTCACAACAGTGATAAATAGAAGCTAACCAGGTGTGTTGAATCCATCTGAGAGTTGCCTAGGTGAGAAAAGATATAATACCAAAAAACAAACCCACAATGCTACATGATTTGTGTTGTGTTTGTTGAAGCTGATACAGTGAGAAATGGTGCCCCTCCATTAGCCGCTACTGCCATTACTAGGCTTATAGGAACTTCATTTGCCTTAAACATTCCAGTTCGTTCTGACGAAATGGCAGAACTGCCATCTCTTTGACTTGTACTGATGATGCCACACCTTCACAGGGAAGTCAAGCCTGAAAGCCTGTTTGTGGTGATTCTAAAGGATTGCTGATGTCACAACAACATAGGAACAGGCAGTGCCAAAAACCCTCTTGCAGATGCTTCCAATGTTTCCAAACAATGCTCACTTAAACATTCCCAAACGTGGAAGAGAAGCCAAATTCTTCACACATCCGAGAAGACTACTGGGAAGTGTCACCTCCTTCTTGATAATAAATGTGCCTGGGAAGGAGATATATAGACATTATTAAGAACCATAACTTTCAGTTTTAGAAACACTCTGCAGCTGAGAACTGTTGACATGCCTTGCTATCTGTGCTGTCTCCACAATGGGTGTTGGTATAATGGGTTTGATTTTTAGCTGTGAGCATTACTTATTCAGAGCGCTCAAGAAAACCTGCAAAGACTGATGTTGCTGATGACAGAGAACTCTTCATTAATTGAGCCAGTTTAATGAGCAAGTGTGTGCTTGAGGTACAAGTAGACAAGTGCCCACTTTCTCCCTAATGTTTCTTTCTTTCATTTACTGTTTCTTGATTCAGAATTTTGGTTTTCACATAGTTTTTCAAGGCCACACAAATTACACTGTGGTTTGTTAGGAAGAGGAGGAGGGAGTGGCAGGGGTAGAGCATCTGCATGTTTTCAAGCTATTTTTAAAAGGAGACTCAGACTCCATCTTCCGTTGTCTTAATGGATATAGCAGTTAACTGAACTTTATTTTCTGTGGACAAATACTGGAAAAGAACACAATATGCTGGAGTATTAAGACATGTCAGTTTTTCTATAAATTCTTTACCCAGTGCTGCTTCTGCTACAAGCTCAGCTGATAATTTGTCCTCTATCAAACTTAATCTAACAAGTACTTCCTGTGAGTTTCTAGGGAATTCCAAAGTTAGCATGTTCACACATGAAAATTGTTCCACTAAATGGCTTTTATGGAGCCATTGGATGGCCAAATGATATCTGATTGATGGCACTTCAGCTTTTTTAATTTCTAACCATTCTGCTAAGTTTGTTCCTGGGCATGTCACAAACATCCAATGTCCTTTAGACAGCTTGTTCTAAGCTGATAGCTAGTCATTTGCACAGTATCGTAATAACTGAATAGCAAATAATTCATTATGAACTCAGACAGTAGAAAGTGGATATAGAATTAGGATTTTGTATTGTTAATTAAGCAGTCAGATGACAAATAGCCTGTGCACAGTGGGTGTGATAACGATTGGCACATAGCAATTACACACTGTGGCAATTAAATCTAATGCAGCAGAACTGTGAGGGTCAGTGAGGTCACATCAGCCAGTTGTAAATGACTGATCAGGAACCATATAAATTAAAGGTATTTTTTTCATCTACAAATATAAAACTTCCTATCGTGTCTCCAGTGCTATGTTAACTGATTTGTTAATAACATGGATGTTATTAATACATACAGGCCTCCCTCAGGTCAGAACGATAGTTGCCTACTTAGCTGAAATTCAATGAATTCAATTAAATACTGCAGCCTTGGGCTAGTGTGCTAAAATAATGTTAATTCTGAGCCTTTCTTACGGCCTTGGAATTTTTCCTTAATCTTCTTGAACCTCCTCAGGGTCCATGTATGTGAGGAAGAATGGTTCAGGTTCTGAAATAAGCCATCTTTTCAGATTTACCACCAGATGCTTTTGTTTAAGATAAGACAGAATACATCCAAATCTGACAGAGCAGAAAGAGGGATAATAATTACTGGCACTGGAAAAGTAACATTTCCCTAGCTAGATCCTCAGCTAGTGGAAACTGAGAAAGCAGTCTGATATTAACTTATTTACGT
This sequence comes from Leptosomus discolor, assembly GCF_034619465.1. Lineage (NCBI taxonomy): Eukaryota > Metazoa > Chordata > Aves > Leptosomiformes > Leptosomidae > Leptosomus > Leptosomus discolor. The sequence goes on from NC_141397.1 coordinate 45,206,648, forward strand.
ACCTGTTCACCAGCATATCTGGTCTTCTACTCCAAAGGGTATTTCTGTTTATCTTTTGTTTCTATACCCAAAAAGCAATGATAGCAGGAATAGAAATAACAATGATCTGTATTTTCTTCTGTATCCAGTACAGAAAATACTCAGAAGTGAATGCTTATCAGCAATGAATTTCAATAAATCTTTCATTGGTAGGTTTTATGATTTCAAAAACTATTCACCTTAATATTTTCTTTCCAGTATTTATAGATAAATATTTGCAGAAGAAAAACACAGACAAATTAAAGTTTTCAAAAATTTCAAAGATTTGTGGTGGCTCATTTGTCTTTTGTTTAAGCAAATGATTTTCACTGAGAAACCCTAGATCTCTTGCAGTCAAGGAAGACAAGCATGAGAAACATGATACTTCAGAGCCTTGAATTCCTTCCATCCAAATTCATTACAAGCCACAGATTAGTGGTTAAAACCCAAATTTTCCATACACTATATATAATTAAGTTTGTTTCTCCTTAAAAGCTTTAAATTTAGAACAAAGATAATACTTATGAATTAAGGCCTGAAGGCATAGCAGGGAAAATAGTAAAAAATAATTCTTAAATGCTAAAATGTCTTTTGTTTTACAGAGACTATGCAATGGCTATAGAAGACAGAACTAATTCTTTAGCCTTAGGAAATAGTTAAAAGTTCACATACTTGTTTCCCCCAAGACTTACCAGCATTCCAGGTGATTTGGTGGAAGAAAAACCATGCAGTCTCCTAATAACCTAGCATTAAAATGTTCCTGTGACTGTAGGTGAATATTGCCACCTTGAAGTACTCAGCAAAATGTAACATCTGATTGTAAAGAGGTACTTCCACAGAGTCTCACAAACATCAGCAATTGATTAGCTGGCAGATTTGGAATGCTAAGATTAAAGATAACAAAGGTGTCCTTATGGGATAACATCAGGTGTTCATTCCCTTTGATATCTTCACAAAATAAAGGTTCCAATAAAGTCACTTACAAAACAAAAGGAAAGGTAATGTTGTCTGTATGACTCACTAGTTCAGGAAAATTTATGGTCACCTTAATCAGAGAGATGCAGTCATTGTGTTTTAAGTGGTATGATTTTGTGCAACTTGATCAATTATCATTTAATGTAAAAAAACTTATAACATTAATGAAATTCAAGATACTGCACAGATGGTGTGTTTTTAGAGCCAGGGCACAAAGTCTTGAGCTTGAAAAAATAACATTTATACTTTTTCAGTGACTTTGTCTTCTTGGGTCAGATTCTCAGCTGATGCGTTGTTCATTGAAATCACCAGAGTAATGATAATTTACACTGGCTAAAGATATGGCTTACTGTTTCAACTAAAATGTTCAATTGCTGAATTTATGAGGATATAATTGAGATATACTTACAAAAAAAAAAAAAAAAAAAGCTTTAATTTTCTCATTTATAATGGAGGTGTAGGATTGGAAAAAAGAAGGACCCTGAAATGATTAAACAGCTTGTGTGACTAATAGAAATACTGTCCCTAAAGGGAAAAAGAACCTCTTACCAATACAAGTGCACTCAATTAGAGTTTTAAATTAGAGTGTAATTATGTTTTTTAATGCAGAAAAAAGAAGAAAGCTTTTAATCTTCTAGGTGGCCTCATTTTAGTGAAAAGACAAATTTAGGAAGTGTTTTGGCTAAGATGATGCTCTGCATTTCATAAATTTGGACTAAATCCAACCCCTGAAGGGCTGGAAACAGTTGTATTAGCTTTCTTGTACCTGACTTTAAAAAGAAAGGAAAAAACATGCCATCAAAAACCAGCACAACAACCCATATACTAATATTCTTACTTAATTGTATCTTATTTTTGGAAAGTTAAAGGATTGTTTACTTCAATTACTTATATAAAATATAATGATACATTCTAGATTTTTGCTTAGAAGTGAATTGTGTCTGTGGAAAAACAAAAGAAAAAAAATAAATAGGCAAGCCCAAATATGCAGTTCCAAATGGCTGGTTCACAGGTTTTCAGGTATTATGCAGGACACGTTGCATGTCTTGCATCTTGACTTCTGCACAGACAGTGGAGCTTTTACTATTTCAGTATCTTAGATCTATTGTAGTAAAATAACGTAGCTTGTTTCAGCTTGACTTAAATCCTGTAACCTATCATTCCAGAGGAAAGAATATGGTGGCTGCCTGAAACCTTATTTAATACTGTGTTCTGTGATCTTGCCAGTTTGCACAAGATAAACTTGGTTAATACTTGGATATGAGGCCTCCCTAATACTCCTTGATGCAATGGGCAGTGGTGCTAGTAGTTCAGCAGGTGATATTAAAGGCAGTGGTGCAGCAGTGTACAGTTTGAGATTAGAACTGGGAGAATGATGGATATGTTGTGTTTGTGCCTGAATCGAAAAAGCAGAAAGAAAAAAAAAGAACAGTTAGTGTTCCACTGAAAACATAATGTTTTCTCCCACCTGGTGTTTGATTTTGAGTGGGGGTTATTTAATCTTTTCAGTGCAGGTTTTTTCTTGGTTTTTTTTCCCACCAAGAAAGATTTTGGGTACAAAGTGCAATCTCAAATTTCAAAGTGAAAAAATTCGGCCTTCAGAGTTTCAAATCAAAATGTTTTGATGTTTTTGAGAAATGCATCAGAATGCAAAAAATAAGTGTTTAAGTGACAGCAGCAGAAAGCAAATAACAGATGATTAAAGTACAAATCCACTTGGCTAAAATCCAACAGATTTTATATCCAACAGATATACAAGGATTAAACAAGCAAACAAAATGTATTGTTTTCATTGGTATGCATTCCATGCAATTTTCTTTCATATAAGGGTAATTAATAACTGGGAATATTTGTGATGGGAAGAAAGAATAACCATTAAGGTCTGGACTAGCCCTTACCAGGAACAGCTGCAGGCAACACCTGAAAGAAGCTCCAGAGTAAGCTGAACCATATTTTCAAATACGTTTAGGTGCTTAAGGAAGCAAATAAGTAAATGGTGAGCATTTCTCAAAACGTAGATCTTTCAAGATACTTAGGCATCTAAGAGTTCCTAAAACGTTCAGACCTTAGGGTTTCAGTCTGTCCAATTGATGCTCAGCTAACAACTGAGATTGATTCCAACCCAAGTTACCAATAGGGAAAGTTCCCAAGTACATATATTTTTGCCACTGGGCTCAAACATCCAGTCATCAAACCCTAAGCAGCCTTCATTACAGTTCATTACAGACTGCCCACTTCAGAAATTCATAAAGAAGCAAGCACAGCAAGAAGATGCTAGAGTTATAGCCACTGTCCTAACACGATAATCAACTTATCAAATAGTTGTTAAATATCATATCTCTTTGATTTAAGATACGGATATAAACCTAATCTCCCTCTTCCCCAGACAGCACTCCTGTTGAAGTCCTGTAGGATCTTGAACAGTCTGTGTCTTTTCCTTCTTCTAAATCCATTAGCATTCACAGGGGAAAAGAGACATCAGGTATGACTCTGTAACCCTTTAGTTAGTGCATCTGCCAGAGGAACCTGGAGGTAGTTTCTTTCCCAGAGAGAAATGGGGAACTGAAAATAGAGATACTGCATCTTCTAGTTTTTCTGATATATGCAATGAAACAAAGGGAACATCCTTGCAATATGCAATATACAAGTTCTGACTAGTCTAAGATGAAATAATGTTTTGCTCTTTACCTTTCGTTTGTTAAAAATAAATTAGCATACCTTTAAAGTAAAAATAGTAATGAGTTTATACTTGTGGGGCCCACTGTAGAAATAACAAAGTCAAAGCAAAAGCTTACCCAGTTATATGTTTATCAGATTAAAGTAAGAATCAAGGGGTGTATAGATCCCTGAACACAAAGAGGAAGTTGGCAGTACAATGGAGACAGGAGATGCACATGACTATGCTGTGATCTCTGCTATATTTCAAAGTATCACTTGGCTTTTTCTTATTTTCACTTCTGTATGCCAGCATACAAATGGAATGCTAGCAGCTAAGGCATGATGGCATTTGTAGCTTTCTTGACAGTAGGTACAGTCAAAACTGATTGGCTGTATCCAATGTATTAAGCAGATAGCCAAGTAGATAACTGTGTACATTTTTAACAACCATTGGACTGGAAAACTGTAAAAGTATAAAGAGAAGGTAGAAGCGGGGAGTGAAAAGTACTTTGGTGATTACCTAGGCAGATTATTAGACTGGACTTTTTCTTGAGATTGTACAAGAGAAGGAAATTTTCAGTCATGTAATCTGAATATAATGAAGTCCTTATTTAAATTCTTTCATTTACTGTTTTGTCCTGTTTACTTGTGATAGATTTAACACCTGCTGGTTTTACCTCATGCGTTCATCTAATATCAACATTTCTCTCAGGATAAAAGTATTATCTCTTTACAATATTACCTTTGGAATTGCTTTCCCAGTTATGTCCTAAGTATTTTTTATCAAAACAATATAATCTAAGCAATAACCAGGAATATCTTACAAAGGCATTCATGCTTCTCTATTCCTTTCAGAATACTTTATACCAGTAAGCCTTGTAATGTCTATTTTGTGCTCCGAAATACCCACATATAATCAGAGAAATAAGTGACCTGTAACCTGAAGTAGTGCAGGTTCACATAATACAATGATTTTGTGGATCTGCTGCAAACATTCCTATCTGCATGTAGCACCACCCCATAGCAGGAAGCGCAATACATTGACATCAGTTGACACCAGACAAGTATCTGGCTCTGCTCTCTGTCTGTCTGTATCTTTAGTGATTTCTAATTGTGACTATGAATCACACAACTGGAAGAATAGTACACACAAATCCTATGGTATTTCTATTGTTGCCACAAATGGATTACCTGCCTTCTCACCACTCAGGATTCTGGGGTTTGAGGCAGCTTTAGGACCTAATTGGTAATAATTTATGTGTGGTAAAAGTTAATGACTCCAACAAGACAGTTCTTGTGCAGGAAGTTAAGTGTTAGTTCCTTATGTTACTCAGAACATTTTCAAAATTGTCTTAAAATTCCAGGGCGTGAGCAAGCCTCACTCCTGATAATACTCTTATGGTTTCCTCCTTAAATTTTCCATCAGTGACTCTGTATGCCCTTCAAAAGCAACCCCACTGACTTCAACACTTTACAAGAGTATTTTAAGAACGGAAAATAAGAGCAAGCTACCTGTTGTATAGGACTGTGTCATACTCGCAATTGGTTGCTGAGAACTATTCTACTTTGCTTCACTGTGCATACCTTACAACTCAATCTCATGCTTATTTGGTGGTATGTGTTTAATTCTGCAAGAAACAGAGAAGGCCTTTCAAGGACACAAGTAGGTGCATTGTATGCACTGTTGCTCTAAGGCTAGATCATATCATGAGGCATAGAACACTGTATGCCGATCATTGTAGTAGTCTATATGAACACCAAGGAAAAAGCTGTTTGTGGTCTGATTGGTCTGCAGAAATATAGTAGAGAAAGCTAGTTGAATACCAACACACATCTATTAGTTCAGTTGATGTTTTTGAGATACATAGCACAAGTTGAGATAGTGTCAACAAAGAGGATGGTGCTTGGCCACGTCCACTAGCATTATCCGGAACAATAAATAATAGTTATTTTCTGTAATGGAATCTGGGAGCGAATAAGCCACATTGCCATCTCAGCCTTTTAGCTCTGAGTCACAAAAGATTTCTCAGCAACCAAATAGCAGATCATTTAGGGTGAGACTGTCCTGGTCCAGATGGTCTCACCTACTGCAAAATCTGTAGTGCTTTTCTATTTTGTAATGGTCGTATGCCTTGATCTTTTAACAGCTCTCTGGAGGAGGAGGAAGGATTAGTAGGCTCAGTATGTTGCTCTTCTGTGCCACCAGTGAATGGTGTTCCTCCCTATTTTCTTTTCATTTCAGTTCTTAACTGAGTTGTTTTCCAGAGAGGAGTATTGAAGAGATTTGGATTTTATTGAAAGCAGAAGATTATTATTTAAATTTCCTAATGATCTACTTCCCATTAGGAATGGGGACATGGGGAACTATACTTATAGAAAGGACAGCACCTCCTTGAAGTGCAACTCTATTCCAAAAAGTAAATCTGAAAGTGTTACTGGCAAGTCATTATTTATCATTTCTCGGGGATCCCATGGTAAACCTGATTAGACTCACAAGATAATTTAGGTGGGAATGGACTCAAGAGATCTCTGTCAAGCTCTGGCTCAAAGCAGGGTCACGTATGAGACCTGTGGGTTACCTGGGACTGTATCCAATCTGCAGCTCTGCAAATCAAGTTTGTAATCTGAGAATCATCTTGTTGGTTTTGATTTGGTTTGTTTTTTAATTCTGGTTCTGTACCCACAGATTTTTATATCTGTTTTAGGCCTTAGGGACAAGGGCATATCTACAGTAAAATTTGAATGACACCTTCACTTTGAGGCACTCACAAGTAGTAGAGATCATGACTTTGCAAGTGTAATCCTATAGACTATCCTGAAGATACGTCTGAGCATACTAAACAGTTGAATATACAATTTACCAAATATTAGCTAGCTTACTGCAGTTCCTGACAGGCTGTCAAAGTGAGGCCCCCATGTGGGTAGGAGGTGATCAAATTTGGAAGTTCATGTGGAAGCTACCCATGAATGTCCCCTGCTTTTAGAGAAGACAACCCTTTGATAATTATTGCCAAATTAGGTTCTCATTGGAGCTAACTAGATCACAGTGCGGAGGTCTCTGAACCTCAACAGGTGCATCAAAACATTGCAGAGATACTCTGGCCTTGATAAAGTTATGATTACAATACCACAAAACTGTGCCTCCTAGAGCAATCTGCATCAGGTCACTCAAGGTAAACCTGTGTCTATGATTTTCATGTGTGTTAGCAGGTTGAGGTAGTCTAGATGTTATCACAGTCCAAATTCCATCTTCATGGAATGGAGTTTCTTGTGAAACTACAAAGTGCCTTATCCTTGCAAAGATTGTTCTTCAAGTTTGTTAACAGAAACAAACACCTTTTCTCCTGCCAAAAGTAAGGCCACTAATCACTAGATCCTTGAGTTGTCCCTAGACTAGTGGTTAGGATACTTTCTTGAGAAATGGAAACCGTGGGTTAAGCTCTCTAAGGCTTACAAGAGGCTAATATAGATATTGATTGTTTTGTTGGCCAATTATACCATAGAAGGGTACTAGTAATTCCTCTGTTAACATTTTAGAACAGAACTCTGCTGACTTCTGTGTTTTCTGTTGAATTCAATGTATTAAGACATGCCAGGCCTGCTGAGTCAGGCACTTGGGGGCACATGTTCCTGAACTCTACATGACAGCAGTGTGTAGGTAAGAGTGAGAAGACTCACTTCATAAAATATGGTGCTCTAAATCAAGCTTGGTCCAGATCTTATGTTTAGAGAACAGATGACATACAGGACAGCTCAGGCAGTGTCAGTAAAGATGACTGCAATTAGCCAGCTGACCAACATCTAGACCTCAGAATTATGACACTTCTGATCTAGTTTCCTCCCTTAGCAAGCCTCCCTATATCCCAAAATCCAATAATCTTCTACCCTTTGCTGTGAGAAGCCAAGCATATAAAGAATTCAAGGCCTCATCGCCATTCTTTTAACAGCTTCAAGGCTGTCATGTGAGAAAGAGTGTTCACTTCACCTCTTAAATCAATTATTTATTGCAAAGGCAAGTTGTTCCCAAACTTCCTGTTGCCTTTTACCTCTCAGGAGTGTAAGCGGCTCCTGCCACAGCTGCCTGTTGTTCTCTTGCTATAGACAATATTTGTGTTTTAAAGCCTTAGTTAAAACAGGAAAGATTTTGTTTCTGTCTCCCTTCACAAATCACTCCATATCACCATGTGCACTGCAGGATTTGGAGGAGAGGTAAAGGAGACAAGGATTATCCTTTTCCATATTTATTCAGTATTTATAAAGGAACCTTGGAATGAATGTTTCTTCCCTCCTAGCTTTTTTGCTGCGAATATGAGTACTGTGTAAAGGACTCATCCCACAACAAGCTGAAGTTACTCTTTGAGTGCAAGCTGATTACATAAAAGTGTGGTAACAAAAGCTGACATACTCTCTTTCCTCCTAAATTTTCCTAAATCTACTGAAGAATCTAAAGCATCAGTTCTGCTTCAGAGGAATACTCTCATCACAGTTGCAGAACAACGCTGAGATTCTTAGCAGTCACACAACCACCTAACCATATAACTTAGCAAAGGAGTCATGATCAAGATGTCACAAAAACATCCGCTGTACACCAAATTCTTACTCTTGCCTGACTCAATAATTTATTAAGGGCTTTACAAAAGAAAAACAAACAAACAAACAAGTCGTATCAAATTACCAGTGGTCTTAAGGAGAAAAAGCAACTGAAGAGTGAACACCACATTGCTTTCTGGGTGTCAATACGAAGGTCCAGTCCTCAGTAAAGCTACTGTGGATTCTATATGCTAGGTGAGGCATATAATTCTGCTCCCAACCCAGCATTAAAGGAAGCAAGACTCTTGAAGGAGTAGCCAGCATTTATCCAGGGCTATGTAGTATCACAAACTATTCTTACACACATTCTTACGTGCTCTGTCCAAATGTGCTCTGATAACATTTACCTTTGCATTCTCTCTGGATTAAAAAAAAAAAAAAAGTTTGTAATATAGAATTTTTAGTAAAAGCTAGTTAAATGACGTGAAATCCAAATGAAAGTGGTTTTTTTTCTGAAAAAAGGAAAGGTTAACTAAACTCTGCAAGGTACAGCAAATACCATGAAAAATTTTAGTGTGGTCTAGCAGTCATTATACCTTTAGTATAACCTTTTTTTTAAGGATCAAATATATGTGCTTTGATTAAAGAAGTCTTTCAAAGTACAACACACTTAGTAACGTGCAATCTGTTGCCAAAGGGGTTTTCCCAGCAAGATGGTAGGGCTATCTAAACCTTAATCAATCTCACAGTTGATATTTCACAAGGAAAAAATAGTAAAAAGAAAATGCCAATCTCCCTATATACTGTTTTTGAAGATTCTCTGTAAACTATACACAGATGAAGCATCTGTGATATGTTCCCATCAGCTGAAATATTTTACATAGCTCATTTGTGCTTTTATCAAAAGTAAAGAAAATGACTGCTAAACCTCTTGCTGTCAATGATCACCTTGCTCACGTAAATCACTGTTGTATGTGTTCCTGCATCATCACAGCTATTTTGCTGTAATAACAGTAGAGATGATCAGACCTTGACAAATATAAAGATTTTGAGTACTTTATGGGTGTGTCAAAAACTGTTGCTTTTATATAAATGTTCTCAACATCTATGAAACTCACAAGGCTCACTCCAGCTCTATTTACATATGACTTTTCTATCCTGCCTTCCTCAGCACCTGCTTGTAGTTAGAAATGCAAGAGAGTCATCGGGAAACCTAATTCAGTGGTAAAGTAACTCCAGAAATTCATCGTATTTTTCAGACATTCCCAATGATTTTCTCCAACATAGTCTCCTTTATTCCCATGTAAAAGTCTTTCCTTTCTTTGGGACCATCAAGGTAAATGTTTAGATAGTTGTCAGATTCCACACAGCTCAGATTCCTGCATACTGTGAATGTGAATTTTTTCTATTACCTTGTTCAGTCAGTAAATGTCTTTGCTTTACCAAATTCCAGATAAGTGCTGTAAGCAAAAAAATATGAAGTGCCAGTTCTGTTTGTGACAGTACTTGTTGCTGATTCCCTCAGTAGCTACTTCTTGATTCTGTACCTCATGGCAGATTACAGCAGCACATAACAAAAAGTAGGTGTGGGTGGGATACCTCACTTCTTCAGCTACTGCCAGCAAAACATTCTAATCTTGTCTACAGGTAGTTTGCCTTTTTCTTAGTCCTGGTGGCTTGACTCATCCTATGCTCAAAAAGTTAAAGAAGTTCATGTGGAGCCTCATGCACATCATTGGGAAATTTGGAATCATGTGAGTGGAAGCATTCAAAACCACCTACATGAATTCTGAGCACAGGTCTACTGGCTTTCAGTGAGGATGAGATTCTTTTGGATCCTGTTAGCCTTGCAACTGTATTTGAAGGGAACAGAATATTTTGAACAATTTTCAGGCCTTTTTTTTAAACTGCAATTATATTATTGCTCTAAAGTCTGCAATCAGAATTTTCTACTTCCGAAAACTCACACAAAACATATGGGCTTTCTTTCCTCCTCCTCCCCTTCCCTGTCAAGTATGAGTAGTTTCCAGTATGCTGGTGCCCTGGGCTTAGAATTTGCTGTAATGAAACATAGTGTAAGACAAGCTAATGTAAAATCACAGATAATACCTGGACTGCTGATCAATACTCTTTTAAATGCTTATAGGAAAGAATTGCTAAGTAGTTCCTATTATTGCCTTGCTGTTATCTGCATTAATGGTAAACATTCTAAAGTAGGTTTGAGTTTCTATTATTAATCTATCAAAATACTTATCATCTTGGCTTCATCAGTTAGCATTTATTTCACCATCATTAAGATCTTTGCACTTTGCAGGTGGAGAGGAAATTATTATTATTATTTACCTCACCCTCTTTTCCAGTACAAGTTACATGGTTAGGACAGGCTTTACACTTCTTCTTAAAAATGAGAATATTTTGAAATTTGATCCTGTTTACCAGCTTTCACTCCTTTAGTGGTGAATATACACTCATGCACACATGTATATCAACAAAGTTTTCACATAAATGATTATTAGACTGGCATTTTACTAAGACCTCTATCTTCACCACCTTGAACTTTCAGAAAGCACAACGCATCCTGCATGGAATGTTTATTTAATAAAATACATGTTTTTACAACAAAGTAACACCCATTGAAGTATCCGTGATGTAGCAGTGAATAGAAAAAGTGCAGCAGATCTCCCTTTGATTGGAATAACTTGATCTGCTGTGCTTTATAGAGTACAAAACCAGTACTGGTTAGTTTTGGTTTAAACTGACTATCTTAATTTGCATCCATTACTCTTCCTTTTGTAATTGGATGCTGAAGAAGTGATACAGCCCTAAAGGTGATCATTTTATATCTGATGACATCATCTCATGTAAATGACATTGCCCTGCCACAGTGAGTCCACAAAATCTGAAAATATATATTGCTATTTTTGTTTAGGATTTATTTATTTGAGAATGATACAAGATTATTATTAGAGGACCTTAGATATGCACAGTCACCTGTTTTGCACAGCATAGCGACCTTGATATGAGCCTTTTCCTCTCCACCAGGAGAAAGGATAGTAGGCATGGAATAAATAAATAAAATAAATAAAAAAGAAAGAAAGCAAGACAAAGATAGATGCTCGCTTCATATGTTTTCAATATTCTATTGAACACTTGCCCAGAAAGTTAAATAATAGGAGTATATTTTATACTATTCTATTTTATATAATATTAATAATATATATTATTGATGACACTATTCAGTATCATACTGAAATAATCTGTCTCTAGCATATCTAAAACCCTCTTCATTTTCACATACATGCCAAATCTCAAAGAGTTTTTTTAATATTCTAGCCACTGGTTAATTAGGTTTTTTTCAGTCTCCATAATTCCGGTTCTCTCCCTTTGTTATCTTCTGGTATCTCACTGGTATCAGCGGCATAATTGCATAACTTTTTAGATGAATGTAGCATTTCAACACTGTGCTCAGGGAAATGAAATGAAATCTAAAAAAATTTCAAACTAGTATAAGGAAGAACAGATTTCTGTGCAAATGTAAAGATGAATCAAGTGTCTGTTTCCCTTCCCAGTTTGCCATTCACAACCTTTACAAACATGCCTCCCTCAAACGGCAGCGTGATCTTTCCCACTTTACACAAGCCAGAGAGCAGAGTGTAATTGTGGCCCTATATATCTTCTCATAACGCCGTATCTGGTTTGCTTTCCTTTGGCTTTTTCAAATCCTTGCAGTCTGCCCTCCACCCAGTCTGGGTGAACTGCTGAAACTAATTTTCACCCTGTGATGAGGTGACAACTGATGAACAGTGGGTGTGTATAACCAATTTCTTTTTAAACCAATGATTCTTTTATGTCCAAGGAGAAAAAAAATGCTCTTCTCTATTGGAGACACAAAGCATTTTTAGTGTGAGTTAAAATAACCTCCTCCATGACTGACATGACAGTACTCTCACTATTTCCTCCGTGATTATATGATCTCTGCCATATCTGGGATGGAAAATCCATGTGCCATGCCAGTTATACAGTACATTCTAGTAAGGGGTCAGTTCATAGGGCAGTGTTAAATTAGTTTCCAAGACAATCACAAACTACAAAGTGGCCAGTTTCTCTGGCTGCCTGGAGACACTAATGAAATCGAGAAAATGCAGTTGTCATTTGCAGTGGGACTTGATTCTTGTCAGTGAAGACCTCTTCTGAGAATCAAAGGTTTGACAGAGAGAATGTGACAGTGAGAAGAATGCAACTGGAAAATCATTCGTAAGCTTTTCCTTGTCTATTACTGTATCTCACTTAATGGAACTAAAGTGCTCTTGAAAGCACAGTCCTTTGTACCATATTAGTTGACCTCATCTCTTGCAAACAGAGGTATTAATTTTGCTTTAGAAAACTGTTTCTTGAAGTAGAGAACCTGACAACATTGCTTATGTAATTTACAGTTTAATGAGTCCTCAATATGTAAACAAGCGAGCAAGAGCTACGCAAAACTAACTCTTGTCCAAGCAGCCAGGGATCAAGTTAAGAAAGCCAAAGCCCTCATAGAATTAAATCTGGCCAGGGACATCAAAAGCAACAAGAAAAACTTCTATAGGTACGTCAGTGATAAAAAGAAGACAAGCGATAATGTAGGCCCTCTCCAGAAGGAAACGGGAGACCTGGTTAACTGGGATATGGAGAAGGCTGAGGTACTCAATGACTTTTTTGCCTCAGTCTTCACCAGCAAGTGCTCCAGCCACACTGCCCAGGTTGCAGAAGGCAAAGGCAGGGACTGTCAGAATGAAGAACCGCCCACTGTAGGAGAAGATCAAGTTCAAGTCCAGAAACCTGAAGGTGCACAAGTCCATGGGACCTGATGAGATGCATCTGTAGGTCCTGAGGGAACTGGTGGATGAAGTTGCTAAGCCACTATCCATCGTGTTTGATAATCTGTGGCGGTCCGATGAAGTTCCACTGACTGGGAACAGGGGAAACATAACTCCCATTTTTAATAGGGAAAAAGCAAGATGGGGGGAACTACAGGCCAGTCAGTCTCACCTCTGTGCCCAGCAAGATCATGGAATGGATTCTCCTGGAAAATATGCTAGGGCACATGGAAAATAAGGAGGTGATTGATGACAGCCAACATGGCTTCACTAAGGGAAAATGGTGCCTGGCAAATTTGGTAGCCTTCTACAGTGGGGTTACAGCGTTGGTGGATGAGGGAAGAGCAACTGACATCATCTACCTGGACTTGTGCAAACCATTTGACACTGTCCCACGTGACATTCTTGTTTCTAAATTGGAGAGACATGGATTTGATGGATGGATCACTTGATCATGGATAAGGAATTGGCTGGATGGTCGCACCCAAAAAGTCATGGTCAGTGGCCCAGTGTTTGAGTGGAGACCAGTGATAAGTGGAGTTCTTCAGGTGTGGATACTGGGACCGGAGCTGTTTAACATCTTTGTTGGTGACATGGTACAGTGGGATTGAATGCACCCGCAGCAAGTTGGCAGATGACACCAAGTTGTGTGGTGCAGTTGACACACTGGAGGGAAGGGAGGCCATCCAGAGTGACCTTGACAGGCTGGAGAGGTGGGCCCATGCAAACCTCATGAAATTCAATAAGGCCAAGTGCAAGGTCCTGCCCCTGGGTCAGGGCAATCCCAAGCACAGACACAGGCTGGGCAATGAGTGGATCAAGAGCAGCCCTGAAGAGAAGGTCTTTGGGGTGCTGGTGGATGAAAAACTGAATATGAGCCAGCAATGTGTGCTCACAGCCCAGAAAGCCAATGGCATCCTGGGATGCACCAAGAGCAGCATGGCCAGCAGGTCGAGGGAGGTGATTCTGCCCCTCTACTCTGCTCTGGTGAGATCCCACCTGCAGCACTGTCTTCAGCTCTGGGCCCCCCAGCACAAGACAGACATGGACCTGCTTGAGCGGGTCCAGAGGAGGGTCACAAAGATGCTCAGGGGGCTGAAGCACCTCCCCTGTGAGGACAGGCTGAGACAGTTGGTGTTGTTCAGCCTGGAGAAGAGAAGGCTCCGGGGAGACCTTACAGTGGCCTTCCAGTACCATCTACAGGAAAGATGGGCAGGGACTCATTACCAGGAAATGTAGTGATAGGATGAGGGTAACTGTATCAAACTGAAAGAGGTAGATTTAGATTAGATATTAGGAAGAAATTCTTTACTATGGGGGTGGTGAGACATTGGAATGGGTTGCCCCAGAGAAGTTGTGGATACCCCATCCCTGGAAGGGGAATGGGACAGCTCTACATGACCAGCTCTGCGTGGGGACAACTCTGCACAGGTCAGCAGATTCTGCCGGTCCTCCCCACCAGTCTCTCCTAGGAGGTGGATGGGGGACTGTCCATGAGCTCGTTCCTGCCATGCCTGCAGTATACATTACATTAAGGGGAGGAGGAGGAGGTGAGCAGATGGCTGGCATCCCACCCACACCAGAGCTGGTCTCCCTGCTGCTTCCCTCCTGCCTCCCCTGCCACTCACCCCTCTGCCTGCGTGCCTCTTGATTATTGACTCAGGTATGGCAGGGGCAGAGCAAGACTTTTATTGACTATGGGCTTCTGAGTATGGTCTTAAGCACTATACAGGATCTCCCACCATCATGTTTTGAAATCTCACACACATCAGTGCTTCAGTCTTTATGGAAGGGTGGCTAGTCCCTTCCTTTAGACTGGCCCCAAAACAGTCAACTGTGTATCCCTGAAACAAACAAAGGAGAAAAGAGAAAATTAATCTGAAGGAAACACCAGTAAATCATCATTGAAAACTGCAAACAGCACAGGCTGATTTACTTCGCTACCACCACATAAAAACACACATTTGGGAAGAAACCAACCATTGTAACAGTAACAGTAGTTTGCCTTTCGATAAACCCATACTACCAAGAATCTCACTTTTAGAATGTATTTGCACTGCCATTGTTCTTATCTAGCAGGTAAGGAAACAGAAATTCTTTGTATAAGATAGTTTTGTGGAATAAGAGGAGGGAAAAATGCTCTTCTTTTTTACCCTATGCAGCTTTGCAAAGTTGTTTGCCTCCCTTCCTTAGCAAGCCTATGAATTGTCAGCTGTTGGAGAAATGCCAATTATTTAGTTTTATTAAAAAGTTTTAAGAATAGGGCAGTGGATATTCCCTTTAGGGAACATCAACAGTTTGTCTATTTATGGAAGCAGACCTTAGGAATTTTGTAAAAATATAGTTACTTTGAAGATAAGACAAAGCGATCAAAACCACCCTAAGTCAGCTGAATATTTTTTAAAGACTGAGCCTAAGATAACAGGGGTGGATTGGAAGGGATTTAGATTTGGTATACTACTAACAAATCCACCAGTGTTTCTCTGTTTCCTCTGAAAACCTTTAAATTAGATTAATAGAGTAGATCTGTTTTATGTCTAACCCGGTCTTCAACTCACTCTCCCTCTGACAAAGCCATTAACTTGGATAAGACTTACAGTACGCGTAATTCTGATTTTTCCTACATCTGTCTTACAGGTTCACATGTTTGACCTGTATCTGTACTAATTGGCGAAAAATACGTGTAATGTCTATCTTCTTTCACGAGGCTAGCAAGCCTGGATTTGCATACATATTAAAATAACACAGGTTGTTAAAAGTCCTTCCCTGCACAAGCTCTATTACATTGTAGAAACTAGGCATTTAATTCTGGTTCCTGCAAACAAAATATATTTATTCATTAATAAAGAACTGTAAGAGCATTTGCTGTTTGAAAAATTTCAGGAAGAATAACATTGTTTGGGATCCTTTTAAAAACAAAGGTCTGTGTTGGAAATACACTATTGTAACAGAAAATATGATTAATTTTGCTTAGCATTTGACCAACTAAGATCAGCTGATACATCATTTCTAATACGATAGCTTATTTTGCTACTTTAAAAAAAAAAAGGGAGAGGCCAAATAGCTGGTCCTACAACCTACTACATCCAGCAACTGCAATACTGCCAGGCTGTGGGCTGAGTATTTACCTTATTTTCTTTATTGCTTAATATCTGATATACAGCTCAAGTTTAATGGCCTGGGATTGCTCAGCATTCTAAAACTGAAGCATCATAAAACCTGCTGCAGTTGCTAAACTTCACTAAACTCAGTGTTTGTCATAAGATTCCTGTATCACCCATGATTTCCCTATGGAGCTAAATTTGAGCATTGATTTTAATGGCTGAATATCAAGTGTGCAGAGCGAGGTGGGCTTTATGTAGTCTCACTTGGAATGGGTAGCGCTGGGGAATGTAGTGCAGAGGCACTCAAACATTCATATGTAGATGCTTCATTCACACATATTTTTTCCTGAGGCAGATTGCCTTTCTCCAACCACTCTGCCTAACTTACTGTCTATAGTTATTAGCTCAAATATACCTTGAGCGCAAGAAGATCTATTGCTTCCAATATTTGAGTTCCTTCCAATACACTGGCCCATCTGTAGGAGACTATGGTGTAAGCATGAAACTGGCTTCCTTTAGTACTAACTCGGGGATCTCTACATCATACTGATGGTTAGGGGAGGAAAAGATGACTCTTGACAAGCAGGCAGTGGGTGTTACTGGGAGAATTTAAAGGTATACAGAACTCAAACAGCACATGGATGCACACACATCACTACTCTTAGCTCAACCTACTGCTTTTTGTTGACCTCAACTCAAACCAGCTTCTCAGATGGATCTTTTTTTGATCAGTCCTAACAATAACAAATGCTGTAAAACACATAAAAAGTAATTTCTCATATAGCACATAGAGGGCCATGACTGTGGTATCGATTTCAGCAGAAATATATGGATATAAAGTGCTGTTTTCATGCAGAAGAGGTAATTGCAATATCATTCCAAGCTTGTCAAGCATCAGCATTGTAAAACTTCTGTCCAAATTCTCAACTTTATATCAACAATCTTTGATTGTATTTACCTGGAAGACTTTTACTCTTCATGGATTTGTAATGCATAAATTAAATGTTTCGTGTTGGACTTCAAAAGGTTTTAATCAAGTGCTCATTATCACTTAAGCATATTCATCAGTCAGCATTCTTAAACCTGTCTGACTGTTGAAAGTTAACTATTGATGTTATTTTAAGATCCAATAGTAGTAGAATATCTTCAGGTACTGATCCCTGTATTACAGAAGCAGTAACAAAAATGTTCTAAATAGTCCTAGTACTGCCAAAAATAAAAATCTTAGTAACTTGTATTCTTTTTTGTTTGTCCTCTGTGAAAATGTGTGTATATTCTTTCAACCGACTACAGTATGGTATAAATGGCATGAAATATGTCTACAAAGTAAAAACCGCCAACATCTCCTCTTCAATTTACTTTGCATGCAGAGAAAAAATAAAGAGATTTCTTTATCACATAAGGATTAGAAATAAAATTTCACTCCTGTTGACATCAGTGGCAAACTCTGAACAGCTTCAGTTGAGCTAGGATTAGATTTCAGAAGTTTGTTATATGCCAGATAACAACTTCTCTATCGAAATCATGTGTTCTATAAAGCGCTGAGATAGTTTCTGGTTTTTGTCAAAGGTACTAGCTATCTGGCTGGATCAAAGCTATCCTTGCCATTGTCATAATTATTAATTAGGTATTAGTTATTATTAATTAATTAATATTCTGTAAATCCATATTTTTCTTGAACGTGGTATCATAATGCTGCAGAGAAATTTTTTAGCATCTCTGATTTACACATTAAAGTTTGGTAAAATTTCATTGCAGCTGGGAAGGTGACTGAAAAAATCATTCTAAGTGAGAAGTGATTTTCTTAATTGTTCATTTTCTGGTATTGGGGGTGTTCATACCGTTTTCTTTAAGGCGTTTAATCAAAGTGCCTAAATATAGAACTTTGACTCTCTACGTAATCATTGTTTAGAAATAGGCTTCTGCCTAAGTACTTCGATTCGTTCTTTGGATATTAACTGCACAGGAACCTTTTGTCTAATTAAATTACGTAAATTAGATGTTTAAAGTGCAACAGTGTGAAAAGATCCTATTGTGGCCAGTACAGCTTTAAATGTTCTGAAGAGCAGACTACCATAATTTTCTTGGGGGTGTATTTCCACAGGTCACTTTACCATGGGATGAATAGTTTTGCCTGATCTTTAATGATAATTTCCTTTTTTTATTCTGTCAAATTACACTTGGCTGTGAAGGTTTGTTAATTTATGTCTTTAAGGAGCTCTAAGGCAAGTGTACTCTGAGGATAAGCATGAGTGGTAAATGGTGAAGACTTAAAAAAACTCTAACAAACCATACGCATATACATGCATATTTATTTTATATATGTAGACATACATACAGTATACATGTATTTAGTTACAAACAATATTTACAAAGTTAATCTTTAACACCTGTTCCACTCCCAGGATTTTTTTTTAATTAATTTTAAGGATCATTTGTTACACAATCTACTGTGTGACAATCATATAAAACTGTGTCAGACTCAGCCAGTGACTTTCATTGTATCGCAAATGTAATGGGACACAAACAATGCACCCTGGTGTTCCAAGGAATAACACAATACACAGTGGCAATGTGTAAATTAGTCTTCTCCGAGTACCATTGTTATGGAAACTGTGGCCTTCAAATGAAACTATTGCACAGGAGTGCAGGAATCTGATTTCAGGAGTGGGCCCTGTCCGGTGAGTTGGTTATGCCTGCACTGAGTTCTTTTCTGTGATCTGTAAATAATTTAAAAATGCTTCCAGCTATCATGGATAGATTTCTAAGATTTTGATTAAATGTTCATTCTGAAGGCATTTGAATATGTTGAAAATTTACAAGATCGCAGATACCTTTTTTCTAACAGAGAAGGTGTACTTAATCTGACAAAGGGTAACCTGTTTCTGTGCTTTCAGAATGTATCTGTTTTCCTTTTTCTTACTCCCCACATCTATAAGTATACCTATGTACGTAAGTATTTTATTATACTGTGTGTATACCACATGTATATATTTTCCTTTGAATTCAAAGCTTTATAAATCAGATATTCCCCAATATTTCTTAACTTGAACAGATAGTCATTTAGCATTTTGAAAGAAGAAATAATTGGATATCTCTTGCGTCATAGCATGGAATATTTAAATTACACCCATCTAAGTATATTTTAAAGCCTAATTCTTCAGTCTATGTGATAGTTATAGACTGTCTACAGTCAGGTGGCTTTTTTGGTTTTGTTTATTAAAAGATATTTTGATATGTGCTTGGTGTGCTTGGTTAAGAAAGCTAACAATCTTCCCCTGTCTATAGTCCATAATTAAATGATATTCAGTGTACTGTGATCTTTGGATGAGAAGTCATCTAGGTTTGAGGGGCACTGTACTCTCAGAGCTTGGTTAAATGTTATTACAATTCAGGTTCATTAATTTTTCTCATAAATCTGATTGATTAAAAAGTAGTTGTGATCCCAAATGTAAAATCGGAACAACAAAGTTGTTGAAAAGTCAGCTAACTGTGGAAAATTATCTGGAAACATTTTACTCTAAAACACAACAACAACAAAAAGAGAGCCTTGCACCATCGTCACAAACCAGGACTTAGAATGTTTAGTCTCCGCTGCCTAGAGCTAAACCATCCGTAAGGGTCTTAGTTCCAGCTCACTTATTTAACTCAATTAGATAATGTCTTTTTTCTAGTCTGGCTTTCCATTCTTTTGGTTTTGAAAGTCAAATATATTTCAACTGTTTAGCATGTTGTAGGTGACAGCTGAAGTGACTAGTTTAATAAAAAAATTCAGAAAGGGACCTGAGCCCAGCACTCTTGGCTAAAACCAGCCAGAATTTTTAAGTGCTAGCAGACAAATCCGTGCGGCTCTAGCAGCTTCAAATGTCTTTTCTTGCCTGTATTATGCACATAATAACAGTGCTAAAGACCCAATGCCCACACTTAGGTATTTTGGTGGTTTGGCTTTGTACTAATTGTAGTCTAGTCCTGTGGGCTGGATACCCATTAGTAACTGCAGTGCGTTGGTGCATTCCTGAGCACATCTCCTGGTTTAGTTTAATCAGAAAGGAATACAGTTTCTGTACTCCCAAAGAGTAAACCACAGAGTGGTAAATGGAGATAATTGGAAGCTTCTCTTTAAAGAACACTCCTATTTCAGACTAAAGTATCAAGGCAGACCTATCCGCTGTGCCTCCTGTCAGACCTCCCTCAGTTGAACTGGACCAATCTGGCTTGTATATTTTCCATTCTCCAGATCATCATGTCATGGTCATTAATATTGTCTAATAACCAGTACCACATATGTATTTTTCATGGCTGCATCACAGTAGTGGGGCATAGTCATCCTTTGTGAATTGGAGTTTCCATCCAAGTCATACACTTGGAATGTCTGTTTTCTTTCTGTACCAGTTCCAATTACTGGACCTCTTTTATATTCTTATCATGAGTCCATGTGCACTTTACCATGCTGGAGAGATTCATAACTGCAATTTGTTAATATCTATTCTCTGTCTTTACAAACATAAGCTCCTTGTAAAAATTAGAGCCACTACTGAATTCTGTAATGCTATTCTAGTTTCAGACTATTCTTTGAGACTCTGGATGGTTGCACCAGTGTTCCCAATGAGCAGAATCTCCACCTGAATGCCCACAAACTCCACACAAACCAGCATTCAGGGCTTGATTTCTGATCTCTGTGTTTCTGCATTCTAAACAGGATGGACAACTCATGAACTCTGGATCTTTATGCATGCTACCCTGAACTTCAGACTGAATGTCTGGGCCCTCTGATATAGAAATGTGTCAAAAGTCTATCTGTGTTCCACCATCACAATTAGACTTTCCAGACTGTGTTGAAGTGGTGATTATTGAGCTCCTCAATTGTACTGAAAGAACTCAGAATTACCGCTTGCACCAGAGGCTTTTGTTTAATTAATGTTATCAAATAGGCTGCAGTGTTCTATTGCAGAATAATCTGATTTCAATTACACTGCGGTCAGGGCCCCACAAGACCACATAACATCCTGTTTCTGCAGGTTACACTAAGTTATGATTATACATTGAATATTTTAATCTGTCCTTTTGTGTGGTTTTATGTCAGAGATATAAGTTAGATTTATTTTTTTTGCCCACAAGGCAACTCTTTGAATGAATTATTCAGATAGTAGCCAGGTCTAAAATATGCTAAAAGGTTTCTAGAACCTTCATTTGAGCAATTGACACTCACTGTTAATGTCAAACTCCTCTGTCAAGCGAATCATCCAGCCTTGAAGCAGCATTCTTTGTGCCAGGATATTTTCTTTATCAAAAGTAGATATGCACGCTTTGTGTTCCACAACGGCAACACACAGAACCTGATTACAATGATTAAAAAATATTATCCACTAACATGCTATAGAAAACATTAATAATATGTATGGGCCTCTTTGGTATGATTTGCACTGACATTACACACAGGGCAAATGTAATTCTAGCAATGATCTTACGCTGGCAAAACTTGTTGACTCCAGGAAAAACCACGTCACTTAACAGAGCAGATAAAGGAATGCCTGTGGTAAGGCTAAATGTCAGGGTGGTTGTGAACAATGAGGTGGCTTGTACATCCAAGAGTGACCACATTAGTTACTTCATATGCATTCTTGGGTACCAAGACTTTTTGTTTAATTAGGTCATATATACTCCATCTAACTCTACTAAAGTAAATTTTTGTTTCATTTTGTTTTGTAGTTTCCCTTGGAATCAAGCCTGTTTCTTACAAATACTAAAAGAAATAAGGCCACATATGGCCTTATCCATACCAAGTATCTATTTGAATAAGTTAGACTTAGGTGTATGTCTCCCTAAACAAGACGATATTTCACTTAGGTTGTTCAAAGGTAGGGGAAATATTTATCTGAGATCTTATTTAGCCTGTGGTATAAGGATATACTTAGCTTGTCACTTAAGGTGATAGACTAATCCAGCTATTTTTTTCTGTAGACACTTTGTAAAAAACCATAGTTTTCCCCATAAGTTTAGTTCATTAATGTCCTGGTTTGGGCTAAATCAGAACTAATTCTGCTTTAGTGCTTTAACTTTTCAGTTAAGTCTCCTCTAACGGCATTTTCTGAAACAGCAGCGTGTTTTTCCAGACAGTGACCTCTTCTAGCAGTGATAAGGCCTGATGTTTATAGTTCGTACCAAGGAATGGTGTGCAGAAAGGCCCTTGCTTGTACTTGTTCTTATAGCGACCAAGGTCACAGCTAAATCTTGTACTCCATGTTGGGGTGCCAGGAGTGAAAAGGGTCCCACCTGCAGGGAGGAGCAAACTGGACAGGTGACCCAAACCTGACCAACAGAGTATTCCATCCCATATACGTCATATTCAGTATAAAGCTGAGACATCACGAGGGTCTCTCTCTTCTTCTTCGATGGCTGACATCTGAGGAGGACTTTGTCTGTTCTTCTGTCATCGATCCTGATCCATGCATCCCTGAATCCAGCGACTGAGTCCAGCTCCTGCATCCCGTCCCTGTCTGCTGCGAGTCCAGCCTGGGACTGCCCCAGTGCCAGCCCTGCAGTGTGGTGGTGACGTATTGTCATCAGGGTGGGGGAGTTGGGTTTGGTATTGGTTTTGTGTGTATTTGTACATATTGTATATGTTTCCTTATTTCCTTATTCTTATTCTTATCTTTTCTTTTATTGTTTCATTAAAGCTGTTTTAGTTTTCTTTTCCAAACTGTAAAGTCTCTCTCTCCCTTGTTCTCTCTCCTTTTCCCTTTTGGGAGGGGAGAGGGGTTGGTAGAGAGTGTCTGTCATTTGTTACTGGCCGGCCGAGCCTCAACCCGTGACAATTATGCAGCAGAAATCCAAGAGGTACAAGGACAGTGAAAATAGCAAGTTGAGTAGATCAAAACTGCATTTTGCTATTCTTTCTTAGGTCTTTCCATAATATATTTGCTGCTTTGCTCTCTGACTTTCACCCCAGCCAAACAACTTTTCTAGTCTAAACTTGAGCTCCAAGTCAAACACCAATCTGATATTGTGGCTTTAACAATTATTAATTAATATTTTTTCTGTTGAAAGAATAATACCAGGGGAAAACGTACTGAATTACTGTTTGCTATGCCTTATTATCCTGAAGGATAGATGGTAACTCTGGTTATATCTAAAGTATAAGTCCCACAAATACGTCCCAGATCTTGGGAGTAGGAGACTAGCTTCTCGAGGTGGCTCAGAAAAGTTAAAAAGGGAAAAGGAACAACAAATGAAAGAATTATATGACGATCTACTTCTCTAATGACTGACTGAACATGCCTACCTCTGAACTGCTGGGATTAACTTTGCCAAATCACTGAAAAAATAACTGCAGTAAAATATTTTCTGCAATTGTGTCATCAGGATGCTCAGGAATTTTGTACCCTTTTGCGATTGTGATCCTCCTCATGATTTTTTTCTGGATTAGTATTTTTTCTTATGAACATTCCTCAGAGTGCAAGAATTCAGTTTAAGACCAAATTTGGATATTCGGGTGTTTTTCTACGCTACAGCAAAGAATGTCACTGAATTTCTATCCTGTTTGGATGGACTCTAACCAGAAAATATGTGACATATTTTGCTTTTTGTAATGGTTATGATGATTTCAGAATTGTAGTAAGAACAAGAATCAATGGAAGTTTAATGTGGGGTTAAGTTTTTTTTTAAAAAAAGAGAAGTTTAATGATTTTCTCTACATATAACCTTTTCCATTGGTTGCACAAACACTAGTTAACATCTACCACTCTTCTCTGACAGGACCCTGAAATCCCTGAAAGCTTTTTCTAAGGTCTTCCAAAACTTTGAATCAGACCCTTATCTGGACATCTGACTTGTTTTTCTTGTCTAGCCAGGATTTTGGAGGTTAACATTAAGAATTATTTTATTAAGATCAGTAGGGCTATTAATATCTAAATACAATGTACATAAAGTAGCACTGTAGTTGATCTTGATCTTTCATTGTTATGGATAAAGAGCAAGACATACTTGGGGGATTCACCATTAGATTATGGTGTCGTAATAACATCATAGGGACAAGAATAAAATACTAAATTAATTTGATGGTCTCCATTGGTCTCAAAAAAACTTTACAAAGTGATTTGAATGGCTTGGATAATAACAACTGTTAGTAAATATAGAAGATAAAGACTAAAATACATTAAAAGTTGTTGGCAAATGAAAAATTTTGATAACACAAATGCTACATACAATTAGTGCTTGTAGAATATAATTATATTGTTTCTCAATTCAGGCATAAGAGGGGAATTCAGTTCCATTATAATACTCTAGTGTGAAATGTGGCAGCTAAAATTCCTTCAGTGACCCCCATCCAACAAAGGTCATGGGTCTGAATGTTCAGAAAGTGATTCTTATGCAAGTTTTTGTATTACTAGATCTACCTGATACACTCCTTTTGTTTCATAAATACTGTATCTATCTTTGCTATTTTTCAAATTAATATCTCCTTATCTTATTAATTTTGCTGACAATTTTTGTCTATAGAATACAGTAATAAGAGCATAGAAAAAATGTAGTGGCAAAATGTAATGACAACTGTGCAGACTGTAGGGTGGTAAACAGTCCAATCAAAAGCCAAAAAAATAAAGAAAAAATAAAGACATTCTTTTCAATGCCATGTAGAAGAAAAATAAAGACCCTAGGCAAGCCTTTCTTCTACATTTATGTTCCGATTTGGCTGGGACAGAGTCACAGCCCAGCCATGCTAGGCAGGCCATTGGCAGTGTCAGGTCAGCCAGGGCAGCTGACCTGAGTGGGCTACAGGTGTAGCCCATACCATAATGTCATGGTCATTATAAAGGGGAAAGTTTGCTGAGGAGAGGGAGTTCCTCCTTCTCTTCCTCTGGCTTCTCCTAAGGAGTGCCCTCTGCGATTGCAGATATTCATTTGGCTGAGTACAAGTTTGTATATCTCTGTTGGTATTGATGGTGTTTCATCAGATCTATATCACTTCTCCCCACAGATCTGCTCTCCTTTTTCCTGATTCCCCTCCCTGGCTGGTGAGGGGTTGTTGAGTGATAAAGCAACTGTTATAGTTTAGCCCTCAGTTACAGGCTAAATGTAGATACAAATAAGGAAAACGGAGCAGGTGTTTTATACAAAAAAAAAAAAAAGGCGAAGTGAAAGAAACATTAGATACTAAGATCATAAGCAAGCCATACAGCTAGAAAACGGAACTGACACTCCTCATGAACAGGTTTCAGTAGCAAAGGCCCTAATTTGGCCTTTGTACATGTGAAGGTCATATTTTAGCATCTTTAGCTCACATACAGGGAGTTTTTTTGCTTGGCTGTGAACCTTCCAACTTGAGGAAGACACAGGAAAAATTAATAACCACAGAAACATTTGGAAAGGTTCATAGCTGCTGCAGGAGTACAGCACAGTTATACAGAATGAAAGGGCACTGACAGTCATGAGTTTGACTTTGCTAATCCAGATAGCCGCCTTATTTGAGAAATTAGTTTCCCTCTCACCCCTATACCTCCGTCAGTAGAAAGTCAGATTGCTAGCTGCTGTGATTAAAATATCAAAACACGCCAGAATGCATGTGGAAATTCACCAGCGGAAGAGTTGAAATGGCAAAGCTGCTACCGCATCCATCCCACCAGGACTAGGCGAATAATTTTTTCATGAATAATTTAGTCACTGAAATGTCAGTGTTTTCTGTGTTTGGAGATAGTATCTGAATAAATTCCAGCTTTCTGTGGTCCATATAATGTTTGAAAGCAGGCTTTGTATGATTTTTTGCAAACATTGTTCTGATCCTCTGCTAGTTTTTAAGAAATACGCATAACATAGTTTCGGTAACATCAAGCAATTATAAAATATCTGTCTGATTTTTAATAAATAACCACAATTATTATTAACTAGCATAATTATCTACTATGTAATGTCTACCTACTAATTTACTAAATTACTTACTAATCTACCTATTAACCTAGTAAAACCTACTAGAAAGTATTAATCACATACCCAAGGCAGGATAGATACCTTAGGCTATGCACTTTCCAGGGCATGTTACTGTGACTACTGGGACACAGCACACTTGAAGCCTTACAGAGATAAGCAGGGGCTCCTGAGGTAGTAGGAGCCAACAGGGAAACACCAGTGAAATACCTCAAAGAAGTGAAGGGGCCTTCCTCTAAGAAGGTGACATGGCCAAGAGCCCAGGTGAAGTGCCCCTACTCCAACACGTGCAGCATGGGCAACAAACGGGAGCAGTTGGAAACCACTGTGCTGATTGAAAGTTATGACCTGGTTGCCATTACTGAAACCTGGTGGGATGAATCCCCTGATTGGAATGTGGCTATTAATGGCTACAGGTTGTTCAGAAGGGGCAGGAGAGGAAGGAGGGGCAGAGGCATTGCCCTCTACCACAAAAGGATATGTTGAAATGTATTGAGTATGAAGAGCTGTCTCTGAAGAACAGCCACAAGCAGGTTGAAAGCTTATGCATAAGAATTAGAGACCAAGGCAACAAAGGGAACCTTGTGGTTGGTGTCTACTACAGGCCACCCAGGCAAGGGGAGCCTATGGATAAAGTCATCTTACTCCAGATACAGGACGCTGCACACTCACAGGGTCTCGTCCTGCTGGGGGACTTCAACCACACTGACATCTGCTGGAAAAGCAGCATGGTGAGCTGTAGGCAATCCAGGAGACTTCTGGAGTGCATTGAGGATAACTTCTTAAGCTAGGCAATAGGCAGCCCTGCCAGAGGGCATTAAATGCTGGACGTGATGATCACCGATGTGAGATAATCAGTGACACCAAATTGGAGGCAGCCTGGACTGCAGTGATCATGCATTGGTGGAGTTCACAGTCCTGAGGATGCTTCTGTGTGACCCTGAATATTAGGAAAGCAAAATTCTAGCTCTTCAAGGAGTTAGTCAATAGGACCTCCTGTGAAACTGCTCTCAGGGACAAGGGTGCATAGCAGAGCTGGCAGATCTTTAAGGATGCTGTCCATGAAGCACAAGAGCTCTCTGTCCCCAGGTGTAAGAGATCAGGAAAGCGAGGCAAGAGACCAGTATGGCTGTGTTGAGACCTGCTGGTCAAACTAACGGGCAAGAAGGTAATGCACAGGCAGTGGAAGCAGGGACAGATATCCTGAGAAGAGTATAGGGACGCTGCCCACTAGTGTAGGGATGGGGTCAGGAAGGTCAAGGTGCCACTGGAGCTGAACTTGTCAAGGGTTGCAAAGGATAATAAGAATGGCTTCTACAGGTATGTCAACCAGAAAAGGAAGGTTAAAGAAAGTGTACCGCTGAGGAGCAAGACTGGCAAGCTGGTAACAATGGACAGGGAGAAGGCTGAAGTACTCAACTTTTTTGCCTCAGTCTTCACTGGCATCCTCTCTTCCCACAACTCTCAAGTGAATGGGCTGCAAGACAGGGACTGGGGGAACAAAATCACTCCCACTGTAAGTGAAGATCAGGTTCATGATCACCTGAGGAACCTGAATAGACATAAGTCTATGGGACCTGGTGAGATGCAAACCAGAGTCCTGAGGGAATTGGCTGATGTAGTTTCCACACCACTCTCCATGCACATGAAAAGTAACGGCAGTCAGGTGAAGTCCCTGGTGACTAGAAAATGGGAAACTTCTTTTTTTTTTTTTTTTTTTTTTTGAACCTTTGCACCTAGGAAGATCATGGAACAGATCCTCCTAGAAGCTATGCTAAGGCACACGGAGGACAGGGAGGTGATTTGAGACAGCCAGCAGAGCTTCACCAAGGGCCAGTCCTGCCTGACCAACCTAGTGGCCTGCTATGATGGAGGGCCTCTATCAGTGGACAAGGGAAGAGCTATAGATGTCGTCCAGCTGTCCTTCTGTAAGGCCTTTGGCCTTTGTCCTCCACAACACCCTTCTCTCTAAATTGGGAAGATTGATTTGATGGGTGGACTGTTCGATGGATGAAGGATTGTTTGGATGGTCACATCCAGAGGGTAGCGGTCAACAGTTCGATGTCAAGATGGAGAGTGGTGAGAAGTCATGTCCCTCGGGGGTCTGTGCTGGGACTGATGTTGTTTCATATCTTCATCAATGACATTGATGGTGGGATTCAGTGCACCCCTAGCGAGTCTGCAAATGATACCAAGCTGAGTGGTGCAACCAACATGCTTGAGGGATGGGATGCGATGCCATCCAGAGGGACCTAGGCAGGCTGGAGAGGTCCCAAGCACAAATAAAGGCTGGGGAATGAAAGGAGAAGCTCTGCTGAGAAGGTCTTGGGGGTACTGGTGAATGAAAAACTGGACAATGTGAGCTCACAGGCTAGAAGGCCAGCCATATCCTGGGCTGCATCAAAAGAAGTGTGGCCAGCAGGTCAAGGGAAGTGATTCTCCACCTCTACTCTGCTCTGGTGAGACCCCGCCTGCAGTGCTGTGTCCAGCTCTGGGGCCCCCAGCACAGGAAAGATATGAACCTACTTGAGCGTGTCCAGAGGAGTCCAAGAAGATGATCAGGGAGCTGGAGCACCTCCCCTATGAGGACAGGCTGAGAGAGTTGAGGTTGTTCAGCCTGGAAAGGCTCCAGGAGACCTTATTGCAGCCTGCCACTACTTAAAGGGGGCCTATAAGAAAGATGGGGGCAATCTTTTTAGCGGGGCCTGTTGCGACAGGACAAGGAGTAACGGTTTTAAACTAAAAGAGGGCAGATTCAGACTGGATGTAAGGAAGAAATTTTTTACTATGAGGGTGGCGAGGCACAGGAACAGGTTTCCCAGAGAGATGATGGAAGCCCCATCCCTGGAAACATCCAAGGTCAGGTTGGACGGGGCTCTGAGTAACCTGATCCAGCTAAAGATGTCCCTGCTCCCTGCAGGGGGGCTGGACTAGATGACCTTTAATTGTCCCTTCCAACCCAAATTATTCTATGTCATAACACATTTCAGACCAATTGTGGCTCCATTCCATCCTGGCTTCTGAACCTTCTTTACTGGGAGGAACTACAGACTTGGTCCTGTTTTCTTCCTGTCTCCCCTGAACAGCAGTGACAACTTCAGCATGAATGCAGGGGCTGTGCTCCTTTCACTTGTTTTGTCTGACACAGAGATAATTTCATCGTCACTGGTATTCTGTGAGAGAGAGGACAACAACAGCCATGCTGGGTTACACAAGGTTTCACATACCTGTAATCCCATCTGCCCAGGAACTGCCAGCTTTCCTTCCCCACTAGTCTCCCCAGTATCATCCCAGCACCATCAACATCAATGTAATGATGGTACTTCCCCTTATTACCATACCGTAAAGTTATACCCTGGTGTTACCCTTGAATCCACTGAACTCTTCAGCCCCAACATCTTCAGCATCTTTCTGGTCTCCAAAGCCTTCAGCAATTATTGCTTCAGGTAAGAGGGCCACGTGACATCTGTATCCTCACTGCCCATCTTACCACATCTCTTTCAACCAACATAATTTTAGTTAAATTCAAGGTCAACTCCACACAAATCCCATCCTCAGGATTTTGCAGATACTGCAATAATAAGGTGCTAACCTAAATATTTACTATCACACGTTCCCAGTGACTATCCCACAACTACTCCCTCAACCCAGTATCATTTCAGGTCACAGACAATCCCACAACACCATACAGTCTTCTCTCACCCTCCCACTCTGAAGCCCTATGGGAAGAAGGGCAAGTGTTACCTCACATTAATAAGGAGAGTGTGATTAATATGTTCTCTATATTTAATCTAGTCAGCTCACTCACTGAGTGACATAATTAATGTATATATAGACTCATATTCCTACATGGTTCTTTGTTCTGAGAGAAAAATAACCTCTATTCAGTGTAACAGGTATGCAAATACCTTGCTTGTGGCTGCCTACCTATCACCTTACCTGTGAGGCAGGAAACGTGAGAATTTTCTCAAGAATTGCTCAGCTACAGGCTTACTGGGAAACGCTGCTACTGGTATTTCTAGGTGCACACTTGGCAATTGTACTTCTCCCAGTTTCAGTTAAAAGAATTTGAAGGCTGGATACTTTAACAGAGGTGTAACTCACCTCCTTGGCTCAGAATCATAAATGAAAATGCATGGTGGGGTAGCTTGCGGCCAGGTGGCTACTGAATGTGATAGTAATGTATGTCTCTTCCTATGCTTTATTCACCTCAGCATTATAGCCAAGCTGAGGGAGAGACAAAGCTGCTGAGATAGAAAAGAAAAAAGCACATGTTGCACAGAAAAATTAAAATAAGGCAGCATTTGGATAGAAATCTGCCTCACCGAAGCGCTTATACTCTCCCTCAAGAGTCTGATTTGCTTTTGCTGCTTTGACACAACTGAATCAATCATTAAGCTACATTTAGAGAGAAAACAGCCAAAGAGTAGACATGGTGGAGGAAAATGGTTCTAACAAAAACATCTATCCTGATGAAAGTTTTCTTTGTAGGATTCATCCAAATCATAGCAAATAACTAAAATCTTATGACAAACCTCAGGGAATATGGGATATATATTCCTCCACTGATGATCTGCATATTTTCCTCCTTTTTCTTTTAGCAGCCATGCTCTCTTCACATTAGAAAGTAGTTCATGAAATTAAATGCCGCTGTCGAAAGTCCACATCTGGGTCTCAGTTTAAAGGCTGTCCTTTTTGTGCTGTTAAGATGATACCCTGTCAGCCACATGAATGAGTAGACATATGTGCAAGCAACCAGGCACATTTAGGCAAGACATAGTTGTCAGCCTCTGTGTCTTTGCAGTGATTTGTTTGAATTTAGGGTTCACTCCTGCTTTCTGTGCAGGTTTCCAAGGAAATTGCAAGCATACATATTCATCAACCTCTGTTAGTGGAGGGGCAGAATCAGAAACTAAACAGGAAGTGAAGTTTATTCAAAAATTACAAAATAAATGGAGTGATCTAATAAATACAGTGTTATAAATTATGATGTTCCATTAACTTTGCACAGTGACTGATGACACTGTGGGTTTTTTATTTGTTATCCCTTAGAGGCACATTTTTGATCCAAAGCACACTTGTTTTAAAGTAAAATATCCCAATATTTAGATCATTTTTATTTTCCATTCAGACAGATCAAAAATCAACAGTATGACTGTGTTAGCTGTGGATTGTCCCTGGCAGTATGATATTTATGCTTGAATTTCATTTGTTTGTGTAAGGAATATATGTTTCAAGCCCCTCCAAAGGTTCTTCATGCTATAGTTGATCAGGTTCAAAGGACAAAATGGGAACCGCACTGTATCTTTTACTATTGAGTATGTGAAGTACTATAGTCATCAGTTATGGCAATCACCATCCGTCTGACCTACTCATGTGGCCCAATTAACTGTAGGTTCTAAACATCTCACAATTTCAGATTTATTCATCCGCACAAAACTTAACAGAGCATTGTTTTCCTGTTCTTACAGTTGAAAAACTGAAGTATTTAAGAAAAAAAAAATTGTAAATGACCAAATAACTTTTAATTTTAGAGTGGAAACTGTTGCACTGTTTTCCAGATGAAGAGAAACATTTAAGTGCCCCAGTGTCTGTGATTTTAATGGAAAGCAAGATACTGGATTGTGCTAAGCCCAGTTTACAGCAATATTCACTTTGCATTAATGGATATGATTGACATGAATAAACTTTTCTTAATAAAACTCCACATATTGAAGTTTGAGCAATATTTTGTATATTATTATGTGTCCAGGTTTTGTATGTGTAAAGCTTAGATGAAGGGAGGCAGGCAAAGATTAAAAGCATAGACTGGGACCCACCAAAGAAAGGCAAGTGCAGTTTACCTGTCAACATTCTGTCTCTTCTTCCTCGTTCCTGGATGGTGAAAGGATTGCTTTACAGACAGGGTCAAGAAATGAAAACAGAATATATTACTTGCGTTTGTAAATGTCAGCTCTGACTCTCCGTATGTCACTGAACTTCCAGCAGTTCAAACACTCTGTTTAGCTTACACATCATGTTTCAACGTCATTCTCATTTACTTGCATGTGTACTCAGTGTACACAACAGTCAGTGCACTCTCCCTGTCTCCACAGTCTTTGCACACTTGTGCAAAGCACAAGCACACAGGTTTCATGTAGGTGTAACCAGCTGGAATGATTAATGGTGAATATCAGTGCATCTCTTCTACTTCCCTTTTTCTTTCAGGCATTACAATTACCATTGGAGTCTTTAGTTTCGTATTATCTTTCATCCTGAGAGATCATTCTGTCTGTACACGGAGGAGCTTAAATACATCCACTTCAAAGTGCAAAGGAAGCATTAAGTTGTAAAAGTGGCAGTTGAGCAGATAGCCTTCAGATTTTGACCCAACAAATTTGCATCTTTCATGCCTATACAGAGAAAAAGGCTTTCGTTTCTTAAGCTTATTCTTGCAGAAGTACCATGTGTGGAGGATTGTATGGGTTGCATAAGCAACATGGTAGTGAAGCCTGGTTTCCTCATATGTGTGTTTCTGGTGTCTAGGAAAGTGAGCCCAGACCAAAGTTTTTCATAGGCTGAAGGAGTCACAGCATTGCTGTGCTTTGTATCTAGTATCTAGCAATTCATTAAACTGTGCTGCAGGTTATTAGGGAGTTTCTGTCTATTTTTCTGAATTTCGTATCTTGAGTCACCCCCAAGCTACTTGTCAAGTTGTTTGAAAAGTTGCTTGAAACTGCTTCAAAATTTGCAAGGAGGACTGGACAGGCAAACTGGCACTTGCAGCATAGACATGGATTGCACAGTTTTTAGGGAAACAGTTTCAAAATACATATAAATTGTATGTCACGTGCTCTATGACCTGCCTACTAAAACAGCCCAAGAGAGGAAGCACTGGCTAAGGGGACACGAGCCCTCTGTGTTACAGTTTTCTTCAGGGTGGTTCTGCATTTTCTATTCTCCTCATCATATGTTCTAGCCCTGTGTCTTGGCATAAAGGGGACTCTCTGCCAATGCTCCTGTAATCAGCGGAGGTCTGTTTGTTCTTCTACTGTTTTATCTTAAGTGTTGGGCAGGTAGCTTAATAGCATCCTTTACACTTTAGTTTGGCACTTTTCTTCCCCTTTACATCCACAGAGGGCGAAAGGAGTTTAATTCAATTGCATAAATAATCTGTAAAGAATTTTCAGTTGTAAAAGTGTCTTTAGAGAAACCTTTGAAATGTTGTGCATCTTTATTATTGTAGTCCCATTCCATTTGGTAGCGTATGTGTAAGTAATCAGAAGTCTAATAAGTAATGTCATGTAAAGTAGGAAACAGCATTGAAAGCCAAACACTATACAAAATTATAGAGTGATGAGTAATTTCCATTTGCTTCACTGGGTTTTGGATCAAGTCTTTACGGCAGAGAATAAAGAACTGGATTCATTTCTCTTCTATTAAATAGTAAAAATACCACTCAGTGGCAGTGGGCACACAAAGAATGCACCATCATTGTAATTGTTTATAGTTTACAAAAAACAGTTACCTCCAAATAATTCCATAAACAATGTAGATATAAATCTATATGAAAATATGTGACAGATGTAACCAGAATCACACTTCAATGCTCAAGTTTTCTTAATTAAAAACTGCTTTGTACCCACAGTGTATTACATAGAGTATCCATGTTATCTGATTATTTTTAAAAGAATGCACATGCAATATTACATTTTAACACTACATAAACCTTCATAAACTCACAATGAAAAGAAGCAAACATTATTTATCTCTAAAATCCAGACACTAAACTTGAATTTCCTCCTGGAAATTTTAATTAGCAATTTGAAAAATGCAAGGCAAAGTATCTGCTCCCAGTTGTCTGTTTAGGTTAAATTAAATTATTTCTGAAAGTAATATAATTAAAATCCTTTTAGTTCTTAATCAATATTTTATTTACATTTATTTTCCTTGTAGTACTTTATTAACTCTTTTGAAAAGTGTGGGGTAGCTTGTTTCCCGCTTATTATATACTCAGATGTATCTGTGCATTCACTAACAAGAAATCCTCTTACAGCACAGAAACACTGTAGAAATCATAAAATCGTATGTTTTTTCAGGTGGGCGATTGGAATTCTACCATGCCTGAACAGGAATTATGTTAATAAGTTTGTAGCTGATCTAAGTTCCTGCATGAAAATATCCTTCACTGGAGATCAAGTAAATTATATGTTACACAAAGTGCCTAAATCACATAGTTTCACATAAGCTTCTGCAAAATGAAGTAATAACAAAAGTAAAAATTATCATTCTCATTTTATTACACTTTACACTCCAACAGACCCAAAGTAAATTCTTAAACCTGGACTAAGCCAAGCCCTACACCTACTAGGTGCTCCACTGATATTAAGGCCTCCACATAATTATCCCCTAACAAACATACTTAATGACTAATCACATGAATATCATCTCTCTAATATATAAAGAAGCTATTGGTGTAGAAGCCATGTCAACAATGCTTAAAAAGGCACAGTCTCTTTTATCTATGATAGATTTCTGAAGATTTTGGCTGGACTCTTCTCTGTTTTCATCACGACATCACTTACATCAATCTTAGACTGTGTTCTGGAAATGTTGCGAACATTAGTTCCAGTTAGGTTTAAATCGCAATAGCACATTATTAGTTTAGACTGGTGGAAGGACAGAGGGATATATTATGTATTATAACTTACTTCAGAAAGGTTTTTTTCCATTGTACTAGCTAATCTAAGAAGTTAGATTCCGTAGAGTTCTCAGGGGCTGTTGGTGTATTCTCTTGGGGACAGGAGATGTGGTGTCAGTGACACAGATCTCTAACCATCTCTATGCACATTTTTAAGCCAGCATGTGAGATTCCCAGTGTCACAGGAGTTTGGCAAATTACTGCAGCCAAAAAGCCAGATCTCCATAGCTGATGTGAGGAGCTGGGCCCAGTGTGCATGGTCTTGGAGCAGGAGGAAGGCAGTGTCTTCCCAGCAGTGTGGGTTAAAGGCATCAGAAGCAGGGGAAAGTCAGGCCTCAGGTTTTATGCACAGTGCTAAGACCTGACAGGACTATTAAGATCTATATACCGGCAGACATTGTATCTACATGTGAGGTTTGATATATTTATGTATAAAGTGTGTGTGTGTCTAAGCAGTGAAAATTTTTCAGTCCAACGTTCCACCAAAACTGAAACCCAGACAGAAATTTTGCAATGTGAAACAAATCCTTTACATTTATTTTAAATTGTTTCATTTACTTTTTTTCTCTTCTGAACCGGAACTGAAGTACAAACATCAAAATGCTAACTAAAGAAGATGTTATTCTGAGATTGTTACACCTATTTTGTATAACTTGATCCTATTTTGCACAACCAAGAGAGTAATTCATCTGTTTCGGATAAACATCCAAGCCGAAACTGTCAGCTTTGAGTTCGTATAATTAAGTAGTTGAGTCAGTGTTTAGCAGTGATATAAAAGTGATTTGACTTTTTTTTCAGTGTTTATAAAGGTGTGCATGCACTGTTGAAAATTATGGCAACTGCAAGCTCTTTAACACGTGGTTTATATCTTTTCTTTACCCACATATCAGATACAGGTTTCCATAGCCTAAAGTGACTTTCTAAACTAAACTTTGGACCTGAAACTTCAGGTTATGGTTTGAAAATTTCTAAAAACAGCATAAATGTTTAAGTTTGGACAAAGGGAGAAATGCAAAATGATCCGGGTTTTGAGGCAGAGTGTACCCTCAACAAGTGTGCTGAGGACACAAAAACTGGAAGGTGTGGCTGATAGAACAGAAGGTCATGCTGCCATCCAGAGAGACCTCGACAAGCTGAGGACATGGGCTGACCTCTGGAACCTCATGAAGCTCAACAAGGGGAAGTGCCAAGTTCTGCACTTGGAGAGAAACATCCTCAAGCATCAATATATGATGGGGGCCACCTCATTGCAGAGCAGCTTTGCAGAAAAGGACCCAGGTGTCCTGGTGAACAGCAAGTTGACCATAAGACAGCAATTTGCCCTTGCAATAAAAAAGGCTAATGGTATCCTGGGCTGCATTAGGAGGAGTGTTGCCAGCAGGTTGAGGGAGGTGATCCTTCCCCTCTATTCAGCACTGGTGAGGCCATATCTGCATTACTGTGTCTGGTTCTGGGCTCCCTGGTACAAGAGATATGAACATACTCGAGATAGTTTAACCACAGGCCAGAAAGATGATTAAGGGACTGGAGCATCTCTCCTATAAGGAAAGACTGAGAAAGCTGGGACTGTTTAGCCTGGAGAAGAAATGGATTGGGGGTATCTTGTCAAAGAATACAAGTATCTGAAGGGAGGGTGTAAAGAAGATGGTGCCCAGTGACAGTGTCAGAAGCAATGGGCAAAAACTGAAACGCAGGATGTTCCAGCTGGAAACTCTTCTTTTACTCTGAGGGTGACCAAGGGTGACTGGCACAGGTTGCCCATAGAGATATTGATATCCTTGGAGATATTCAAAAGCCATCTGGACATGGTCTCGGGCCACTGGCTCTTGGTGGCCCTGCTTAAGTAGGGTGGTTGGACAAGATGACCTCCAGGGGTCCCTTCCAATCTCAACCCTTCTGTCATTCAGTAGTCTTTCAGAGAAGCAGCTTTGTAATTACAGCCTGATCTTCCCAAACATAATATGATAAATTTCACTCAAAAGCCTCTCACATGAGCCTTGACAGTAGCATGGGTGCTCAGTCTCCAGAACAGTATGAAGCTACACTATGTATCTACCAGGCTATTCCACTCAAGGACTCCGTAGCACAGTTACACTGGCAGGTATTTTTCCTGTCTAAATAAAGGGCTCTTCTTTTCAGACATTCTGTACCAGAATTGTGTAATAATCAGAAAATTTTCATCTCTCCTCCTGACTATCACCTCTCTGTCCAGTCTTTTCCACACTGACTTGTTCTAGAGCCTCATCACTAGTGGACACTACGTTTCTCCCAGTGAGGTAAAATACAGATCTGAGTAGACCAGGCCTGTTTACATGTACTTGTAAAGTCCTTCTCTAGCAGAGCTTTCCTGCTTTTACTTGTTCTGTCAACTACCCAAATTAATGTGCACTCTCCTGGCTGGCTGGACAGGAACTATAATGGCTCTTTTCACTGGATCCTCCATACTAGCTGCTTTCATTTGTACACCTCTAACTCATCCTGAGGTCCTTTCTAGTAGCAACAAAACTGAATGATCTCAATCTGAATCTTTTTGAAATCAGAATTTCTTCCATGTAGGAAGCAAATAACAGATTAAGTCTAAACTAAATTTTGCAGTGAATTAGTTAAAATGCAGTAGAATTCTCTGTGGATAAACAATTTTATTCAGGTTTAAGTCAACATAAGTAGTTCAATGTTGTTTTGGGAGCAAAGCAAGCTAAATTGAGTTAAAGCAGCTTTAATTCTAGATAAGACATACAGTTGTATGCAGTTTAAGGTAACCAATTTTAAAACTATTTTTTCAGTTATTGAACAGCAACTCTTCCAGCATCCCTGTATGAATAAATTTTCAATAGCCTCTTTATTTGCCTTCTATTTCTGGTGCTGCTGTTCTCACCATATACCTGAGCAGTCTGATTTTGAACAGACAATATTTCTGGTAGCTGCTTGGAAGGACAGCCTGCCTTTTGGAAGTCTTTCCAGACAAAGAGTAGTAATCATCAGCGGTCTTCTCTGCTAACCAAACAAAGGTTCTCTCCTTTGGCTTCAGCAATATTCTAACAGCATGGCCTTCGAAAGAGCAAGAGAATCACAGTCCATTAGAAAATGGCATCCATTGCCCTTATATACAAGATTTTTCTGCCTATTAAGTAGTTTTAGAAACCAACATTTTAAAAGAATTCTGAGAAACAAGAAATGTGTTTGGCAAGTTTGAAAGAACAGCTCTACATAGGAAATGGTTCTCTGGTAGTGTATGCTGCATAGATAAACAGTATTTCAATATAGCTTTCAAAATGCAGTTGTACTTCACAGGATACTGGTTTCAAAAGCATGGAAAGCAAGGACATACACTGAGTTTGAGGTAAAAAGTTCCTGCCAGCTCCTTCCAACTTCTTCAGACCATTTTATTTCTATGCATTTACCACAACACCATCATATACCATACCAGTCATGCAGGAGACAGATACCAACCAAAGACTGCAAGTCTTCAGACAGATGGAGAGACAGGATCTAATGGAATAAATGTATGGGCACACACACAAAACAGGGAGAATCTATAAAAGGAATTACGTATGACTATAATATTAACTGTCTGGGAAAGACCCAGTATTTCTTCACATGGCCTGACAAATATCAGAAGACTTGACCATTTTACATGATATGATAGCAGAAAAATCAGATAAAGTACAAAAACCTCAAAAAGGTCAAATTTTAATTTCATTTATATATATATTGACATTACTTCAGTATAATTGTATCCATTGAAACTGATCCTGATTACAATAACTTTAGAGGGTTAAGAATGATGACCCCTAAAGCCTTGTATTAAACTATTTTTAGGTCCTTGTGTGTTACTTAACAGCTAATATTACTATCAATAGAAAATTAATTTGTTTGATAAACAATCATATTACAGTTTCAAATAAAAAGTGTGTCAGGACTTGGATAGCAATTTAATTTGCCAGTCACAAATGCATTATTCTAAGTTAATTAAAATGCTTTTATTTTTTTTTGCTAATGCTTTTCATTTGTGTTCTGACCATTTCCTGATGTTTCAATTAGTTTTGTTCACAGACATGTGTTACAATGAGTGTCAAGTTAAGGTCAAAGGTTACTAAAATTTATGACACTGTTACTCAGCCAACTCTTGAGCCCTGTTTGACTTTATAATATTTCAGATGACTTGATGTGTGTAAACAGATAGCTAATTCAGAATTAATGAAAGTAACGACATTTATAGAACTAGTCAGAATCTTTTCAATGAAATATTTTCTGCTCCAAAAGACATTGTACCAAAACTGAAATATTTTGGAAACAAAATCAAAGTCAGTACTTTGATGAAGTTTTGACGGGATTATTTCTGAACTTTAGAATAGATTTCCTGGAAGATGAGCGTAAAAGATGGAAAATCTGAGTTTCTTGAGCCGAATACAAAAAATTTGCCAAAGTCCCATTTTTGCCAAAAGCTTTTGCACACTTAGCTTTCACTCCAGAGTGACACAAAAAGATTTTCAAAGCCAGAGAAAAATGCATAAAATGGGAGGACCCCCGACTTAGCTCTAGCTCTTTGTTGGAATTGCCATCATTAGTCTGTACCAGTCTCTCTGGCTTCATAATCTTCTTATAATTTATACCTTTTCTGTTGTGCTATGGTTAGTTGGAAAACCCTAAAATACTGTGATGGAAATGGAAGGAAGAGACTGTTTGGTGGAGCAGTGTTCCAAATTGCTGCAAACTTTCTTCAGTCTGGATGGCACCGAATTTTGTTGCCTTCAGGATGAAGGAGAAGAAACTAGGCTCCTGACAGAGGAAAAGGAGAACCCAGGATGGGAGCCCAGAGAGAGTCTGCAAGGCTGGACTGTGAGGAGCCTATGAGGAGAATGAATGACTGTTATTCTCAGTGGGAAGTAGGTAGTCAGTGCTTTGGAATATTCAGTTAGAGACATTCTCTCATCTTAAAATGCCTAAATACTTTTAATAAATCCCAATCTAGGAAACAGAAACATACTGCAGAAAGGAAGAATTAAGATGTCTTAAGATAAAGTCAGGAAGCCTGAACTTGGTTTGATAAAACAAGGGTAATTGATGGTCCAGAGGGGTCAGGCTGATCAAGTCAAAATTGCTGATGGACATATTTTAAGGACAGGTTTATTTAAGTGATTTGGAGAGAGGACTTTGAAATTTAGGGAAACCAGAGATGGGGATCTTATAGCAAAGGAGACAATAGAGATATGACAGCATATGACAGATATGAGCATAGATGTCTCAACAGAAAAAGAAAAGATTAAACACAGCCTGGAGAAACAACATAGATGTTTAAGAGAAGGAACGGGCAAAGGTAATTCCTACCTCATAACCAAGGAAATAAAAATAAACTGGAAGAATGAGATACAGTAACCTGAATATTTGACTTGCTACAATCAATTTGCTGTGCTTGCACACTTAAAGAAGGACTGTAAAGACGCTAATCATTTTCCCACCCATTTGCAACTCCAGGAAAAAGACAAAATGTGAAAATTTTTCTTAAAATGCACTTTGCTTTGTACATGTATCCCCATCAGTAAGAGCTAGCCAAGTGCTCTCTCATTCAGTAACTATATTCAGTACTCTCCTGGTATGAATTAGTACTCCATGTTCAGTTCAAAGACCAAGAAACAATGATCTGATTTTCTGGAATGGAAAGTGCAAGGCATCTCAGAATAAACGTAGTATCCTGTGACTTATCAAGAATCATATGTTTTTCACAGTGCTGCCAAAGTACAGAGAAATTGCAGACAGTTTAGGAAATTTCAAATTACTTGTGAGGCAAGCACCTAGTCTCAGAGATATAAAAACAGAGCTATTTAAAAAGAATTATCTTCTAAACATAATTATTTCATTTCAGCAAGCTGTACCAGTAGCATGCCAATCTGAGTTCTAATCTAGCGGCACTTTCACCTAGTACAGTAACTATAGCTCTTATGTTTAAAATTATTTTGTCTAATTAATCTAGCTAACTGTGCTAACAGCATAGAAAAGTATGCCTGTGATATAAAAGACTGCAGGTATCTATTTGACTATGTAAATATCACTATGTCTGAACTGACATGACAAATGGATTGTACATTTACCTATCAAAAGAGTTCACATGCATTCTACCAAAAGCCCCACCATCACCCTGCCTTGAAGTTAATTGGACATCAAATTCTGGCACAAAATTTCCTGTTCTTCTCAGTGAATTCTCTCAGACCTAAGAAGGTATAAAGAGAAGTAACACCTTTTCATATTGCTCAGATATTTTACACTACTTGTCTAATTTACCAAATGTTATGTCAATCTCTTTTTTGAATAGCTGAACAATCAGTTGGAACTGTTACAAAAATAATGACTAGCAGCTAGGTTAGATCAATCTGCACTGTAATTGAGACATGGTGAGCATCTGCGTATATATGCACATATTTCATGGCTAGGAAAAAAACAGTAATGTAATCTTTTCATTATGGTTTCAATTCCTGGCCTAGTCTGTTTCCAGCAGAAGTTAGAGGTGTCTCAGAACTAACAAACAAGGAGATATAGTACCTAATACAAAGAATATACAAAAAATACCACAATATCAATCTCTCTTCTCTCATATACTTCTGCTACTGTAAACTTGTCATCCTATAAGGTTTGAGAAAGGGTTAATTATTATGAATCTTTCATCTGTCTCTTTCTTGCTTCCTTTTTTTCTTAATCTTACCAAAAACCCCCAAATTCTCTCTTTAAACATTATTTAAAATATATAATCCTTTCTCAGACCACTTAGGTTTTCATTTAAGAGGAAGGTGAAATAAATTAGTTTGGTCCTTCATAATATCTATTGATCTACTGGACAGGTTTACAATACAATATAATTTCATTTATAGGGTATCTCATAATACTGACATCAACAAAACGACTTACAGTGAATTTTAAACACATTATTATAACTTATCCATTGGCTAAATTAGAAAAATCTCTTTGTTTTTTGGGGTTTTGTTTGTTTGTTTGTTTTTTTAAAGGCTTAACAAAGAAAGATGTAGTTTATCCTAAAGAAAGGGATTCTAAATGGCAGGATAGCAATGAGACAACACCAGTTCATCAATAAATATCTGGAGGCAGCAGTTACCAGGTACGCTTAACTTGCTAAGAGTTATGATACACAATGCTCGCCATAAGTGTCATTCTCTATTGTCCTACAGCTTGTGAAGACATTTTCACCATTATTTGCCTAGTGTAAAATAATGAAAATAACTGATTTGGTAAAATTGTTTATTTCTACTGAGAGAACATATGCCGGATTCTGCACCTGGGATGGTGTAATCCTGGATGTACTTACAGACTGGGGGACAAAAGGCTCGAGTGCAGCCCTGCAGAAAGGGGTGTGAGGATTTTGGTTGATGGCAAGCTTGCTATGGGTCATCAATGTGCCCCCATGGCCAAGAAGCCCAACTATATCCTGGGTGCATTAAGTACAGTATAGCTAACCAGTCAAAAGATATTGTTATGCCACTGTACTCAGCATTGCTGCAGCCTCACCTTGAGTACTGTGTGCAGTTTTGGGCTCTACAATACAGGAAGCATATAAAAATATTAGAATATGTCCGAAAGAGGGCAACAGAAGTGGTGAAAGGACACACAAGGTGTGGTTGAGGATAGTAGGTTTGCTCAGTTTACAGAAGAGGAGACTAAGGGGTTAACTTTGCTGTCTACAACTTCCTCGTGAGGGACAACAGAGAGGGAGGTGTTGATCTCTTACATATATGGTTT
The DNA here is from genome assembly GCF_034619465.1 of Leptosomus discolor. Lineage (NCBI taxonomy): Eukaryota > Metazoa > Chordata > Aves > Leptosomiformes > Leptosomidae > Leptosomus > Leptosomus discolor. Next base: position 45,249,136 of record NC_141397.1, read on the forward strand.
AACTTTTAGGTTGTCCTGTGTGGAGTCAGACGTTGGATTTAATGACCCTTGTGAGTCCCTTCCAACTCAGAGTGTTCTATGATTCCATGATTGTACAAGTGCAAGGTAACAAAGAGAGATGTCTTAATATCATACAGCAGAGCAATATTAGTTCTTAGGTACAATCAAAGAATTCTAAAATAAATTGTAACTGGAAAACAAGACAACTTTTTCTTGATTTTGAAAATTAAGAGGACTCCATATACTGAGAATGAAGTGAAGTGCCCAAGCTGCTGCATTTAAACACTGAACACCACATGCCAAAACAGCAGCAAAAGCAGAAGGAAAGCGACCAAAAAATATCATAATATTAATAACAGTGTCTGATCTTGATAAACGTATGTGAATTTTCAGTCGTATCTTTGAAATGGATGAAAAAAATCCATCTTTAATGGTCTTTAATACGCTTTTATCCCCACTACAGAGCTAGCAGTCTAAAAATGAGCCTAACATTCTTGTTAGAGTTATTTACAAATGGTATTTAGTTTTCAAACAAAAGTGAATGAAAAGTCACCTTTTTATACCAATTTCTGTATGCAAGACCTCCACAGGATAATACTAGCAGGATGTCTGCTGGATTCCACAGAGGTGTCATGACAGAAACAGAAGCAGCTTTAGGGAAAATACAGAGATGAGCAAAAACATCTTCAAAATCTGCAGATCAGTGAAATTTTGAAGATTTATATTCCTCCATTGGAATTGTCAGGGTTTTCCATCTAGGGACAGCATGAAAAAAAAGCTAATATAAAACAGCAAAGTCACTTATTTTCTAAGAGTAAATACTGTAGAGGGAAATGCCAACTTTAGTGATACTATAACTCTGTCCATGGCTGTTTTGGTCCCTGTGGTTACTCTGGTTATCATGGTCATCCATTATGCCTTAATCCAAGTATTACAGAAGTTAGGAGATCCCTTTTCCTTGAGTTCAACCTGCAGCAGGATTTTAGAATCTACCTTTTGTAATGGGAAACACTGAAAAAGTAAACTGAAGCTCCTGGAAAGACCTACTGGTAATTCAGGGCTGATCAACGTAAATTCACACTTTCTATTTACTGAAATCATTAGGTGATCCATTAAGGTCTTAAAGGTTAGAATGTATAGTGAGCCAATTAAAATTGTGTTTGTGTAACGTTTAATATCCACATTCCCCAGTCTCTGGGCTTACATTGATGCCATTATTCACTGAGATACTGGCTGCCTGCCTGTAAACCTTGCTTTAACTTCTTGAGTTTTTATGAAGTTGAATTTAACAAATTAATACATCAACTAGTACATAACAAGAAACCTAGGGCAATCACACATCCCCTGGCTTTGGTCATTGTTTGAGGTTTTCAAAGATGCAAAACATTGCCAAAATTTTTAATCAATCATTTGGAGTCGGCCACGTGATGCTCATAGGTCTTTGTCTATCAGCCTCCAGACTGGAGGAGTCATACAGACAAATGTAGATGTTCCTGTTAAACTACTAATATGGTCAAGAAACAGAAGCAAGAAAATGTACACCTAAATCTGATGCAGAGAGTCCTAATTCAAAACATTTGCATTAAACACAAAATAAACCAAAGAATGACACCAATCTATTTGTGATAACATAGTGGCTGAGCAATTTCAAATCATAGAATCACAGAATCACAGAATCGTAGAATATCAGGTTGGAAGAGAACTCAAGGATCATCTAGTCTGACCTTTCAAGGTAAAAATATAGTTTAAATGATATGGCCCAGCACCCTGTCAAGTTGAGTATTAAAACTGTCCAACGTAGGGGAATCCACCTCTTCCCTTGGGAGTTTATTCCAATGTCTAATTGGCCTCATGGTGAAAAAGTTTCTTCTGGAGTCCAATCGGAATCTCCCCAGGAGTAACTTGTATCCATTACCCCTTGTCTTTTCCATGTGACTCCTCATAAAAAGGACATAGTTTATGTTTAAAAAGGACATAGTTTATGTTTAAAAAGGACATAGTTGACACTCCAGAAGGGAAAGCCACCCTCCAGGACGACCTGGACAGGCTGGAGGAGTGGGCTAGCAGGAACATTATGAAGTTCAACAAGGACAAGTGTGAGGTCTTGCTCCTGGGAATACATGACCCAAGAATACAGCTCAGACTCAGGGATCCACCTGGCTGGAAAGCAGCCCTGTGGAAAGAGACCCTGGGGGTCCCGGTGGACAACAAGCTCAACATGAGTGAGCAGTGTGCCACAGCGGCGAAGCGAGCCAACAGGATGCTGGGCTGCATTAACAAGGGCATCACCAGCAGAGATGAAGTTATTATCATGCTCTACTCAGCACTGGTCAGACCACACCTTGAGTCCTGTAATACTTTTGGCCCTTACTATACAAAAAAGATGTGGACAAGCTGGAAAAGGTCTAGAGAAGGGCCACGAAGGTGATCAGAGGACTAGAAGACCTGCCATATGAAGAAAGGCTGAGAAAACTGGGTTTGTTCAGCCTTGAGAAGAGAAGGCGTAGTGGCGACCTTATGATAAGGTACCAGTACAAAAAGGGTGGCTACCAAGAAGATCGAGACTTCCTTTTTACAGGGAGTCAAAAAAAAAAAATTAAAAAATCAATATGATCAACCTTGATAATAGGAACAGTCAGTGCAATTACATTCCAAATAATGTTTTTTACCATCAAAACCACAAATGGCAGAGAATTAACTTACTGTAGGAGCACCACAATTGTCCACCACAAATGTGACTTCAAAGAGAGTAAAATTATCTATTAATTTTAAGGAAGGAGTATTTTGTAGCTCATTCCATGCCCATTCTGCTACAGGAATGTACTGAACTTCCTCTGTTTCTGCTGGGACAAGCAAGGGTGTCTCTAGGATCGCTTTTACTTGCTCCTTCTGTTGTCCTAGATTCTCCATGACAGTGAGAGACTTAGTTCTGTCAACGCACCCTCTGTAATAGCCCTGTTCAACCACTGTTCCAGCCTGCTTGGCTTTGCACAAAGAAAGTAAACCCTAGGTTGCTTGGGGACAACTATTACTGCATTCAATAGTTCCTTCCATCAACAAGAGGGTCCCCCCTTTTTGGAGAGGCACACAGACAAAATAGGAGGAGCAAACCTGTAGTGTCACACGCATAAATTTGATAATCTCTTTCTCTCCAGACCTACCCCTGCATTACATATCAATAGAATATCTGTAATGTGTATTACCAGATCATTAGCAAACGTGAATTTGATTCAGTAAAACTATTCTGAATGGTGAATATCTTTCTGTATTTTTCAGTATTTCTTTCATTGAACTATGCTGTAGTGATTTTTTTCATAAACTTTGCAACTTGTACGTTTTCAAGCTTTAATTCCAAAGTCATTTAATTCTGGGCACAGGAGAGAGGAGACTTTTAAATGCTGGTCTGCATGTGCTAGCTGGGGTTTCTATCTTTATTTCAAGAGTCTGATGATTTCTGGAAGTTAGTCTTCAGGGTGGTAATTTTCCAAGACTCTAGAGCAGGCTGCTTGTTAGAATTTTACCAGACGAGGATAATACTCTATCTGTTCAGCACAGGGAGCACCAAAAATAAAAGCATGATGAATTTTCACATTTTTTGATGTCTTGACTAGCACCATAGTTTTCCTCTTCTCTGTAACCGTAACCATTAGGAAAGCTATCAGTCACAGATAGAGTAAAATAAATATCAGCTTTCAAAAGGCAAAAATTCAATATAGGCAATTTAAGAATTAAACAGCATTGAGTAGTGTCTTTTCTACCCTTTTTGCAGTGGGATAAATGACCACAGAAGTTACAAGCAGTTGAGAAAGTAGCACTCTACCCTGCAATTAAAAATTATGGATAAAATGAGATCAGAACTGCAAAGCTGTCATTTTCAGATATTAAAAAGACAAGCATTTTTCTAGGCTAACTGGAAAAATCATTTGCTCATCTACTTATTCGGCTTAGATGTCAAAAAAATAAAAGCTTTGTGGTGTTTAGCATTTTAATGATTCAGAAGCATACAAGGTTCTGAATTAAAAAAAGGGCCAGGCTCAAATTTCCATTTCCCCATTAAGCCCACGCTAGGCTTATAGCTGCCTAGACTCAAGGGGAGAAAATTCCCTTGAGGCTGTGACCTTTGCTAGGATAGTTTTGAGGTTTTTTTTCTTGAAAGCAGGGTAATTCCTTAGTTATGCACAAATGCTTCAAATACAATACAAATAAGTAGCAGCGAAAAACCAATTCCAAAATTCACATTTTTTTGGGAAGAACTGGCCAGTGAGAGCTCACCTGCTAGAGTACATTAAGCTAACAGCTTGTCTGTTAAAAAGATGTGTATTAGTATGACAACTGAAGAAATATCATACAAGATGGAAGCTCTGGACTGGGTTCTCAGCTCCTGGAATCACCACGGTTACATTGGAGTCAATAGATCAATGTAGTGTTCGACATGCAAGGACTTGGCCATCCAAAAGCATTAAATTGTGTCCCAGGCATTGGTCTACCAAAGCCTTTTTGCAGTTTTCCCAGCACAGAACAAACTGCAATGTTCTGCAGAACTTATTAAGTGCAGGAAAGGCCACAAACTGCCACACAACACTAGGCTGATTAATGTTCACATCATAAAGAGTAGCCAGTGCACTGCTGCAATAAGAAGCAATAGCTTCTTTCCTAGAGGGATTCTGTGCCATAATAGCAGCTAACTGTTCCACCGCTTTGTTTGCCTTATTGCTCAGATGTCTGGGACATCATCTCTGAGATGTGCATTGAACTAGATGCCACTGAATATGGCCCTGTCACTGTGCACTACCAAATTCCTGAGATAATGGAATGATACTAAAAACTATTGTCCTTATCTTAATACTTCTCCTCTTTTTCCTGTAACAGAAGTTAAGTAGTATCTGTGTCAGCAGTACACAAAGTGCTAGGAGCCATTTTTAATCCTGACATTATTGTCTCAAATTGTGAATTATGACTCTACCAGCCATGATGTTATCAAACCACATGTAGCTGCTGTCGCTGCATCACCATAGCTCTGCAGTAGCATCTTCCTCAGCCAGAATAATTTTGTACCATGTTTCAGGGTTTTTTTTCCCCAAGAGCAAACCTAATGTTTCTACCTGCCCTTTAATCACCTCTGGTTTGTAGCAATCTGTGTCAAAGAACATTACAACAGTAATATATAACTCGAGGGAACAGTGATATTATATAAACTGCAGCATAATACTTGACATACTCAATTCAATTTTTCAATTTAGCTATTCCCTGTCTGTTTTACTTGGCTTCAAACTAAAGAAACCTCCAGTGCCAAACGCAGCAGTTGGAACTGACCACCTACAGCACAAGATTAAGGAAATGAAAAAATGCTGTGTATTTGTTCTGAAGCTAAAACCTCCTTCTCTCCAGCAAAGGAACGTCATTGATTATAAGCCACACTGCTTTAAATTAAATAAAACAGAAATATAACAAGCTATGGTGAAGTATAGTTTATTTAAAACTTTCCAATCACATAAACTCTAATGGAGGTCACTTTTCTGCTAACAGAATTTTCCAGGCTCCTCTATGAAGAAAAAGTTTATCTGGCAACTTTATTATAAAAAAACAATACATATAGTGAAAGAGAGAGAAGTTGATTTCAGTTCATAAGAGGCCCTTTTACTTCTTCAATTTTACCCTGTCTGTAAATAACATCTTCTTGACAGTGTCACATCTTTTGGGGCTCTATGGAGCAAAACCCTTGTTTGCCTCTGCAGTCAGACCTCCAGAGGCTTCAGTCTGACCATGCATGCAGAAGACAGGAGCCACATGTTTCAGCATCACCCAGACTCTGACCTTTGTCAATATCTCTCTAACTACTGTAGCATGAAGCAAGAACATAACTTCCTCCACTTGCCCAGGCACAAAAGGTGACCTACGCTGATGACGTTATTCTGACTCAAGTGAGTGTGCCCAATGAGAAATGAACATCAATAGAAAAGAGAAAAGGGGCGACCTCCAGAGGCAGGGTGGTCCTGCTACCTGTTTTTTACAAGAGAAAGTACATACTTATTTCTGAGTCTAGCCAGCTCACATCATTATTTCTAATGCCTACCCAAACCATTTAAAATTAAAAAAAAATCAAGTTGTAGATTAGTTCAGAAATATGATAGAGTGATATAATGATCCTATCAGTCTTGGAGTTGTTATGGTGCTTTCTTGAGTACAGGTATAGCTGGTTGGAGGATGTAATTGTCTAGATAAAAATATGTATATAAGCCTAATATCTACTGAAGTCAAAGAAAAGAATTTCATTGCAGTTTGTGTGCTGGCAAAGACCAGTAATAACATGGGTGGTTCTCTATGAGTTCTCTCCCATCCCCTCTGATTCAAACCTGATATTTAATATATCATTCAGTATAGATTTCAGTGCTGTCCTTTATGTCCAATTAAGGAGCAAAACTGAAGCCTCTCCATGGCTTCCAACTCCCTAATTTCCATTTTCTTATTTATTTTAAAGCTGCTTGACTTGCATACTTTATATTGTAACATACTTGGGTGAATCAGAGAGCCCTGTTTAAGTTACAAGTCATCTCAGAGAGGAACAGACACATAGGACAAGAAAGACATTACGTGTTCAGTGCATACTGAGTACTAGGAATAAGCAGGTCACTTAAAAAAAAATTAAAATTAATCTCAGCCAGAATATTCAGTGAATCCTGATTACCTGCTCCAGGCAAACTTGCTTTAGCAGGGGGGTTGGACTAGATCCAGAGGTCCTTTCCACCTCCTACTGTTCTGTGATTCTGTAACATGCGAGGTATCAAGAGGCTTAAAGGTAGGTCTGTAAAATTAGGGAATAAAAAGAGATGTTATAGTAAGAGGTCCATAAAGCACTATCAGATTCTGGTTTGCTATGTCCTTCCTCAAGGTAAACAGGTAAAAAACTGTGTTCTCATGAATGAAAGATTTGTAACTCATTTCTGAGAGAGTGAATAGCAACAGACATTTTAAGAGGTCTCAGAAAGAAGCCACACTACATTGTAGAGCATAATGTCAAGAAAGACACAGACAATGATATTAAAATGTAGAAAGACCAAAAGACTGAGAACAGATATCACTAGAAAGGCCATGTAGGTGAGTTACGTGTGAAGTCTTCTCGAGAGTCAGCCAAGAATTACTACTCATTGTATTGTGGAAAGACTTTTTAATACCTTTCCCAATAGTGACAGAGAAAATTAAACTCTAGTCATTTTATAGTTAACGCATTCCCAAACTGTTAGTTTTATTCACAGAGATTCCTCTAAATATATTTTATGAAGCTCCACTCTAGCAGCTTGGTAATTGTGGCTTCAGTCCAACAAAGCGTCATAAAAGTGAACCTGTGAGCAGGTGAATTGATTTTAGTGAAGTATAGATATGTTTAAGGTATTCATATGCTTAACTGCTTTGCTGGACTGTAGTTTAGATGAACAACATCTCTTTATCATCCAGTCAGCCTGTCCAGCAATGCAATGGAGCCAGCAAAAAGTTAATGTGATTGTTAAGTCGTTGGAAGTAGGGCATGCACAAGTCTATGAAATGATCTTGTGGAAGCATTTGTCTGAAATTAGTTCTTACTTTTTCAAATGACCTCATTTTTCTAAATACGAGAGCTGACTGCTCTGTGCAAAAATGGAGAAATTAAATAAAATTAACATACTGAATTATTAATCAAATTAATAGGCGGCACAACATTGTAGCTTGAGAGCATATCTGAAAGGGAAAAGGCTTTTCAAAGATCAAACACAAAATACATTTTATTAATGACAGAAAAATATTGTTATTCATGTACTTTATTAGTCCTGAATAATATCCTTATAACTAAAATTAGTGCCTGCTAGATTTCTCAAATATCATTTTATCAACAATAAAGAAAACAATCCACATTTCCTGTAAATACTTTGCTGCACATTAGAAATAATTATCAATTCACTTACTTAAATACCAGGCTTGTGCTACAACAGTCAATGAGGCTTGTGCTATACAGCAAATTAGATTTCAAATACTATTCATGATCAGAATGCAGCAGCCTATGCTGAAAAATCAGGAAACAGTGTTGAGCTCAGCAGGTAAAATTATTCCTAAGGATCTGTGCCGCTTTGAACCACTACCCTACAGGGGCAGCAAGAAGTGGGTGCTGACAGAATGCTATGGGACCTAGAACCGTTTGAGTTGCCTAACCAGGCTTGACCCTCACCCCAGTGAAAGGAACAAGAAGTGAACATTTGCATAACTGCCTGGGTGATTTAGGAGATTAGATCCCATTTCAAAGCTGCTTGGGTATTTGAGTCTTAAAGAAATCCCATGACACTTAGGCTAGAAAGGCCTGGACTTTTTGAAACAAAGCAAAAGATGCATAAAAATTCAGATAGGTGTCTCAGGTACTCTAAAATGAACCTCCGTGTGCATCTGTGGTTATGGTCTTAAGTAACTTTAAGACATAGTTTATTTTATTTAATTTTTTCTCTTTTTCTTTTTCTCCCTTTGAGAACATGGTTCAGAGGCTGCTGGAAACAATGGAAAGCCTTTCTTTGTACCAATGTTTTGAATATCATTTGCAAAAAATCGTCCTGCATCATCTGTTTGCAGACAGACAACTGAATACAAGCACTACACTATTCACGCTCTGTACCTGTGTCAGAAGACTGTCTGAGATCTCATTTGAGACCTTCTCTAATCTGTCCTGCACTAAGTAAGACCAAAAGTGAAGTTTAGCCCTTCTAATTACAAAGACATCCTAAGGGCTTTAGGACTTTTAGAATATAAGCCATGAACAGGAGCATTATCAATACATCTTCATGAATTTAAGAACATTAAGCAAAGAAGGCAAAAGTTTACCAAGTTATTGGTTTTCCTCAGGTGATTAGGTAGGAACTTTACCATAGAATTTCCTCCATCTATTGCAGTAGGAATATTGTAACCGTGATCCACGGATATTACAGAAGTAAGGTGGAGAATATCTTTCATTAGACAAATAGTTAAAGGTGGAAAAATACCTGACAAATACCTATTCAAATCTGAAAAGGAGCAGCAGATCTCCAGCAAAGTAAACATTTCAAACAGACGGTCCAAGTTTAATGTAAGAGAGCTAAGCAGTTACACAACTTATCGTCTCTTCTTCTTTCAGAGTACTGTCTTTCACATTAAGATCTTAGCTTTTGCAGCAGGGTGGAGAAAAAAAAGTCAGCAAAGAATTCTGGGGAGCTAGTTAAAAAGCTCTGTAAACTGAGTGTCTCTGCTTAATTCATGGAACTATTCCCTTTGTATCCAGTAAAAAGGTGTATTTTTGATTCCAAGGTTTTGTTCTGAAGATGTTTTCTAAATGTACCATAAGGATCAGGACTGAGAATTTGGAGATTAACTAACTCATTCATGAAAAATATTCTCTCATTCACAACTGAGTTTTTTCATTGTTTGTTATCTCTCTGAGCTCATTTCCACACATAGCAACTGTATAATTTTGCCATCATTGCTGTCGTCAATACATCTAGTGAGTTGGGTAACTTTACCTTGTTTTGGGATGCCCGTGTGCAGAATTTGCAGTGTGAAGGTCTTGCTCTAGTAGACAGGTATTGTTATAATTGTAAACACAAGTTGGTAAGATATGCCTTGTATTCTAACAGCACCAGACTACATTCTGTTTCTTGGCCCACAGCAGGCTGCTTCTAATTTGAGTATTTGTGAAGTAGAAGCACAAGGCAAAGAAGTGTTTGAAAGCTACAGGAAAGTTGAAGAGAGCAGGTTCTGGGAAAGGAATTTCAATGGTGTAATTTTTTAATGACTACCCATACAGTTTCTAGCATATTCTTTCTGACAGCCGCAGTTGTACAAGTGAGGACAGATACAGGTTACGGATTTTCGTTTTTACAGTAGTTAGCTTATCTTTATTCTGTCAAGGTTCTTTTCATGATGAAGATGAAAGGTGGGGAGTTTAAAAAAACATTACCTGTTAGAAGATATTTTTTAGAGTGCTGTGCTTTTGTGTTGGGGTTCTTTTACCCCTAATGGGCACAAAATGAAGTTTGCAACAAGTATTTCTAATCTTACCAAAGAAATGTATTCTATTTTAGGTAGTGTTTATTAAAAAAAAAAAAAAACAACAAAGAGATATCAGGGCTTGACCTTAAATTCCAGGAAGCTGTGTGAGAGTAAATAGAAAAAATATTTTAATATTGAACTGAAATGATAGGAGAGAGAGAGAGAGAGAGAGAGAGTGTGTGTGTGTGTGTGATACCAGCCATTTCAGGATAATGTGAAGATACCTACATTTTTATCTATCCTATTTCAAATGAAAGATATTCTCCACCTTGCTTTTTCTTTTGTTTTTTCCATGGATTTTTTTCAAATTTCAACTATATGTCCTAGTCTAAAATATGCATGCTAAAAAGCTGGTATTTCCCTATGGCACAAAGATATCAGTTTTGCTTAACTTTAAACTTAAGTAGTTAGATATCCATCAGTCTTTTTATCTGTGCTCATATTCTTAACAAAAATTATGGAGCAGACTCTTATTAAAGACATGTTATGTACTTAGCAACAGAAAGAACGTTATTTTCTTCCCATACAGACAATAGTAGGACAAGTAGTATTTTAAAACAATTTTCATGTAAATGTTTTCCGATGTTTAAGCCAAGATAACTACAACTAGGCTTGCAAAGACCACAAACGGGCTAGTTCTATAAAACTATGTGAGGCAGAAGAATAATAATTTGGGAAGTAAATAAAATATTCATATTCGTCAACCTGATGGAAATATAAGGAAAATGTGGAAGAAAGTCTGGCTGGCCTAGGGAAAAAACAAAAAGCCTGTATTCTGCTCAAGTTATTTAAACACTTTTTTTTCCAGTTTTATATTAAGAGGTCTAACAATATTACATCCATGTGGAAACTTAAAGTAAAAGACAATCCTCACTCCAAAGAGCCTAATATCATAACAAGCAACACAAAATGAGAGAAAGAGGAAGGTAGTTATGTTGTTTCCACTGCACATGGGTGAGGCCAAGACACAGAGGGACAGTCTGTCCATGTCTGTAAGGATAGCAGAGTTAACAGTTTAGCCTAAGCAGAGTGATAGGTTAAGGGTGTGTGAAAATGAGACCAAATTGTTTATGTCAGCCTCACACATTAAGGGCGAAATTTTCTGAACATGATCTCCAAAACAGATATTAACCTCAGCTAACTTTAAATAACTAGCCTATGAATCATTCCCCTAAACACAGGTATCAAATGCCGTTAGTGATATTTTAGGCTATCAAGGACATCTGCAAGGGGTCAACGGACACAACACAGACCATACAGGAAATCATCTGGATCAGCAGTTTTGGGGCAGATGGGGTGCCCTGCAGCATCTCAAATGGCTATGTTCAGCAAGTAAAACAGACTCTTTCTTAATCAAAAAACATTTATCAGGCATGTATGTTTATCGGGATGTCTCTATAATCAGTAGAATGAGATACTCATCTTCAGCAAGGTGAATGGCTCCCTGGAGGTACCACTCTTTCTCCACTGATGTTAGCGAGAGCCTTGGCCAACTGTGCTCCTGAAGATGATTGAGAATTTACACAGTGATTTTTTTTGCATTTGATTTTTTTATATTTTTCAGAAGGAGTATCCTGGCCAGCCTTAGACAAAAAAGAGCAGTGTTTCTTATTGGTTTTTTCTTTGTTTGTTTTACTCAATAATCTTATATTTATTTTTTAATTTTATCCTTTAAAATAAAGGGTTTGTTTATATGGTTAAAAAATGGAAAAAAAATCAGCAGTGTTCGTTACATCTTCATCAGAAGGCAAACTTACAGTACACTTTGGAAATTCTCAGTAACAAAGTGCCAGATCTAGCCTAGAGTACCCAGGATTTGGAACAGCTAACCAAACATAATGATGATGTATATACACCTTTAAGTGAGAATTACGTTCTACTTCATTAAGTAAAATTAAGAGGAATTACAGCTGTACTGTGGTGAAATCAGTTGTGGATACTTAGACCTTTTCATGATAAGAACATACATGATCATTGTTATATAGCAATGATGGCTGGTCCAGGACGTAGGTCCTCTGCACTAATTTTTCAAAATATCTCGGTTTAATCTCATTGTGGCAAAACACACGTACTTCACATGGGAAGTTTTTCTTCTGAGGTCTGTTTTCTTAATGGGATCCAATTAAAAAGAGTACGCTGTTTTGTATTCTGGTTTTCAGAGTCCTGTGTGGTCCTTGTCCTCGGGCATCCCTGATTCTGATACCAGCATTTCAGTATTGACCTTGAAGGAGACTTTTAAGATGCCTTCCAGCAAGACCTCCCAAGAACCTTTCGCCTACACCTTCCTCCAAATCTTATGGCACAGAGGAAATTTTGCAAGTCCAGGTCTGTTCCTTATCACTTCAGAAAGTATTTGTCATTTGGTGCTCCCCTTTAAATGCTACCCTTTTTTGTCTTTTCCATCATGCCATACATTGACCCAACACCTGAATTTTGAAATTCCCTGTTTCACTCTTAAACAGGTCAGTGACTTAGGCTAGACTGATAGTCAGTCTATTCTGAAACTGATGCATGTGTGAGCATTTAGAATTTAGTTATAAATATTGAAATCATCACGTTTATCTTTTCAGGGTTTTGGCTCTTTTATCACCCTGGCATCACTAGAAGTGTTTGTTAAAAACACTTATTGGCTGTCAGTGAGAGTTTCAATATTTCTCATCAGTTTTATCATTCAAACAATAACTTAGATGAATGCAACCTTTTGTGCTGTTTGTAGGTTGACCCTCTCTGTTCAACCCCAAAATATTACATTTCGTTTGGAAAAATCCATTCAATCATTATATATCCTGTTTTTTTTAAGAATGTTTGATACATGAGGAAATTCTACACAACAAAATAAATGACACTCAAACATGACCACTATTGTCCCATCTACCAACTTGGAATGAATGGCTCTATCCAGATATTCTTGGCTGGGCTGAAAAACAAGAGGGTTAATCAATTTGTGATGCTGCACAAAACACATTTCTCGAGCAATAGCAACACCCACAAGCATTCTCAAGTGCAACCCCTGAAATGAGAAAGAAACCAGAAAGGCTCCCTCTTCCAGCAAGTCTTCCTGACAGGGCTTGTTGACAAATGAACACACTGTCACAGAAGTTGTAAACGTGCTTAAAAGTTTTGTAATTAAAAGATATATCTTAAAAATGTTTATAGAGTCTTTCTCCTCTCAGGCCATATTCTCTTAAAGTTATAAGCATAAAAGTTATGTGACAAAATGAGTAGAGAGTGGGACGAGGGACCTTCAGCATTAATGTGATTAGTTTTTAGATGCCATCCTACCAAATTAAGTGGAAGTTGCATTCTACATTTCTTTCAGACATTAATTTCTGAATTAAAATTATCTTTTTAGGCAAGATCTTTCATGTGCAGCGTGTTGACAGATGGTCACTTCCTTTAACCTCACCGTTCAGACCTCCCCTAAAGGTCAAAGAAAATTTCTAACGACTGAGGGGAACCATGAAGGGATTATCTTGTTAAAGAGATTGTTAACAACATTAAAGAGACACCTCAAGGAAAACTTCAGATCCAAGGCCACATTTTTCGGTTTGAGATGTAGCTACATGAGTTTGCTATAAGAGAAAAGTCACCAGCCACTTAAAACATAATAGAGCTGAAAAGCTAAAGGTCATTCTGTATCATCTAGGCACATCATGATTTTGAGTGGTCCAAAACCAGCATCTCTTGTCAGATGATGACACATTGTGAAGGCAGGTCCCCTTGATTTGTGTTTGCTTTACTCTCTAATGGTGTTTTTTCCATGTGGAGGAAAAAGCTGAGGAAAGCAACTGCCTTATATTGTGGAGAGTAAGCAGAAGATTCTTCTTCTAGACTAGAATATCAGAACTTCAGAGAATGAAATGCTGCCATATAATCATCTAGTCTGCCTGCACACTTCATATCTTCCCCTCAGCCTTGGAGGCGAAAAGTTGTCATTATATTTATGGTTTGTTACACTTTTTTTTTCCATTTGTGCAATTTATATTAGATTTGTAAACAGCTACATACTGTCTAAGCAATGCACAGTAACCTGAGGGACCCAGGGTTACAGTGACTCATTTAGCAAGCAATTACCTCGTAAAGATTAAGGAAATAAACTGTACCTGACAATGCTATGGCTGAATAAAAGGTTCTGGTTTAGGCTTCTTTGAATGCCTTTGTTTTAGTTCCAGAAAAGATCACCAATATCTGATAGAAAGTGTTACAAGAGAGTAGTGAGAGCAGGCTTAAAGGATATAAAAATGCTTATTAAAGAAACACTTTTTAAAGGGTTCAATTTGTGATGTCTGCCTAACTGTGGGGGTTTTTTGTTTGTTTTTTGTTTTTTTTTTTTTTTGATGGAAATGATGTGACTTTCATCCTGCCTGTTTTGGATTTCACCCATTCTGATGCCTTATATTTGTTCACAGCACAAGATCAAGAAAGATCAGATAGACGGATGACCTGACTCATTCATGTATTCTTTATCCTGAAATTGAATTTGCATGCAACAATATGTCAGCTGTTCATGAAAAAGCTGTTGGTTCCTTCCACTTTTATTTTGTACAATTTTAAATCTGAACACAGTAATGTTCTGTCTTCTTGTCTGCCTTTTAGCAATGCTTGAGCCTGCACAGTAGCTCAGCCTGATCACATGAGGAACAGATTCATTTACCAAGCAAAGAAAAGAATCCTTATCTGGCATAAATCATTGCAGTTTTAGTGTAGCAATTTAGGATACGACTTCTTCTATCAACTCATAAAAATGTTTCTGCAAGATTCGTGTGTTACATTTATACCCACTCCATGATCACTAATTCGTCTTCGTTTCTTTGGAGAAGTGAAAGACAAATTGGCTGATATACTCGGGACAGAGATGGACATGGGAGTAACATACCAGAAGATCAAGTGCCAGAGTGAGCTGGCAAATAGTACCACGACTTAATTCTTTCATTATCTGTCTTGAAGAGCAACACTGTTGAACTTTGAATGTCGTAAGCCCTCAGTGAAACTTGTCTGAAGTTGATTCATTTGGTTTCTCATTGAGTTCATTCCTCAAGGCTAATCTGTATCTCTGTGTTTTATGTGCTTCTAATACAGTTTACCTCTTTTTTTTTATTATTTTCTACCACTGCATAAAATGATTCTGTAGTTATTTAGCATCTTAGAATAAATACTCAGCTTACAATATTACAATAACCTTGTAGGGGAATTCAGTTGTCATTCAAGCAAGAAACTGAAAACTCAGTCTTCAAGCTCAGGGGCTTAGAGGTGAAAGTTACTGATTTCCACACCATTCTGGGCAATATTGAGACACTTGTTGTCGAATACACAGAGGAGTTGTGAAGGCAGAAGAATTCTCATCCAGCTGCATGACTTCTGTATCCTCAAGCTAGAATTGCAGTCCTTGGCCTTGATGAAGAACTACGATCTCTGTTAATTTGAGTCTGTGTAGATGAAGTTATCAAAAGTGCCAGAGAGACTTCTACCCTGGAAAAATAGCTGAACTATCACTTAGTATGCAATATAAGCCATCGCCTCCAAAACTGTTCAAACACTTGAGGAGCATCCTATGTCTGGAAGCATGTACAGGAGAGCTCACATGATACCAAGATGGTTTTCCTTGTGCTCTGAACAAAAATTTGGCATAAATTTGTGCCAGAGGACAAAAATCCACTTCTTAAATGTCCAATCCTTGTAAACTTGCTTCTACTCACGTAGAACCATGCTATTCAGTGACACCTACCCTTCGAGCTGTGAGGAAGACAGTTCGAGACTTGTCTACCCTGTATTAATGTCAGTGAGATGTTAGAGGAAACTATCCCTCTCTAATTAAAGAATGGGATATTACACATATTGACAGAGTATAGGGCAAGTTCCATTTTTTTGATGGTAAGGTTATACATCTGTCTTAATCAAAGCAACAAATTTTGCGAAGAGGATAAGGACTCTGTCCTTACCAGACCATCTACCCATGTTGGTCTCTTAATATTTCTCCTTAAAAACACAGGCTTTTCAGATAGTTTGAATTTTTCTGTCCTGCCTCTGATAGGCAGTGCTTTTTTTTTTGAGTCCCATTCCAACCCTGCACATGTGAAGCACCTCTGTATGCTCAAAATGACTTTACAAGAGATAAAATGAATGCTAGGGAATATTCTGTAGTAAAACAGCCAGCCCTGAACATACAACATCAGTGAAGGGAAATAAAGTTGGAAAGAGACTTTTTGGTTTAATGCCATTCCTATGAAGACTGTATTTTACATGATATATGTATACATTTGTAAGAATCTGGTACATGAGACATATTTGCAACTGGAGGTCACAGAAAGACATGGGTAAGGTGGGAAAAAAAGACTGTATTTACTTGAACTAATACAAAACAACTTGCAACTGAACCAGAAGGAAGAACACAGTTCAAGAAAGTAGTTTGCACTGTGCTTTTCTCCCTTCTAAGAGGGATCTGTTTTTGAACGTGGGTGACATGGTCTGAGACTGGGACTTTTTTCTTCTTATGACTTGTCTAACTTGCCCATTACTGAAGACGAATTAGGACGAGCCTGGCTAATCTCAGATGAAGTGCATATTCTTTGTAATGATATGGTCCAAAACAAAAGGATTAAAATCTGTGAATGTTCCAGCCCTGCAAGAAGTGATAAAATATCATGTAATATACACTTGAGGGCAATCTATTGCTTTTAATCCATGTACAATATATTATTTTTCTCTAATGCACACTTACAACCCCTTTTTACGTTCCTTCAGCTTTTTTAGTGTGATGCCTTGGTAATCTGCTGAAGGTCAAGATGAGAAAACTGATATAACAAAGC
Organism: Leptosomus discolor; assembly: GCF_034619465.1. NCBI lineage: Eukaryota > Metazoa > Chordata > Aves > Leptosomiformes > Leptosomidae > Leptosomus > Leptosomus discolor. The sequence continues at coordinate 45,265,980 of NC_141397.1, forward strand.
AAGTACTCTTAGGAATCATGTCATGTCATGTTAGGCTCACAGATAAATGGGCATTAGCTGTAGATAGAAGCACTTACCAGTTCATCAAATTCCTTCATGTCTGGTATCTTATCTTGGATTATGTATTATTTGGTTCAATATTTTATAAATTATTAGTGTGTAATTGTTTTCATATATTTGTACATTAAATACAGAAGGAGTGGGTGTAATCTGAAGCACAACTCCTTCCCTGTGTTACTTCCCTATGATTGGCCACAATATAGATAATCATGATTTATTATGATGAGCAGCAATTTGCCGGCGATGGAGCGTATTTTATCAAGAAGTAAAATTTGAATTTGTGTCTTTAAAGAATAGTTTGGGTTTTTTTTTCTCTGTGTCTCATTTGTAACTTTTCTTTATAGCCTGGGAGTTTCATGACTCAGAGAAGCACTAGAGCGCAGATATGTTGACAGATTTGCTTTCTGTCATTTCGTTTGAATTGAATCCATTTTTGAAACCTCTAGATAATACGTTTCTTAGACATACCTTTCCATTTTTAAATACCTCCTGCGTTTTCTTCTGTTGCGGAATAGTTACTTCTTCCACCACACTCCAAAAAATATATACGTTGTACATAAACTAAAAAACAGAAAACAAAACAAAAAAACAACCACCAAAAAAAAAAAGGGAGAAAAAAAGCAAAAAAAAAGGCACTTCTTTTAGAAATTTTGTTAGGGCAACTAATTTCCTTTATTTTTTTAGTTAAGGAGATTGCAGATTGCTTTTTGTGGGAACACAATCAGGTAAAACAGATAGCATTATTCTGAATGTATATACAAATAAATAATATGTTCTGTACTTCACACTACTAAAAATTCAATTCAGTCAACTAATTATTAGTTAAATTAATGTTATATTTCTATATGAATTTCTAGACTGGATGAGGAATCAGCCTTATGGTTCATATTCCTGAAGCTGAATAATTTAATTTTTTTGTCTATATGTTAGAATACTCTTGCTGAAATGTTGGACTGTATTTATTAAAATCACTGAGAGAACTAATAGCTGAGACAATGGAGAGTAAATGGATTTACACATCCTTTCTTCCCTGACTACTTCTGGTCTTCAGGAGAGTATTTGTCACACTGCCATTCAGACCATTCAGAAAGTAGCCTGACTCTCTCACATTTCCTAATGTGACTACAGGGAGACCTGTGTCATATGGCTGTCTCTCATTTTGTTTCTCCAAACTACTTTTGTTTACTGGTTTGCTCTGGGCATTTAGGACTATCTTATACTGCTCCAGGCCTTTTTTTTTGATAAAAAGCCTGAAATAGGGGTAGAAGGCTCAGAACGGTGATGAAAAATAAAAAGCAGGGAAAAAGAGATTAAGAGATAATCAGAATGATTTTTTACTCCAACTAATAAATAATCTACCTTGAATCGTTTCAGGAAGAAAGGAATGAAGGATTTTATTTCTTATTACTTTTGCTCGTCATTCAGCTTTGCATCTTTATTCATGTATTTCCAGACATGAAACGGATGGTTGCAAAGGTGTTGTGATAAAAACTCTGGACTGATTCTGATTTCTTGACAGGGAGCGAAAGATATCTCATGGGAGTATTAAAACAAAATGCAAAGCAAGCAGAGAGATTTCAAAGCAAAGAAAAAACTATGAAGAGACGCAAGAGTGAAAGTATTTGGCTTGTCTAAAAGAAGGGACATTCATAACAGTTCATGTACATACATAGCAGTTTGCTTCAGTGGAGAAGATAATATGTGTTATTCTCTGTACTGGGAATGGGATTAAAAAAAATAGCAAATACTTCAGTATACAAGATGCAGGCAAGACTGGGAAAATATTCCATCTAAAAGGCTAATAGACTGAATAGTTGTGGGTTGTGGGACCACCATCACTTTAAGAACAGGTTAGGCAAATGTGTCAGAAATACTGAGAATGTCAGACATTCGTAGGGTCGATCCTGACTTTAGCCCAGAGATGAACTGAATAAACCTTCAAGTCTTTTCTAGGCTTATAGACTAAGATCTGAAATGGATCTTACTGGTAAAATGTAATACAAGGACTTAGGATCTAATTTTCTTCATAAGTACCACTACAGTAAGGACCAGAGGTTTACTGGATTACTAAAATATTGGGTAAATTTATTTTAACTCTCTAATTTCATGAGGGCCTGATGCATAATGGTATAGACAAGGCTGGAATTCACTCTCCTTTAAAAATAATAGAGCAGGAGGGGAAGAATTTTCATCCTCGACTGACTGAGGCAGCTAATAAAAAATCAATATTTTTTTCCTTGTGTTTTCTGAAAGATGGTTGATTGCAATTATTTTCGGTTCTGTGTGCATTTGATACACAAAAACCTTACAGGTTTTCACAGAAGTTATATCTGAATATATTGCAAGATCGGTTTTTGTTCCAGCTGTCCAGTTCCAGCTCTGGTTCAGAGCCAAAACTACAGCATAAACCTCAACTTTCAAAATCATATTTAGCTGGAATGGATTTGACTTCAGAGAAACTATATATGAACAAGTCAGTATGCGCAACTTATTAGCAGACAGAAATAGCTGAACTTATATGATGCAGATGCTATTTATGGAAAATGAAATTACATTAGTAGCTTGTCTGAGAGCAGCAGATACTTTCTGTTTGCCAGTTTATTTTGATTTGAGATAGCCAAGGCTGACTGACTTTTAAGGACAGAAAGAAAGACAGGCCAAGGTTCAGTAATGGCACAGAATAGTAGAAAATATGTTTCATTTATTAAGAGAAACTTTAATGGTCACATTATTAATCCTTGATTACGGGTCTTTGTAATGAAAAAGTAATGTATCATGATACCAGTTAATGAAGCCAAAAGGAGTGGTATCCACTGTGCTGGGCACTGAACAACCTGTGCAAATACAAGTGTTTTAAAAAAAAAAAAAAAAAATTAGCTGAATCTTCAAGACTTTACTGTCTAAGGAGATTGTAAAAATTTGAACATATACCGAATAACATGTAGCACCTGTTGGGCACTGTCCACATTCTTCCTTTGTGACTGTGTGACTAGCAGGATTACAGGAACTTTGCAAACAGACAACTTTTTTCAAGATTGACACCTAAGAAACACAAACAAAAGATAAATTACAAGAGTGTAACATTTTAAATAAAAAATCTAACGTAAATATGCAGTTTTGTTATATGACTTATTTCTGCTGAAGCATAACATTAATGGCTGGCTACTTCTGAGCAAATTCTAATTCCTTTACAGTGGTGATAGGAGCTGAGAGCCTGCTAAAGCAACCTGGGTTGCTCGGTGTATTTGCTTCCATTTTTATTCCCTGTAGCAATTGTTCATAGAACACGCCACAGACGGACATCTGAGGACCTTTTTTTCTCATAGAATACGCCAGAGCTGCAGGGCTGAGAAAAGAAGGCATTAAAGGTTGACTTCAATGGGAATGGTCCATGACGAAGGTGAAGATTTGACCCAGAAAGGTTTGAGTGTGTTTCTGAACAAACTGAATTATATTTTCTGCTTCTCAAACATGGGTCACTTCAAAAAAAGTGCAAAAGTTTAGCTCCCAGACCACATCTTTGAGTGAAACTATTTCATGTTGCCTTAAAAAAAAAGCCCTTCTATTTTACTTCCAAGCTTCAGCTGAATATTAAATGCTAAATGAAAACTGACTTTAACCCTGCACTTTGTAAATGTAGTGCAGTATCCCTGCAGTTATTTGCTATCTATATTTTTATTAATTCCAAACTTACCTCTTTTCATGCAACACTTTTGGGTCCTTTTTTACTTGCATCTTTTTTGCATACTGAAAACATGTATTTTTTAAGCAATTGCTTTATAATTTGGGCCTTATACTTTTGTTACAGAGTATTTCTATCGAACTATCAAACACAAGTAACACAATCTAAATGAGGATACAAACTGTACTTGGTCATCAATAATGAAGACCTGTTTCTTCTGCCAAAGCTAAACTGTCTTCATCCTGGCTCTATAATATTCTCAACTATGAAAATTTCGTTTTCATTATTCTGAAATATTTTTAATCTACTTAAATTATCACATCTTATTTAGGATTACTTGATCACTATTGCTTGTTGAAAGCAGCACTCAAAAATAGTTTTTAAAACTGCTGACACATTTGTAATATTTGGGCATATTTCAGAATACCTTCCCTAATTTTTTCTGATGTAAACTATTCACTAAATTTAAACTAATTGCTGTGATCTCTCTGGTTCCTTAGAAAATGACAATCTTTCGTCCCATGAAATGGGAAATAAGACCTGTGTCTGCTGTATCTCTGCTACAAGCAATATACACTTCAGATCTGGTAAGAGCTGCAGAGAAGAGTCTTCTCAGTTTTGAATCCAAATACCTTGGGCTGCAACAAAGGGCAACTATTCCTCAGGGATCCTCCCAGAGACATGTAATGTTAGGTCAGTCCTGCCAACATTGTTCACTTCCCATGACCCTTTTGTAATTGGCTTTGTGGAGACTAGAAATGATGAGTCTACAATAATGTTCCTCTTTTCCTTTTTCAGCTGCAACTATCTGTAATGAATGCACCAGCAAGACCCCTGAGGATGGGTGTGCTTTTCCTTGAAATAGAAGCAAGGGTGAAATTCGGAGAGCCTCAGGGCCTGGATGTTTAGGAACTGTTTTATTTGAAATACAACATGCTATCCTAGTAAGAGATAAAAAGCCAGGGAATCATGATAGCTGAACCATAAACACCCCACTCTACTGTATTTATTGAAAAGTAGTAGTTTCCAGAGAAAACTCCACTGATGAAAGTGAAGGAGGCTCTGGTATTTAGGGTATGGTAGACAACAACCATTAGGCAAAATGGTTCTTTTCACAGAGTCGTGAAGCCCAGCTGCCTGGCACTGTTCATTTTCCAGGTTGGTTGGTTGGTTGCATATGACTGCTATACTCAGAAATCATTAACCTGATTCTGCCTGTGTCTGTCATGTCACTAGCATAATGCATGTTCTTGATAAAGGGTAAACTTTTGGTATCTGGAGGGTAAAGGAAATAAAAAAGACTCATAGACAATATAAATCAAGAGAAAAAGGAGAAAAGGAAGCCACTTAGAAGAGTAGGTGTCATTGATTGACTGTAATTTTAAAGAGTCTTTCTTATGATGGACAAATTCCTGAAGTGTTCATTAACTAATGGAATTATGGTGGCAGGCTACTGCTGTCTCCACAGAACATGAGGCTAAAAAGTGCAGAGGAATAACGGGCTTTTCTTTATCACGGATCAGTGTCCTCACTGTCTGGAGCTCACTCAAAGATGCTGGAAAGGATCAAGGGGTTTTCACTATTGAAATGCATGGTTATGCTTTCCTCTTCCTCAGTAATGGTACACACATGCACTAGGGGACTAGATGGGGGGGCAGGGGGGCGGGGGAAGGATACGTCACTGATAGAGAAGAAAATTCCCCTTCGGAAATTCTGGGCAATAAATTAATTTCATGCTCAAAGCATCAAATGAAGCTGAACTCAGAGGGTTAAACAATAGAAGAACAACACCTGAGCTTTAATATATTCCATTACCCAGAAAACAAAATCAATTCTGTTTTTCTTAATAGCACTGAAATATGCATTACACTATTTTAATTAAAGCAGTCTATTACGCTTGCCATTCAGTTCATTCCTGCATATTCCCTTAGGGCAGTAGTCATGTACTGTGATAAAACATAATGAAAATAATTTATAAAGGAAACAATACAATAAATCAATCTGATGCCTAATGAACCTGCATTACAAGAATGGATACAATTTTTTTTTTTAGAAAATGTAGTGCTTTCTCCTCAAATGATTGGAAGAATGCACTATAGCAGTTAAAAAATAGCACCTTGCTCCATCTCAGCATGCTTTCAAAGCACTGCAACCTACAATTTAGGAAAATTTTAGCAAAAAAAAATAGAAAACTCTTTCATTTTCACTAGCTTTCTGATTTTTCTCTTATTTCATCTTCAGTCAGATTCATCTGCCTCATAGGGACACCTGTAGAGACTACAGGGATTCAACACATCTGCATACTTCAGCAATCAGCTCTTTGTTGTCTGTGTAGACCTAAATTTTATAGCTAAAATCAGGGCTGTGAGGTCTCCAAACACCAAATATAAAGCAGGCTCTTCCTTGAAAATCTCACAGTGCCAACAGGTAAAAAAGAAAGACTAAAGTTGAGAGAGAGGGACCATTAACACTTTCATTCCAGTGGAAGGAAGAAGGGCACTGACTAGAGGTGAGGTATTCTGAAGGATTCAGGAGCCCAGCTCTAAGTAGCCACAAATGTACTGGAAGGACTAGAATTTGTCAATGGCCAATGGCCATGCAGAAAATCCATGGCTGAGTTCAGTCCTCCCATCTTTGATTTTGATGTCTGCTACAAGATCTTCCCACTTGGAACAATCCTTCCTTAAGAATTTGATCACTCATATATTTATAGGACAATTCAATTGATTCAGCAGATTGACTAGAGGAACTAGGACAGGAACAGTGGAACAGATGATACAACATAGCCCAAAGATTTTGGAAGAGGAGTCACTCAGGGTGACTTGACCATGAATCCTACTGGCACAGCCTAGAAGTCGTCTGCTAAAGGTGTATTAAATAAAGGGTGCTCTGCTGTTTTCTGTTAAAGGCATATTAAATAAGTGGTGCTTTGCCGTTTTCTGTTGCAGGAAAAGGAAGAACTTTACCTACCACAGCTGAATAACCTGAGATTGATTTTGAAATTGCAATGCGTTGTTGTTCTTGTAGCCCACTGATAAGTTGGGAGCAAAGAAGAAACAGAGTATGGAGGTGATAAGAGACAGAGTTCAGCGAATTTTCTCTGGGTGTGGTGTTTCCACTTTATTGGTGCAGGGATGGGGTGGTTTGTGTATCATTTAAGTCAACTAAAACGGGATAACTTATTTGCTTTAGATCTTTCCCTTTTTCCACCTACTCCCCCCCTTCCCCTCAAACCCCAGAACAGAGTACCAAAATGCTTTTAAAAAAGATGTGTTAAATACCCCTTCCAGAGAGCTGAATTGGGCCAAGAGGGAAACAAACATCCTCCAAATTTTCTGAAGTGCCATAACTAAGCCTTTAATATACCTGGAGTTCTTGTGTAATAATTTAGGAATACAATTCATTTCTCTAGTTATTTATTATTTTTCTGGGGGAAAAAAATTGAGAAAAGAAAGACTTAAGATAAACACTATCAAATACTTAGAGGCAGTTAGAGAGCAGTGCCAGAACTGTTAGCTTTTTATGTTTGTCACCTCTCACACCAAACCACAAAACTGCTCTGGACCACAACAGGAAAATTCAGGACAACCTGCTGAAGCAGAATTGCAAGAGACACTTCGAAGATTTCAGACAGACACCCAGAGGAACAGGGCCTGGCCGTCTGCCAGAAGGGCCCAGCAAGAACTGTTTCCAAGGTTATCTTCAGGTCAGAGCTGTATCAGCTCACAAAGCAGCTGTATGAAACTGTAAGTAACAGCTCACATTGGGGTACAAATTTAGCAGGAGACAACAATTCTTGCCCCACAGTGGGGCAGCAGCTAACATCAGCTACTCCATGTCTTTTTGAGAAATAGCATCTCCTAGCTGGTCAATTATTTACTGTGGCCACCCCTGTAACTACTGTTACAGGTAGCTGGCCCTCTAATTTGGAGGAGAAGGTATAATATCTTTGGAAGCCTCTACTGACACACGGCATTAAATGTGTCTGAAGAAGCCCCAGCTCTGTAGGTTACCATCAGCAGCCTTAGGCAGATTAGAAAGATAGGGTGACTGTTCTGTCATTCTAGAAACCATTTCTTATCTCAAATTTGTATTCCTTTTGCTAAAAGAACCAAAAACCTTTTGTGGAGCTGGGTGAGCAAACATGAAATGGTCAGATAAAGTTTCCACAGTCTGGTAGGTGACAAAAAAACGCTTTGCTTTTTCGTCCTCCTTATATTCATTGCTTCTACCTTATGTGACTTTTTTTTTTCTAGGTAAATAATTACTTAGATTGACAGAAACCTCTCTGGAGAAGTGTGTTCATATATGAAAAACTGTCCTAAATGGAAGTAAGTGATTTCGACTCTTGCCATGAATTCTCCCCTCCTCCAGCCCACTGTTTTCTGATTGCTTCAATGTTTTGAATATGGAAATTAGTGACTTTGCTCCACTTTAAATAGCACCATAATAGCTTGAAAGGAAAACAAAGCCAACCATTCCACTCAGTTTTGAGACTCATATACAGACAGATCTTATCTTGCTAAATAAACTAAGTGGAAGGTATTAGATGTCTGTTGCTTTCCCTTTTAATGATGAATATAGTTATTTTAGAGAGAATATAAATGGATGAGAATGTAAAACCTCCAGGTTCACAGAGAAAGGAACTATTAATTGCCTCCAAAATTGCTCTTCTCCAGAGGTCAGATTACTCTACAATTACTGTTTGGGTATTTTGCTCACCTTTCTTTCACCTTCCTTGCCACCCTTACTCAACAAGACACTGTATTTGATGCACTACTGATTCAGGTACAACAATTATTTACTTGTATTGTATCCATATTCTTCATGGTATATTAATTGTGTTTAAGAATGTAGATGATTAAAGTCAGATTTTATTTTTTTTTTCCAAAAAAGACCTGGCCATTCATTGCAAATATTCCATTTTATTCCATCATTGCAAAGACAGACATTTTTCTCTGTTCAGAAGCCAGAGAAAAACTTATGGAACAAGCTACACTGTAAACTTCATTTTACGTTAATTGAAACACAAAGTGATAAAATTACAGAATACATCGACCTCTGTCAAACCTTTATTGGACATAGGCGAACTGAAGTCCACAACATGGTCAAATTTGGATTATTTTCAATAAGAGAGAGAAAAGAAACAGATCTCTGGTAAGTAGCAATCACTTTCAATCCAAACGTTGAAACTCACTTGAAAGTCTATAGTCTGTAGAGAATCCTTCCTAGAGTCTTTTCTTCACCATGTTAAAATAACATTTCTTAAGGGTTTCATCTCACACAAGAAAAGATTAAAAATTGTGGCAGATATCCTACAAGGAAGAATTTTCATTCTGAGAAGTATGACACACTAACAAGCAACTGGAAAAACTTTGTCCTTTAATGGAAAGTTTAGGCAATCTCTAAATGTAGGCATCACTATATGCGCACACTGTAATATATATTCCTCATTTCTATATACATCCAATTTTGCTCTCTATTATAAATCAAAGTCAATACCTGTCTACAAAATACAAGTCAAGAGAGATTTTCAGCCCACTGCCTCTTTGGGCCATCTCATTCTATTAAATAACCCACTCCCGAGAAACTTAGCTAGACCTTCACTGTTCAGTAACTTATGATTGCCTTTTTAATTAAAAGTGTGAACCTTGGTTTATACTCATTAATCATATTAGACTGGTGTGTTGATATTATGGGCATAGTTCACCCCTCAGACACATTACCAGAAGTTTTATTGAAGTGCATGGTAAGATGTGTGAGGATTTAGAGACGATAGTTTTCTCCTGGTGTGTTCTGCTTCCACATGCCTCACCTAATGCCATACATGGCACAATCTCCTTTCCTCAGCATTCACTTTTGGTCCATACAATAACAATGCATGAAAGAAGATAGGCTGACAGGAGGAAAGCAGGAGGACATAAGCCCCACCTCTGTGTGTTGAGAAGCTCTTTGCTTCAAGTCTGACGATAAACCATCTCCTTAGCTTGGTTAGCCAGTGCTGAAACTCACCATGGTACACAAGTGGTACAAAATCAGGGTACAATTCAAGCCTTACTTCACACCTGCAAGTCCACAAATCTCAGTTACCACTAACGCTGCAACCTTTCTCCTCAATTTGCTGAATAACACATGCTGCATACATGGATGCATACTGCTTATCTGTAGCAAGTATGGCTCCTTCAGTGAGTGTCCATTTTCCACAAAAATCAATAGCCATCAGGCGGTTTCAATGGCAGTAGAACTGGGTCTAACAAGTCCGGCTTTTATAAGAAATACAAGGCTCAGCCTCTGCTGGTATAAATCAATGTAAGTCCCCACTGGAGCTAGGCAAATTTACACCAGAGCAGGCTCTGACTTTACATACTCTTCTCTTTTTGCCCTGTCTTACTGGCAAGAGCCCAACAGCAAAGCTTTTTGTGCATTTGCTTCACTTCATGTACGGTCAGCTAAGGTTTTATGTAAAACAGATGGGCAAACTTAAAAATGATTTTTCACATTGCACTGAAACCCAGTAAAAAGAGCAAAAGGGGGAAAATTATTCTTTCTGTTCTTTAAAGGTTGTTGTGCTGACCTTTATTTTACTCAATGCCTCAATTTTAAAAAAGGAAAACAAAACCCTGTTTTTATTACAGTGGAGTTGTTTTCACTGTTGTTCATAGAGGTCTTAAAGAAGATCAGCAAGAAAAAGAAAATTCCCAGTGGTTCATTAGCATTTTTAAAATGGGAATATAGTGCCCAAGTTGTAAAATAAGGACTATATTTAAACATCCTTTAAATTATTCTGCTACATTTTTCTTCTCACAGGTCTGTGATTTTGCAGTAAGTAATGTGGGGCTGAAATAGTATGCAGACCAGGTTACCAGCCTGGAAGGGGATATGGCACAACAATTTTAAATAGCCTGTCCTTTTCTTCTTTAAAAAAAGATTAAAATTACACAAGTGGGATTTTGTGATTACAGATTTTTTCTTTCTAAGGCACACAGACCAGAAGTATATAAGGCTTCTGTGGCTGTTCTGATTGCTGAAGCAGGGTGGACTTTCTAATGAATCAGGTTGTGTCTGATTAGGACTAATATATTTAGATATTTCCATTTGTTTAAATGACTGCAGGCTGCAATATGTTATCCATACTGCTGAGGTATCCCTTATAAGCTAAAGCGAAAAGCCAAGGAGAAGTCAGTTCGTGCAACCTGCACACATATCCTTGTGCCCTTGCCCTTGAGCCTCTGGTCTGGGTGCGGTATTCAAGAGGACAACAGCAAGTTCAAATGAAGTACTGTAAAACCTGATCTGCAAATAATGACTGGACAGGCAGGGGATTGGCAATAAAGAAGAAAGGGACAACAGGAAACGTAAGACTTCAAGTACACAGAAGGGTATTGGAAAAACAGGAAGTTTATAAGTTGTTATGGATGTTGGTAATTAATAGAACTAGAAATAATAGGACTTAACTTTTTAGGAGAATTCATCTTACAAGAAAAAATTGCAAATGTTAGAGGGAATCACTGGAACAGTGAGGCTGGTGACCTGATGCTGCCAAGGTCTCTTTAAGGACAGTTTTGACAAACTTCTGGTAGGAGTGCCATGGGCACAGCTGATTCTGTCCATGGGGAATGGACTAAGCTGACCTCACAAGGCCTTTCCAGTCTTATGATTTTTATAAGTAAGGTTGTACGTATACACATTTATAATATCCGGATCTTGCACCTGGTTGCAAAAATGTGTGCCTCTCTCATGAGAGTTTTATGACTTCAGAGGAGTTTTGAATGGACTAAGGTGCTACCAGGAAACCTGTCCAGATGTTGGCTTAATACTATACCTAATGACCAAGATAAACTTTTCGTTATGCATATATATGTATTTCACATAAGTTTCAAAGCTTAAAAAACAACTGAAAGTGTTAGTGAATTACTGCCGTATTACCAAATATTTAGTTGCACAATTTGTCAAATATTTAAAAGTAATTAATATATTTTCAAACAAAATGGTTGTGTGACCGCCTTGGCAGGCCAGATACCTATATTTCATCTAGCTTTGTGCTTGCTGAACACTGTTTAAGTAGTTCAGACATTCAACTCATTTTTAGCCTGGGACTAGCTATTTGTTATCTTAGCCTGATGGACCAATTGACCATGTATTCATTTGCAATCTACTGTAAGAAAAAAAAAAAAAAAAGCTTAGAGAGAAGTTGAGACAAATTGACAGCATTAGCAAGTGTTTAATTCATTGAATTCTACAGGAAGAGAGGACCCTCAGAACGAAGGAAGCCAAGCTGACCACGTAACTTGAAACCGGCTAACTTACAATTACTTGGGGGGAAAAAAAGGCGGGGGAAAATGGTGCATTTGAGCTTCAGGGGCTTTTTCAGAACAGAAATGTGACAGTCATTTAAGACGGAAAAAAATCATCAAGACAATTTTCATTTTAGTTTACATTTAAACATTTCAGAAGACAAATAGCCTTTAAACTTTCCAAAATGCTTGGGGTACTTCAAAATTAAAATACTTTGATGTACTTAGACAAATTGAATCCAGGATGCCTCTGCAAGGGCAGAAGAAGTAATAAAGCTGCTGACTGCTTGCAACAGTTAAGTGTTTAGTCTATGAGCTTAACAATGGTTCTGGAAACCAAAGTGAGAACGATTTTTATTGCAGATGGCCATGATGGTTTAAGTTAGGAGTGAAGTCGGCACTTTGACAGGCTTATGAAACTGAATATTTGGTTACTTTCATATATTACTGAAATAAAGATAACAACCTTAACCACAAATAATTTGAATTGATGTTTTAGCATTTTAAAAAGGAATTAAGATGAGCTTTTTTTTAAAAAAAATAATTTTGCATCATGAACTTACTGTAGCTCTAGCTGTCTGAATCTGATAACTGTACTTATTTGAAGACACTGCCTACAGATTCAGTTCAAAATATCTGTTACTGAAGTAGTCCACAGGACTCAAGAGAATGTTATTTTCATGCTACCTTCAATAATTGTCTTTGGCATGTATAGGTGGGAAAAAGTTGGTGGGTAGGCTTTATCTGCCTTAAAAAGGCAGATCACAAAATCACAGAATGTTAGGGGTTGGAAGGGACCTCGAAAGATCATCTAGTCCAACACCCTGCCAGAGCTGGACCACCTAGAGTAGGTCACCCAGGAACACATCCAGGCGGGTTTTGAATGTCTCCAGAGAAGGAGACTCCACACCCTCTCTGGGCAGCCTGTTCCAGTGCTCTGTCACCCTCACAGTGAAAAAGTTTTTCCCTATGTTGACATGGAACCTCCTGTGCTCCAGCTTGCACCCATTGCCCCTTGTCCTGTCATTGGCCATCACCGAGAAGAGCCCAGCTCCATCCTGCTGACTCTCACCTTTTACGTATTTATAAACATTGATGAGGTCACCCCTCAGTCTCCTCCAAGCTAAAGAGACCCAGCTCTCTCAGCCTTTTACCATAAGGGAGATATTCTACCCCCTTCATCACCTTGGTGGCTCTGCGCTGGACTCTGACAAGCAGTTCCCTGTCCTTGAACTGAGGAGCCCAGAACTGGACACACCATTCCAGATGAGGTCTCAGCAGAGCAGAGTAGAGGAGGAGGAGAACCTCTCTCGACCTACTGACCACACCCCTTCTAAGCCACCCCAGGATGCCGTTGGCCTTCTTGGCCACGAGGGCACCTTGCTGGTTCGTGGTCATCCTGCTGTCCACCGGGACCCCCAGGTCCCTTTCCCCTACGCTACTCCCTAACAGCTCCGTCCCCAACCTGTACTGGTACATGGGGTTGTTCTTTCCCAGATGCAAGACTCTACACTTGCCCTTGTTGTATTTCATTAAATTTCTCCCTGCCCAGCTCTCCAGCCTGTCTGGGTCTCTCCGAATGGCAGCACAGCCTTCTGGGCTGTCAGCTGCTCCTCCCAGTTTGTGTCATCAGCAAACTTGCTGAGGGTGCACTCTGTTCCCTCATCCAGGTCATTGATGAAAACATTGAATAGTACTGGTCCCAGTACTGATGCCTGAGGGATTCCACTAGATACAGGCCTCCAACTAGACTCTGTCCCGTTGACCACAACTCTCTGGCTTCTTTTCCTTCAACCAGTTCACAATCCACCTCACTACCTGATCATCTAGACCACACTCCCTCAGTTTAGCTGAGATGAATGGTACCCTTGAAAGGGCAGCTAAAGTAAGAATACAAGAAGAGGATATTAGTGAATACTCATAATTATTTCCCCCATAAATTTAGAGAAACTTTTAAAAAAATTGTTAATTTAATTGCTAATTTTGATTTATTGCCTACCAGATTAGTATATCGTAATTTAGAAAGAGTCTGCTAATAATAGAAAAAGCTCAGCGTTACTTACAATGGTTTAAATTTTACAAGAGCAAAGCAATTGCATCATTTCCCTGAACAAATGGAAATAACTGATTTCTTATATAGGAAACTGAGAAACGAGACAAACATGAAAGGACACTATCTGTTAAATTAAAATCTATTTCTACATGTATACACTGTAAGAGTCCAATTATATCTATGGCTATGAAGAACTGATTGTCCCAGGTGTTGAAAAACAAATTATCTTGTCCTTCCAAAAATCATTAATATCACATTTAAAAAACTTTATTTTTTAAATAATAAACTTTAGTTTATTATTTAACTTGAGTTCTTTTTATTTCCCTTTTGCTTTCAAGCTTTTCTCATGTACTTGGGTCACGTTTTCACACTTTTCTGTTCAGCTAAAAGAAATTAATTTTTTTAAATTATACCGTAGAGTCTCGGGATATATTACCCCAGGAAATGGGACTTGAGGAAAAATACCAAATATTGTGAAACTTTTTATAAAAGCACGAAAGTAACTAACTATAAAATAGACATACATTATGTGTGTTTTAGAGCAGAAGTCCCTAATGATTTTAGGACAATGGAAGGCTGACAGGCTGAAAATATGCCTTCTCAGTTGTGCATTTATGAAAGCAAACAAGCGCTATGTCTAAAGAGTCTGGGATACTCTTGATACAGAGATCTTCTGACAATTAATGACTAGTCTGTGCTCCAGATAGATAATTGTGGGGGGTTGGTGAGAAACAAACAAAAAAACCCATGAAGAGATTAATGATGAGGAATCATCTGTACCTTGCTAGTCTTGAATGAGGAAACACACAGAAGTTATTCCACCTCTAGACCCCACCTCTAGAAACAGCAGGAAGCAAAGACAGGATTGCAGGGGTGCAAAAAGTGTATGGGAAAAAAAAAATCAATCTGTGGTGCTGGCAGCATGTGAACCTTCCAGGCTGAGTGCATCTCACTGAAAAAACAATCCTGGCTATTGATTTATATCAATTCAGGACTTCTGTCTTAATTATTTACACCAGCCTAAACAATTATTTATTCAGCTGAGGTTGGTAATGTAACAAACAAGTAACTAAGAGAGGAATTCCCTAAAAGAAGAAAGGCTTAAACATTATTCTATGACTTCTCAGAATATTGAGTTACTGAATACCTTTAGTTTGTGAAGTTTGTAAGCATCTCAGCTCTCTACAGATCTAAGGTTTATCCAGCTAGCAGTGGTTTGCAACGGTTGGTTTCTCTTGAGCTGATCTTGGCTCAAGAACATGAGTAGCTGCTGTCATTGAATATGATTAAGATTCCTTTCTGGTCCCAGAGACTGAAATGACTGGGGAAATAGGTCACAGAAATTTTGGCTGACAGCCGAGGGAAGCAAAAGACACCACTCCTACCCCAATGGGACTGAAGTATTAAAAAGCAGCCACATAATTCTGCATGACATATTTCCCCCAAACAGCACGCATTTGAAAGCCTTTGGTTGAGATTCAAACACAATTAACAACGTTTTCCATATCCTCTGGTTTTCTCAAGTAGAAGACTAAAGAGCACCATAAAGTTTCTGACAAAAAGTGATTATATAGCAAAGGCCTTGAGGAGTCCTCTCTGTATTCGTTCAATGACAGGTAATTCCAGTGAGGGAGCACCACCTCCCCATGCGCTTTGCAAAGCCAAAACTTCAGAAGGCATCCTAATTCAGATTACAAACCATGTAAACCCAAACACACAGTACATATCAGTATGAATTTATTCTATTGGGTAGCAATTTCAAGTAAAGCTCATAGCTGACCACTATAAACAAATGTTATTCCATACAATCAAGGCGTGGGATTTACGATCTAACCACATACCAATAGGAGTAGTTTGTCTCTGAAACTTAAGCTAATGCTGCTACTTTGTGTTGATGTGACTTTCTGATCATGCAGAAGTTACTGTTTAAGCAATCCCTTTCCCCAGTGATTTGGTGAACTGGACCTACCCTCAGTAGGCTGAGATTATTGATCTTAGGGCTTTTTATTCCCAGGCATTCTCCAATGTCCCTGTAGACTAGACAGTTCCACTTTTGCACCAGTACAGTTCAAGAACTTAGAACGCATTGACATTTTGGCCTATAAAACAGCTGGAATAGATCTAATCCAAGTAACTGATGTGGATCAAGGGACAACAGTGCCAGGAATACCAGTGAATGTTTACAGTGTCATTTGGTTTTATGTCCCTAGGAACAGCTGGAATTCAAGACAGTGGTTAAATTTCTAGTGACAACCCCTCCTCGTCTGACTAAATAATTCCCTTATTGTTTAGTTCCAAGATATTTCTGACATTCCATTCTGGAAATTGAAATCAATGCATCCATTTTCAAATCAGTACCTAAAGACATAGAAGAACCCATTCTCTAGAGCTAAGGCTTGATTGCAAACTGCCTTGCCATTTAAACTGATTGTGATTTCTCAGGTTCGATTCCTTTTTAAACACTACAGTTGGCCTAATTCAAATTTCTTTGACAGAATTGCAAAGTCAGACCGAGCCCAAGAACCGCGTTATAGCTGTTCTGGATTTAATCAACATCATCAGGCTTCAAAGAATCTCTTCTACATTGTTGTGCTATGGGATGCCTAGTGTTAGCTCACCAGCTAGTCAAAGCAATCACAGTTTTGCTGGACCGGAATACAACAGCCAAGGAGCTGGCCCTTGTGCCTAGCCATTGCCCAATGTAAAAAATGAATCACGTCTGAGCGATGTTTGTTGCTCATCCAGTACCAGCAATTTTAAAATGGAGCTAACAAGTGCTGCATGGTAGAGGGCTAGTAACAAAAGCAAGAGGCCTTTGTACAACTTTTCAGCTAAGTCATTTGCTCGATGACAGCTGCTTTGGCAATTACCCCTTCTCCTGACCTTATGGTCTACCACAGTATGCTTCAGAGAGCTCTGGGAAGGGAGGCTATTACACCTAATGTGTTTGGACAAGTCTAGCCTGTGTGTAAATTAATAAGAATGGCCTATTCTGTTCTATACTTTCCTTTACAAATGTCATTCTGCATTTATGTAACCTGCACATCTGCTTACCTGCTCTAACTAATGATAATGGATCCAGGGAGCAGGGTGCAGGGAACACAATATTCCCTTCTTCTTCTAGAGAAAGGTAGGATTCTTTAATGGAGGATAGATTTCTTATTAAATTCTCTTTGGACACAGGAGGAAGAAATACTCACCTATCCATGAATGTAACAGATGAAAGGATCTGGGAGTCGGGAAGAGCACTGAAGGTCATCCTTTGCAATACATTTAAAATGTGAGAAGAAAATTTCCAAGATTTTATAAAATGAGGCTGCACTTTTGCCTCTGGTATCAAAAAATAAAATATACACAATGAATATTAAATAGTTCATGGCAACAGGTGCCTGGTACTCTTCGTAATGTCAGTTAGGCCTGTAAGGAAGGGCACACCTTGGCTTCGTTTCATCTTCCAACATTGCATTTCTTTTTCCAAAGTAGTTTTTAAGTATTTTTTAGCTAACCTAGATGAAGCAAAAGAAGAAAAGGTGCTTTAATATATTGCTGCATAAAAAAATAATTCAAATGTTTCTGCTGTCCAGTTTCAGTGACGTTTACGAATAGATGAATGTCTGTATTAAGAAAAGTTCCCGTATTATATTGTTTGTGCAATGCATTACACGACCAGTTTACAACTTTCTAATACTCATACTGAGGCAAAACCCACCTGTATCAGTGACCAGATTTATAGCCCAGTGTCTGACTCAAAACACCGTGTACATCTTTTCTCCCTGAAAAGCAAATGCCCTCTTTTTACCTGAGTCCAAATGGCATGAGCACAGAACAACTGGTACTCAACAGCACAGTAGCAGCAAGATGCAGATGTTGTAAGATAGCAAATGTGCATAAAGCAGACTCTCCATAGAAAAGCAATATTACCAAGGAGGCTTGTGATGTTGCTTATCAGCTGTATGTTCAGCAGTATTGCGAAACTCGGAGCGTGATCCTGGAAGCTGTCAGGACTCTTTGATGGAGGGTTCTACTGCACTAAATTTTGATAGTGCGAATGGAAATAAAGTATTTCTGCCTTTCCACATTTTTGGCAAGGGCTCCCTGTAAAGACTGGCAGCCATATGACATCCCCCCCCCCCAAAAAAAGAAAGGCAGTAGAATCCTCCACATATTTGCATAATTTCCTGCTAAATCTTTACATATATGTTAAACTTTTACATTCTTTGTGCAGATATTCCAAAAAAGCACCTTTTTCCTGTTCTCTGTTCAGTACAGTGACACCTATTTTCTTAAAACTGAAAGAAGAACAAAGCCAAATGTTATTTCTTTCTTTCTGAACTACCTTTCCTTTTTCGGGGGAAAAGACATTACCTTTGTTCAGCTCTGTCTATGAACTAATGCTAGATTTGAAGTCACTTCTCATCGCAATTTTAGCATTTATTAACTTTACATATAAGATAGATGACTTCTAGATTATTAAATTGTCCTGTAAACCTTTACTTCAATTGTACAGCATTTTAGACCCTGTGAAGAAGCCTTTTGCACAAGTCACCAGTTAAAGATGTTATAATGCTTTTAAGAGCCTCTTCCAAACTTTACTATGCATACAAAACGGCGAGTATTCCTGTACAGCACTGAGTACCAAAATACAGCTAGCATGAAGATGGTGGGTGTATGCGTGTTGGTATGTACATGTCTGTGAGGACAGCTGAGTTTTCATTCATTCATTATTGGTGCTTATTACCTTAATAAGTTCACTTCGAAATTCCCAAGATTTCTGTTCTCAGCTACACAGATATCTTGCTGTAATTGCAAATATTTGGAGGAATAATATTTTCTGTCAGAGAAAACAATAAGTATTGACTATTAATAAGCTGTTGAATATTTCAGCACTTCTGAAATATGAACGCCACAGCTTATAGGATTGGAGATGCTGTTTGCAATTTGCTGTCAGATACAAAGGGATTGTTCTAATATGTTTGGTATTACAGTAAGCTAATCCTTTTCTGATTTCTGTGAATATGTCACAAGCTACTGACATAAAACTACGGGATGTTGTTTTATGAGCAATGCAATAATAAATTCCCAAATAAGGTTTTTCTTAAACACAATTTAGCCTGCAAATAACAGCTTGAGGAACTCTTTCTAGAATCCAAGCGATTATGACTTGGACCCAATTTTCACAGGAAAAAGATTTGAAACAGTATCTGAGCATTAAACCTTTAGGCCGGGATTCAGAATATACTTATTCTTTTTAGTATGTATAGGATATTTTTAGCTTAGTGCATTAATAGAACAACACAGTAAAAGAGGATTGTGAGTTTTATTCTGACAAATCCTGGGTATTTCGCTCAAAATTTATAGGATGTTTGGAAAATTCTAATTCTACTGTTTATGCAGGAACATGAGGTCCATTTTGGATTTTGTTTAGCTTAATAATGATATTAACAATAACAATAAAAATAATGGCTTAAGTTTGGGAGCCAAAAATCATGTTAAAGTCCCAAAATAAACCTTGCCTTTTGCAAAACATTCCCACACCCAATAAAGTCAGTAGTATTACAAAAATACAAAACTGAAGTTTTAGAGAAAAATCAAGAAAGAACAGTTTTTAGATTTCTTTATAAACACCTCTGGATGACGCCCAGCTGACACACTGTAGAAACGTTTGTGATGCTTTGGTAGAGATATTGTATTAACTCATGCTGTTGCCTTGTACATCTATTACAGAGTACCAGAAACTTCATTTTGGTCACAGACTCATGATTTTTGAAATGTCCTCTTTACCTGAAACAAAGTAATAGCGGAAAACAAGGGAAAAGTTTTGCAAAATTAACTTCTAAGAAAAAAAAAAAAAAAAAAGGCATTTTGAGCAAATTAAACTGTTTAATTTCAAGTTAGGTTGCCCCCACTGCACACATGACTCTAGGAAATTTTAAAACATTGAAACACACAATCATCTTGAAACAGAAAAAAAAATAAAATGTCTCTTTTCAAATGCAAATGTCATTAGAATATTTTGATGTCATTAGAATATTTGGTCAAAACAAACCTTACTCAGAGGTCACGCCTTACCATGCTGCTGTAAATCTTGGACAAATGACTGTTGTTTTGATGAAAACAAGTTCATTTGGAAAACTTCGGACCACGGCCACTGAGCTGCCTCTTCTTTTTACTTTTGTTCAGCAGATGAGCATTGGATAGCTGTAATTTGTTCCTCAGGACTTTCATGTCACACATAATATTTACTCTAAGTGTTTTTTTCCTTATTATAACTAAATCTTACTTTAAGGGATCTTTTTTTCTCAGAGTTGTGAAGTTTTTCACACCTTGATTAATAGGTCACAAAGACTTTAGGGAATGGATAAGTGGTAGCAGCAGCAGCAATTGGTATCTCAGTATTAGTGGGAAGATAAGGTCAGGTGGAAAGATAAAATATATAAATATCTCACATAAAGAGGCAACACAGAGTACATAAGATGAAAATGCTTCCTTAGTGAAACGGATCTTGAAGCATGAGCCCGGTACTGAGGCATAGTATTTGGTAAGGAGAGGAAATTAAATTTTACTTTTAAATTTTAGATCATGTCTCTTCTTAAAGAGAGATTTACTGATAAGGTGGGTATTAACTTATATAAAACATGCTACTAGATTGCCTTCTAAGTGACAGACTTTCACAGACCTGTATTTTAATGTGTCATGTCCTGGGATAACACAGTATATCAGAGGCTCCCAAATTCTTTCACAGCTGAGATCTCCTTTTAAGTGAAACAGTATGTTCTTGGATCACTTTCCCTTTGATTGACATTCCTATTCACAGCTGCCCAACACTCCTTTAACAATCAAGCAATGAGTGCACATGTAAAAACGCACACACAAAATAGTGGCCACCAATAAAAGAAATCTACTCTTTCCCCCTGCAAATACAGAGATTTTCTTTCTGCTTGAGACTCTCACTTCAGGTTCCCAGAGCTTTCGTCTGCAACAGGGCTTTGGGCAGCTTGTTACCTGTGGGGCGTCATCCCCACAGTGCAGTTTTGCAGATGCTTTCTGTGGGAACATTAGGCATTTAGGGACTTAGGTGCTCATTTCCATAATCACTTAATGGTTCTTGTGGCTCCTAGGATGGGGTAGAGCAGCAGTTTGGGCGGTGTTCCCAGTTGCTGAACAGTAAATGTAAGCTCTTGTTCAGCAGCAGGCTGAGAGCCTCCAGAGCTCTGGACCCAGTGACCAGAAGCAGCCATTCATCAGCAGTCCTGAAAGCAAATGTATACTCTGTTCTTGTTCTGTTTCAAGCATGTAATTCAATGTAGTAATTAATTACCTATTTCTTTAAGTAATTAATTACTAACCTAAAGAATTATTGCAATACTGTATGTAGAAGTAATAAAATTACTTAAGGGTTTTAGAAAATTCTTCAAGAAAGCAATTATTGCTAGTTGTAGTTAAAATTATTTGTTATATTAATTACCAGTAATCTCTGCCTAGACATAATTAGACTGAAAGCAATTTTATAGTCGTGCAATATAATTATGTCATTAATAAGAAAAATAACAGATTATTTTGTTTTAATGTGACATATTATATGGTTAAGAGCTTGCCAATTAAAGAACAAAGCACTGAATTAAAGAACAAACTATGTACAAAGTTTTGGGATAATTTCTCACACCAATAGCATTGTTAAGGCACATCTTAAAATCTATAGGTTCTTGTTAAGTGCTTATAAATATGAACTGAATTTAAGTTTTCAATAAATTTCCATTTTACAGCTCAGTTCATTGCTCTTCTGTGATTCTAAACTCTTGCGCAAAATCTACTCAACCAAATTCTTGGGGAATGTCTATTTCAGATATACCCATGTTCATCTCAATAAGAGTGATCTGATGAACAAAATAATTTATTTCACATTTGTAATTGACTATTACTCTTCTGCTGACATTAATCTCACTCAGGCCCGTTTCAGCAATAAACGAACATTTGAGGTATCCAACTGAAGTCAGTTTGTTCAGTCTTCCTTTTCTTCCTGTGTCTTTTCATAAGGTCTAAACACATGCTTGACAACAAATAAATACCCAAGGGATTTTCCAAATTTAAGCACAAACTAGCAAGGAAAAGACGTAATTTCAGAGAATAATCATAAAATATTAACTAGTGATACAGAATGTTTCTTCTTGAAACGACCAAAGAAACATATTCCTGGTTTTGAATAAAATGAATCTATATATCACAAGGAAAAAAAAAATTTTGCTGGTAACTTTTTGTCAACTTTTTTTGGGGGGGAGGGCAGAATGTGAAACACATTTTCAAATTAGGTACACTTTCAGCAGTGAATAATAATATTTCTAGCAATTGCTTATATATTGCTTAGACAAAGATAAAGCCTTTCGATCTTTTTACATGTTTTTTTGTGTACTCATCAATAATCAGATAACTTCATAAGCACAAAACAAAACCAAATCAGACAGATTAGTTGTCTCTGATATTTATCACCTATACTAGTACTAGTTTTATGAGAATTCACTGACAAGAACTCTGAAATAAAAACTACATGTTTTTTAAAGAACTAGCTTTTATTCGTATCATTGTATTAGTGCAATTACTTGCTAGAGTGTTTTGACAGAGGCTGTAGCTTTTCTGCTGAGGAATGGAACAATAACCTATGAATACTGAGAGTCCATGTCAGAAGCTCTCACTTGCTGTTTCCACGCTACTTTTTAAAGCATTCCCCAAGGCAAGCTGGATGGGAGAAAAGAACCTGGAGGTGTGGCTGATGGGTACCCTGCAGAGGAGACAAAAAGACACGCATCTGAAGAGTCAGAGAGGCCTGAGGTGCACCTGGGGCTGGCTCAGCCCTGTGCCTGGCACATGAGGTAGGCACTCTGCAGGAAGTTTGCGACTACAGGCACTGGAGCAAGCCAGGTTGGATTTATGGTCATTCCCAGACCCATTCCTCAGCAACCCTGTGGACAAGAGCATTCTGCTGCATGCTTTATCCTCACTAGCCAGTAGTAAGGTTTTCTGAGTGTCTGCAAACATCTCGCACATATAAGGGGCAACTCTTTCTCTAGGCATTGTCTTATAAAGGAAGGATGCTAATTATTTCTTGTGCAGACCCAGATGCATCACTTCGGTGGCGAAATTATTCCCATGGTTTTAATCTGCAAAATGTTTCAACACCTTTTCAAAGGGGTGGTGTGTATAGAAGAAATTAATGTAATCTCTCTTTTTCCAAAACCTTTATGTTTAAAGCAAATACTTCCTGTGACTGCTAAAACATCTGCTGGACCTGTAAATTAGACACAGTATAGGTACTGAATCAAATTTTAGGTAGATTCCACCTGAGCAAAATTCTTTCTAGATACCTGAATTTCTAAAATGTACTATATGTTCCTACTTCCATATTAACTGTAAAAAAAAAAAAAAATCAGAATCCTGCACATATTTTACTTAGCTCCTCTATGTTATTCACTGTAGTAGTACTCATGAGAGACCTAACCTACTTTTAGGAGAATCTGCAGCAAAATTTTCATTCAGGAGTCTGAAAATAATTTTCATTTCAGTATTAAAACAAAAAATCCTACTCTGTAATTGTTTTTAGCTTTTAAGTAGCTTGTGGCTTTCAGAGTGAATAGCTCATTTTTGTACATGATGAAGATTTCTATGGGAAATAAGTACCATTTTTTTTAAAGCTACTTTTAAATGACAAGTCATGGTAAAAATTGAGTCAATTTATGGAGCATTTCAGATTTTTATTTTTTCCCCTCATATTTGGTATTAATGATAAATCCCTTTTTAATGAAGTTTTAAAATAGAAGCAAATCTCATGTGGCCTTTTTTATCACTATTTTAGATCAAAACTCTTATTGTCCTGGATCATGAGTATTACGCAGACTAAAAATGCCATATTAAAACTGTAGTTTTAATCCCACGCCATGGATTGCACCATAACTTATTGTACTAAAATTACAGTAACAAATAGCAGCAATGATGTAACACTATATTTCAACATGTTTTACAACACCACAATGTTATTCTAGTGATTATACTGTAGTTGGAATAAATATTACTAGATTTGAGACAGATTTATTACGGTTTTAGACTTTCTTCTACTTGGTCCAGGAAACAGACGATTTACACAGTAACTTATTAACATTAATGAGTATTAATTGCTTATCTCCCTTGTGTACCATGAGGAGTTTCTATCCCTCTGGCTGTCCTGTACATTAGCACCTTTTAAGGTTTGATTTGGGACTAGATCATCCCTCTGCTTTCGGCACTGTGTAAAAAGAGGTACCAAGCCAGAAAAACATTTCAATCGTTTACAAATTCTTCCCTTTATCTCTAGTGCTCTTGAGAAATCATCTGCTGCCAGTCATTTGGGAAAGAGGATCATGCCAAACCACGTGCATTCTTTTTGCAGACACCGTGCTCTCCTGTGTGAATAAGGGCAAACTGCACAGGCAGGTCAAATCAGACCCAGCCTTTCTGCCCCTTATTCTAAATGCAGAGAGCAAGGAAGCCATATAAAGGACTTCAGGAGATGAAGAATCTCATTTTGCCTTATTGCCAAAAACTGGCAGGTTATGGTCTGATTCTTCATTATTTTCTGAAAAGATCACCTCAGGTTAGCGACAAATAGATTATTACCAGAGAAATTTGAATGTCTGTTGGAAATAAATTCAAACCAGGTATTTTTGGTGAGATGATGAACTGTGGGAGAAACATGCAGTATCCTATTGAGTGGTCACTGATTCTCACATTTCTTACAGTAGCAGAAATCACACTATGATGTTAAGGAAAACCATTTATGATATTTTCAGTTAGCACCAACACAGCATAGAAAAAACAAACTCCCAGGAGAATCTATTCTTTCATCAGCAGCCCAGTTCTGCAGACTACTATGGCTCTGGCTGTTCAAGTTGTGAGGTTTCCAATAAGCATTTGACTTTCTGAACTGCTTGTCAGTATCTCTAATGTCAAAAAGGCTAAATCCTGCTTTTGTCTGTACCAGTGCATTCCATTGAGTTCAATGATCTTGGCCCAGAATAGTTGAATTTCCTTTGATGTTTACATTACAGTACCATTAAATTACAGGATTAGCTGTATCTGGCCTATGCAAAGTTCCCTTCCACATTATAAAATCAATGTTTAACTCCTGTTCTCATATTTAATTTATCATTTTTACCATCTGAGAAAATAGTACCTTTTAAATACAGTCCACTTCAAACCTGATCTGTGATTAGTCGGGTTATCCTTTACCTTGTGGTCTGCCCAGAAACTCATAGACCGAGTGGCCAATAGAAGTGAGTAGAAACTGGGTGATATTTCTCCATTATGAGTTAAACCTTCCAGTGCTTCAGAGTACTTTGGGGCAACAGAAAGGAGAAAAATATAGAAAGGAGAAACAGTTTCAGTCTTTCAATTTGGAATCTGCTTTGCTGTAATTTTGAGACATGGTCTAAAGCACAAGTAATTGATCATAATGAAAAAAATGCATTAATGAAAGTAATTGACAAAAGCCAGTCCACCTGTCAAAGAAGAGAAACTTTGAAAAGAAACGGCAGGCTTTCGAAGGTCAAGGCTCAGTGTGGTGTAATCCCTACCATCTGTGTTCAGGCTGGTGCTATTCTCAGGCTGTCATGTGCACTCTCTTCTTTGAAAATAACAGACAAGAGAAAAAAAGCTTACCCGACAGGGAGCCTAAGTGTAGTTAGCTATACAGAAAATGAAAAAGCACCACTGTATAAACTTAAGATGACCCTTAGTTTTCCTTCCCCTTGACCTACACGCGTCCACAATCAGTTTCAGAGCCTTAGTGGCACTGGGAATGAAAATAACTGAGCGGCCAATAAAGTGTAACAGTATAACAACAAGTTGGAATAGGAGGCAACCATACCCTATGCAATCAGCCAAGCATGGTATTGCCCTGAAAACACACTAAAGTGATCAAGAAATTTCATCCTTTCCTTCAGCTTTTGAAGGGATTGCGGTTCTTGCCTTGAACCTACAAAAAGCTGTGAGTGGAATCTTGTGCACTCACCAAAATTACAATGCTCAGAAGACTTGCTTGACTGCCACTCATGGTTGCATCACCTATTTGGGTGGTCAAAATGTCCTGCTCCCTAAAGCTGTGCTTCTGGCCGTTTTCAGGTAGCATGGACACACTTGCTTGCCTAAGTCCTGTGGGATTCAGTGACTGGGTACACATTCATGTGCTGGATCTGCAGAGCTCAGTTAGACACATGGTTTTAGAAAATGCCCACTGTCTCACAGTCCATACGCACATGGCTAGAACAGGCACCTTTGACATCCAGCACCTAACAGAGTTACTACTCAGAACAGGAAAAGCTGGGTTCAGTGCCCTGTGTTTTCTGAACACTAAACACCAGAAAACAGAGCAATTAGACTCCTTAATACTTGTGTTTGCGTGTTGCTTGGACATCTTAGAAACTATGAATGAGAGCCTTCTTCACCCACGAAATACTGTAGCTTGCTGATCAGGTCACTTTGGGTGGTCTGGAGTTCAAAACCCTCAGGCAGAGGAGGAAATTGAATTCAGGTTTCCCACACACTGACAGGATATATTAATGGTGGAGCTGTTATATTAAATAAAGACATTAACTCCTCCAAGGCAGTTGTGCTTTGAAAAGAAAAGTTTAGAGGTCCAACTACAGAAGTTGAAATGGGAATTATAAGTGTAACATCCAAACACTTTCCTAGCATCCAGACATAAAGTCCTGATGAAGGACACAAGCTTGTTCTTAGTATATCATGTCAAAAGCAGAGGCAGTTGCATGCTTGCTTTTTTGGCTCTTATTCCTCTCTTTTCAAAGACCCACATGTATCCCTCAGGGAGTTGTTCCTTCCAGAAGGTGGCCAGGTATCTGCAGCTTTAGTGACCTAGCATTTGGTCTCCTACAGCGCCTTCAGGTTCCTTTGCTGCTCTAGTCTATGTTATTTCAGACAGAAAACTCAAGAACGTGAAAGATTTTAAAAACAATTACAAAATTCCAAATTTTGCAAGTTTTTGCAAATTACTTTCAAAATAAAGTGGGTGCATGGCGTCAGTAGGCTGTCACTACCTTGAAGACTTTTTTGGTTTAGACAGAATTATTTTCTATGAAAAAGGTTCATTAGTAAAATAATGATTAAGACATTTTTATAGAGCTTTTTACTCCAGAATGCTAGACCTAGGAAACTACAAAGCATAACCAAACATTCTCTAGAAGTCTTGTTGATTACGCTTTGTGAGAAATGGTGTATGTAAAAAGCTGGCTATTTCTATTACTTCTAAGTGACAAAACCTGGTATAGTATATCTAAAGAGCAGGTATAAATAATAGATATATTTTATATATACTCCTTGCTCCTAAAAAAGTCCCATTAAAACTTCTGCCTTCACACACTAAACCAGAACATACCACATAAAACATCCCTCCGCTAAGTGCAGATTCCTGGGAAAACAACCACAATAAAAACAACATATAAAAAAATAATAGTGCTCCACAAACGTCTAATTAAAAAAAGTTCTCCACCTCTTTGGAAGAAACACATTTTATTTGCCCTCATTAAGGTGACTTAACCACAGTGCTTCACCCTTCCCTGCCTGAATGATGTAATCAACACAACCCATGAAAATGGAATACAAGAGGAAAAGAATCATGCTCTTTCTCTCTCTCTGAGCTGTAACTCCTTGTCTTTCTAGATACCTAATCACTTTTAAGCATATACTTCAATTAATGATTCAAAAGACAAGCTATTGACAATGTATTATCTGTCAAACTTAGGTATAAGTCTAGAGTATATGGAGAAGTTCAGAACTGGATCTAAACTGAAAGGTGCTTCCAGAGAATCTTCACTTTTGTTTGTTATTCACACTCACTCAAAATAAACATTTATCTCACTATTGTTTTGGTTTTTTTTAACTCTGACCTGAACATGCACCCCTTGCTAATGGAATAAGACACTAATGAAACTCCTTGCTCAATGCAAGAAGGCAATCCTTCCTCTTGTTTGCTGTAATTACTTTTTGGGTTCATTCCATTTCTTTATCTTTTTCTCCGTTGCACATGTCTCATTATGTAGTTTGCTTGTACTGAAACTGTATATGACAGGTAAGAGAAAAATAGGAATCTGAAGCTGCATAAACACATAAGAACCCATTTGAAGCACAGATCACAAGTGCTTCTTTGGAGAGCCATGGAGGATCTCATTTCCAAAGCTGTGCTAGATCACACCACCTTTGACTAAATTAGAAGTTGGTACAAAAAGAAAGAAGTGTTAGCAAGTCAAGGAATGCTATTTGTAGTGGAATTCACTGAACAGTTACATGGGAGAAGACACATGACAAAACCCAGTGCGAGACCAGATTCAACTCTCTTCAGTTATATTAAAGTTATATAAAGGAATTAAAACTTCTAAAAATAAATAAATAGCTATTCTAAGAAAATCACATGTTCAGACTTATCTTTAGTGATGAGAGGAAAGAAAATTAAAATAAAAGAATGAAATTAAAAAGGAAAATTGGAATATAAAATTGAGATGGAAATGCAATGAAGCCTGGATATTCTGACACTGTTGTGTTCAGTGGCAAAATAGTAGAAAGACACAGAGGAAAAGAAATGAGGAAGGAAAACCTAAAACCCAACAAAAATTATATTAAAATGGAGAAAATTTTTTTCTACTATAGACTGCAAAAAAACCACAAATTTATTTTGAAATTTCTGAAGAGTTTGGTATTTTATGCACTGTCTTGCCAATCTTACAGCAGACCTGAAAAAATAAAGTGTGAAAGAAGGAAAAACATTCAGAGAGGGAGCATTTCCATGCAAAAAGAGCAAAACAAGCCAGATCACAAATGAAGCTACCAAGCAATAAAGATTTTCCTTTGCAATGAAGCTTGTCATCCTTTAGGAAGAAAATCGGACATTGGCTGGGAATGGCATTCTCATCTCACAATTCTAAGCAGTTCATGTCAACACTTTTTTTCCTTTATATCCTCAGGGAAATATTTTTTTTTCTCCTACGGGAAGTGTCAGCTCTGGTCAACATGTAGTAGGTGCAAAATTTGTACGTTACAGCATTACTGATATGTTGCTAGTACTATCTCCTATATTTTAATTAACCTTACAGGAAGAGAGAGATGCTTTTTTTCCTCTTTTATTTTTTGAAATAAAATCGGTTACAAAATGAGCTGGCATCTCAAGGGGTAAAGATCATTCTACACCATGTGCGCAGGGGCAGGACATGTTCTGAAGTATCACTTCTACTTTTCAATTTGTCACTATTGTTTTGGCTCTCAAGTCCTCTTTGCTTTTTTTTTCAAAGCCACTGGAGAGCAGGCAGGAGTCACGAGACAAAGCTCTTGCTGAGAAGGACTGCACAGTCCCATGCTCAGGCTGACAAGCTAGCAGTAGATATCTTTCATTCACTACATCTCTATAAAGTGCACAAAAAATGCCTGGGGAGCCTTGGTAATGAATAGATCAACTTTTACCCTGCTCTGTAAAAACAGCTGTAAGGAAATGATTTCTATGCTACAGAGGGTGTACACAGGCTAAAAGGAAAATGCAACACTTGCCAGAAAAATAAATGCCCTGCACCATCAGAGAGATGAGGGAGAAGGATAGAGTGCTGTGTTTATGCTACATCATCTGAATTTAAGTAGACTCTATACCCTTCCCTTTCTGACCAAGGGGGGCAAACATCAACACGGGTACATACAGTTGCTAGTCTTCCATGCAATGCTGCTCACCATTCAAGCCTGATTCAAGAAGTTTTTTCACTTAAGAAGAAAAACTAGGAGAAATAAATGAGAAAAAAACCTGTCCTGTGATATGCCATTATCAGATACAGTTATAATCTTGATTTGCAAAATACAGAATAAAAAAAATAAGGATATGATAGGAAATGTCAGCTGGGAAAGGTTCTTTGGTTGGTTTTTTCCTAATATGTAAAGAGGTGAACAGCTGAGATGCAATAAGGAAAAAGAGGAAGAGAAAAAAGACAAAAAAAACGTTCCTAAGATGTGGCTGGATCTGATATTTAGAGCTTTGTTGATATGGTCAACACGCATGCTGAGAAATGTAAGTTGTACAAGATGCTTCCCAACTTCTCTGTACATGTTATGGACTACTGGTTTCACTGCCCCACCCTGACAAACCAAAATTTGGTCCTGTCCCTGCAAAAGTCAGCACATACATGGAGCCCACTGCCATAAGGAAGAGCTGCTGCTCCTGGACATCCCCAACTCTGGTTGGTGCTTCCATCCGCCAGCAGGAAGGACAGCAGTGTCTGAGCAGCCTGCGATCCCCACCTTGCTTATCCTTTGTCAGGTGCCAGTTGAATGTCTGCAATTTTTGTGCTGCACACTGCTGTTCCCAGAGTCTGGCGGAAGTGGAAATGGGTGTTGTTGGGATAATTCCAAAATGGCAGGTGTTTCGTGCATTTCACTCTCTGGATTCTCACGTTTCTCTGCTAAAGTCCAGTTCTCAACTAGCCATAGCTGAACAGAGAACAAAAATAACCACATAACCTATGACCTGAGTTTCGATTGAAACAGCTTTTGGAATTACTTGCATCAGTTAGAATTCTCGTACAAACCCTTGCAACAGAAATAGCAGAAGCATCTGAGATGGGGAATTACATGTGCCGTCGGCTGGCCAAGCTGGATGGGCTGTTCCGCTGTACATATTTATGGATGCGAGTTGAACCCTCAGGGTAAAAGTGAACAAAGAATAGACTGTTTTTCTCCTAAAGCATCTGGGTGTAAGTCTTATTTTGCCAGCAACCATGGTGTTTATGGGCATGTTTTACTGGAAACCTGCTGCTTCTCACAATGTTTCCTGAGTGACTGTCTTAGTAAAACTGCATCTGGAAACGACAAGCACACAGCTGTAAATCTGAAAAGCAGTGTGCAGCCCTAATAGCTAGCAGCCACAGCATGGCTGTCCTGCTGAACATTGAGAAGATTTACAAAGACAAGGCAAAGCAATAAATATGTTTCAGAGTGCTCTGTGATCACATTACACCTCTCCCTCTTCAAAGATTTTTTTTTTAGATACAGAAGGGGCTATCACTGCTCTTTGAGTTAGTGCCTATGGCAGGTAACCTATTATTGCTTACCTGCCTAAGACACCCAAAATTTCTGCCCTCCACCTACCTTCCAAAGCAATGGCTAGTACTGTAAGATATCTTTTTTCTTTTTGTCCTGAACTGGATCCATGACAAGAGCAAGGCCATGAAAATGAGCCAACTTAAAAATATATATTTTGTTATTACTCGAGCATGC
Organism: Leptosomus discolor; assembly: GCF_034619465.1. Lineage (NCBI taxonomy): Eukaryota > Metazoa > Chordata > Aves > Leptosomiformes > Leptosomidae > Leptosomus > Leptosomus discolor. The sequence goes on from NC_141397.1 coordinate 45,297,352, forward strand.
ACCATTTTGCGTAATGCATGGAGCATTCATAAAATGGTATCACCACAAAATAGATATGCAAGAGGAAGAGATGAAGAAGATTTGTACTTTTCATTATCATGTCCCCTAAACTGCGAAGTGCCCCAAACCACTCTGGAATCTCAGTCTCCTGGTGCTTTGAAATGCAATTGCAAGGAAACTGTGGCAGGAGGGGAGCAATGGTGACAATCAACACACGTTGCAGCAATACTGACTTGGCTGGCAAGAGGAAGCATCACTCTGTTAGACCAGTCATTGTCAAGGAGAACTGTGGGCCAGAGCCAAGGTTTTGGAGTATGAACAACATGGCAAATTGCCCAGCATTGTAATGAAATACACTTGCTCTCTTCAGTACAAAAAGCTAGGCAATAAACTATTAATTTAAAAAAACCCTTTGAATTCCTACTATTAAGTTAATAATAAATATTAATATTAAAAACTAACCCAATCTTTTTTACACTTTTAGAGCAAAGAGTTTTAATTTGTTCTTTGAAAATATTTTTTCTTTCAAATGTCCTTCAGTTTAACTAAAAAAATAAAATACTTAAAGATCTTAGAATCCTTAAACAAACCATTTCACTTGACCTAAACATTTTTTCATTTCCTGCAAAAATTAACTCCTAAACATATTAAAATAAGTAAAAGTGTGTGTTTAAAACTACACATTATTGGTTTTAAATTAGGTTGCTCGCTTAAAATTAGATGTTAACTTTATGCATATAAATATATATATATACATATATACATAAGTACTTAAAGTCTGTGTGCTTCTGTGCTTGGTTTTGGGTTTGCAATGGCAGAAAACCAAACCCCAATTATTCATTAACTCTTTTTCTGAAGGTGATGCTACTGGATGTACAAGGTCTTAAGGTATGTATGTGATTCTGATCAGTTTCAGAAATGACCAAAAGATAAGGGACAACTCAAGACTGTGGGTCTGGGACATCCTATGGAGGATGTATCCCAAATTTTATTTTCATTAGGGAATGCAGTGACTGTATTTACTTCCTCTGTAGCCGACAAGTGAGGGACAGCATGAAACATAAGGGATTTTAGGGTTTTTATGTACTTAAACCTGAGCAAAAGCGTTGAGTTTGCTAATTTTTCATCTGAATATAAATTCATACCTACTGTAGGTTCAGAGAAGGCTGAATACAGACAAAAAATTCGTCAAACATCCTTTTATGTGAACCCAGATCTCTAAATTCCTGATAGTTTTTCGTAAGTACCTGCCAATGCCTTCATTAAATCAAATAAGGTTTCAGTCACAACTTGTCTTCTGTTTAGGAGGAAATACATTGTTCCTTTATAGATTAGACATTGTCCTCCTATGTCCCTGTTTCCTCCCCTATATATCTATTCTCTGTTTCTGGCATTTTCCCCATTTTTCAGTACTATCTATTGCCTCCCTAAGCCCCCTCAGGATGTCCCCATACACTGTGGAGTCAATGAAGAGGAAACTCTCACTTTGTGCCCACTTTGGGTACTTGTGGCTTGGGAAGGTGTCAAGATTGGGCTGGGCAGCACAAGAAACAGCAGCAGCACTTGCTCAGGAAGGGGATCATGGCAGGTGGTCTCGGCACAGGGCCTGTGGGGTTTCAGTGGAGCTAGGCACCACTTTGCTTCATGCTGACATGGGGAATGCCACTGAAAGTTGTGCTGCTACAGAGACACGGTCCTCTGCCACCATCATGCCCAGGCACTTGTACTATGGTAGCTCTTCCACCCAAAACCACCCTAATGATATGACCACAAAGGGCAGCGGGGGCTGTAATGAAACACCCAACCCCCCAAGAGCTGCAGCACTTGTGGGGTCTTCCAGGGAAGCAGTCTTCCAGGGACTCTGCAAGGCATCCAGCTGAATATGCCAAGTTCCCATTTTAAAATAATATAGGGGAATCAGGGTAAATGGGGCCCTTGAGAATCACAGCCCTGGGGAGAAGGTATTAAAATGTCTTTTCTTCTTAACGGTTTATCCACCTGCTATAATAGGGAGTGTATTTCCAGGCCCATGGGAAGCACAAGCATACTCTTTTCTCCGTCTCTTTTTTTTTTTTTTTTTTCACTAGTTATAACCATGACTTCACTTTTAGATTTTAAAATTACTTTTATACAGGATTTGGGAAGAATCAGCAGCACCATCGTAAGTGCCTATTAGGATTGAATCCACCAAAAATATTTCCTATTAGTTAGGCACAAAGGAGCTGGGTAGAGGCATACGTTTCTGTTTCTCTACAGTGCCGTTCCTTTGCTCTGATCCTCAGCTAAACAGCAATAACGCTCCTCACTCAGCTTGAAGATTAAATTAGCTGCTATTAGTTCAGCTCTTTGAAGATATACCCAAAGTGGTAAGTGCTAAGTGTTATTAGATGATTTTTAGTCATTAGACCCTAGACAAATGTTGCTTTGTATTTGTGCTTGAGCCATGAAAAGCCTTGGCTGCTGGTCCACATGAGTACCCCAGCCTCAGGGTCCCCCTCTGCTCAGCACTGCTAAGTGCCAGACTATGAGTTTCTGTCCTTAAACAGACTTTTAAAGGACCAGTTGGCAAACTGGCTTTAAAGAGTAGTTATTGTTCTTCGTAACTAAGGAAAGCTTTTCATTTTCCAATCTTTACCTCTGAAAATTTCTGTCTCCTTTTTAACTGAACTTTAAAGAAGGAAAACATCTATGCAATTTATTAAGCTAAATTTGATTTGATTTTTCTAACCAAAAAAAAAAAAAAAAGCAAAAAAAAAAAGCTGTCAGTCTGTCTTTCAAATCTAAAGAAAAAGGGGCAACTAGGTTTTCCATTGAATTACTCCAGATTGAAAAGGGTGAAACAGAGGTAAGATTTAGGTCCTTATTAAAGCCCTCTAGTGGTACTTCCGGTTATACTATTTGTTAGCACAAGAAAATGCCACATTACTAGATTGCTTTATTTGTGATCTTTAACAGGAAATTAGATTCATCTGTCCTTAGAAGTAGGGATAGGAAAAAGAGAAATTGTTAGTAGCAAGGTAAGTCTTTCTATATAGAAACTATTGTGATTTAAATGTACAGTGTGGTAGAAATTCTAAATGCCAAATCATGTAAACAGAAAAGGCAGCAAGTGCCACCCTAATCAAATTACAAGGTCTGTCCTCCAGGACCTGATAACTTGTATGGACTGAGAAAGCTTCTGCAAAATTAAAGCTGACCCACTTCTCCTACATACAGAGTCACAGTGTCTAAAATTCAGGATTTGAGTATACAGGTGGATTGCTGTGAAGTTGCCAATGAGTGTCCTGTACCAGCTACACCAGCTAAACAACACCTTTCATTCCTCAAGGCCATAAACCTGCCACTTTTCATCAGCCACTATGTTGCCATTATGGTATTTTTCTTAGACTTTTTTTCTTCCTCTATAAACTTCTCTTTCAAAACAAATAGACAAATGACACAGTCCAAGGCAGCAGAGACAGTACCACGGAAGTCATTCAGCGACAATATTGCTGAGATTAGAAAAAGAAGAGCTCAAGATTAGAAACAAACAAACAAAAAAATCGTATCAACAAAATCAGTATAGGTAGAACCGCTGCTATTTTAAGGTGTATTACATTGTGGCTGCCTTTTGCCAAAAGGGACTGTGTAAAAAATTAATACTTAATTTAAACTTAAAATAGATTTTAGAAAGTAAGACAACCTTACAACTTGTTTCCTAGAAGCAGTTTCAGGATTTTAACAACAGAACTGATAAGGAGGACCTGCCCAGAGCCTGCCAAACAACCAGCCTGTCTGTCTCAGCCTCTAGGTTAATAGACTCTATCTGCGTATTCTACATAGGGTTGTACCTGAAGCTGTCTCAGTTGTTAAAAGGCTAAATAATAGCTGAAGTGGCTGGAAGAGCACTCAGTGTTTCTCAAGAATAACTCTCCCAGAGTTTTCTGGGAGAGAAAAGCATTACTCTGGCAGCTCTGAGTGTTTCTTCAGCATTTCCTCTTAACCATCTAGAGGATTTTCTGGAGTGCTTACCTGAATAGAGGTGCTTATTAGAAGTACTCGTGTCAAGAAAGTGTTTTAAGAGTGAAACAAGAATTATAATGGATGATTAAGAGATCCTTTGGAGAAATGAAGCTGGTACTGGAAAAGACAGAACATCCTTGCTGAATAAAAGATTTTTATGAGGAATGTAAAAATTAAGAAACAAGAGACCACTTCCAGAAGGGGATGGTCTTTACCCTGGGTACTTTGCCATGACTTTTGTCATATTCCATGAGAGTTCTAAAGTGTTCAAATCATCTTTGGACTATCCCAGAAAAGAAATTTCTTTGTATTGTGGGACATTTTCTAAAATAACTTTTGAAAAAACAAAACAGTAGAGTGGCCCTGTTTAGTACAGTCATGAAAATTAGAATAATGTAATTTATGTTGTTGTGTTCATAGTTAAGGTATAAAACAAATAGTAAACAACGAAATACGCATCACTTACTAGTGTTAGGTCCCCTGAAAGTTACTCTTTGGAAAAAGGTTGACCACTTGGTAGTGTGTAGGTCATGTCCAATAAAAATGTACAATGAACACACTGTGTGACAGAGTTTAATTTCCTGACTCTTGTGGAACTTAAATCTCAACTTTAATAAGACTGTGCTGTTGCACAAAGGGCACTGTGAAGCAGTGTGATGCAATGGCTACAATGCCAGCTGCATGCAGAAAATTACGTTCTTTTCCTGAATCTACCATTGGCTTACAAAATAATTTTGTACATGTCACTTCTACAGCTCAATTTCCACCTTGATAAAAGTGGGAATAACAACAGTTTCTCACCTTTGACATTCATGGATGAAAAGTGCTAAGTATTATTAATTCATGAATTTGTCAACCTCAGGCAGACTTGTGACCTTGAAAATGGAGAAGTTCCAAAGAGTCTGCAGAGGCTGCTGGGGAGATCCTTAGCACTATTTATTTTAACAGGCAAGCATGTGGATATTATAGTGATGCTTACAGGGCTGGAGGAGGAGAGGCAGCATGGCACATCAGATAGCATGGTGGTTTTCATGCCCAGATAGACAGAATTATGAAAGCACAGCATTGAGCAAAGTTTGGAATGAGCCTATCATGTCTAAGTGGAAGGGCCACTTCTCTCCTGGGAGGTGCTGAGCAATGTTTTGAAAAACTCTCCATGCTTCAGTCCCATACCTTATGGAGCAGTTATAACAATCAGTCATAACTACTGATTAGCGTGGCAGTACAAGGGAACTCACAATAAAATCTACGTCTCAGTAAAAATCACTTCAGCACATTTTTCTTTTTTAAAGTATTAAAATTATCAAGGAAACTGATGTTGTGAGCGGTTTGTAAATCGTTACTAAAGAAAGGCAAAACCAAAACAATTCATCATTTGACTTCTACAAATTCTCCCTAAGAACATTTTTCATATGGAAGTCAGCTTTAGTCCATTGATATTTCATAATTCTATATAAAAATAGGGCAATAGTTTGAGTTAAAAAAATATTAAGTGCTTTATTAACTTGCCTTTTTTACCTTATTGCAAAGAGAATTGGAAAGCCCTGAGTGAGTTACAGTTAAGGGTTCTGCAGCTTTTCACTCTGCTCTACAATTTCCTTTATGGTCTTTTAGCCTATGTTAATTGTGCCATTGCTGTCATTTGAGCACGTGTCCCCTGCTGCACTGAATCACCAGAAAGCAGCTCTTCCAGTCCATCTGTGACTGCTCCAAGCTCAGAGGAAACCACCCTTTGTGGAAATGCTGATTCAATGTGGCAGGGGATAAGTGGGCTGGCAAAAGAGGCTTCGTGCATTTCAGTACTGAGGAAAAAAGGGATGGGAATGACAGACACAAAGCGAAACAGAGAATATAAATTTTCTCTTCTTGACCCAACCAACATGCTTGTGCTTAATTCATATTTTAAGGGACTAGAAATTTATTTTGGACAATGAAAATTGTATGCATCTCTCATAAAATGTGTTATATTATATATCAATGTGTGTATACTTTTATATACATTTTACCATGTAAAAACATATACTGTGCTTGAAAAGTTTTGTTTAGGGTTTTTTCTTCTTGTTGTTTTGTCTTGTTTGTAATGGAGATAACTGATATATAGTAGTAGCTTGTCTAAGATTAAAGAATGCAGAGGAAGTAACAGAAAAGATCAACCAAGCAAAATCCTTTTTAACTATGCCATTGTCAGTATCTGTATGGCTAAACAGACGTACTTTTGTACTGCAGATTTATTCTTAAATCTGACATACACGATGGTTTTTATCCAGCAAAAAACTAGATACTCTGCTATCCATCGTATAATCTTGCCAATGTACATATGAAACCTAGAGATCAATATATGATACATTCCTTCTAACAGTCTTACATCATACTGCTGAAGCCGAAATGAAATTTTGGATATCAACAAAAGATGATAATACTCAAAAGTATCTATTTCTTTTCTTCTTTATAATTTCTGAGCTTTCCATACAGATTGGACTGAGATTTCAGCAACTTTCCTCACTCAAGTACATCACAATACATAAATGGAACAGACACCAGCAGGACTCTCAGTTAAAAGCATTCTGCCTCATAGGGAATATAGTGACCCTATGGATGATTCAGTTACAATGAAGCTGTAACTTATGAACCCTCAAATACCCTTGCACCCTGTCCTAAGCTTCTCTTAAGTAGTTATGATCCATGTTGAGCTACTGACCGGCTCCACATGGAGATGATTGAGCTTCTCGTGGAGCTATTTATTTTTTTAGCTGTAAATTCAGCTATTTATTTTCTGCTTAGTCTCCTTGACATGAAGGAGCTTAGGACCTTTTGAACGGAAAAAGAATTGCAGGTGTGGGATATAAGTATTTTCCTTTGATGAGCTAGTAAAAACAAAAGTTGGAGGTATACTATTTTTTCCACTTTTTCCCATTCATGCTTATAGTGTCCTTTTTTCCACTTTTTCCCACTTTTTCCCATTCATGCTTCTAGTGTCCTTTGAAAAAAAAAAATCTATCACCATCCCAGCAAACAAAAGAAAAATAAAAAGCACTTGTGACAGTGGAAAATCACAATGCCATGTCAAAATTCTTCCTGACTTTACCAAATTTGATTGGCAACATTTGACTATCTGTGAAGATAATGTGTGTGCCATAATCTTTACCCTTTCAGTTTGAACTGACTATAAAAGATTCACTTTCATTTAAAACATAAACAAATCTCTTATCTATCATTCCTATTTTGGAAGTTCAATGCAAACATAACTTAATAACTAATATAGCAATAAAACTGCTGCAAGAAGAAATTTATGGTACATTAATCTCTAAATTCTGTATTCAGACTGGAAATTGTTACATGATAATGGAGTAAATGCTTTGCTAAGTGAATACAAGCTTAAATACTGTATATATCAAATGTGGACCTGCTGAAGAATAAATCTGCAGTACATTAATTTACAGAAAGTACTTTCTTAAATGAAACCTTCTGAAATAATAAGTCCAGGGAAGTAAGCAGGCCACCATGAAAGGGCAGGAAGTAAATTCAGTGTGAATCTATTCAATGAGAGACAGCAAAGTTTTCCATCAAAAACAGGGAAAAAAATAGAAAACCATAGAATCATAGAATAGTTTGGGCTGGAAGTGACCATTAAAGGTCATCTAGTCCAACGCCCCTGCAGTAAGCAGGGACATCTTCAGCTAGATCTGGTTGCTCCGAGCCCCGTCCAATGTGACCTGGAATGTTTCCAGGGATGGGGCTTCTACCACCTCTCTGGGCAGCCTATTCCACTGTTTCGCTGCCCTCATTGTAAAAATTTCTTCTTATATCCAGTCTGGACCTACTCTCTTTTAGTTTAAAATCATTACCCCTTGTCCTGTTGCAACAGGCCCTGCTAAAAAGATTGCTCCCATCTTTCTTACATTCCCCCTTTAAGTATTGGAAGGCCACAATAAGGTCTACCTGGAGCCTTCTCTTCTCCAGGCTGAACACCCCAACCCTCTCAGCCTGTGCTCATAGGATAGGTGCTCCAGCCCCCTGAGCATCTTCATGGCCCTGCTGTGGACCCGCTCCAAGAGGCCCATGTCTTTCTTGTGCTGAGAATATCTACAGCCTTCAAAGTTTCTCTCCACTGAGTATGAACCAACTTTTAATGCAGCCTGGAGATATTTCCAAATTCGTTAATGAAAATGGTCCAAATGATGAGGTTACCTGAACACAGAACATTGCAGATTCCGTAGAAATATTTCTTCCACAAGGAGGAGAGGGCAGCTGAAAGAATATCCCAAGACAAGTACTGTTCAGTCACCAGGCCATCCATTCATCATGAAGGAACCTGAAAATTTACAGTGGTTCACACGTACACATTCCACTCCTACACTTACTACGCCCCACATTTAAAAGTCAAATGCTATGTAAGAGGCTGCAATGTGCCATTCATCTTTTTTATGAGAAAATATATGTAACTGTACTAAGAACAAATGTTGATCTGCACGCTAAGTCCTAGTAATCAGTTATACACAAATGGAAGTCATCAGAGGTCAAGAGGAACCAAAATCCTTCCCACCTGGTTCGCTGTAAGACAGTACTAGCATTTAACCATGGCCATTTCTGTAGCTCCAAGTCAGCTGTAACCCTGGCAGTCTTATGAAGACTTTGGGTAAGGAAGCCACAAACAAATTTATTGTGGTCTTTTCTGTCTTTCTTCTCAAAAAGCACTTCTATGTTAATTTAAGTGGGAAAAAAAAAAAAATCCACCCCACTCCCCTTCCCTTTGTCCCATTCCAGCGATCTTCAGTTAAAATTAAACCAGGTTAAACCACTGAAAAGATCTGCTCTGTAGAGCTGAGACAGGGGAATATAGGTTATTCTAAAATTAGAATTGATGGTGGCCCTGTGGAAAGAAATTGCAGGATACAATGCATAGACTTGAGAGCGCAGTCTCATGTCTTTCTCTAAGGTAATCTGAAAGACAGCAGAAAAAACTCCACTTTCCCAGTAATACAGATGTCTTTGCCCTTGGCTGAGGTTTAAGCATTTTTACTAACAGTCATGCTATGAAAGGCCAATATACACATAATTGAAAATTAAGTTGCATTGTTCTGTTTGAAATTCTCGAGTATCGTGAGGGAAGCAAGGCTGAGATGAGGCTCTTGATTAAATAATAACACTGAATGTAGTACAAGGAAAGAGAAACAGTATCAGTGAACCAACAAATATTACCAAAGCATATTTTACATCCTTATTTGTCACATTTCCTACTAACTGGGTTTTTTTGCTGTTGAAGGAAGGCATACTTTCTGCGACTGACACCATTTTGTCCTCCAGAAGTCTGTGCAAAGGGAATGTAAAAAACTGCGTTTTGAATTTGAATTTTAGTTACCCATACTGAAAAGCTGTGAAGAATGAGGTTGTGCTATTTTACATGAATAAGGCTTCCCTACAGCATGTTAGAGTGGGTTATAGAGATAAGCCCAAGTATGTCAATGGATTAAACATTGCTTCACTCAGTCTTGCCCAAGCTCTTATTTTGAAAATTGAACTGTGCCATTGACGTCATTTCAGCTATGCAACACCAAGTACAGCAACATATTTTTATAAAACTAGATCTTTGTGACTAATGGCCATCTACCAAAACAAAATGCTTACTTCCACTGGTAGGTGCACTACAGGAAGACACACAGCATTATATTGGTTGGCAAATAATATTTCCCAACTTGAGGAAACAGGTGGGAAAGAAGATTGTCAGACAGGTCTGAGAAGCACAGAACAGACAAGAGTAACAAGAACAGTGAGGAAACATAACCTCAACTCCACCCAAACCACAGGCCACCCACATTCATTCTCCAATAGTTACGGATGAAATAGGGATTAACTTTTCCCAGCTTCTTTCTGCTCTCCTGCCAGGCCCTAAAGCAGTGAACTATGGCTGCAGCTCCTACATAGGCTCAGTTAAGTACCCAGCCAAACCCACTGCACCTCTCTTGCACGAGCTGCAGGAGATCTCTGAGAGCATATTAGTCCAGCTGCAAGTCAGGGCCGTGTCCCTGCCTAGGCATGTCGTGAATAGGTGACCAAGGAAAGGGAACAATCTCCAAAGCAACAGCCAGTGAAAGAGTTGAAAAACAGACTAGCTCGCTCTCACTCTGTCTCACACACACCCACAGAAAAACAGAGGAATTAAAAGGTGCTAGTGAAATATGAGCATGAAGATGGAAAAGGACAAAGGGCAAGAATGCAGAAATTTGGAAAAAAAGACACATAATGGAAAAAAAATCCCCTCCCCTCCCCAGCCCCCAACCTGTCAAGAAGGGCTTTTGAAAGCTTAGCTTTGGAAGAAAAGCTTAATAAGAATGCAAAACTTAAAATTATGAACCCAAGAAAGATCTTATAGTCTTCAGTTAGTTTTCCAAGAGAAAAGTAAAAAACTGAGACAGAAATGTTGATTAGCATCCTAATGCCATGCCCGTGCTGGGTATATGTATGAATAACTGAAACCAGACCTATACTCCATCCTCCTCTCCCCTACTCTTTCCAGCTGCTTTTCTAAGTGTGTTGTCACAATCCCAGGAGAAAGAGGTGTGCTGTTATCCTTTTGACAGCACTCGCATATTTCTTTTCTGATTTTTTTTTGGTAATGCTACATTGTGAAATCCTACGTAATCCTATGTAATCACAAAAGAGACTTGAATCTATTAGCAAATAGATGATCCCTTTGGTGTCCAAATTTTTGCAAATATTGCTATTATTTCTTTGTTAATAAATGTCTTGGTTTGGATTCTTGAAAGAAAACTCTTTTACAAAAATCATGTACAGCAGTCAGTCATCATTGGAATCTTTCATCACACAGCAGACAAGTTATTTGAAGTTGAAAAAAATAATTTGTACTAATATGAATCTTTTATGGATTCCACCTGAACTTGAGTCATTATCAAGTCAGCACAGAGATATTCTGTAGGTAAATTCATAGAGGATGTCCTTTACCTAAGCCTACAGCACACAGAATAAAACACCTTGCTTTTTTACAGGATTTCCTCCCAGTTACTTTTCCTTTTATTTCCCTCCTCCCCCTTTGTTCAGCCTATTTCCAAGAGCTGTCTTTTGTAAAATAATTTCCAGTAATATAACTTGTGCATATTTGAGCTTTTAGAAGTGATTCTTGATATTCTGCGCTCAGGTAGGAGGAAATGAGTGACAGGGATGTTAAGGGCTCTTCAAGGTATCCAATTAACTGAAAAATCTAAGCCAACCACAACTAGTTGTCAAGGACCTAGCACCCAAGTAGTTCATATTACAGACTCTTCGAAATGACCCTCCATCCCTTTTCAAGTCACAGGGTCCCCACTGATTTAAGTTGTGCAGGATCAATCCTGTTAGGCTAAAGCATATGCCAAAAATCTGTCAGAAACTAATAGGCAGGACATTTGACAGCAACACTTAATTCCCTGGACGAATGAGGGGGTTTACCTGACATGAATAAGAGCTATGCCTTCAGAGAGGGCTTTTCTGATAAACCTGCCCATATGTATCAGCTACAGTCACTGTGAATTTTAGTTTTAAGCAACAAACTCTCAACCAGGTTTGCACCTTCCCTCAGCTTTCCCATGTAATGCTAACATCTTGTTATTTCTTATACTGCCAAATTGCTTTTCATAGACTAGGGTGGGGCTAATTTAGTAAACTCTCCATCAGAAAGGCTTTGCACAGTAAGGAGAAGTGAAGTTTTCTATAAGTGATTTTTCAAACATGCCTTCATAAAAAATGTCAGAGAAGCAGAAAAGATATTTTAATGAAAAGGGCCATGTTTGTAAAAAGAAACCGTTTCTGATGGCACACGTCAGCCAACAGCAACAGTGGCTGAGGCTGGGACACTGCTGCAGAGCAGAGATGGCTTCTCTTCTAACAACTGTAAGCCTACGATGAACACAGATTTGAGCGAGGAATTTGAGACTATAGCCATGAAACATTACTAGCTTTCATCAGTCCCTCTCTGGCTTATTCATGGAATCTGGATAGATCCCAGAGGCATGATTCCTCAGCCCTCATTAGGATTTGCAGAATGAGTCTCCCTTACTTGGAAATACGTACTTGGCAGGGATCCTCTCTTCTCTCTCTTCTTTCAGTGGGTGTTTTGTTGCAATATTCAGGGTTCATATTGGGCCAGATCTTTTTTCAGGAGGAGGGCTGAACTACACTCACTGCCTTTAACCATGAAGGGAAGGCTGCTCATGCCCTTATTATTTCTTACAGCTGCATACATACACCAACTAAAAAAATATGTACCATAAAATGAAGTTCACAAACACTGTGAAAAAACTCCATCAGGACCACCCTTGTTACTGTCTGCCCTTACTCTGATACACATACTGCACCAGACTCACTCGCTTGCAAACATACCAAGCCAGTGACCTGTGAAAATGTTCCTGATCTTTCAAATATGAGCTTTGTTCCCCCAGCCCCTAGTCAAACAGAAAAATCATTTGTGTAACAATCCACACACAAACACGTGTGTCTCTTTCTGCTCATAACACCTATCATACCAGCATGAAAGCAAATTTGTGTGGATGAGCTGGCAAAGAAATAGTCTTTTAAGCAGGTAGTCCAATGTTCAATTCACTTGAATTGGCCACACAGGAGCATTCCTTTCTAAATCTGAGGTGCTTAGTCTCCTGACTCAAAAGCTGAGGTGGAGCTCAGCTAACTTGAGTGAGCAATATAGCATCCAAAAATAGTTGGTTTGCCTGCTAGAAAAACAGACCCACTGAAGTCAGAAATGCTTTCTGTTTTGAAGAATGGGCATTGGTAATGTGCCAAATGACAACCTTCTTTTGGTCAGATGCTGGCTTGTTGCCTTCAAGCGTTTCATGGACCTTTAAAGTAGTTCCCAATTCTTTTAACTCTTCACATTTGGTTTACCAAATTTTTCATCTTCAAGGGGAGATTAGATGATTATACTCACTAAAATCGCAAGGTGATTTTGACAGCAACAGTTCACAGAATCACAGAATGTTAGGGGTTGGAAGGGACCTCGAAAGATCATTGAGTTCTTTTCTATCTTACTTTTCATGCTTCTCTGACGTAATTTCTACCACCAATTCTGCCATTATTGCATTTTTTCCTTCAGTTAGACTAATTAAAGAAGTATCTTTGGTCCCATGGAATCATGAGCATGATAGTAGCTTCTTTGCCTAAAGCAACAGTGAACAGAGGAAAAAAAACCAGATCAGTTAGTTGACATTACTGTCAGGAACTCTAAAGACTCATATATGAGATTTTCATGAGTTCTTTTCCAGCAACTTTTGTATTCCCTCAAGGTTTTAAATGAGTTGGTTACAAAAAGTTTGAGCTTTTGTTATTGTATGCTCGTTTATTTTTATGTACATAAAAGACAGACAAACGAAAATGCTATGAAGTTAATGGGAGGTTCAGTTGGCATTGATCACAGCTGCAGCCAAGGTTTAGAGTTCTACCTCATGCATGTCTTACAAAACAGGCAAAGCTTTCCAAATGTTTAATAAAAAAATTCAAAATAAAGCACTGGTGTGTCATAAGTGTGCAATTTTTTGCTCTTTGTAAAACCAGTAGTAATGCAGCCAGCTAGAATCTTTAAGAAACATACAATTAGGGTTTCTTTTCAGTAGTATTCTGTTCAATATTGTAAAAATAAAAATGAATTATGTAAAGTGGACTTGAAAGAATATAAATATCACTATTAATTCTGGGATATTCCACTTTTCTGGCAAGAATTAAGAGTTGAGAATTTGCTATGTCTCAGTGGAAAGTTTGATATTAAACAGTTATCATTAGGCAGTACCAAGAAAACCACTTGTTCTCAACATACTTTCCCTTCCATAAACCAGGGAGCCAGAACATTTCCATAGAAAAAGGAAGAGGAAATAAATGAATTTCATATAAACCAACAAATGTTTTTGGTCAGACCTCAGTTATTTTCAAAAACGTCATGGGGTGGTAGTGGTTTTGTTTCAAATTAGGGAGATGTCCAAGCTGCACACATCAGGTTGGGATCTGACTACCTCAGAACACAGGGATGCTACAATCCCAGGCTCATTCAGTTTATTGTGGAACTAGAAAGCACATGCATAGAATTAACATGAATACAACCAAGGATTGCAGGTGCTTGGTTTTGAGTTTTGTCTGCACTTTTGTCCTAGATAATTTCTAATTTGCCTGTTTCAAAACCACTGACTAGGCAAAGGCTGGTTTGCCCAGCTGTGATTTCTTCTTTTCTATGAAGCTTAGATTTTATACAACTTATCTAGAATCAGATAATTCCTAGTGTTAAAACCAGCTGTTATTCCCAGAAAAATTATATTTCTCATTCTGTGATGTTGAATAGCTAGCCTACTGCTGAACTCATTCATCAATCTCCCTTAGATTTTAATATGAAGACCCAGATGTGCTGCTACTGAAATCCATAGTGCAACTCTCACTGATGGACATTGCTGCTTACCAAGGAATACAATGTAAATATAACAGAAATGCTTTAGGATCATTAGGAGCTTTGTACATACACTTTTATATTACACGTAGCATTAATTTCTTAGCAGTGGTAGACATGAGTCTAAAAATTGCCATGACCAAAGCCGCATTGAATAAGTGATAAAGATGAATAAATGATTAACAGAACTTAATTCAGAAAGTGATGGTTATGGAATTCTCAAAGGCAGGTTCTGAATTATTCAAATACACACTGGTACATGGAAAACAAGGGCTTGTAGCACTGGCCAAATATCCTGAATTCAGGCTGTCTTAGGTTTTGGCCAAATCAACCAAATCAACCTTGACTGAACGAGCATGCTAAAGCCTTTCCTGTAAATCTTCCACAGACAAACATAATGTTAATATGGATTAATTCATCGTAACTATTGGAATGAATTCACTTGTTCTCAAAGTCCGGTACCAACCTTTGGAACTTTCCTATTTGCTATTCCAGTCCTTCGCAGACTGGATTCTGGGGTTTTTCTTGAACAGATTTTAAATAAAGATAACTACTGTAATCCAAAATTTTCTCTTACCTGACTGCATGATGCATGACAGGGGAAAGATGGAGGTGCCCCAGAACTGCCATTCTTCATTGTTTCCCCTCCTTTGTTTCCTCACCAGTCTTGTACTCCACAATGAAATCCCTGTTGAGAACCTTTCTTACGCAGTTCACAAGTCCACCTCTAAAGTTTGTCTGAAGCTCTGGCTCAAACAGCTAATTAGAGGTCTTACCTTTTATAGTCTCCTATACCCTTTAGTTAGCTGATCCCTAACCAGCTTTGCCCATTTGAATTTGTCTCCACATGCTTGATTTCAACTAAACTGACATTTTGTCAGGCTGGTCAGCTTCTTTATCTTCTTTTCAGTTGGTCTTAATAATTTGATCACATAGTCAAAATACAATTACTCTACAGGCAAGAACTGCAACCTTTCCACAGTGTACTTTTTCTGAAAAACAACGTATTTAGAAATACAGTCTTTGAAAATTGTTTTTAGGAGTGAACTTTTTGTATAATTAAATGTGAAAAGCAAGGATATATTTTAAAAATCAAACAAGAAAATTCTTGTTGTGAACTCATTTTCAGTTCAGACATGAGTGGCTTTCAAGACTGGCTCAAAGAAGAAAGAGACTTTACTGGAACTTCTTATTTTCTTATACCTGATTTTAGGGAAAGACAGTTTCTACGAGATTCACATATATAAGAAAAAAATAAATTAAATATAGCGTCACAGTTTTGTAGTCAGGTTAAGTTTTTCTTATGGATTGTCAGTACAAAATAGATTATAATTGAATAGATTAGAATTTAATTTATGTTTCAAAACTATTAAAGAATAGCAACTCTCCTGTTCCACTGAAATAGCCTCTAGAATCTCAGAAAATGTCAGTTGAAAATCTAGAGTGATTTCTCTGCATCATTTCAGCAGAGGAATGAGATTAAACCACTATTGAAACATTCACTACCATTTATTTGCTAGACAAGGACAGATCTTTTAGACAATTGACTTCATCTGTGCAGATTACTGACAAAGGATGTTAAAAGGTCATTCTAAATTGTGTCCCTTCAGGCCATTTGGGCTTGAGTGGCCCTGTCCACAACTTATTTGCCATGGTCCACTGCTTTTAGGTAGATATGAAAAGAGCTTTGTGCAAAGCACATATTAAGACATCTCTGCATGACCTTGCTTTACTTCTTTCAGAGATTCTGGACAGACCTCATCTTTATGGCAAAGGTCAAATGGAAACATCTTGAAAAGAGCTACTGAAGCAACAAGGGAATGTGAATCTTTGTGCTCCTCTGTTCTCAGCCACGAAACTACTGTACCTTATGAGTAAGGCCAAGATTCTTTGTTCGTTTGAGACTGTTTATTGAAAAATAAGCCTTTGAAAGCCCTCTTTATTTTCAGTTTGAATCATATTATAAGGGGAGGAGGTGGAAGCACACTTAAAATTTCACTAGACTCACCTTTCTTAGTTGAGAAGAATGATCTCTATTTACAAGAGATGAAATACAGGTCTATGAAACATAATCACAGAGAATGTATGGATATTTGAAAATGACTGTTGTACTGAAAAATATCTTCTTGAGTTACATTTTATTATAGAAATCTGACAGCTCAGGAGGCTTGATCATTCGTGAAGTTTATAATACGATATTTCTATTCTCTTTTAGCATCCAAGACAAATAGAAAAAGAGACAGATCATTCCAAGTCTGCCCAGCATCACGAGTTTTACTAGAACATTACATTATTTTTTATAGTTTAAGATCTTATTGATTGTCTTGATATGCCCTCATATCAGTTCTGTTCCAGAACAATCAGTTGTTTTTCTATTATAAGAACTGTTACAATTCCGCTCTCAATTTCAGAATAAACCTTCTGAACCTCATTGAGATAAGCAAGTAATAATGTCACACCCAAAGCAGTATCATACTTACAGGAAACACGCTGTTATTAAAGATACCCAAAAAGTCAATTATGAAAACAAGAAAAACCCAGCATTTTCATCCCTAGCCTACCTGAACGGTTAAAGGTAAAAAATGTTGTTAAGCACTTCTCTAAGCAGAAAAAAGCTGCTGTTATGCTGACCGCATGCCCAAGGCTAAGCACATTTTGCAGTACAGCGTAGAGGGTTATGCTCATGGGCCAGGCAGAAATGGCTGTGGAATGGACTTCTAGGAGACAGACTCTGTTCTCCCATGGCCAAGTATCACTAGCCTGGTTATCACTTATGGCTTAATTTGAAGCTTTAAATGGAACCCTGCTGTGCCAAATAATGAACAGATTTAGAAATATCCGTATTAAAGGAAGAGAGTTCTTTTGAAATCACATTTCTGTATCTTTCAGACAAAATCTTGGTATCACATGAAGAACAGCCAGCCATATGAAAAGTAGGGGATAGGCCTTTTTATAATTTACATCATGTTAAATTTCAATACACAGTGGTACTTATGATTTCCATTTTATAACGCACAGAGAATATTGATTTACTTGATGTAAGGTCAAATTAGAGCTCTACAAAAATTAGAATTTTTAGAAATATGTCAAGAAAATACACTCTTCTCAAAACTCAAGCTGAAAACTCGTGATCTGGCTTTTAAGAATCTACATGTGCCAATAACTTAAATTGTTTTTTCAGTGTAAAAACCAGGACATGCTTATTTATTTTAATATGACCATAATATTATCTAACAGAAGTCCACAGAACACATGAAACATTTGTCTTACAGTCCCTAGATGAACACATTATCATTTTGTTATTGTCAGTCAATACTGAGCATGTTAAATAACAACCTACGATAGAATTTAATATAATGGTTTCTCCAGTCAATTTTGGGATGAAGACTGAGATTTTCCTAATGGGATCTGAGTAGCCAAGTCCCCTGGGCAGCATGGAAGATCATATCAGCCTTAAAATTCAGCCAAGCAAGAAATTATGTCAACATAATTTTAATATTGGAAAACAATCATTGCCTTCACTACCTTAAAATGAAAATTCTTATAGAAATGTATTCTTAATAGAATGTTTTTGAGAGAAACATCCTTTCCTCAAGAGGTTTTTTTAAAAGAAATATCTTCCCCGTTCGCCTGATAACACTTCAAGATTCTCTCATCTTCCCTCTTTTTTTTTATCTTGCTAATAAAAGAGAAGGGAAAAGAAACAGAACAAAAAAATCTGACATTATTTAATTATTTTTATTTTTAGCCTTTGTCTTTTGAATCATTTAACCCCAGTAAAGTCTTAAATGTGAAGAGGACCGGAGACTTTCACAGAGAGCAGGTTAGAGATTTACTGACTGACTCACCACCTACATCACACCTTTCCTGGTCACACGAAGAAGCATTGAATAGCTAGTATGTTTTTGAAAGCTCTAGCAATGCAAAGGAAACCTGACAGCTTCACATGTGCCCCAGATATTCTCACCAACATTTGCTTAACCCAAGACAAGTACGCTAAAAAAAAATATTCCCTCCATGGGTCTCTTTTTATGGGAAAGAGAATACAGCTTTTCTGTTACAATTCACAGCATCAGTCTGCGTGAGGCTGCACCAATGTTACTCAAGTAGCAACTCTAAAGCACATTAGTTACAAAAAGATTGCTGATCCAGTCATTGACTACAGGCATCCACAAGGAAGCAAACATCTTCTTCACCTCTTTGGTGAAAGTCCTTAAAAATAAGCAGGTGATGATAGTAGTCTCACTTATTGTTGCCTTTCCTTATACAACAATCAGTCACTTTAACAGAATTCAATCTGATAAACCAACTTTTATCCTCAACTTTTCTGGTTCAATTAACTTGTAATAACTAAAACTATCAAGGCAGCTTAAAATCAGTCAGGAATGATCTTTCATGTACACTAACATCTGATTCTTGGGAAATGAACTGTAATTATTGAAAATAGCTCTCCAGTTGAATCCATATATGGATAGAAGGCAAATATATATGAAGAAGTGATTTTATGAGTACCAGGGACACGGAACAAGAAGCGTAAATTGATTTATGTGAATGTAAATGTCACTTTGCACAGCATAGCTCTCTTTTATTGATATGCGTAATAATATCTTACTATCCGCATTTTAATAATGCATAGATGTAGTGGCAGCTGTGAAACTTGAAAATTCTAAATTATTCATATGTTATTGTGAAAGTAAGCACCACACAAAAATCTGTATGTATTTATATTTATTTTTCATGTATACTATAGAAATAAAAGTATTTATATCCTATTATCAATACATACTATACTATATAAATCTTTACTTATGTGTGTTTTTGTTGAGACCCCACCTTGAGACTGGAAAAATTCAAACACCTAATTGGAGAAACAGTGTCTTCTTGTAAGAGCTTACAGCATAAATGGATAAGAAGGACAAAGGATGGAAAAAAAAGTAAGCCTTGTTATGATCACTTTATGGTCTAGAACTTAGGCACTGAGGAAATAAATAAATTTCGCCACACCACCACAAGAAGCCTCTGACAGAACTAAGAATCAAACTAGATCTCCTAAATTGCAGTCTTGTGCTTTAACCACATGGCCAAAAATGCCTGTAAAATATTAAAGGATTAGTAGGAGACTATGTTGTGACTTAGCATGAACAGTTGCTAATATAATAATTGAGTTTATTTTGCATATCCATCTTCCGAACTGCTGGGCATAACAAAACTGTCCAGGGAGCAGGTGACTATGCAAGTGTATTTCAGATACAACTTTTTTAACCACTTTTTAATTTATTTTTTTTTCCGACTAATCTTCCTGAAAGTCACTTAGTGCTAATGTGTTATTGTTGATTGTTCTTGAGAGAGAGAGAGAGAGCGCAAAATAGATTCTAGATTGATGAAAAAATAATTTGCCTGAAGACAGAATACCACAGGTAACAAGATTGCCTCTTAGAAATCTGAAAGACCTTTAATTCTGGAGAGAAGAAATAAAAATAAAAGGGGAGGATTCTGAAAGGTGAATGTAATCCACAACTGTCCGTTGTACCACACTACAGATTAAAACATGAATAGACACATTTGTGATTAACTTATTAGCAACATTAAATACAGCTGCTAAAACACTGCTTAGCTAATCTTTGAGTATGTTACATTTGAACTACATTGCTGAAATGTTATTCCAAACTATGGCATGTCTTGTGGGCATCATGCAGATTAGTCCATGTTAAAAGCATTATTGAAAAAGTGACGAGTTGTACTAAAATAAGAAGATAAATAAATGGAAAAAGCCACTTCTCCCTCTTCCCTGTCACACACACAAACCAAGACAAAGCACAGAGGAAAAAAACCACACCTCCTTTCAGAAACAGCAATGTTAAAAAAATTAGGAAAGTTTAGTGGTGCCACACTGCAACAACAAATAAGGCTCTCCAAAGGGCTTTCCCAGGGCAATATCCTTTTCAAAGAGCAATAACTTAATATACAACGGGCAGAATGACCTTTGGGCCACTGGACTATGCAGAAGGCTATCATTGTCTACCTATACTGCACTACCCTACGATTTACCTCTGCCTAATATCTATTCCCTGAAACAAAACAAAACTGATGCCAGGGTAAGTGCCAAGGACAGAGGTAGATGCCACATCACAGTGCTGCATAGTGCCTAACATGGTATAGAGAAGCAGGGTCTGAACAGACGTGTTGGTAACAGTGAGGTCGCTCCCAGCCTAAATGTGAAAGAATCAACCAAACCTCTCCACTGACAAGGGCACAGTCAGACAGAAACCAGTGCATGTCAGAGAGGAGCACCCGGTATGGCTCTATTGGGTTAAGGACTCTGAAGAAACCAACTGAGACACAGCCAGGCATGGTGGAGCTGGGCAAGCAACTGTACAAAATACACAGTCCATTGCTGCAGGTGAGCTCCACTATTCTCCATAGACAGGATCTAAAGCCAAGTCACATCTGAGCAAAGTCCCTGTCTAACACTATCCTGACAAATCAGCCAGTTTGCTCCTGAGGTTTCTCTTGGCTTTGGCTGTATACACTTTGAATCCCTCTGTACAGACTTTAAACCAGAGCAAAATTTTACTTACAAAAAATAGAAAAAAAAAATATAGGAGTCATGAAAAGGCTGGGTGTAACCAAACTTAAGATAATGGGGGTTTTTTGTTTAATTACTGTGCTGGTAGAATGTGTTACTGTACCTTTTTAGTACAGTGCTGAGAGTATGAAAAAAACACCAAAACTACACAACAGAAGTGTAGGAGAAGGAGCAATAGTAACCAGATGCTGAAAAAAATGTACAAGAGTATCATTTGTGGCACTGTACAATTATCCTCTACAGTCTCAAGTCTCGATTTCCTCACTAGGACAGTGTAACATGATTGCCATCTATAAAAATCACAGTAGTCTTGTTTTTGTACGTATTTCATTCCTCCAGATTGTAGCTCTTTTTAGCCAAAATCACTTCTTTAACAGCATGCCACAACAGAGATTAACTCCTCCCACATACATCACTACCATTCTGAGTTACGTTGCTGCCTGTGGAGAGCATGAAGTGTAACATACTAATAATAAATTAATACGAGTAACATTTTAAATCTTGTAGCAAATACTTTAGCAGTCATTATTAAGCATTCAGTTCCGCAGTAAAGCCTCCTGTCTTACAAATGAGAGGGACTGCAGATCTTGCAGTGGGGATAGGTTTAGTGTTGTCCTCTGATTTTAATGCTTAACTGAAAGATTTCTTTGTGAAATCATTTTGGGAAATTTAAGCAGAACTCACCACAGAACTAGATATGTTTCTGAAGGGTCCAGAGGCAGCATCCATAAAACACTGCAACATGCAATTCTTTAAAAGTGGCTGATGGGCCACCAAGGCATTACAATGAACAGGAAAACAAAACAAAACAAAAGTCTATTTTGCTCTTCAGGCTCAGCAAATAACTAAACTGACAGTTAAGAAAAGTGATATCTACCCTTGAAAAACATCTATCTCTATTTCCTCTCTTGTTCAAAAGTTGGTGTAAAATACATATAGATGTTTTCCAATTAGCAGAGACAACCTACCCACTTATGTCCAATGCATTCTTACGATTAACCAAAATTCCTATTACCAGCATACAGTACTAGGGAATGCATACAACAGCCTAATGCAGGCCCTTGCTGATAAGGGTGCTTAGTTTTTATAAGCAGTATTAAGGCATTTAATAAAATCTCTTACTCTTTCCTTCACCAGTAACCATAGCTTAATGGCAAAAATTATTAAACTTGTCATATAACCGTTTGATGGACTTTACATATTAACTTCTTTTGCATGTACGCTGACTCCAGTAGAAGAAACAGTGTGATCTGACATTGTTATAACTCCAGCCTTTTCCAGCTCTCTCCAAAACATTCTCCTTCCCTTTCATAAAAGCAACAGATTTTGTAACTTTTCTGCCTATCTTCCTTTTCCAGATCAGCTCTAGTCCTATCACAAAATTTTGTGATTTCTGCTTTTAATATTTTTCCAAGATAAAAGTTCACCTTTTATTCTTGCTATTATTTTTTGTCTCACACAGTCATTTGAGGAATTACTATATTTTGATTCCCTGACTTCATTTTTTCTCCAGTCTTTTGTGATTAAACTTCTCAAAAGCCTCTTGAAATGTAAACAAGCTATACGGTCTGACCACTTTCCTTATCTACTGCTGCATGGATTTCTTCCAAATACTCTAATAAATAGTGCAGCATTATTTTCTTGAGTTGAATATGTGATGATTAAACATCACCACAATGAAGACTCTCAGATCATCAATTCTCACATTTTAACTGTTGAACATATTTTACATCAAATTTAAGGAAATGTTTTTGAAAAATATTCATATACATCCAATTCAGTGGATTTGGACTGTATAGGAGACATGCACTAAATGGGATTTAATTTCTGGATATGATAAAAACCCATTAAAATATAGAAATTAAAAACTCTTAAACAGATGTAATATCCACTTACTCTCACACACATGGAAACATAGGTGTCTGCATGTGTATGTAGAAGCATATCACATTTTGTTCAACCATGTTTGTCAACAACCATTCATCTTGCAATATGAGAGTTTATTAAAGGGAAATATATGCTCTCAGACTGACTATGAATTTTTAACTAATGTCATAAGCTACTGTTTCTTCTTTGCCAGAAGGAAGGAAAGTTGTTGGCAGTTGTTCTTAATTCTCATTTTATGGAGGCGCAGTGTCCTAAAATGCAAAGATTTTGCTTCTTCCTCCTTTGATTATACAGTAAACTATATTACATCCATATTTACTTCTTCCCCCCTAGCCTGTATCAAATGTTACAGCTGAAATACATCTCTGACAGAGATCTGGACTCTAGGCCTTTTAAAGTGAATTGTTAGTCTACTATTCTTATTTTTGTGGAAGGAGACGCATTTTGCTATTTGACATCTGGCAGTCATTTAAAGCACTAACAACTCCTCATTCAGAGCAGCACTTATACCTGATTTGCTTTCAGTATTTTCTTGGTCTAAATGCCACCCTATCGCTTTTCTTGGCAAAGAAAAAAAAAATTCTATTGGGTGGGGCTAGATTTCAACTGCTGGATTTTCTTTATACTTTGTACTAAACCAGATCCATAAGAACTATCTCATGTGTAAAATCTGTTGTTTATACAGATCTGCAGCTGGTTCTGTCCCAGTTGCTCGAGAGTGATACCTAAACATAAAATAATCTCTGTATAAACTGTGGGTTTGTAAAATACGTAAGCGTTCTGTGTTTGTTCAGTCCAGATCACTTGCTGAAACCGAAGATTATGCTTGGGTGATAACCATCATGTATCAGTTCAGATGGGGATTCAAATTCTTCCAAAGTTTAATTATGCTTAAGTCGCAAGGACATGAGATGAAGACAGGTTGGGTAGAACTTTAAAGTATACCATCAGCACATACAAAAACTAACCCACGGTAACCGTGCTTCCTTGAATTCTGTCGAAGTCAAGTGAAGTAAACAACTTTTAAATACATACCTAATTATGAGATTGCACCCTTTGAATCATTAGAGCTGCAATCAGGAGCAATGCTTCTTTCGTGCTTACACAGAGCAATGATCCTGCTATAATGATTAACTGCTGTGAAGGGTAACACAAGGTAAGGTCAAAACATTTTTCAAAAAAACCTAGGCAATGAAATACACACGGCTACTTGAATGACACAACTTGTCACATTAAGGGTATTGACTTCAGTGCAAAAAATAGGTAAATCAGTAGTCATTTCAGTTCTGGTACAAGGTAAATTCGCCAACCGGCTATAAAACTCCACTCTGACATAGCATTTAGGGCTTTGGGGTTAATCTTAGGATAGCAGAAATATTTTGGTTACGTCAAGGTTTAAAAAAGCATCTTTTTATATGGGAAGAGACTGCCATGGGCAACCTAAACAAAATAGTACCTGAAAAAAAATTGCAGATGCGGTCTGGTTTTAATGTCTGCTTTATAGGAAACCCAACCAGAAAGGTTGGTAGTAGGTCATTTTTTGCAAATTGATTATTTTAGATTTTTCAGTGCTTTCAATCTGATATACCTGTAAATATTGCAAGTCTACTTCAGCTACATAGATTACCACTTACTAGAGCACATTCTCAGCTCTTAGTAGAGTTCAGTGATCAGAAATAACACATACAGCCTGGTAAAATTAATTCTTTCATTTCTGATCCTTTCCCATATATTCTGCAAGCTCCAGAGACAAGGATCTCCTCTGAATTAGATGCCACTCTATAAAATACAAGGGTCCATCTCCTCAGGAAGATATGTCATAAATGACCATGTCAACGCAGCACTCTGCAATGGAGTAGCTCCCTGCATGATGAGCTCCAATACAAAATTCATCTTTCCTCAAAGCTACAATAGGACTGGTGCCTTGTCCTCAAAGAGTTTCCCTCTGAACTCAACAACTGCCATGGAGTATGTCCACTACAAGCAATAAACATGTTAGGTCACCTCATACGTAGCAGCATGATCTTGCAGAAGTTTAACATGTACTCTTAAATCCATTCATACCATAAAAAAGTGAGAATCCTCGAAATTTATCACTCTTTGAATCTTCAAAGTTTCTTTCTTTTTACCTAGCTGACTATTCAAAGGAAGAGAGTATAGCTGTTCTAATTAAGACCTGTAGCTTAATTTGTGTCAATCTTCTCTTCCAGATCCCATCATTTCAATCCTCTTGGTGTTCTTTCTATACTTAATTTTTTTTTATAGGAAATCATTGCAAAATACTCTTTCTGTGTTATAAGACCATTTGGAATACATGTTATTTATCCAAAACCACAGAACTTGTTCAGTCAGGAGTATCAAGGTTCAGGTGTGAGGATATGTTTTCTAGGTGTTATAGTGTTGGAAGTAGGATAGAGGCGTGCTCTTCCACAGGTAGTGTAACTTAACTCCACTTCAGCTTCATTATTCTTACAAGCTTTTGGTCGCCAATTCTCCTGTGATTGCATGAAGCCTCTATTAAGGTCTGTGGTAAGGCAGTGCACTTACATTTCTTTCTATAGCAATAATAAATATTATTGGTTGCCTTTACTGTTGAAACTAGAGTCCTAGACTGTACCTCTTCTAACTCTCCACAAAATGACACCCACAGTGTGCAATGGCCTTATTCCACTAGCTTACCTCTGTCCATACTTGCAAACCTTTTGGATGAGATATTGGTATATCTTCCAGCTATGTTCTCCCCACCTGCTGGAGTGATTTGCAGGAGGGAAGAAGCTGAAGAGATCAACTTTTTCTTTCTGTTTCCCAGTTAAGTTCAGAGTTGAGGTTACTTGGGTGACAACTATACATTTGGAACATGTCACAAGCTTAACAACTTTTTATTTTTCCTAAAGGATACTCAGGTTTGCATTTACAGGATTTGAAATACTACAGTATTTCCCTAAGGATGCAGGTAAGGGGAGGAAGGACTGAGGCAATAAATAAATAGTCTCAAAAGAAAAAAAGGAGGGAAAGAATATGTCTTTGCTAACCTAGAGAATTTTGGGATCAGGTAGATTGTTTTCTATGGGAATAACAGAGTCAAGATTACAGTTGAGTTCTCTCTTTGGGGATTTTGAATAATCTCAGGTGGCTGTGGTTAATTCTGAGTTTTTACTTCTCAGTCAGCAGCTGGCACAATTTCAAATGACAGAGATATACACCTCTCAAATAAAAATACGAGATTGACCATGATCATCAACACATTGCAAATACAATTACAGAAAGAGAAGTTCAGTACTTGGATCAGAAAGAGCACAATATCCTGACATGGCAAATGTGCCTGTTGGGACAGCTGCTGCACCTGACAGCCTCTCCTTTGCCAACTAGTGTCTGCCTCTTGTCCTCTACAACCCATGAGCTCAACCCTGCTTGCTGCCCTTGATACTGTGATCTGTGTCTGTTGAGACGGGGCCAGGCCATCTGCAGCAGTTCTGCAGGCTGCATTTTCAGAAGTCCTCAGCCCTCACAATAGAGTCCTGATTTTCTAGAGTCTGGCACTTATTCAGCTGTCCTACTGCAGCGTACCAAATTTTCAAAAATGCTTGGCCATGAGCAGTTCCTGTTGACATTAAGCATGCCTGTGTGTTTATCCACAGCTGCTGCCTCTTTTGCAGGTCTGTTAAAACATCTCCTTTCCCAGTGCCTGTGTCAGCACAATGACCTATCACTTTGCCAGGGACATCTTTAGGATGTAAGGTTAGACGACAGGAGGGCAATCACAGTCCTAGCCAGCTGGTGGGGACAGTACTGCTTTGCTGGTGTTCTGCTAGCAAAAGTGGCACAGACCCAGCTGCAGAGCAATCTCTCACAAACCCTCTCACAGCGACCTTTGGGGGTGGAAGGTCTCAGGACTCTCTTCCCAGTGCTCTAAAATGAGTAAGACAGATCTTGGGGCCGGGGCGGGGAGAGGGGTGGAGGTGTGAGGGGGTGGGGGGAGCAATGCAAGCTTGAATTCCTATGTGTGAGTCACAGGCTTAGCATTTCAGAGTGTACATATGGGTCTGTAACCAGCAGATAGGAGCAGTTAACACTGACTGCCTCTAACCAGTTGCACTTTTGCTTGTTATAGGAAGACTTGATGACATTTTGTAAATGGGTGCTAACCTTGAGATGATTTGCCCAAGTTTAGCCCCTCTTTGGAACGCCCCATGCAGATTTCCTCAGACTTGTCCCAGGGACAGAGCTCACAGGACTCTCCTCAGATTTCTGAACATTGCTCAGATAAAGCCAACTTCTCCAGAAGTGAATCTGGATGGAAACATTATGTGCAGACATAGAACAAAATATTCGTATTTTGTAAACATTTTCACTGTATTTGTTAGCAGTGAGATTGCCACCTCCCTGAATAGAAGTACAAAGAAGTAAAGCTGAATCCCTAACTCCTCATAGAATGAGCACAGGCAACTCACCTAATTGTTTAGAGAAAACATTTTTCTTAAAATGGTGCCTCTCAACCTTCACAACACTGAATGTCATTCCCTTCCAACTGCAATTAGCATCAGTTTGATACTGCAAGTGTAATGGTGACTTGCTTTCATACCTTTTCACAATGTGTTGTAGTTTGGAAAATGCCAGTCTAACCATAAGCAACAGACAGAAAGTGTAAGTCCAATCTGAAAAGACTAAGTTGGCATGTATATGGAGAAAAGTCTACCATAACATGCCACTACAACAACTGAGCCAGGCTGGATGAGAACAAAGTCTGCTGAGAGGCAGAAACACTAAACTACAGGGCATAAACAACAACAGATCACTGGGTCATCTGAAAATACCTAAACCAATGTTGTCTTCTAAAAAGCCATTTACTTGCCTTCATTTTTGCATTTTCAAAGGTTATCCTTTCATACAAAAAGGAGCCTTTTTACAATGATTACTCTGACAGTGTCATTTTTAAGTTTCACAACATCCCATGCTGTTATGAAAAACAGTGCACAGTTCAAAAGGAAGGAATGTTTCTATCAAAGCGTTCCGCACACAAAGAGTACAGAGCCCAGCATGGAATAACTAATGACTCAAACTACAGCAATATTATTTTTTTGAAGTTTTTCAGCCTGAGAAGTATTCAGGTTTATCAAGCTGTGATCCAAATCTTTTCTATGCATACAGTGTCCCGCTGTCTGTCTTAATACTCGATTCTTTACTAAGCACCTCACATAGCAACACAGAGGTATTGTTTTTTTAAGGGCTCCCCATTCAGCACCATCAAAAATATGGCTTCAGAAATGCCTTTACTTGTAGCATGTATTTGCTGATGATTGCTCAAATGAACAACTAATAAATGGTGCAGATTGAAAAACAATTATAGAGGATAGTCCTTTCAGGATAAGGAGCTTGAAAATACTCACCAGTTTGAAGGGAGCTTCAATAGGTAGGTGCCTTTCTGTGCAGATTATAAAGGAAGCAGGAGCTTGAGAAACAGAGGGAGGCTGTTCATGCAAAGAAAAGCTGGGGGACGTGCTCTGTCTAGTGACCATGCAGGTTCCCATTTGTCCTGCCAAAATCAGCTCTAAAAAATTAATTTATTTCAGTGATAACCAAATGTAGTAAAGCTGTAAAGATTGAATTTTGTGCTTAAGCTTGTTTTCAGACCACATCAATTGTAGGTCAAATGCTAGAACTTCACGCTCAACTCTGGCACCACATTACCTGTCTAACATGCTCAGTTACATTTATGTCTGGAGAAAAAAGAAGCAATGGTCACCTCTACTTACTAGCCACAAACCATGCAGATGCTCTTCCTTGAAATATCTCCATGCTTTTTCTCACGACATTTGCTTTCCATATGTGGAGTTCTGAAGGTTTATCCAAAACTCGCTGAAATCAGTGCAATCCTGCAGCTTCATAAAACTGTAAAAGAACCCTTTCTTAGTTCCTTGCAACACTTGTGTGAGCAACTAGAAAATTACTCACATGATTACTGTTTACAGGATCTAGGGTATTGCTCTTACTAATGGTCCCTGGCACAGTATTTCTGCGGTGCAAACAAAGGGTGCTGATGTCCAGCTTCTTGGGTTGACTGAACAGGTTTACTTAATATATGAAGTTATGCAGACATTCAAATACACTAATTACATGACTAAGTACACAGTCCTGAACTGTCTCTGGTTAGATAACAATCATTAACTATATTATATGAGGAATCCAGGAAAATAAGATGGTCTGTCAATCATTGCTTTTTTCGTCATAACCTTTGTCCGCTTTGGCTAACCCGACTAGTGTCTTCTGCAGCAGTTTCGTGGCATCAGAAAGCTTTTACTACTATGACATGTCAATTCTATTTCATCTGATGGCCTATTTCTACACTGACTAGCAGAAATTTAGAGGAAAAGTATTACTGAGTCACAGCACTTACAAAGGTGTCAAACAAAGAGAATTAGCCCTATATTTTTAGCTTTTTAGTCACTGTGTCTTTTCAGCATTAAAAAGAGCAAAAGCAGCAATAAAGTTTTGCAAATGCTAATCTAATAGAGAAAGGGGACTTAAAGGAAATGTCTTTAGTTGTAGTTTATGAAAACATAAAACACCAACATTTTGTTGCTTTGTTTTTTTTCATACCCAGCTCCACAAAAACAGAAACAGGAGATAAAGTTATGGATTCCAAGAGAGAAAGTAGAAAACAGACTCAAACTACAGATAATTTCTTCCCTGCTTAGTTCTTCCTCACTCCCCTTTTCCAAACAACCACGCTTTTTATGCTGGAACTCATTCCAACAAAGGTCAAAGAGATCACAGACTATTGCGCGATTACTTACCTAGATGAGGAAATGTTCCTTGTTTTGCTAACATGCTATTTCCAGAAATACAGGTTCCGTTTCTACAACAGCATTAAAGCAACAATTGTCAGAATTGTTTTCTTATTGTCCTGATGTTCATGTACAGCGTGCTTTAACTAGCAAATAAACAATTTATTTTACAGAAAGCTGCACTGATCCATGTGACATAAGAGTGGTGCCCTACCAGCATCTCATTCCAGAGCTGCAGCAATAGTGCACTACTAAAAGTGTTTCAGAAGTTTTTAGAAATGTTTTAGAGTCACAAGTAATCAAATTGTGGAAAAATAATCCCTCACCTGTGGCTTTAAAAAACAATGGCATTTCAGACAAAATTAATAAATATAAGGTTGACATGACTTCTAGGAATTTATCCAATCTGGGGAAAATAGGTGAGCTCAGAATGTAAGGATATACTAAACAGATGTAACAAGATGGTCAGAAATTTTACATTACTGGAGACCACAGGAGGCTACATGCTCTTTCTACATGCTATATGCAAAGCCATATAGGCATTATCAGCTAGAAATTCCTCCCCACATTGGCCTACAAGCGTTTGTAGTTGCCCTTCTCTGTTTTCAATGTACCCTGTATTGTTTCCAGTACAGGGAACAAAATTAAATTTACCCCTGTACCAGCAGAAGAAAGGATGTTTATTTCGTTTTACATGCAGTGAAGCCTTGGAAAGGAAGGCTGGATACTCAGCATACTGGAAGCAATCCAGAGGGAGGACGTCTCCTGAGGCTAATGCGATTATGATTCCATTTTGGTTGGCTGTGGGAGTAGAAGGTATCGTCTAACTGCAAGAACTGCTAGGCAAAGGTTATGATCCTAAGTCTATATAGCATTTTGTACCTCGAACTCCGATTTTGTTAGTAAGTGAATTTGTACGAGAGAAGTTAGAAAAGGGGAACTGTCCTGACACTGACAGATCTGCAAGCAGGGCAAGTGTTGGGAGTTCAAATACACAGTCTTAGACAGAGAGAACTGCTGCATGAGGATATACCTCTGAATTTCTGCAGAGCAGCTTGCTGAATCAAGGCTGTGAGGTAGTTTATTTCATGGATTATACATGTATTTAATTAAAATTCTAGGTAAATATTTGCAGCAATAAGTTTTTGATGTACTGTAAAGTTACATTGTATTAAACATTTATTGCAATCATATGAAATATTCCTTAAGTTAAATATTTACTGTTATTTTCAAGGTATTGGTATTGAGCTTATTATAAACATGGCACCAATGCAGAGCCATCTTTCTCAGAGCAATATACTTCTTCGAGTTGCTTTTAGACTTATTTCCTGATGGATGTTTGCCATTAATGCACTATGACATTTTCCTTCATGAAAAGAGGCTCTAGCCCGAGCCAAGAGAAAGTAGTAATTTAAAAGATAGTTTCCACTGTGCTCAGCATTCTCACAGTAATAATAGTTTGTCCTTTTTCTTACTGCAGCTACTGTATTAAATATTTATATTGACTTTTATTTTGTAAACAAAGAAACCAAATTAGGCTAACACATGAAGCCTACGATGTGTTTTAATATCTCCATGTGTTTCATGTTGTGGCCTTTTATGCAATTGATTCAAAGGAACATGTTAAATAATAAATAATATTTTTTAAATTACATCAAAGTATTTTTGTTTGTTTGCTGGAGGAGATAATTCTTTTTAAAAATAAAAAATAGAAGTACATACTGTAGAGAATATCCAGTCCCTAACTATTTTATATGCAGTAAAGGTAGTGAAATCACCAGTAAATATTTGGCTTTCCTAAAGACAGCATGATTGTCAGAGACCTGTGGAATTTGACCTAAAAACCTCAGCATGTTAGGACTAGAGAAAGCGAGAAAGCAAAAAAGCTTTTGGTCCCACAATTTGTGTGAGAATTTCTTCCTGATCAGCAGTTGAACAGTCCAACCAACCTGAAGGTGCTATTTGTAGGATAACTGCTCCCATTTACTGGGTTCTTTATATTCCCCATGTTATCTTGGGAATTCTAGGAAGTTTGTTTCCTAGATAACGCTTCTGCTGCTTGTGACTGCACAAAATAGTGTGTTTTGGGTGGGAAGCACCTACTGTGAGTGCTAGAGGTGGGGTGTTAAGGAAGGCTATTCACTTGTCCAGACCTTATAATCCTGGGATTTGAACATGCCTGTTTCTTTGGCGTCTTTTGCACAGTAGGGTTTCAACTTGATAAGTGTAACTGCTCTGCATTTCACCAATGCTTTGGCACCAGTGCTAACACAGTCATCACTTCACAAGGCTTTATAAAATGTCTGACCTTTCTTAATCCATACTTTAAACCAAGAGCACTTAGAAGATGTCTTGCTGTCGGTTGTCTCAGTCAACCCTTTAGTGCAGTTCGAAAAGCTGGATTTTTTTTTCCTTGATTATCTGGGGTATCTGTCACTAAAAGGCAAAGGAAATAAAAAGATCAACCAAAAAAAGTAATAAGGACAAACCAAGGAACTGAAGAATTTATTATTCTTCAGATAAGGTCAGTAAGGACTATCAATGCTCCAACTGTTATCAGAGAAAATGTGCTTGCATTTTCCTGTCTAGTTAAAGCTGTCAGTGGTCATGACACAATGCACATTGCTCAAGCTCAGTTATCAACACCACTAAGGCAGACTCCTATATTTTTATTTTCCTGCTTTAGCCTGACAGTGGTCTTTCGCTGTACATTCTTTAGATTTTACACACATCTATTGGACGTGTCAAACATCAGTTTGG
This sequence comes from Leptosomus discolor, assembly GCF_034619465.1. Taxonomy (NCBI): domain Eukaryota; kingdom Metazoa; phylum Chordata; class Aves; order Leptosomiformes; family Leptosomidae; genus Leptosomus; species Leptosomus discolor. Next base: position 45,329,807 of record NC_141397.1, read on the forward strand.
TGTTCTTAGATGTGTTTTCCTTCTCTTTTCAATCTGCTTCTTAGTGAAGTATTGAAGCAACTGCCTTTACATGTTGCTCCAAAGTTGACTTGAAAGAGGAAAATTAAACTGTAATTGTGTATCAAACTTAGGATGAATTCATTTACTCCAGAATTAGCATAGACTATTTTTCAAGGTTTAAGATAAAGATAGTCCTGGTGTACAATGTGTGTTGACCTTGTACCTACAAAACCATTACAGAAATGCTTTCAAAAACAGGAGAAACTGTTTTTATTCAGTGATCAATAGAGATCTGAAATGTATCCTTTAGGGATGTTAGTGTAATAGTTGCCTGAAAATCCTGCACAACTTATCTAAAGAAGTAGTCTTAAAGTTCTTACATGTCTATTGGTACAAATTTGGAGTAATTGGAAGGAGAATTTCAATGAATGCTCTAGTCATGGAATGACTTCAGGTCACTTGAAAAAATCTGTGTTAGTTTTGACGCCACATATGCACATTCAGCTACCTTTGTGGTTTCTAATGAAGTCATAACCAATTATCTCCAGTTGTAAAATATTGTTTGAATTCCCCAAGCACTTGTTGATGGCAGTTGGTTCATCTTGCTCAGCATTCTCTTTGATACCATTTTGCTGACTCCCACTAATTAAATGAAGCCTCATTTCCCCTGCTTATATAAAAGTCAATCCTGAAGGCTTCATGCACCATTCAGTGAGAGCGCACTGGATTGTGTTTTATGGTGCTTTGTGTGCTTTTGACCCCAGCTAATCATTGGGAAGATCTAAAGTTCTACAAAGTCTAGTGGGTCCCTTAGTTCTGGTCCTGTATTGTTTTGGAATAAGGAAAAGTAACAAAGTCTGTGGGGTGATAGAAAAACCCCACAGGGCATTTCTAGAGGGCTTCCTGGAAGTTGGGGGATGCAGAAGTCAAAAAGAAAAAGCAGCATAAAAGTGCAGGTCTGGAGGTTACAGTTCGGAGAATATTTAATAGAAATTAAATAACCTTATTCTTCCAAAGATGATGCCATTCAACTGCAGCAGACAGGGAATTGCACTAAGGTGTTTTGGGTTAAGTCCTACTACAGCCACTGACTGCATCCAAACTAAAAATCTGTGTCTATACCAGTAAACAAAAAAGCAATGTAAAGCAAGCTGAAGCGCTGGATCACTGGTCAACCCTATTGCTAGCGTGCTCTCTGATGCAGCTTTGTCATCTGCCTCACAAAAGTCTTCATGCTGATGGTCAGCTATACCTCGATGCTGAGACTGCTCCCAACAGCACACATGGCCTAAACCAAATCCAACCAGTGCAGCCACTTTCCCCTGTAAGGCTGCTCGAGACTGCGCTAGCAGGCCTGGCACCAGCACCCACAGATGCTCATCCCAGTGCATCCCAGCCCCTAAATGAACTGTGGCACAGAGCTCACCTACTTTCAGACAATCTGTACTAAAAAAAAAAAAAAAAAACAAACACAAACATAGCAAACAATACTGAAGACTTTGGAATAAAGCTGCATCATAAGGGATGCAAGAGAGGCCCTGGACCAAGTGCATCATAGTGTGGACACAGCCAGCCCGTGCCTGTGGACTAGGGAGAGGTCCCTGGCCCATAGTATTTGGCAATAGAGATATAGCAAAAGAATCAAAAAAGACATTGGTGCTTTTCTCTCTATAGCATATCTGGAGGTGGTACTACTAGGTTTGAATTCTTTTTACACTAAACTATTTAGGAAAGCAAAAATACTTTCTCCATCCCAACCTACAAAACAGTGTAAAAGCTGCATTCTGAACGTATGCTCAGGGAAAGCAGTCTGCACTCTGTCCTCTGCAAAGACACTGTTCATAACGTATTGCCAGTAAACTTCTGCTTTGTAATAAAGTTTCTCTAGTTAGACCTTCAAGCATTCTTTAGTTTGTGTCCAAGTTTGCCAAACAAAGAAATGTTTTAAGGAAGACAGTCTAGCACTGTTTCACCAGGAAAAATATAGATTTTTCATTTTAAAAACAACTTCCTGGCAAGGGACTGATTACTCCCTTCTCTTCCTCCTTCTGCTTCTCTTTATAAAAAAAACCTGCACTGTCCCATCACCATTAGGTTAAATCACAGATCTGTTCAACAGGAGCTAGTGGACACAAACTGTAGAAAACATGAGGACAAAGGTTTTTCCTCAGCTAAATCAAACCTACAGAAAGATAAATACACGGAATCACAGGCATTGTGTAGGTAAGGTACAGCACACCAGCAAGTTTCTGAATATATTTTTGTACAATGTTTTACAGAGCAGGCTAAAATGAGAATCATTCGTTTCTGTTGACTATTAAACAAGAATTTTTTTCCTTAAGTGGAGTGTTGCCTTTTTGCCAAGCTGCAATCTTTAGGCATTCAAAAAGAGCCATTGCTTCTGAAGAAAAACCATATTTTATTATGGAAAAAAAAAAAAAAAACACCACAAAAACTGCCTTATTATTGCTTGAATGCACCTCACAGATTTCAATAATATCATTTAGTTAAATAAAAAGTATCCTTTCTGGTCCCATGGGCTTCATTCATCCACAAGTGGAAGGAGCATCGTGAGCAGGTTTATCACATTGAATTATTTAGTGAGCTTCAAGGTCTGATCACAAAAAAACTGCTGCTGAAAATAAACTAATATGAACTGGGCTGTAAACAAGAAATTAATTTCCTGCGCTAAGTTCAAGATACTTCAGAAATGCCAAAAAAAAATTATGGACTTAGGCCTGGAACTGTTCCCTGTCCACCAATCAAGTACCTCTGGAGAGTAATTCCTTGCTATTTTGGAGCTGCAAAACAACAGCCTCATGGACTACCCTGGTATGTTACAAGCAGGGCCAGTGATTTGCTTTAGTCACTCTTTAGTCTCAACGTGTTTACACGAAACAAAATAACCCAAGACCCCTATAAGTTTACCAAACATAAACACTTCAGTGTATATAGTGCAAGAATGTTAAAGTACTTCATGATATAAATTGAAATATTAATCAATCTTGTGATCCCAATCTTTGTGTATGAATTCCATTGACTAACAGGTTTAGGTTTTGAGGTTTTTTCAGTATTTTGTTATCCATGTAAAACGACTAAGTTCCAACACACATCTCATTATGTCATTGGAAAAAACTACATATTACTAAAACATAGATTTTATACTATATATTTAAATTAAAATATACTTCATGAGCTAAAGTATATGTAATGTGTTGGTGATGTTCTTACCTTGCAGAGCACACACTTTACTTCAGATCTTTGCCAATCCCAGGGATACACACTTAACCTACCAGATAACCAAAGGGCATAGCAGGAGCTTGGATTTATTTTGTGCATGTGACACAAGCCTGAGAAAGCAGTCAAGACACTGATGTACTGGTAAATGACTTCATCTGGAGTGACGGTATCCTGGGGCACTTTGGTCTGAAAAAAATACATATTTAAGCACCAAACATCAAGCTAACTCAATTGTATGACAAGTCTAAATCCTAACACTTTTGACCACAAAAGTTTCAAGCCACAGATTTACACACAGCAAATATTTAGCTCTAAACTTTTATTGTTTTGTCTTGCTTTGATGCTCAAAAGCGTATATAGACTTTTCAGTAGTTCTGCTTTCTTGGATGCATTGGCAAAATCATTCATTAAGAGAGGAGAAGCAGCCCCACCTCAGGCAGCCCATTATCTAGATGTAGGAAATAAAGCAGCAGGGGCCAGATAAAATGGAAATGTTGTAAACTGTCTTCAAACTGATTCTTGAAATATATTTAAAGTTAAAAGGGGTCATACTTGGTCCTACTGTATTCAGAGCATATTGATGATGAATGGGATGTCAGTATGTATGCAGATCAGTATTTTTTACATATATCTGTTGTGAATTTTATATGCTTAATTCTCATTCTGGCTCATTCTAGAGTGAATTGAAGAAGGAAAAGTCAAGTGCAATGATAAATTGCATAAGATACAGTGAAGAGTATTCACTACAAAAGCGCTAATAGGGAAACCATCACGTTCCAAACACTTTTATAACTAAGCCTCAAGGAAATAGCTCTTACTGAGCAATGTTGTTATTCAACATTGAACTCAACATCAGAAACATTGACAGTCACGCAGTTCCAGCAGTGCTGATAAAGTCATTCTTACTTTTGGCCAGGTCGTGGCCCCAAAATAATGTCATTGATACTCACAGGTAAACTTACGACTGTGGAGGTAAAAGATAGTGCTGTATCTACTATATCGCAATTTCCAACCCTGGTCACTTTAGGTACTCAAAGTTCAACTTGCCTGTAACAGACAGAGTACTGCACTAGATCCACTTATTGCTTCCCAGTAGGTCCCAAATAAGCACAGCATACTCCTACTGTCTTACCCCAGACCTTGGTCATGAATCCTGTCTCTTCCTCACAAAAGCACAAGGGAATAATATACTGCCAGGTAGCTTTGGCTGATCCTAATGATATTGTAAAAATAGTTTTTGTTCATCCATTCTAGATAATACATACTATTGGCAGTCTTAAAATGCTTTGTGATATGAAAAACACATTCAGGTGAAACACAGCAAACAGTGAAATTGTATTAGCTTAAAGAATGGTTTACTTAATCCTCAACTATCCAATCTGACACATTAGGTTCACTCTAGACTGTTTTTCAGAAAATACCAGATCTAGCCTTTTCCCCAAAACTAATTGTTGGAATCTCTTTTTTGAGAGCCATAAAAATTCACCTTGCAGAAGTCAATTTAGAAGTGAGATATTAGTTCTTGTGTGAAAACAATGGTGCTCCTTTTCTGGAAACAAGTAGAATAATGCATGTAATAGAAGGCTTAGTAATCTAAGAGAGTTCATTAATGCAATAAATTAACACAGTTCATTCATCCTGTATTGTCCTATAAAGTCCTTGATTTTATAGTGATGTGATACTAAGAGCTGCCTTGATTTTTCAGGTCAGAGTGCCAAAGCTGACTAAGAAACGTGATGACGCTGTTTAGAGAGTCTTTCCAAAAGCTGACTGGAGGACATTGTCTCAAAATAGTTTGGAGGAAACCAACTGTTAGCAACACTTGTAAGTTTTATTTCTTAACTGAATAACGTCTAAAATAAATATGTCACATGCATAAAAATAATAACAGAAACCAAAACTAAAGCTGAAGATCAGGATAAAGAGTTTCCTACAGCTTTCTGCCAAGCTGCTTTACTCTGCTTTCCCTGGAGTTCTCACTCAATGATTCTGTGCCTTGAAATATGGCGCTTTTCAGAACATTGACTTAGAATAATAATTGCAATTAAAATATATTCTGTTGATAAAATGAAATTTCTTGTGTTTTGTATCCGTCATATCCTGAAACAACCACTAAACTAAAAAGAACCTTCTCTGCACTCTCTACCCCAAAAATGTTCTTTTTTGTTTGCACAGCTTAAAAGAGATAACTGTGCACTTGACTGAGTATTTAATATCAGGAAAGTTTTTAAAGTTTTCTGTTGCAGAGAAGGGATTGCTCAGAAAGCTCCATCATTGCAAAGATGCATAACTACATGAATTACTTGCCAGCAATAAGAAAGGGGGAAATGTTGGGTGAAATTGAATGAGATAGAGCAATGGAGGGAAAAAGGAAGCTGCTGGAAGATAAATGAGCATTAAAAAGGTCTACTTGCTGCACAGACGGCTGCAGAACCAATACTAGCAATAATGACGGTAGCATACAAATATTGTACTTGTGCAGAAATGCGAAAGAAAGACTGCACTGTACCTGTCCATGGGGGCCAAGGCTTAGGTAGAGTTATCAACCTCGATTCAAAACTTTTTAACATTCAAATCAAAGTGAAAGGACTATCTTGGACATATAATAGAAACAAAACTTCATTCTCAGCTGAATCTAGGGAGCTTTGAATAGAAAGTATGGGTAGAGAAGCCAGAGAGGATTTTCTTGCTGGTATAGGCCAAGATTTCAGGGCTACACCAGATGGTATCTGTGTGTGGAGCACTATTATTACTCCTCCATACGGCCCCTGATCCTGGCCCAGGAGCACTGTGAGCACCTCAGTCCTTGGGTTTTGCATACAGGCATAAAGCACACCTAGGTAGGTGCTGGGAGATGAGTTGATGCTCTATATCTCGAGGTTATTAAGAGCAGACAAGGGAGCCGGGGAGGAGACTGGAAAGCTAATTGAGAAAAAGATTTCCTTTAGATGCTAAATAACCTTGAAGAAACATGATGCTAGTTGAATAGCTGATGATAACACTAAATGCTGGCTAACGGAAGGGAAAATAGTTGTAAATACAAAATGAGAGCAATAAAGTTCAGGGCAACTTGGATAGATTAGGAGCACAAACTTTTAAATAACTGCAGTTCCTGGATGAAAGAGGCGATGTAATGAGGCAATGAGAAAAGAAAATTGACGTCATCTTCTGTTACAAAACACTAAGCATGGCCCTTAGCCTTTTTATGAATAAGAGTTGCCTTCATGTCTTCCACATGCTGCTTGGTGGCAGAAAAACTTGTATGGAATAAACCAAACAAATGACACACGAAAAAATTAACTTGGGAGCGTAAGTCATTGGACTTGTGAAGATCCATTTAAAGTGCAATAAGAAACAGCAGAATAACATATTTCATATTATGAAAGATAGAAATAGGAAGGCTTTTAAGGGGTAAGGTATGTATTTGGAGAAAGTAAATACCAAAGAACATAAATGATAACACATAAGGGAGGTGGAAAAAGCTACATGTTCTCTCATTTAAATGTTTCTGTGTAAGCACAAAGTAGACCTTCAGATATCATGGAATATTCTTGTTAACAGCCCAATTAGAGAAAACACGTAGAAATTGATGGACAAAACTGAAATATAATGATATATATATAAGATTTTGTTCAGTTCTCTGAAATGTATCAGTGTGTAAGTTGAAATACTGCATCTGACAGAAGTTAATTTGGCACTAAAGTATTATGCACGTTAACATTTTACTATGATCGGTAAGCAAATCTACAGTTTCACTGCAATGGGTTGTTTTCCTAATATTGACTTTAGGTTTTTTTAGCTAATGTATAAAGCCAGTAGAAAACTGCAAGCTCAGACGCTTAAAGAATATACTAATCATGCAATTACTTATGGTGTTTGTGAAGAAATAAGAACAGACATCCATAGAAAACATCGAATAACCTTAAATTATTCCAACACTTATCTATACAGTCCATCTTTCTCCAACACCACATTTAGTTAGATTTATCCCTTCAGTACAGTAATACGAAAAGCTTTTAATTTCATCATGTTGCATAAAATTAGTTACAGTGCTTGTCAACATCTCATGTTATGAATGATGGAAAGGGACACATACAATGTTTAAAATGCTGACTGGATAAACTCCATGACTTATTAGAGCCAAATATCGCAACAGGAAAAGAAAAGTAGGGGTAAGGTTGAGAGACCCTGACCTTACTCAGTTTTTATTTTGGAGAATGTAATGCAACATATCTTATTCGTGGCTGTATAAAAAGGCATAATACATGTAGTATAAAAAACCAGAGGTTCTAATTCCAAACTAGGCATTTGACATATTAGTCAAATCCTTACAGGTGAGCAAAGGGATTTTTTGGAACGAGATTATCAACGTATTTAATGTCCTGAATGCGTATACATCATAAGAATAAACTTTAGCATTTAAAGGATTATTTGAAACATCTGGTCTTCCCTTTGATTTGGAGAGTCCACATTTGCCTTCCAGTTGTTGATCACAAACACCTGAAACAGACATGGGAGCTTAAAACCCCAGTGCCCAGCGTAGTCCTGCCTAACCTGAACTGGTTGGAGGGATGTAGCCAAGGCCACAGAGGAAGAGAATCTTTTCTAATCAGATATTGCTAGCCCCATGAAAGACAATGAGGGCTGGGATGAGGGAGGAAAGTGCTTCAAAATTGCTATTTCAGTAAAATATACGAAGTTCCCACAGATTCAGAATTAACATATTTAACTTTCTTCTTCATATGGTGTTTTTAATATTATACTTTTATAGGCTCTTCTGACTCATAAGTAGCACTACTACACATACACTATATCATACTACTGAAATCAAGTTATTAGGATTTTCCATGTTAAAAGTTTTACAAATCATTATAAAAATAAAATTAAGGCAGCTGCTGCTCCTTGCTGCTTGATACAACTTGTCTTTTCAAGTGTCCCCTATACGTGTGGGAATAAACAGTTATCAGATTTCAGAATTATGCAATAAAGAATTTCCAACCCTCAGACTACAGAATATAGATGTATATAGATGATAGATATGGATAGTCATATTCTTATCCTAAGCGAAGGGGGGGAAAACCCACCAGTTTTAAATCAGAAATTTTTAGTTTTAGTGTTAATATTCATGCGGTTCCCAGGATGTCATAGATTCTGTTTGTTAGACACTGGGACAGGGCTGGTGAATCCGTGGACAAGCATCATCAGACTTAGAAATAAAATCCTAGATATCAATCCTTCAAAAATGGATGTAATTATAATAACAGAAATAAAACCAACAACCCTGCTTGCTTCCTCTTTCTAATCTCCCATCATTTATATTGAGATATAAATATAGAATCCATTTGTGATACAAAAGATCACGTCCATATTATTGGTTTTGATTAATTTCCTTCTGCAGCAAGAAATGTACAGCTTGTATACATTGACCAAGTCCCACAGGTCATTCAGAATTGTAATTCTTTTTCTTAAGTAATGCCTTACGTACCATCATGCACAAGTGATAAACAGTGATAGTCAAACACCCAACTGGCAATTCACTTCCTGACTTTAAGGGTCAGACAGCAAGAACCCAGACTTCAGAAAAACTACACCAGCCCTCTATTCTATTTTCAGTTACGTTGATGTAATTCAGGTGAGGAGAAATTCAAATGCATCCTGAGCGGTATGAAAATGATACTACTGTGAAACAACCCACAATACCAAGTTCTATTTTAAATTGCTGTGCTATTTCAGGAATTCACAGTGGGAAGGAATGTGATGGGGAGAGTGTCATCAGTTGTGAAGGGAATTTAAAATTTCTATTTATATGTTCCATAGACAAAGTCTTGGCAACAGTATAATACATGTATCCACGTCGAACTTTTGAAAAAAGAAAATGCCAGATCTAGCATAAGTTACATGTTGTTGAAAGTTTGTCACTAACCTCATTATAAAGGCTGATACCTGCAAAACTCGAACTTTCCTTTGTAAAGTCAACTATGAGGTTTAAATTGTGATCTTTTTTGTCATCCTTCTTGTAAAGGTCACCATTTTGTGACAGCACTGCAAAATCAATTGGTTCATCCCTGACATCTGGTCCCATATAATGCATTACAACTTACGCCACAACCGTGGAGCAAGACAAATACAGTGACAGAATATCTTTGTTGGGGATTGTTAAAGTCCCAATGTTTTATAAAGAACAATAATTGATGAAGTGTGAAAGAATCAGTTCACTCATATCTTCCTGATCTCTTATTAACTTATTTCTTTGGCTGATTGGCAACTGCCCCGTTAAACAGTGGTTGTGTTATCTTGCAAAGTCAAAATCCAAGGACTAAGCTCCAGCCCACTCTGCCAAGAAAGTTTTGAATGAGGAGGTAGGAGAAGGGGCAGAAAGGGCCTTTGTTCCATACTAGAACGAAATTAAACTAAAACATTAGTACCCTCCAAAAGTTAAAGTTTTCTTTTGCTTGTCTCAATGAAACCTTCAATATTTGCAAAATGTAACTTTGAACACAGGCCTTATATGAGACAATCAGTTGTTTAAATTGAAAAATAGATTTTTGACTTTGTTTCCTCTTCTTTCTGGTATTATTTCTACCAGTAGTTCAACATGACAGCTTGGATATGTTACATGAAAGGGAATTACAGGAATTCTCACTCCTGAAAAAATATAAACTAAGTATTTCATGTAAAGAGTAACACTCATGGGAGCATAAATATCAGTTCTGTGAATAAGCACAGACAATATACTCAGAGAACTAGCTGTGCTGCTAAGAAACCTCTTCATTAAAGGGATTCATTTGTTTGGATTAGACTCTGTCTGTTGAACACAGTTTTCTTCTTGAGAGATCCTCTTCATTCACTGATATTTGTAAAGTGCAATAAAATGCTAATTTGTATCATCAGCAAACAACTGACATTCTGTTTAATCTTATTCTCAAAGCAAAAATTGTAATAGGAAATAAAATGTCATACAGCAAAGAGATAGCTGAAGCCTTCAACAAGAGGCAATCATATTTTCCTTTAGATGTTAGCTTTACCTGTGTATGACTGGTTGTCCTTATGCTCTTTCAGATATCCACAGCCTTAGCAGTCAGAAACAACAATCATTTCTGCTTCTGACAAGTTATCTCTGGCCAAGAAAGTTTTGCTGCTAAAGAAAAATATTCTAATATCTGCCTTTGATTAGTTTTCTTTAACCACTGTGCCACTACCATTTTTTTACTAACTCGCAGATAGGTCTCAGCTCACCACAAGTTTACTTCATTGCCCCAAAATCTGGCATGTTTCCTCTTGTATTAATAAAGTCAGGTATATCTTTTCCTCTCCCTGCACCAAACCTTGGAAAAGGAAATCACTCTGCTCTACTGTGCTATAGTACAAGATGCTTTTCATAGCTCTTCTAGGCTAAATACTGCAGAGTTCAAGCACAACATGGTATTCGAATTACACTAACATGTAAAAACATTTCTGGATAAAAAATACTTTATTGCCACCAATTTAAAACCATAAACATGCTTTGAATCCTATTCAATATATTCCTTATTTGTTCCTGATTCTCTCCTGTTGTTATTATTAGAAGGCATAAATTTCCAGCAAGGCTTGTGCTTGACAAGGCTCCATTATTTGCACATGACAAGGTTTATCAAAAACAGTTGGATTTTTATGAGGAGTCTTTTATGCTTCCTCCATAAAATATAAATAAATGAAAAGGATTAGATGGAGGAAGCAGAGTGTAATTCATCACCAATGTGAAGCAGAAGGAGCAGACTGCAGATGGATGAACTGAAGAACATGATGACTGGTTTAGAGGAGAAAACTACACTCTCTCTCAAACGTTGGGGAGCAAAGAGCACAATAAAGGAGCATGGACTTTTCTTGCTATTTTTAGGTGCACAAAGTACGGAATCACCCTAAAGACGCAAAAAAACATAAAAAATAGTAGTGCAGCTGTCTGGTTTTATTTGTTTGAGTTGTGTTTGTTTGTTTTGTGGTTGCAAAATAAATTAAAAGACCAGAAACTTAAAAGTAATCTGCTCCCTGTAAATAGTTAGAAAACAATTAGGAGGAAAAACCTTTTAAGATGGCACTGTCTCACTCTGTTCTCCATTACCCTCATGTCAGTCAGATCAAAATCCATTGAATTGCCTTGTATTCCTATAAAAATAAGTGGTGGAGGCAATGGCCCACACTTTTTTTGCCTAACTAAAGCAGAAAAGTCATCCTGTAATCCTAAAGCAAGCCCATGGGATTACTTCTGTCTATTGTATATGCCGTACAAAGAAAATCCAGGAACAAGGTTGTTTTCATATGCGAGTTAGGCAACTGCATTACCTTCCATGCCTCTGTCTGTGGTAATGGCATATACCAATTAGGCACATTATAATTGTAATTATTTTGATAGAATTTACAAAGTAAGCCACAAAAGTCTGATGATTTCATAAGCAAAGCGGTCACAGGCTGCAAGAATTGAATGGCTTCAGAACTGATCTTCCCAAGCCTGGTCTCTACTTTCCAGCAGAACTGAACTTCCATTTCTCTTGAAACTCTGAAATTTGGGCATTCACTTTTGGTCCAATTTAGAATGAAAATAGTTTTGCAGACAGTAAAAACTCTAATGTTTAGCATCAGTAAAGTAAATACAAAGGCCAACATGCACAAACAAAACGTTTTAATGTAACAGAAAGTCAAAATACTTATTAACTTATCAAAACAAAGTAAAAAAATACATTTATAACCATTTATTTAGGCCCTTTTTCCTGACAAATTTTATCAAAATCAATATGTTCTTACAGAATCTTTCTCTTTTGGTGAAACTGCAATGAAATACTTCTCAAAATATTACAGTTTGAAGTGGGCATTTCCAAGGACACTCCTGAAATGAAAGCTGATGGTCATCATAGAAATTCAGAGTGCAAAACATGCAGTTTTTACATGCAAGTGTTGTGTAAATACCTAGGCAAATGAATTATGAAAATACTGTATTACATTAGACTATTGCAGGGTTCTCCATATTTTTCTCAAAACAACTAGAAAGACCCTTCCCTAAGCTGATACCTTACTACCTCGTATCCTTACTTATAAAAACTTCTGCTTTTTATCTATATGAGGTGTGTCTTTCTTCCCACACCTACACAGGACTCTGCCTGTCAGTACTAAATCTGTTACCAGCAACAAAGGAGTCAGGGGAGAATGTCCTTAGAGACCAAGTGAATTATCCAGAATAAGTGTCAAAGCTTAAGTTAAAATAACAGCTTACAGAATGATGAGTACAAGATGGAGAGAGACTGTCTCAAGGAGATAAATTTGTCTAACAGTTTCTACAGTGAAAAGGTATATATTACATTTAACCAACCCTCTGATACAAGTGTGAGCCACAGTAGAAATCCAATAGAAAAACATTTTCTGACACTTTTACATCACCTCCTCAAAGCATGATTTAAATAACAAGTGTTCATATCCAAAGTAAATAAAAACTTGAATATTTTATTGTTATATTTCATTCTTTTCTTCATTTTAATATTGTCAATTTTTATCTCAATCCCACCAACTTTTATAGATGTGATTTCCCATAGAAGCAAAGCTGAATGCTTGTATTATCGTTTGCAGGATCTGCACCTTACATTGCAAATTCTTCGTGCAGTATTCTACCAGTGCTAGATAAACAGAGAAATAATTAATGGGCCACAGGAGAGATTCAGGTGCTACTTCAGGTAAATTCCTTCCCAGAAATTTCTTTTGATGCAGGCTATGTAGCATTGGAATGACTAGCTAAATCTCTGCCTTAATGAAATCTATCTTTTATTCATGAGTCTAAATCTGAATGTTTCCATTTGTTGGAAATGAATTGTGACCTTCTGGTACCTCTCCCTCTACCGGGCCACGTGGTATTTAAGTGTGTTGTATATGTCCTGATTTATTCAGCTTGTATAAATCTGACCAACTGATGATAGAATCTGACCAGGATATTCTTATTATTTGTTTTGGACTGTTGACTAAATCTTTGGCACACCCTGTACCAGATTATATCCTGCATCAAAACAGGGAGAGAAAAAAGGGAGCCATGAAATGATATTTCAATATATGAAAGAACCCCTAAATCTGATCTGTAGACATACACAAAGCAAGATCCAACTCCAGGCAGTCGGGGAAAGTTTCCTTATGTACTGTACACAAAGGCATCAGCATCGCCTTTGCTCTTGCTTCTCCTTCTGATCATTCAGAAAAACACAAAGCTGCTACAGTTTAACCCCTCTTTTGTTTCTGGCTGTAAAGCACTGATTTTTGTGAAATGAAAATTAATGAACTCTTAGGGAGGTAATGATATTTAAAGCAATATGCAACAAAGACATCTTGGAGATGTTAACTGCTACAACCTGGGATTCATTCTTCCAAGGCCCATTCAAAAGAAGCAACTGATTGACAGTCTGCTGCACACAGAGTCCAGCAAACAATAATTGTTATTCTACAGGTCACCAGAGCTCTCCTTGTGACTGGTAAAAGAGGGAGCTCAGTCACCCGTCAGCCACCATCTCTAGTTTTAGTCCCTACTGACCTTCTGTATGCCAACAAAGTGCCAGATGTGATGTCTCTGGGACATATGAGATCCCTGGGGCAGGGCGTAAAATGCAGAAGTGACAGGGGAAAGCTGATTTATGCAGCCCTACTCTCTTCACCATGTTAGACATTAGCAGATCGTGCCCATTCCTCACCTTGTACCAGAGACAAATACCAGACCCTGAGCCACCAAAAGACTGAACAGAGAAGTAAACCAGAGCAAGCTCAAGACTTCTCTGTACTGTGCACTGAACTTTACCATACCAAGAAAGCATCAGGTAGAAAGATTGATTTTGTAGCATGGACAGAGTGCATTTAAAAAACAACAGGACAGAGAAAAGGGACTAGCAGAATTTAGTGGACATAAAGGAGCACAAAGAGGCAAATGGGACATCTCTATCCCAGAGGAGGGCTAGAAGGGATCAGTTCTGAGGAGCTGCAGTTAAAGATCTTATATTTTTTTCTACGTGGACTCAGTTGAAAAGGTTTTCTAGACCCAGGTCAGTACATTGCACAATGTAACCAGTATACCTTATGACCCAAGAAACAGAGGACAGGGACTGACTCAGTATGTACAAGTTCTCCTTAGACTTAGGAATTCATTGCTTAACAGGACCAACCAGATACACAGGAAGCAGGTTTCAGGTCCTACACACATGCCTTCATCTCTTACTGCAGGAGAACTTCTGGTGGCTCTGAATCCCATGTGCAACTACTGGGCCATGTTCCCCCTCTGTACCCATCCTGCCACACTGGTGCCATACAGGTGAGAAGATCACCTAACAACTAGCCAGACTTTGAGCAGGAAATCCCAAAGCATCATAAAAATGATTGTCCTGAGTTGAGTGCCTTACGCCTCAGTCTGCTGCAAGAGCACACGAAGCAGTTGGAATGACTGTTGTGCTCTGCTGCTGAATCCTTATAACATCAGTGGCCTTATTACACACCAGGATGAGCTACCTCTGAGACTGCCTCTCCATTTGTGGCTGTGATTTGTCATGGCTTTCATTCCCAATAACAGGTTCACAGAAGGAATCAGGCAATACAGAAAAATATCTCAGACCATAGGTTTAGAAGGTGTATTTCACACCCCAGGGCTGATACAAGAGCTACTAAAAAGGTGACAATTGCAGTCTAGCTCTTAAGATCTTCCTGTATTGCTTTAATGATAACAAAAAGCAGCCTTTAGTCCAAAGTTTTGCTACTGTCTAAACGCAGACTAAAATAATCTCAAACAGGTGATAGTCATATTTTACAGGTCAAATTCTTCCCAACTAATCACACCAGATAGCAGTTCATTCCTTATGTAGTCTGTCATGTCCAGGGGTTTCCTTATCAAATGATCCAATTCATTAGAAGAAATACCAAACCAGAAAACTGAAAGGAATAATTAGGAACAAGGAATCATAGAATCATTTTGTTGGAAAAGACCTCTGAGACCATCAGAGCCAACCATTATTCTAACACTACCAAGCCCACCATTAAACCATGTCCCTAAGCACCACATCTATATGCCTTAAAAAAATTGCTAAGTTAATTGAGAGGAACATCACTATTTCCTGTCAAAAAAAATTTGCTTTTCATCTAAAAGGACTGATAAACATTTTGTGAATTCTGTACGTACAAAGCTGTATGTGGTCTGCAGATCTACTTGCATAACTAAAAAATTAGTTTTTAAACAAATGAACTGTGGTTATTTTTATTAGCGGTCTGGTAAAGTGGGATCATTTGACAAAACAACAATAAACTATTTGCTTCAGGACAGTGATTGGTCACCTTGGAAACATGATTGCACACTCAAGACATCCAGTCATGGCAAAGTCATCTGTCTCATCAAGACAGCTTGCTTTGCACATTGCTACTACTTTAAATCTGTCAAAAAACAGTTCCAAACAAGTCAACCAATGTCTAAGAAGCTGTACTCGGTTGAGAACTATAGTAATGCTCATAGTTTCCAAATAAGGATAGATTTGATTAACTTATGCTCTGTCTGCCAGACAGAAGTTGTACAAAAGAGATAACTAACACACAAAGCTTTGTAGAATATTTACACCTTTCTTAAAAACTAGCTCCCAGAATAAAAAAAAAAAAAAAAGGCTATAATAAGAATAGTTGTTCAATCAAAACATCTGTTCAGATAACACTTTACAAACTATTCAACAGCTGTTTCACAGTGACTCAGAAGGCAGCCTGCATTGCAATTTGCCTACTCCTAGAAACCCTCTTTTACATAGGCAGACTTAAGACAAAGTGAAATTGGTTCAGAGTGTGTTACAGTTTGTTTTGGAGTTCAACAGTTAGAGATCATGGCTCTAAGTCTGGTGAACAGACTGATGCTTTCATTACCTCATCGTTTTCTGAAACCTGAATGAGAACAACCCCAAAATAAAGTAACCCAAATTTAGCCGCAACAGTATTGGCCTGCTGTACATTTATACAAGTTTTTATAGTATTGGAAGTATATGTTTATATATAAAGCCTAGAGACTTGGCTTAAGAAGACAGATAAATAAATGGTATGTGGCCCCCCAAACTTTTGGCTGGAGGGAAACCAAGGAGTGCTTTGAAGTATCTTATAAAATGTAGAAAGCAGTACCTGACTCAAAGTGGGAATATGCAGATTAGAATTCCTCAGTTATTAAGCTCTTCTGGCTCACAAATTGTCTGTTTGAATGCAGTCTAAAGGAGAGGAAAACAAGAAGAGCTATACCATAAGATTGTTTTATGACACAATTGTGGAAACCATTCCAAATTCCTGTTTTTTTCTGCTAATAGAGTCTTTTTGGCATATGTTGGAAGCTATTTTTTGATAACAGTAGATTTTATGCTAATTCTCTGCAGAGAACAAATTATATAGTCATAATTTTTATAAGAATTTTAATTATCTGTCAAATTATTTTGTGTTTCACCTAGGGGAGGTGCAAGGGTATTTTTTTATTTTACTTTTGGTACTGTTCTCAAATTCCAGTTGCTATCATTTAAGAAATGTTAATGATGTTAATGAACACTAAAGTTCAGATACTTAGCTTGTGTAAATTAGCATAGTTCAGTTGATTTCTGCAGCTCCAGTGATTTACAGTTACTGAGGACCTTAAGATCCTGGCGTTGCAATTTATTAGTCTTGGCTATAATTTTATTCCATATATTCAGCTGTTTAGAAGTATTTGCAGAGTCGAGAAAAAATGCAAGATAGCGCAGCGAGCATCAATCAGTGTGAACCAAAACAATTTTTCACATTCATTTCCACTTGCATTCAAGTATTGACCATAATTTTTCCTTCTTTTTTTTTTTTTTTGGTATGATCACACACACAAAAAAATAAGTGAAGTTCAGTTTAAACCCTTCAAGTTTGCAAACAAAGCAGGAACAGGGAATTACACACGGTTTCAACCAGCAAGCTCCAACCCCTCCATTTTTGATTCGCACACCCCTACGCTTCGAATCTCACACCAATTTGTAATTTTATTATAAATCACAATACAGCAAACCTGGACTCACAACTGAGGCAATGTATTCAAAAAACAAAGTGGATGAAAACCATTATATAAACTCCTCGGAAGAATCTAAACGTCATTGTCTTTTAGCAGAACTCCTAAACAGTTGGGTTTAAGATGGTTCCTAGTTTCATCCTGTGTGATTCATCTAAAGATGTGGGTTTACCTTTATGCAGTATGTCCTAGCACACATCATGTGTTTTGCGCCATAATTCTAATCCCCAGGTCAAAGTCTACCGTGCTGACCAGTGTGACCACTGCCTTTGCTCTCTATCTGTATTTTTATCTCATATGAAGTGAGAGCTCTTCAGGGCAGGGCCTACAAGCATTTCTAAATGAGTCTGAGTTTTAATAGCAGGTCCCAGCCATCAGCATGACACAATTACCTATGAGAAAATGCCTCTTTATTTGCTCTTGGGCAAGAAGTACAGAAGAACACAGAACTTTGCTGAGCAAAATAATGACTCATCTGAAAAAACAAGTGGGCATGTAAAGACTGTTGGCTAATAATTCTGCATGAGATCCAGACTTTCTTAAAATGGTCAGCTAAAAGCATCAGAAGATAAATAAGCATAGCCTAAACAAGACTAGCTGTTCTGAAGATTGAAAAAAAATATCAGAGATATTACCCTCAGGGGAAAACAATGAAAACAATTCCACTGAAATATTCATAAGAACGGGACAAATTACACAATGGACATACCAACTTTCCTTCTACATCAGGATAAACTGAAAATGACAGTAAATTTTCTCCCTTACTCCCACCAAATAATGAAATATTTAAACCACAAAAGAAAATAAGTCATTCGGCTGTGAGGTGCTGTGAAGCCACTGATTTGACTCTGGCAGAAGAAGGATTTGAATGTAGGTACCTGAAAACTAAGGCAGATGTTTTACTCTAGGGGTTAAGGAGGAATAATGACTGAGTACACGAGCACACTCACAAATTTTGTTCTGGAGAAGCAAAAAGCAAGTTTTGAAGAAAACATTTGAACAATAGTTTTTATCAAGAAATACGCATTTTCTAATCAAAAAAGACACTCATCCAAGCCCCAAACCCGATGTTCTGCTGTTTTCGTTGTTCTTGATAATTGTTCAACTAACTCTAGTTTTTAAACACCAGAGCAGTCAGGTGCACCTCTATAGCACTTTCCAGTGAATGGCTTTCTAGAAACTTGAAAGTTCCAGTGCCAATGTTTCTGAGTGAAGACACCTATTGCTGAAGGTTTGAGGACCAGAGAAAGAAATCAGGTCTTAGGTCTGCTAGTTTGGAGCTTTTTGCTTGAGTGCCTTCCACAAGACCTTTCCTACCATAAAAAAGGTGCAGGGCATCATCAGATACTATAGGATGAGCCAGGTATGGAGGAACTGATATCTGTGCTGCTACATTTGGATACACATAATGAGGCTATAAGACCTCTGCCATATTCTTGACTGTGGCAACACTGGATGGGGCTGGAAGACTTAATATGAAATTATTGCCTTACACTTAGTGGAATGTCATTGCATTATTTGTTTGTGTCAGAAAAGGCGATTAATTTACTTTTATCACCACAATTAGCTTTTCTGAAGAATTGTTAAAGTTATATTTAATGTTTTAAGTCCCCAGACAAAAAGCTAGAAGAAACAATGATTTCTCTCGCTCTTTTTGTTGCTTTAATTTTCGAGTCTTTATCCCTGCCTGTGGCAGGCTGTGGTAATATAAAGTGTATCGGTTCTCTCAGTGCTAGGATACTTTTAAAAAAAGAAACATAAGAACACCAAGAAGAATGTGCTTAGCAAAAAAAAAAAAAACCAAAAACTAATTACTCTGGGTTTATGTTTTTAAGCAGGGCCTGACATAACCGGGTGCTAAAGATACATGCTACATGTTGCAGGTGGGATTTCATAGAACAACTTCAACAAAATCCCAAAGCATTCTGGCAGGATCAATGAAAGCAAGGGAAACATAACTACCCCTTTTTCTGAAAGCATCATAAATCCTGGAGAAGAAATTTTTTTCTGACAGAAGCAAATGGGACATCTAGAGGAACAGACAAAGCTCAGACGGACTCCTAAAACGTTTTTGTTTCTTTCAGAGAAATATCAGTATTAGTCAATTCAGAATCATAGCAAAATTGGATGAAAAGTTGCACAGTAATAAAAACTAACTTTTTGGAGCTTAGGTAATTTGCAAGGGGACCTTGGTCAGATAAGAGTAAAGGACTTGAAAAATGTATTTCATGACTTTAAGAATTTGGGTACCTGACAGAAATTTTGTGAGATGTCCCATAATTCCCTCT
This sequence comes from Leptosomus discolor, assembly GCF_034619465.1. Taxonomy (NCBI): domain Eukaryota; kingdom Metazoa; phylum Chordata; class Aves; order Leptosomiformes; family Leptosomidae; genus Leptosomus; species Leptosomus discolor. The sequence continues at coordinate 45,349,364 of NC_141397.1, forward strand.
GAGACAGGCCCTCACCTACCTGCTGACTGTTTAGTCTGGCATAGATTCTCACCCCTTTTAAACAAACTATTGTACCTAACAAGTGTTTGGACTTTCGCTCCTATCCCTAACCAGGAAACTGGAATTTGTATTTTAAAGCAGCTACATAGCTTCCTCTTAGTTTAAATAGTTTCTGCTCAGTTCATACGTACCTGAAGCACAACAGCCTCATCAATCTAGGACCTACAGCCTCTATGATATCATTCTTTCTCCCCTCACACACGGCAGGCACAAAACTGCATTTCGCAGTGTCTACTCAGGCAAGCTGCCTGAATCCTTGAGCTCTCTACGATTTGACTGCTGTACACGTTACCGTTGCAAGATCCATGAGCAACTTTTGACTCTGCTGTCCAGTTTTCTCACCATTTCTTGTCTCATCCAAAGTCACCCAAAACAAGAATTGCAATGGCAGTTGATTTTACCTTAGCTATCTTTAGTCATTAATAAGCATAAATATTTCTGAATAATGTAAATGCATACTGTCCTCTGGAACCCATAACAGTCTGTGGGAGCTGTTCTTCCATTTCTAGCAGTTTTAGATTAATAATGTATGTTAGTCTGCCTTCCATGTGTCCCACTGTCATTCACAGCTTGCCCTCCCAAAGCTCCTGCTGTGAGGCTGCATGGCACAAGAAATATAGGTATATTCACACATCACGTTACCACAGTACAAGAGTCCAAAATTAAAGTAAAAACCAGTTATTTTAAACAAACTTAATTTAAAGAAAAAGAGATGGTAACACGATGTACAGATATCAACAGACTGGAGCATAGGAAAGATTGAGGTGTATCACTAGTGGATTCTAAGAAAAAGGTAACGAAGAGAGAACACACACCAACTAATCTTTCCCCAATACACCCCCAACATATTGCAGTTGTTAAATACACTCCATCAGCAGTAATCTCTTCAGATACAATGTTGTTCTACACTGAGTGAGGTACCGTATCAGGCAAGTAGAGTGACAGCAGTTTGACTCTAATTATTTCAAGGAAAACCCAGGATTAGACCTTTGCCATGTGACACAATGTAAAATATGCACAGGAGCAAACCAGAGAAGAAAGATGGGGAGAGTATCATGCACTTGGGCACAGCTAATAGAGCTAGATAACTTTTGGACCACTCCCATCTGCCAGCCCAGGGGCACAGCGAAGGTACATGTGTCTACCCCCAGCATTGTACATCTTAAAAATTGTACTTGGTCCTTCCATTTTCTTTGCCAATAAACTACTCCATTCCTTCCCCACTGAGGAAGAAATACCTGTTGTGCACCTCGTCTGCATATTTCTCCCTCTTTTATTTGCCATCCTTTATCAGAGCAGGGAGAAGTCCCAGTTAACCCTACAATATGATCATTCATGAAGCAACGTCTTCTCAAAGGTGGGATACTAGGATGGCAATAACAGGATGTTTAATCTTCCTCCTTGTTAGGACAGTGTAGTCATAATTATTATACATTACACTTTCCATTACAAATCACTATTTACCCATATTGCCTGGGGAGAAAGTTTTGGATAGAGAATCTCCAACATATCTGCCTGCACTTCTTGCCATTACAAGGTTCACAGTGTGAGGAGAATGCTGGAGCACCTCTGAGGGTTCTCAGGGATAGTTGCACAAGCATTAATGAAATCCCATTAACCACAGCCCTAGCCATCACAGACTTGTCAGTACAGGAGGTTGCAGACTACCCACAGTAGGTGGAGAGGTTAGAAAAACATGTCACAAGAACACACGTGTATGACCTTTCCTGAGTCTGCAGTGTTGGTCAAAACATTTTCATGTTATGGCTAAACCGGAGATGGGAGGAAAATGCCATAGGGAGAACATCTGCAAAACTTAGAATGACACAGTCCAGGGAATTTCCACAGTTCCACTCTCCACCTATCAGAGACTTGAATGGGAAGTATTTCTCCATCCACTTTGCCAGGTAGGTAATTATTTGTACTCCTCAGTACCCATATTAACTGCACCTGCAAAGGAGTGTTGTTTTCTAGGTATTTTGCATGCAAAATGTGGCAGAGGAGAAGACAGAACTATTTCTCACCACCAGTGTTAAAGCCCAGGAAAAAGCCTTATAAACAGGAACTACAATACTGTGAAGAGAAATCGTTTACTTGCTTGTCAGTCTTCTCTCACCCTGCCTGTCACAGCTATGCTAGACATGCAATAATCCTATACCTCTCCCATATTGCCCAGGAGATCTGGCACCTGATAAGGTTTCACTGTTCACTCTGGGTGAAGCTCTCTCAGGTACACTGGTGTGAATTTGCAGTTGCCCGCAGTCAGCAGATATTCCAGCACAGTTTAAACCAAAAGCACACTTCTGGCCTCTTGTTCCTATTCTGGACACCTCATTAACATGGAGGAATTTAGTATCTCTGGAGCAGATCTGGTACAAGAAGGGAAGCCTTTTTCTGTTCTCCTGTGCCAGATAAAGTGTCTTGGAACCTGTTCACGGATGGAGACTCAATCAGATAGAAGCTGAATGTCCGTCCCAGGGTTTCCCCAACAAACGCATGCAGATTTAGATGATTGAATGAAAGTGTCATTTAATACAAGGTCTCATTCCTAGTGTTCCTATAGCAATATTTGAGGGCCAGTTTAGAAGCTGTGGAGCATACAGTGTGGGAAGTCACACAAAGGCTTTTTTTGGGAGCCTGAAAGAGGCTTGATTTGTCTGTATCACAAGTCAAAAGTAGCCTTTTTATAACAAATACGTGAATGAGTTGCTAGGTTTGTGTCTCAATATTTGATGAGGCAGGCTTTTTTTCTTTTTCTATCAGAATGGCCTGTATTTTTCTTCTGTCCCTGAACAGCCATATTCTGAAAGAGCTATGCACATTTCCTCCTGCGTATATTTACAAGGGAAAAAGGGTATAATAAAATGTAAGATAGTAAGGAAAATATATACATTCCTGTAAATCATGTTCCTAAGTCATTTGAGGGATTTTGTTAACAGGAAACGGTGTTCAGAAATATCTTTCATTTGTTTAAATTTAGTGATAACTGTTTTTCTGTTAAAAGGGCCATATTCACAGGTTTTTTGTACATACTTTCTAGTGATCATCCAAAGACATTTTTTAGAAAGAAACAGAAAGATTGGGTTCAAAGAGCATGCACAATTGAATTCAGTATTTCATACAGGATACAAGGCAGTATTTTGTAAACTGTGAGATAAAAGAAAATATATCAACGGATATATTTGATTGTAAATAAAATTTCTGGGCAGGAAGTGTAGCTGTAATAAATTGACTGTTTGGATCTTTACTGACATACCTTTTCAGCTTTATTAGCAATATTTGTATGGAACTTATTGTATGGGAAAGAGTTTGTCTGGGATTTGAAAAACTGGCTTACAGTACAGGTAATTTGAAAGCACGGAAGACTTTTGGACCACTCTCTGATGAACAGAGACTGAAAAGGTAAGAAAACAGACGAGTTTCTTGCATACAAGAAAATCATAGACATGACAGGAGATGGAATGTCGATGTATTTAATTGCATTTTAAGCAGGATCAGCATTTTCCTGTATTTCTTTTACTAGCCGTTTGTAAGGCAGTAAGAAAAGCAAAAGGAGGGAGGGGGAATGAAGGCTCTCCATATTGCATTATTGTAATCTAAGTCACCACTGAAGCCAAAGGATTAGACTTTGACTTTAGTGAAGGATGACATTCCTTCCACTCAGTCCTAGCATTTACTGCTAAATGAACAGCAGCTCTACCCTCAAATTCCAAGAATGTGGAAGCAGTTCCTCAGCCAGGGTCTGGAATCAGCCTAAACATTACATAAAATGATCAAATATCTTTCTCAGTCTGTTCCATTCAGTTCTTCAAACACATTTAGTAATTTCACATATTCTTTTTCTTTTTGGCCATCCCTGGTTGAGATTTTTCCTCCCTGTGTTGAATTTTTTTTACGTTCACCCAGCAAGGTTCAAGAACATAACCCAACACCCTGAGACCTCAGGGAGCTGTGGTCCTTCCAGTGCTTCAGTGAACCTTACGAAGACACTGCAGCGATGTGTCTGCCCTGAGGTGAGGGCAGGGAGGCCACACAGCATTGCTTTTCCCTCCCCAGTTCAAAACAGAGGGCTCACTACACTGGGCAAGGGACTTCTCCCATTGCATGCCTACTCTCCTCTGACTGATCAATGCTTTCCCACAGCATGTGTAATGTTAAAACAAGCCCTTTTCATCCTGAATTATACCACAGGGCTTTTGCCTGAAAATGTGGCATTTGAGAATGGGAGGATCTGTCCATTTAGAGACGTGGCTTATGTCTGGAATATGGCTGGAGATGCCTTTCCCCAACCAGGCTGACACAAGGTAATCACAAGTCCCCACTCTTCAGGAAGAGTGTTCTCACTCAGACAATGGCAGAACTCCTCCCTGCCCAGTATTTAAGGTATTTCTCAACTGAGACATGATAATTTTCATGGCAAGACAATGGAAAGAACAGGAAAATCTCTATTACACCACAGAAGTCACGAAAGAGAATATACATCAAACACACATCTGTAAAGAGATTAACGCTACCTCAGGGTGTCCTGTGTCTCAGTAGCTTGGGCTTCTAAAATGAAATATTAGGGTTCTGAACAAATTAGAAAAGACTTATGGCTGAAAGAAGGGGCAGATGACTGTGGGTTTTCCAAAACCCACACTTTTTCCTTTCAATCGGTGGGCTAGAAATTTATCCCTGAATGTATCACACACATGAAATGCATATGCCTTTAATGTGCAAATCCTATACTGCACAAGGGAATAACTAATGAGCCACTGTGTTAATGAAACAAGTTAAAATGGCAAGGTGACATACCTCATTTAAGAGAATGAATTCTTAATGTCATTGTAAAATGAGCCCCTCCTTCTCCTGGGAAGGGAAGACGATATTGGTTTGGGTTAAAGTCCTACCTTTTTTGTGTCAGCTGCAGATTTTCCACAATACTCAGATCTTTGTGGATCATACCCTTCCAAAAAACAGCAGCAGTTTTTGATCAGGAAATGTAATGAATACAAAGAAAAGAAGCCCAAAGAGTACTCAGCAAAGAAGTAAGGTGACTTCATGTCCAAGAGCCCATCCACAGCCTACAGAATAAGCCCCACCAGGGGCATCCACCACCCTGAGGGAGAGGCAGCATGGCCACATGCAGCCTGACCGGCGCAGCCCAGGCAGAGCTCTGCTGTCAGCAAAGCAGCAGCACCAGCGGTGCAGCCCTGCAGAGACAAACCTCCACGCGTGGTCTGTCTTCACCGCCCCTCTCCTTTCACTCTTCCTACTACCAAACATCTTCACCCTGTCCTCCTGCCATGACCTGTTCCTCACAGGACTGTTTCTAACCCACAAGTGCTCCTGGAAGCAGGTCCTGGCTCCTCAGAACGGTACTTTTTGCTAGACGTTGCTAATGGTTCAGAAAAAAAAAATAGGTCTTTAAATCCGTGGTAAAAAACAATCATCACCCTAATATTTACCATGTCTTTCCACATTCTTAAGTCACAAGTGATGTAGAAGGCAAGGAGATGGCCTCAGGAGCTGCAGGGCTGCCTCTGTGAGGGGAGGCCAGGGCCGCCCCGAGCCGGACACAGCCGGTTCTGGACGGTTCCGCATCGGCCTCACGGTGGGCTCAGCTGTGCCTCGCTCGAGGAGCCAGTTGCACCTCTGGGAGGATGTACATCAGACAGGGCCAAACACTGGCTGGTAGCGAGGGGTGAGGGGAAAGTGTGAGGAACAGCCCTGCTAACAGCCACGTGAGAGCAGGAGGGGAGGAGATGGTGCAGGTGCCCCGGCAGAGATGCCCGTCCAGAAGAAGGTTTATGCTGAAGGACTGCAGCCCACAATGAAGCAGAGGAAAAATGCAAGGAGGAGGGAGGGGCAGAGAGGAGCTGTTCTGGACTGAGCACAGCCACCGTTCCCACTCACCTGCACTGCTTGGGCCGGTGGGGCAGAGGAGTCAGGAATGGCAGAGTGAGGTTTCTCCATCTACAAAATTAAGAGAATGGAGATGTACCTTTCAGGACCCTTTCCAACAGGAATCTGTAAAAAATACGTAATACTTCCATTTTGTTACTGATATGTTTTATATGCAAGATCAGTTTGTTCGGATAATTCAACAGATAATATTCTTCCATTTTGAAATGTTTAGAAACTTATTTCTGTCCTATTCTGCAGCACTATTCAAGACAATGTCCTGCCCAGTTAATTAACTCAGAAATCTGAAGAGGATCTGCACTAAATTCCTGCATACTGCTGTTTAGGCTCCCATAAATTCTTGTTTCACATTGACAAGCCTGATCCAAATCCCAGTAAAAGCAATAGGAATCTTTCTATCAACTTCCATGCACCTTCTGAGTCATTTCAAAACTCCACTGACTACACGATTTTCCTCAAAGCAGTACTAAAAAGAAAAAAAAAGTGTATTTGTAACATTATGTTTTCAACCTCCCAGCCCTAATAACAACATAAAATGACCTAAAAAACCTATATCATTCATTTTACTGGAATGATATCAGTTATTCATTTGCTTGCAGACAATATTGCAAGAAACAAGAACTGATTCAGTAAAGTCTAGTATTTTTCTTCAAGTCCTGTCTCATTAGTAAGATTCTGTGAGTAACCAACTAATGAACAGTTCTCAGCAGGCACATCTAACCATCACTGAGCAAAGAAGAGCAGTCCTTCAGAGTTATGTGTACAGTTCTCATAAACATTGTGAGGCACTACAGACAAGTATTTAACTAACCTCTCCTAGGAGCTGGGAAGCGAAAGAGGCTTGAATCATCTGTCTGCGGGAATGGATGAGGGAAGAGCAAGACTTTGATTTACTGAGTGGGAAGGACTCTGTAGCAGGTTGCTGATAACCACTTTATGTAAAGCCTACAAGCTACAAAGATGGAATGTGACTGCAGGAGGGATGAACAGCCATCCTGGAAATGGGCAAATAATTTATTCAGAAACAATTGTCCATTACTGTTCGCAAAGAAATTGTTAGAGTTTAAACTTATTCATTATTTCAAATTCTTCCATTTATTTCTTCAGCAAATAAGATATGTGTTCCAAAGACGCTCGAGTTGTGAAACATACAACTGAATATTCCATTCACAATCTGCATTGTCTTGGATAGCTGAATTATTTGCATAATTTAATTACATAGCAGAGGGCAGGAAAACTGAGCCTTTAATCACCATAAGTAATACTTACTCAAGGAAGAAGTCCTACTGAAGTCCAAAGAGTAAAGACTTTTCAACATTAGAAAATGAGTCAGAATCTGGCCTTGTCCACCGTTTGTGCTCTGAGGTAGTTTTACTCCTTGCTTTTCAAATGCATACCTATCCCACACAGTATTGTCAGGGAGCCGCAATAAATACCTTTTGACTTGCTTAGTCAGCCAGCATAGCATCAATTCAAAACTGAAATGCTATAAAGAAGGATCTAAATTTCAACAACTCAGGTAGAGGAAGAAGGGGGGGGGGGGAAATACACGTTTCTCCAAAGTCTCCATGTTCACAAAGTACAATCATTCACATTTAAAAAAAAAAAAAAAAAATTCAAACGTGTTTCCAAATTTAGATAAACTTCAGTAGATAAAAGAAAGTCTGAAACATCATACAGCAAATGAAAAAAGAGACAGAACCACACCTGATTAGCTTTTATCAGCCACCTGTCCCCCCAAAAAAAAAGCTGTTCTGTCACCATTTCTGGAGGTCTTCAGGAGGTATCTAAATTGCTACTGTGGGAAGAGCACTACTAGGAAATATTACAAACCTATGCTAACGTGTGGTGTTTTGTATGCCAATTAACACATCAACAGCCCCCTCCCAAACAAATTAGACAAACCAACAACACCACCACCCCCTAACAAATTAGACAAACTCAGCAAGCAACATTCTTTATTAAGACAAGTATTGTAAAGGAGATGGCAGCACAATGAGTTGACAAAAACCCCTTTGTACCCTAACAAGAGTGATGGCATGAATCTGAGGTGAAACTGTAGCTATAAGTAGCAGTCAGCCGAGATATCACACAGCACACTACCCAGTTCCAGGGCAGCACTATCAGAACTGGTGTCAGTGGGCACTTGTCACCTACATGTGCACCTGTAAAGGAGAGGGTATTGGAGGACTGAAAGAGAAGGAGTGTCCAAAATGAAGTTTTCCTACAAATGAATGACACTTTTGTGGTTTTTTTTTTTCTTTTTACTTAAGAGGCCACATTTTCCCAAAAGTGTGGTTTCAGCACAAAGAAATTTGAATGAAAGCAGCATTAGTTTTATCACCCATTTCAGTTAGGTATCTCCAACTTTCCTTGAGAAAAGGTGAAGAAAATGTTCAAACCTACCGTGTTCTATTTAGAGACTGAGCCAAAGCAGCACTAAAAGCAGGTCTAGCCAGTAATTTGAACGTCAAGCGACTTGCCTCCCATCATTATTATTTCAGTTTGTGCCTGCTTGAGTAGAGTTTTGCCCACATCTGTTACGTTTGGTTCATTACAAGAGCTTGCTAATAAATAAACTGTTTTAATAATAGAGTTTTGGGTCTTGCACTACAACAAAGTTATCATCTCTATCTTAGGCCTTTTATCCTCCTTTTATGTGGAAGATGGAAGTTCCTTTTGTGGAGGATTTCACAATTTCATTTTGCTTTCCTTGGGAAAAAAAAACCTCTGGATTTGCAAACTTCTCCAGAGTTGAAAGTACTACTCTGGATCAAAATGTTTCAGTGTTGGTGGACTCAGTAGGGGATATTATGCAACAGGGCACAATAGGGCAGAACAGACAAAAACATTGTCAGCTGTTCATATCCAGGCATCACTCACTCCAAGGCATTGAGGGGATGTGGGTTTTTCTAGTGGCGGCAGTGGTTTGGGGTTTGGTTTTGTTTTAACTTATACTGTCTCTTAGATTAAACATTCAGAATTCAGTTCTCTGAATCCCTCATTTAGGCTTGTGCAAATGTACCCAGTCTTTTTATGCTCTTCTCCTCCTCTTCTCTCCTTTCATCCCCTCTTTCTGCTTCCCCGTCCTCGCAGTGAAACCTCTCAGACTTGGCAAGAGCTGCTGGGCTCCAGCCAGCTGCTACTTCAGACCCAGGTTGTGGTTTCAAGGCATAGTCCTAAAGCAGGGTGGGGTTGAATTGCAAAGTGCAAATCTGAGCAAAAAGTGCATGAAGCCCTGGGAGAGCATGCCACACAGGTGTGCTGCATATGAGGAGCCTCTCCATATTCACCATCCATATAGGTTAGTGGAGACAGGGAGCTGCCTCTGACCAAGCCAGATCAGATACCAGCATGACCATGTTAACACTGTGCTGTGCTAAAGTTAACACATCCCATTTTTCTAAAACACATTGGATCAGGCAATGACTTTTCCACTGAAATGGAGCTAGTGCAACTTTTGATTATTTAGGAATCTCAGTCAATCGTTTAGTTTAGTTCCTCATTACTCTACCCCATTTAACACGTTAGCTTTGCAATAAGTTCTAAGGGAATAAACCCAGCAACAGAGAACAGAGGAGGCCATTCCATTTCGCTGGGTCTTCAGCTGGCGATGTTAATCCTCAAGGCTCCAGAGTCACAAGTCCTTTGCTCTCACAGGCATATTGTATGAAAAAAAGGAATGTTCAAATTTGATAGGGACAAATAGCAGATATGCATTAAATTCAGTCAAGCAAAACAGGTCTATTTTTTTAGCCATTCAATTACTTGTTATCAGCTATCCTTTTCTTTAAGACAATCAGAATTGGCCACAGCAGAAAGCCTGGTGCAGTGAGCTGTCCCCACAAGAATAACACCTAAACCTGATGGAAATCTGTGAGAACAACTGTCGGTTTCTGCCACACCTCCTGCCAGTGGGCACGCTAAAGAATCAGCCAACTTTCTAAGACTTCAGTAAAGCAAACTGAGACTACCATATGCACAAAGGAATACATGAGGTAAACTTCACCCTTGAAACTGCAGAATGAAAGAGTTAAAAGAAGTTGCCTTGCACACATTCTACACAAACTTAGATGCCCAGAGGCACTGTATTTGGCTTCCTGTACCTTATGTTTTTCCTTTTTACTTGCCCCTAGTCGTTCTTTATTGCAGCCTTTTGACTTGTGAGAACAAGACTCAGCATTCCCTCTGAGAGTTTCGCCACTGCCCTCTCGCTCCCTGTTACTCCCTTTTCTGTTTATTGTCTTCCAAATACCTCTCCCATTCAGGATGGGAAAGGAGGTAAAAGGCAAAATTTCTATCATGATTTCTCCCTTCTCCACAATCTTCAAAATCATTTTGCTCTTAACAAGAGAAACACCACCATAAGGTGAATACACCCTGGTGTCTCGAGTCAGGCAGGTTCATTTAGAAAGCAGAGAGAAACACACACACAGGCCAACTTAACAGCATAGAGATATTCACACCACCTTCAGACTCTGAAATGCTGTCTGTAATCCACCTGAATCTCCTCCTCCCTTTGAATCTGCCTGCAGTTTAAGCAAATCGGGCTTCAAACACTCCATGCCTGCAAGTCTTCTACACTTGTTTACAAGATTCAAATCCTTAAGAGGCAGAGGCTGGTTTTGTACAGTAACAGTCATGTCAGTAGCAGGTGTTTGCAAACATGCTGTTGCACTGAAAAGAAACACCCTTTTCTATTAGTATCAGTCAGATATTAAATGTACTCAGTAAACTTGATTATATTTGCTGAGTCATTTAATCAGCACAGCTTTTCCCCCTGCAGATCTTTTTGCCTATCTTAACGGTTGAAGGAACCAATTTGTGAATATAGCAATCCCCTCTATATCCGTCTGAAAAATATTTCAATATTTTAGACCTTATTTGTCCCTCTGTAGGATAACAGGTACCTTCTTCTAACAGGAAACTGTGACACAAGGTTGAACTAACAATTGTGTCCTTCTCCCTTTTGTCCAGCCACCTTTAACTTCCACAGGGGAGAGAACAGCTGACTGAAAGAGCACAGGAAGCCAAGCTCAAGGGAGATGAAAGTGGTTGAAGGAGAAAGGTTAAAAATATAAAAATAAAAATAATTTACTGCAGGAACCGTATGTTTTCCTGGTGGATGCTATAGTGTGTGCTGCACATGTTTTCTTTTTTAAGAATAAATAATTTGCAGGTGAGTGAATTTCAGATACAACAAATCTTTCAGACTGAAGCCACATTTGCTTTGTGTGATTAATAAGTTACATTACAGCTTGCTTATAAATTAAAGGAACAGAATCTGATGTACTGCAAAGGAGTTGTATATTTTTCCCTGCTAAGCTACAGTGCCTGTAAATCATTTCCATCACACTTCAATATTAATTTCAATTTATAAAAGGTTGTACATTTCTTTGTGGTTTTAAATAAAAAATATATTAAAGGCCATAAACTTAAATGTTTATTAAAGGAAAAAATATGCTGCTCTGAAACTTCAGGAATTAAAAATATGTAAAATATAAGAAAGGAGAACAAATGAGATTTCTAGCTAAGCACTGGGAATTTAAAGTGAAATTTGAGGCCTTCCACTATAGATGCATCTGTGTTTGGCCAGAGGAGAGTGGTAAGGGAAGGCAAGGGTGAGGAAATGGAAGGTCTGGAACAAGAGTGACCCCCACCCCCAACCTAGGTCAGGAATTCCGTGAAGTCAGTTTAGCCAGCTGGTAGCTAATCATTGAAAGAAGTGGAGCCTGTGGAATTAAACACAAAGTAAAATTAAAAACAACTTACCACAAGATGCCAAACCTTGTTCCTGTCCATCTGTAAATATAGGCCACAAGCATGTCTAACTAAATTGGACTTTCAGACATTATCATAACCTCATGAGGCAAGATCCCAAGTGAAGACTCAGATCTTACTTTTGGTAGCCTCAAGGTTATGCCTACAGAGTAAAAGTTCTGCGGTAGGCTTTAGTAACAACCTTTAGGTGAAGCATTAATGTTAATTTACAGGTCATGCTTCCACTGAATTGGGACTCTATAGTCACATTCTGTTTCATCTAATTTAAGGAGAGATCACCATCACTAATACAATGACCAGCAGGGGGAAGTAATTTTAATCACATTAACAAGAAAGTCTTTAACATGGTAACAGAACGAAATTTTGCAAAATGTTGTCTATTACATATATAGTAAGCTAGATTACAACTGCTTTTAATGCTGCTTTCAATAAGGTACTTTGCCTGTCAGTAGCAATCCTGCAGAAGTCTACTATTAATGAAAACAATGGCCCTGATTCCACATGTACAAATTCATAATTCCATAAAAATTAGCAGCACCTCTGCCTCACCTCTCCATGGACTGATTTCAGTGGGAATGTGTGTTTGAAATAAAGCATACAAAAATTTTTAATATATCGGAATGAAAGCAAATAGTTCAAAAGCAATTTCCACAAAGAACTGCTTTAGTGTTAACAATAGCAGATCAAATTTTACAGAACAAACTGGAAGGCTGCATTCAAAACTGCACATTACATTTTTTTTTCAAATGGAAACAGCTCCCAATTCACACTCTAGCTGCTGGGAGTTCCCATTTCCAAAACTTCCAAAAGTTTCCCCAGAGGAGAACAGTGTGTTACTGGAGATCTACACTCTGCCCAAAGCACTTTAATTTGTACCTCTTCCATGTCATAGACAAAGGCAAGTTACACAAACCCTGAGCTCTCTTTCTGACAATGCTGACTTTTTCTTAGAGAGTACTGCATAGATATTCCAGGTTTACCCTTCAGAAAACGCTCCTGCAGTGTATGTGTGTGCAGTCAACTATATAAAATCAGAAATTTAAAATTCAAAAAACAGAAAATAAAAGCCCCCACCATCATGCTTTTGTCTGTTTTGTTTAAGCAAAATAAAGTAGAAAAACAAGAAACTGGCAAATAATTTAAGTTTGAAAAGGTGATCACCTTCACATTATGATGTGTTTTTCTTGATCTGATCTGGTGACCAAGGACAATTCCCTCTAAATTCCGTAACTGATCTTGAGTTCAGTTGATGAAGAAACCCCTTAACCCCCAGCCCACTCTTCCACACAAAGTGGTGGTCACATTACGTAGGATGCTTTCAGGTAAGTAGGCTCCAGCCAAGCCACCACTACAAACATGCAGCACCACGGATCCAGACCAGTTTTAGAGAGCCCAAGTGCAGCAGGGAAGCCTCAGGACTGTTGGCCTTTAGAGCACGCTAAATGTGATATCTGTGTAAAATAAGCATAAATTTTAAGGTTTTTATTCTATAGTGGATAAGAATTTCTACACCTCAGCCAGGGTCACTAACCCTGCACTTCATTGTGTCTGCAGTGAGGTAGGGAAGCCCCAGTCAGAAAGACCCAACAGGCTGCTTGGAGAATCATATTTATATCAGGAGCCGAAAGAATGTTGTTTTGCTTGGCATTTCCCGCCTGACTGGTTCTCTACCTAACAACCAAACTTTATTTGTCTTAATTTAAGATGTTTACTTTTGCTGTGATTGCAGTAAAAGCCCATGTCCTCATGAGAAGTAATTTGCAGAAAACAATGCAGTGCAGGAAATCAACTCATAAGGACGTCCAATGAACTGAGCCTGTAACATTTCTGCTGGGGACAGTGGCAAACTAATGAGCAATCTCCTAATTATGCAGAAGGTATTTAAGTAAGCACAATAATCTAGATGATGCTAAATTGACACCTCTTGCAGACAAACTGCTTAGTCACAATTTAGCAGAAGCAGCAGCTGCAAACTTCTATAGACTGTTCAGCCAGTAAGCCTTTGTTAGTGACACAAAATAAAAGCAGACTTTTTTTTTACAGATTTAATTTTTTTTGGTCTCACACCCTGCTGTATACTCACATTTATTTCAGTCAACACTCCTAGCAAATTAAAGGCTTCCTTTGAAATCAGTGGGCACTGCAAGAAGAGAATCAATTCCTAAACTGAGGTCCAGACCCAATGATAAATTCTTACAATAGACCTCACTTGCTGTGGTGTTTATGCATTTTTTTATGAAGATCAGCTCTTCTGTATTAAAACCTCCTGCCACCATTCAGGATTGTTTAAGGATTACAAGGAGTACAAAATGGAAATAGCTGCCAGTGAGAAGAAATTATCCATAATGTTCGGGCTTCTTATGACATATTAAACACATTGTCAGGAAAAAAAAAAAAAAAAAAGTCCTCTCTGAAAGAAACGTGTCTTGGACATAGTAGTGTAACTTCTTTGTTCACTATGTTATACATTCTAAAGCTAGCTGGGTAAAGATCAGCCACTCTCTCTCGTTGTGTACTCTGCAAATACGAGCAGGGTGCACTCTGTCCTGCTGTACAGGTCATTTATAAATATGTTAAAACATGTGGGCCCCAGCATTGACCCCAGCTGTAACATATACCACTAGTGACACCTCGAGCTGCACTTTGTGCCATGGATCACAACTCTGAGCTGGGCAGTCCAGCTTGTTTTCAGTCTGTTTCACTACCAATTTATCTAGCCCATATTTCATTGGTTGTCCGTGATGATATTACAGGAGACAGTGTTAAAAGCTTTACTGAAGTTAAGGTAAATAATATCCACTGTTCTCCACATCAAAGCATGCTGGCTTCTTGTGCAGCTTCCAGCTAGTGTAGGGTTTTTCTTATCCCCTCTTCTTTTCTTAAGCTCAACCTAAAAAATCTTTACCTGCCCACCATAAAAAATTAATGTATTTAAAGTGAGTTTGAATTACTTGAGAAAGATGCATAACTGAGTATGTACACTTTTAATATTAACTGCAAAATCAGTTGAGTAAATGCCAGTTATATGTTGGACATTAAAATGAAAGTTAGGCACAAAGTTAATATACTGACTTTCTCCACCTTCTAAACTTAAAATATCTGCTCTCTCATAGCCCTGTGGAAGATCCCGTGCAGATAATTCAAGTTTTCTCTTTTATTTCAGTGAGCTCAGGACCAAATCCCCAGGTTGCACTACCAAACAGCTATCAGAAAACACTTGAGTTCTTTACACACCAGCTTCTAATAGAGATGGGAGACACAATCTGATCAGGAATCCCAGGCTTTAAAAACACAAGGCAATAGAATGATGCCTCCCACGAGACCATACATCAGTTCAGGGCGATATAGTTCAGCCACAAAACAATCCAAACCAAGACTTTTTAGTCTTACTCAACAAACCAAAACATTCAAACATTTCTCATAACCGCCATGTCCAAATTCTCTGTTCACAGACAACATCCTGGAAAGCAAGATGCTTTTTCCACTTAAGGCTCTTGTAAACACCTCAGTGATCAGTTCTCTAGAAACATTTACTATTGATCAAAACTACAGTCTGACATTAGTTCGTAAATATGTCAAAAGCCACCAGGTTACTTCCACCTGTAGGGATTTGGTGATATAAACAACAACAAAATACACAAAGCCAAACCTAGAGTTTCAAGGTAGCTCTGTTTTTCATAAGGATTGTATGGATTTTGCCTCAGTTTCTCTCTCAGTTCCCATTCCCACACTTACCTTAAGGAATTGATCCAGAAGTAGGCAGGCTGCTCCCTTTTCTGCTACTGTGAGCTCCTGTGTGGAACTGCATGGTACAGCAGCCTTCTCTGATGGGGAAGCACCTTGTGGCTCTGTCACTGGTGCTCAAAATGATTAATGGGAGTTTTAGAGCATTTTCACACTTTCCACAACACCTTTGGAGCAGCCTGATGGAGGCCTAAAGCTCACAGTCATGTCCACCATTTCAGTGCCATTAGCAGCTCTTACAAGAGGCAAACTACATCAAAACAAGCCTCTTCCTGGGTGTCTCTGGTAGCTAACCAAGAATAAGCAGTCTGATCGCATCCCTACACTTTTCTGAGAAAAAGAAAAAGCTGATATTTATTAGTTCTTTTTCAAAAGTTTCACAGACTTCTAGAAAACATGTTAAGCTCCTACAGAGCTTAAGACAACTTGAAGTGTACTATACTAGCACAAATACATACAGAAACATAGGGATTATCAGCTTTAGTAATGTCAGGGAATAGCAAAAGCAGGGGTGCTGGAGGAGGCAAGGGCTGAGGAAGACCATGACACTAGCAGGACTGGTGATAACAGGTTTCATCAACAGTCCAACGATCATCAGGGAAAGGCAAGGTAACAAGTCATGTCCAAGGTCAAACATGGAAATCCGAACAACAGTTCAGGAACAGCAAGGAAATAGAATGAAGGCCTGATCTTAAAGGGGGCTCCTGGAACAATGGATCTCTCTGGGTGTGGACGGCGGTCCCAGATGAGGCTGGTCATGGCAATCAAGGCATATTGGTGCACTTGAGGCCCTGACAAGTAATTTGATTTAACATTAAAGAAACTTCAAGGAAAATAGGAGGGGGGGTTCCTATTAAAGCATATTTGTCATTTTTCTTAGGTGTGGGCCCTTGCTACCTCTTCTTCTATCTTTTTCATACTCTAAAAATGGAAAGCAGATCCAAAAGTGATAACTGTCCTTCACAGAAAGGTGAACTTCCAGTTGAATTGTGTTCAGGTATACACTGCTTGACAGGGCTAAAGTTCCTAAGGAACAAGGCAGGACATTGCCCAGGGATGAAAATCATTTTCGAGCTTGTCCCACGTAGTCCATAACCTGCAAGTATCTCTTCCTTTTCCAAAGCCCAGCCAAAGTGGAACACAAGACTATCTGAATCTGCTCACAGAGGCAGCACCATAATAATGAAAGGTGATAGATCCATTATTAATTTCATATTTCCTTCCCTTGCTTTGCAATTAAACATTGTTTACTAATAATCTAGCCCCTAATTGTGGGTTAAAGTACCTTTAATTGCATACTGTCCTTGATAGATCTTTTTACTACTATCCTAAAAGGCAGTGCTCAAAAGAAATCATCTCCCTCAGACATTAATTCACAGTATGACTCACTCACTGTTCTCTTTCATAAAATGGCTGCATTCCACTTGTTCTCTGTTTTAAGTTTTTATAATAGACCGTGATAGAGCTAAGATATGCACATTGTATATAGTCATCACTTTGCAAGTTGATTTACTACCACACAAACCATTTTGAGTTCTCCAAAGATGCTTTGAAGGCTTTAGTATCAGAAACTTTCTCCAAGGTGTGCTTTGGTACCACTATTTGATTAAATTAAAACCTAATTAAAGTCTAAAATTAATGATGTGCATTTTCCTTACATTAGACAGACATATTTGCATTCCATGAAAGATCATTGACATGGCAGCATGCCATTTGATTCAGTTTAATTCAAAGATGTCCCAGTGAAATTTTTACCTACCAGCTCTCTGCCCCACATAGGCTACATTTGTCTTCTCTATCAGGTGCCCGGGGCCTAAAGGTTTAGACAGATTTCATTACCTGAGGTAGCTAGTGCATTAACACATTTAATTGGTAGTCACCAGTCCACTGAACCGTTCCTTTTCTTTGCTTTCTCCCCACCCCCACTGATGCTGATCGCAAGATATTTTGCTCAGGTTTTGTTCCTGAGTGCAAGAGGCATTCTTCAGTACCTGAAACCCATCATTAACTATCTTCCCCTTCAGGTGTTCTCCGCTTGTTCCCAGGTATCATGTTCACCAGAAACTCACTAAAGCATAGCAGTGTTCATAACAACCAGTGAATTTTAATTATCTTCATTCAAGGAAAACTGTCTTAAAGTTGCAATCAGAACAATTATGGCATTTTGGCTGAAAACAATGGGATGGTATTTTGCTGTTGGAGATATGTTCCAAGGGGGTTCCTTGTTTTAAGGCACGGATCCCTATTGAGTCAGAGTATTGATACAGAGAGGAAAGCTCATCTGTGACATAAAAAGCAGCATTGTCATCTGCCACAAAATTTTGACAGAGATAATTTTAATTTAGAAGAGAATGGAAGTGGCTTGGTCATTTATAATCAAGAGAGCAAGTATATGAGGGCAGAAAAGCCAAACCTTCATCACTCTATAAGCCTCCAAGTCTTTGCATTTGTGAAGAAAATATGAATATAATGATCATGAATGAATATGAGATTTAAGAGTCCACAAAAATGGATATAAATAAATTTTCTTTTATCAAAACTATTTCTTGACAGGTCAGATTTGCAACTGCTTCCTCAGAGTGCTGGCTGGTATTTGCCTGTTTCCTTTCTTATGCAAAATGAGGAATCCTGAACAGGAATGTGAGTCTTTTTAAGTCGGAGGCAAACCTGTTCATGTCACAAATGTAATCTTCTGATTTTGGGACACCAAAACCTGTCCTTTATAAAGTCTTCCAAGTGGCAGTTGTGGTCATTTGCCTTCAGGCTTTTCCTTCTTCCCTCCTTTCTCCTGCAACAAAACAGTTTTGCACCTCCTTTGGTTTCTGCTTACCACTGATCACTGATTACCACTGATTCTGATTACCACATGAGAGACAACCCAGTCTCACTCTTCTTCAGTTTTGGATTCAAAAACCCTAAACCGGGAGACAGTTCTTGAGATGTTCCCAGCACCATCTCGCTCCAGGCTATGTTACTGCCTTCCTTGCTTCTGCAAGTTTTTACCATTTCTTAAAGCCACGGAGTAAAACTCCCTAAACCACTTTTTCATTGTTTTTTCCCCTGTCTATCTTCACAAAGTACAAATACATCTTTCTTCCAGGTCTCATTACAAGGGGCCATGTCAAACTATAAGTTGGGACTGACCACCATGTTCTCCATATAAGTAACACAATGAATATCTAAGAATATTTTTTCCTATTTGTCCCTGTAGATGACATCAGGCTTAATCAAAAAGGGCATTAAAAAGGCTAGTAAGCCACTTATTACAACATCACATTTAACCATAGTGATTTGATGCTGCATTTTGGTAATAAGTATTTAGGATAGGAATATTCCTCATCGGTGCTCTGAATTAGTCATAAACGAACTTTACACCAACTTAGATATTTCAAAATCAATATAATAGATAACTGATAGATACTAATACATCTATCTATTTGTCAAGCCTCCTCCATGTACACCATATAAGCCATATAAAATCTACACTGAAAGAGCAATCAGATTCTCAGTTAACATATTTTTTTCTTCATACAAATCACTGGAATTTTTCTGAGTTGTACCTGCTGAGCCTGTAATAGAAAAGAGTCAGCTGTGGATTGGATGGGTAAGGTAGGAAAGAGAGAATTAAGCATCCTGTTAGCCCATATCTGTTAAATCTCAATTTGTTCTGCTGCCTTTCTAAAATGAAACCTGTTTGTCGTCTATGATTATGTCTTTCTTTAGGTAAATCTGCTTCCTGCCTTTTGCAACTCTACTTACTGCAGTACTGAAGCACTACACACCCTTTCCTTACAGCGCTTCCTCTTGTAGGAAAGAGCTACTGTCCCCATTTTACCTATGGAAAACCAAGACATAGAGAAGTCAGGTTAGATATCAGTTAAACATCAACTCAAGCTCATGCATTAGTCATTGGGCATCAGTTTGTTTGGGAACCAACAGTGTGAATTCCCTCACAGCACTCCCCATAGCTTAACAGCTGATTTCCATTAACAGCATTGTGCCAGTCATCTAATCAGCCATCAAGGTTTCCTTTGCTCTGTGACAGTTTTCTCACGTTAAGGAACAAGATTATTTGCAGGTTTCCAAGTTACTTTTGTGGGTTTTTTTTAATAAATCTAAATTATGACTGACTAGTGGTATCCCAAGTCTTATCCGGGACAGGGTGTAGAGCAGGCTTAAGCACTTTGAGGGGTCAGAAAGATTCAGAAACTGAGTGGCAAGAAAGATATAACTGGTTACTAGCAGCAGAAAGCAGTAAGGAGAACTGCTGTTTGTGTGTGAGGAAGTTCACTTGGCAGGAGAGACAGTTGAGAGGTTTCTGAGGACTGAGTTGCTGAGAGTTGAATGGGAAGCAGACACAACACGCAAGCCCCTCACCTTGCACTGCCACTTTGGCTGTCATTGCCACAGCAGACAGTTGTCTCTGGCCTTGATCCATCAGATGAGGCAGCGTGAGAATGCGTTTCCCAGGCACCGCTGAGACATCTAACGATTTCTGCAGCATACCCAGAACTCAGCTGAATATGTGACACCTCAGCAGAGAGGCAGGGATGCATGACTACTATGTGAGATACACGACGTGCTGTCCATAACATCCCCTTCCTTTATTTCCTCTGCAATGGTCGACCTTTTTGGATTTAAAGAGCCCTATTTCCTCCCCTCCAGTCTTTTTTCCAAGATTAGCTGTGGAGATGACTCTCTCTTCTTGCTGGCCCAACATTTGCCATAGCGACCGGTCTTTCCTGAGCTTTATGCTACGTCCAAACACAGCTTACACAGATGAGTGGTCCTAACCACATGAAGGACACTTTGAGCCTGCTATATCAGTCAGACTCCTTGGCTGGCTGGCAGTATGATTAATAAAAATATGCCCTTGAGAAGCCAGAATATAACTGTGCCTAGTACGATTCAAAGAACACATAATTTTCTCTTATCCACTGACCAGGGTTATGAACAAATGGCTGTATGTAGAGAAGGATTATATTAAGCTCATTAAAAACAATTTTACAAGAAACAAAGGATTCACGTCCTCAAAATGCGTCTACGAGTGAAATAATAAAACACACTATCTTTTCTCTAGCAATTCAATGTAATTTCTGTTATATTGCTGGGATATTTATGATACAGCACAAGTATCTTGATAAAAACCTCTATCTCACAAGCATGCTCTACATTTGCTTGTAGCAGGGTAATTTTCCTTCAGTCTGCACTTGGGCATGTCCCCTACAGGAGTCACCAGATACGATTCTTAGTTATTTTAAAGTGATATAAAAAATCCTGGATTGATATTTAACCTAATTCTACACATAGTGTTTATTTAAACAAAATCTGCCCAGGATGACCAGTTAGTATTTATTTTACAACTCTCAAATTAAGGCTAAAGAATTATATATTTAACTATTTATCTATCCAATAGTCTCTCTTCCACAATTTGGTAGCTGATTTGATATTCAGTGTATCATAGATAACTATCTTGTTATAGCTAAATGAAATGTGCATTTGGAAATGTTCATTAACACCGTTATCATTAATTGGGTCTTACCTGAATCTCAGTGCTGCAGGGACTCTTCAGATTAAATGACAGATTACAACTAGACTTTTTTTAAAGTAGTATTTTAACAGCTTCCACACATTGCAAATGAACTCCACCGGGCCAAATCCCGTTCCCCTACTGATTTAAAAATGAAGGGATAGCGTTCAGGCTATTCTTACCTTACACCAAAATACCAGTGTTCAGAATCGATCCCAGTTTGGTTTTTGTATTTAGTACAAAATTATACACATTGAAATTAATTTCATTTTGCTTTTCGCTGAACACAGTTGCTGACATGCATACAGAAACATTCAGGAAAAGCCTGAAATTAGGCTGATCAGCAGCAGTCTCACATACATGAAGTCCTCCTCTCACTAAGCCTCTCTCACTTTGAACCTCACCTACCCACTCTGATGTCCTTGTAACTCCTCTGAGTCTAGCTGTCACCCACCAGTGTAGTCCTGGCACTACACGGCAACTGAGATACCAACTGACTGCAGCTAAGGATCTGGCCTTGGGAATACACAGGCACAGGTGTGTCTGGGATGGTCATGCATCAGATACTACATGTTCAATAGCCTTTACACCTTAAGTTGCACCTGCAGTGTACTGCTAAGCTGTCAGTCTGTAACATAAAACAACTCAGTAATTGGAATAGTAGCTGGCTTGTGACCCATTAAGACTCTCCCTCATACAGCTCTCCCTCCCCAGGTTGTTTCTGAGCATCTAAGTGAAACACTTTCCAAAAGGACACTCAAAGAAAACCACAGGAATCATGCTAAAATGCTGGAATAGAAAATTTTTTCACTTCTACCAACACTGAATGAATCCTCAAATCACAATGGCTATTGGAATCCCATCCTCCCCATCAGAATGCGAAAAGATTAAGCAGTATTTTCTCATACACAAAGCTACATCCAATTTGATTAAAAGCAAATGAGATTCTTGATCCAACTTGTAGGATTATTTATCTCCTAGAGAGATGACATGAGTCCTACAACATACTTATTATTAATAATTTACTCATAAGAGAGTCCATACTGGGATTGACTATAGGTATAAAGAACTATTTTTTCTTGGTCAGCGTATTAATTGACTTCTTGATTTCTCTCATACAGTGTAAAACAGATTGTTTGCTGCAGCAAAGGAAGTGCATTTAACAATACAGCTGGTGAAGTCCTACATGGCAGACACTTGAATTTGGAACAGCCATTTCAAAGAATGCAGCAGCCATTTGCAAAACTTCAGCAAAGGAGGTTTGTTGAAAAACTGGTAAGTGCTGACAGAAAGAAGCATGTGTGTGTGTGGCCATATATATGAATGTAAAAGGAGGAAGGAGACTCTTCTAACTCTCTTTTAATCCTGCAGGCATTCTCCACAGGACTTTAGCATATAATTTTTTTCTTACCTTGGTAACTTCTGTTCTTCCAAAATGACACCTGAAGTAGCATTTGAACAACAACAAAAAAAAAAACCCACAAAAAACCAAAACAACAAAAAAAACCCCACAATAAACCACCAAACAAAGAAAAGCCACACACAACACTTCTTTCCCTTCCAAAACCCAGCCCTGGATCTAAAAAAGTCAAAGAATTTACAGTGTAGGCAAATGACAGAGATTAGGCGGGTTTTCTGGCTGAGAAACACTTCACTGAGATGGCAGCAAAATGCAACATAAAGCCTGAAGCATGTTACGTAGTGCACAATACGCTCTTTAAGAGTCTGTGAGCAAATCTAGTCCTGGGATACAATATGTAAATTGACAGGCACTAGTCTTTCTAATGAAAAACAATAATAACAAAAAAATCCTCTAATAACTTTACTAGTAAAATTTATCATTAATGGCAGGCTTTATAACAAATTCTGTTGCCCTCCTGCTGTCTTCTGCACCTGCTGACTGTCTGGCATAGCCTGCCTCCTGCCTTGTCCAGCTGTTTTAAATGATACTTCATTTGGCAATACTTTTTAATGTCAAGAGTTCTGGGAGACTGATTCTCCATGAAGTACACTCAGTGTGAAACTATCCCTCTTTGTCCTTACGACGTATAAAGGAAGCCTGACTCACCTGTTCTCCTGCTGTTGGCTCAGACTTCTAATTTATTGGTAGCTCTTTGCAGCACCGTGTCATCCCAAATCAGTAGTAGACACAGTGGAGTCCCTCACAGAAGAATCCTGCCAAAACAACTCTGGATCAAATTATTCTAGTGACTCCCACCTAGTCCTTACTACCACAATGAACGTAATTGAAGAAAGAAAAACATAACTTGGTTTCTCAGGCTTTGTTGCTCCCAGGGTACCACAAAAATTAATTGGCCAGGCAGTGTTCACAGACCAAGTTTTACCAAGTGAGCAGGAAACCTCCTCACAGTGAATTTAACACAGAGCATGTACTAATGAAGAGGGTGAAGGGAATAGTGAGATTCATCTTGTTGAACACAGTGAGTCAATTTAGAAGTAGCATAAGTGCAGTCTCAGAACTCAGCAGCCGAGTTGTAAAAATGGTTCTGATAAATGTTGAAGTTACTCATCGAATGCAGTCACTGGAGGTTTGTGCCATTTCCATGCGGACTCTAGACAGCAGATAGCATGCCCTCAATTCAACAGGGAGACGATCTACCTTCTGTACAGCAGTGCTTTTGTTTGAGCCAAAGCCAGTGAGCCACTGGGCTCCCTGCCACCTAACAATGAGAAACACATATTACAACAGCAAATGGTCTTTTTAGCATAAACAATATTTCCAGTCTTCTCTGATTCTGCTTTTCCCTAATCCACATTTACTGGTTTGAGGGACTAATTCCTCCCATTTTCCTGCCACTATTTGCATCATTGCAGCTGCCTTTACTGATATGCAATGAATTATATGAAAATAAAGAATGAGTGTATAAAAAGGGTATGAAAACTACAACTGAACAAGACCCACGTTACAGGTGTCTCTTCCCCGTTCCTGAGTATCAGACACAGACTGTCTTTGTTTCCCACACTCAGCTGATATGGCACAATCCCAAACTCATTTTAGGCAACAGGAATCCTTCTATGGGCTTCAACGCATTTCAAAGCAGAACTAATGAAGGAAAAGTTGTCACAGTTACAAAACAACATTTTCACTATTCATCAAGGAATCACTGAAAAAACAGTTTTAGCCAACTTTTAGCAGAACTCTTGAGGAGGAACAAGCTGTGCTGTACAGCCCTGTCCTCCTGAGGCCAATTCTTTATTTTTTAAGCTTCTAATTTTTATCTTTGCTGCTGACCACTCGAGAAAAGAATCATTTGGTCTTGGAAGCTGTTTAGCCTAGGAAGAGGCAGGAAATATAACAGAACAGCATATTCCTATATTAAAAGTTTAGTTTGGCCTCCTTGCTCCCCTGAATTTCAAAGATTTGCTCCTAAAGTTTCTACTAAAATTTACCTCTTGACTGCTACTGACAGTCAAGGGAAGCAAGCAATTGCACACTCTTATAATACTTGAAAGATACAGAGCTAATCAAACATCTTCATAGTAGTTTCATGAAAGATCATCTGACTTTATATATGCATATGCAGGTTCTGCAATCTGAGTGCGCTTAGGGCTAGACTCAGTTGCAGAACAGCCCGAATTTCTTTGTGTTGTAATAGAGTTATCAGGTATTGTTTGGGAAGCCTAAAGTCGCTGATGTGTTTTTTGACCAGATGTCAGTCAATTTTATGGTGATGGTCAGCTAGTACTAAAGATAGTTGATTAATGACCCATGGACCAGAAGTCACCTGGAAGTCCATTTCCCAAGACATCCTTGGGACATCTTTTTCCTGAGTCATCATACGCACATACCAATAAGGAGTTGTTACACTGCAGCAACCAAAGTCTCTTCCCTTTTGCCTTCTTTACCAACAGTTCAAACTCCTTTCTGCTTCATGTGCCAAAACATGCATGCACCATGTGACAAAGATGTAAGACAAAGATGTAAGCCCAGTTAGGTGACATCACTGCATTCACTTTAGGCATGTGTCAGTTGTACATCCATGTACATGACATGTACATTACATCAAAAGGTAAGCTCACTAACATACAAATGACCTATCTAGTAGTATGGTGAAGGACTATCACAATAAACAGCTCTTGAAGGCCTCTGCCTTTTCTTCCTTTTGTGTAACTTCTGCCTTTTTTCCCTGGTGATTTTTGGTTTGGTGAAAAGGTATTCTCCTTTATTTGAAACACAGAACCAAGCCACAGCTTCACAGCCAGATTCCTATTTTAAAAGTTCCAGTGCTCAGGAATGTTTGCATCTGGGGTTTTGGTTTGACTCATCACAAAGCCAGAGTTACTGGACCATGGCTTACCGAATCTCACTTATTTTACAGCACTCAACTTTCACAACTTTAGGATTGTGAGTTTCACCTGTCTCTGATTTTGAAGAGGTATCATTGACATGACAGCATACAATCCTGTTCTGTATTATTTCCTTTAAAAGTTGGGAACTTCTTCAATCACAAATAATGACTTAAAAATCCCCAACATGACAAATTATACATTGATGATGTATTTCCCAGCATTTCTTTGGTATTCACGTGTTGGACTATTTTCTTTTCGTGAAGCTAATGTGTAACTGATACTTCTAGCCATTAATAGCTGTAATTTCAATACAATTTAAATACTCATATCAAAATATTACTTGTAGGAAGAATGATCAATTTGTTTATAGTGCTTTATTCCTCCCAGAAACATGGCTATAAAACAAACTAACATTGTCTTGAATGTATCCCTTTCATAAACACAACAGGATTGCGAAAGCATTCCAGGACACATATCTGTCACTGTAGCTGGCATCACCCTATAACTCCACTTAGCTAACATCACTCTGTAATCAGAAAGGGTAATGGATTTGTTCTGATGGCACTAGAAGGTGATCATGCAAGTGATAGATGTCAAAAAAGGTCACTCACTGTACTCTCTCTTCACAGCTGAGATTAAATAGAATAGCCTAATTGCACCTTGTGCTCATTTAGTGACTTTGGAAGTAAGAAGGTATGATTTTAACATCTATTCTACATTCTTGCAGTCTTAAGTTTGAGCTTTGGTAGCCAGAGAGGCAAAATGCAGCTTCATTTTCTACCTTCTAGGGAGATTTAAAACCCCATTAATTTCACTAGCAGACTCTGCATATGGCAGGGGGAGGTGGGGGAGGCAAGCACAGGGAAGGGGGGAGAATGTCTAGAATAAAAGATCACGCAGAAACATGACCAAACATTAAGGTCCTCAAAGTTCAGAAGCCGCCTGAAGTATACACTCTAAGCTTTACACTGAACAGAGGCAAGAACAGCTTCCCTCTGCAATAACCCTGCATCAGGGTCTGCCCCTCACCCTGCATCAGGGTGAGAAGCCCAGGCAGCTCCCTTTCTCCTGTTTGTGCACAGCAGGCTAAGGGCTGTGAGGGAAAGAAAATGACAGTTTATGAAGTTAGTTCCACGGCTGTCACAGCAGACAAAAAATCAGTTTAGCACCTTTGTTCTTAGCTGCAGTTCTGCATAGTGTCTGGGAAATTCCCATTCACATACCAGTCACACAGAAAGGCACTTCAGGTACATATGGCACAAGTGCAATGTTCCCTTTTTATTGGTAACATTTACCTCCAGGGTTCGCCTATCCTATAAACTGGCATTTAAGGCTAGTCTCAAGGGCTCTCTCATCAGCAAAGAGAAAAAAAATATACTTGTAGCTTGCTTGGCTTCTACTTTCTGTATTAAAGAAAACAACCTGCTCGGGTCACACAAACAGTAAATAGGTATTTCACCATAATCTCACTGTTAGCCAGAACTGAGTTTTAAAATTCAACAGCATGACCATACTGAAAGGAAAACAAAAGAAAAGGCAAGAACAACCCATGTTCTCTGAACCAACAAGTCTTGAATTGCTGCAGAAGAATAGGAGAAAAGGATTTAAGTCTTTCACCCAGAATCTATGATGTTCAGGCTTTGAGGTAACATGAGAAAAAACATTTCTGCAGATGGGTTGGGGTAAGGGGATGAGAAAATGTGAGAAGTCTGCACAAGAAAACAAATCAGTCATCAAACGTATTAGGTTTGTAGCCAAATAGCTTTATTTTATTTTTCAATCACCAGACAAGCTCATTTATGGAATAACATGAGCCTTGCTTTCCTACAGTTTTTAGCATAATAGAAAACTAACTAGGGAAAGCTGGCACATGCAGTTTTTATCAATAAAGCTCTGCTTAGAGGAGTTGAAAATCTTTTCCCTTCATGCTTTCAAGTTCTTATTGTATACAATTGTTTTCCTCAGGGGATTATACCTGATCCCATGAAGCTTTCCCTGCCAAGACAGTCCAGCCTCATTGTGGAATAAGAGCAGACATTGATAGGCAGGGACCACAAGGGAGACTGTGGCAGCTCTGGGCCCCTCTCTCCCAGCAGGGTTTTGCTGCTCAGCCTGCAAGGGTCACCTGAGCATGGCTTAAAGGATCTGGAAAGGGGAGGATATCTGAAGGCCAAATATTTTAAAAATGCAAGGCCTTTGCCATTTCTTTATGAACCTCTCCCATCAAATAAAATAGATTCAACATTGTTTGTTTCCAAATGTGCTGGAAATGAAAATAACTGCAGTTATTGAAGCTGTGGGAGGTACAATGGATATTTCAGCTGCAATGGGACGAGAGTGCCTGTTCAAAGGTTCCCTTCAAGGTCTTTATAGCAGACAAATCCTCAAAAGAAAACATACTTTGTTAACTTTCATTTGAATATATCCTGCTACAGCCAGACAGCCCACTTAAAATGACACAGAGGTAGTAAATTGTTCTACTGATCGGTTAGCTGGAGTTTAACAGCTTGAGCTTATCAGGAAAGCCATAGGAACAAAAGTGTTGGGCATATCATCGTTCAGATAAGATGTCCTTCCATTCTCCCTGAACCTCAGAGGTGAAGGCCCTTAATTCCTCTTTGCAGTAAAAGATGTGTCATGAAAACACTGTGAGATGGACAAAGGCCACTCAGAAGGGATCGTATTCAACAAGCCTTGCATACTGCATCCCACAAGAAACCCTCTTAATGCAAAGTATTTCAATAGCTGCATTTGTGTATGGGTCCGTGTTTTTACAAGAAAGTGTTTGCCTCAAAAATTCTCTTATGAGGTAGAAACAACAGGACCTCTTCTCCTCACGATATTTCTGATATCTAGCAACTGAAAGATGATGAGAAGCACAGACTTCCTGTTATTTTGTTCTGAGAAATGGCACCCCAAGGCATTAAAATGCCCATGAAAATACGGAGGGCCAGATTTTTCACAGACACTCACAGCACACACTGTTGCATGGAGATTCAAAATGCTCAGTTCCTGTTTTCTGGCCAACCCATTCAGGCTCCCGTCTTCTGTCTCTGAATCCCCTCCAGAACTCAATGGCTTGTGCCCAATAGCATCCACATGCCACTAAGCCCAGCATTGTCAGACAGCTACAAGCTGATCAGAAGCATTTGTAGGTTTGGTTATTTCTGTTCGATGTTACAGTCAATATTTGAATAATTGCCTCTGAAGAAACAGGAGTAAATAACATTCATCCAGTTTGGCCAAAAGCATTTTATCAATGCCAAAGTCTCCACAATGTACAAGACTCTACAACAGACAAGGACAACCCCTCAAAGGCAATTATGATTGTTTCATGAAAGAGTAACAAAGCTCAATTAACCAATTAAATTATCTGCCAAGAGACTAAGGAATTCACTGTTCAAACGTATACAAAATAAGGCTAAATGGAAAGTGTAGAGTTCTAGTGAGATAGGATAGCCTTACAAAACAGTAAATACCACAGGTATCAGTTGGTAAGGCAGCCCCAAAACTCAAGGGACAAAGGAGACCATAGGTCATGAAAGGGCTGGAGAGACAGACATTTTAGTACATCTCAGTGGTGGTGTTCATTTATGTAACGGGTCTGCATGGCAAGGTTTTGGTAGCAGAGGGGTTACAGGGGTGGCTTCTGTACGAAGCTGCTAGAAGTTTCCCCTATGTCAGACGCAGCCAATACCAGCCGGCTTTAAGACGGACCTGCCGCTGGCCAAGGCCGAGCCAATCAGCGACAGCGTTTTTCGCCTCTGTGATAACATATTTAAGAGAGTGAAAAAGTTGTTGCGCAGCAGTAATTGCAGCAAGAGAGAGGAGTGAGAATATGTGAGAGAAACATCCTGCAGACACCAGTCAGTGCAGAAGGAGGGGGAGGAGATGCTCTAGGCACCAGGGCAGAGATTCCCCTGCAGCCTATGGTGAAGACCATGGTGAGGCAGGCTGTCCTCCTGCAGCCCATGGGTGGTGGAGCAGATGACTGCCTACGCCCTGTGGAGGGCCCCCACGCCGGAGTAGGTGGATGCCTGAAGGAAGCTGTGACCCCGTCGGAAGCCTGCACCGGAACAGGCTCCTGGCAGGACCTGCAGCCCGTGGAGAGAGAGAAGCCCACGCTGGACCAGGTTTGCTGCCAGAGACCCCATGAGGGAGGCTCACGCTGGAGCAGTCCGTTCCTGAAGGACTGCACCCCATGAAGGAGACCCACGCTGGAGCAGTTCATGGAGGACTGAACCCGTGGGAAGACTCACGTTGGAGAAGTCATGAAGGACTTTCTCCCGTGAGGGGGATCCCACATTGGAGCAGGGGAAACATGTGAGGAATCCTCCCCCTGAGGAGGAAGAAGCGGCAGAAAACAACAGAGTGATGAACCGACCCCAACCCCCATTCCCTGTCTTCCCCCTGTGCCGCTGGGGGGGAGGAGGGAGGAAAATCAGGATCAAAGTTAAGCCCGGGAAAAGGAGGGAGGGGTGGGGGGAAGGTGCTTTAAGATTTGGGTTTATTTCTCATTACTCCTCTCTGAGTTAATTGGTAATAAATTACATTTCCTTTCAGTTGAGTCTGTTTTGCCTGTGACAGTAAATGCTGAGTGATCTCTCTGTCCTTATCTCAACCCCACAAGCCTGTTGTTATTTTTTTTTTCTCTCCTCTCTCCTGTCCAGTTAAGGAGGGGGAGTGATAGAGCGGCTTTGATGGGCACCTGACATTTTGGCCAGGGTCAACCCACCACAATTTAACACCCTGAAATAAAACACAATACGGAAATCTACCAGTCAGATATGGGTATGGATACTGTGTTGGGTATGAAGTCAAAGACAGACGTACCTTAGATCCTCTAAAGATGTTGTCATATGTGGTTCTATGTGTGACACCACTAATTTGTGCTTCAGGTAGAGAATCCATATGCCACAATTTAAAATTAGATGTATGCTTCCTGATTTAACCCCATCTCCTATGCTTCTCTGGTTCATTTTGTAACAATATTAAAAATGTAACTATAGCCCCTAGTGAAATCAGACAGATTTATGAAAGGGAAATCATGCCTGACCAACCTAACAGCATTCTATAATGACATGACTAGCTCAGAGGATGAAGAGAGGGCAGTGGATGTTCGTTAGCTTGACTTCTGCAAAGCTTTTGACACTGTCTTCCATAATATCCTTACAGACAAATGATGAAGTACGGGCTAGATAAATGAACAGTGAAATGGACTGAGAATGAGCTTCACTGCCCAGACTAGAGATCAATGGCAGAAAGTCCAGTTGAAGGCCAGTCACTAGTGGTGTATGCCACTGCTGAGGTCAATGCTAGGGCCCATATTGTTTAACATCTTCATAAATGACCTGTACAGTGGGACAGAGAGCACCCTTTTCAAATTTGTAGATGACACACAACTAGAAAGAGTGGCTGATGCACCAGCTGGTTGTACTGCCATAGAGAGGCACCGGGACAGGATGGAGAAAAGGGCTAACAGGAATCTCATGAAGTTCAACAAAATAAAGTGCAAAGTCCTGCCCCTAGGGAGCAATAACCCCCTGAAACAGAACAGGCTGGGGACCACCTCTCTGGAAAGCAGTTTGCAGAAAAAAGACCTGGAGCTCCTAGTGAACATCAGGCTGACCACAAGCCAGCAGTACATCTTTGCAGCAAAGAAGAAAACAGCCTTCTAGGCTGTATTAGGATAAGCAGCTGTCAGCACAAATCTGGAGCGCTGTGCCCAGTGCTCCTCCCCAGGACAGCGGAGACAGAGACACACAGGAGCAGGTCCAGCTAAGGGCCACAAAGATGATTATAAGGGTTTGCAGCATCCTCAGATGAGGAGAGGCTGAGAAAGTTGGGGTTGTTCAGTCTGGAGAAGACAAAGCTTGGGGGGATCTTATCAACGTGCATAAATATCTGATGAAAAGGATTAAGAAGATGGAGCCAGGTTCTTCTCTGTAATAGCTGGTGACAGGACAGGAGGCAATGGGCACAAATTGAAATACAGGAAATTCCATTCAAACATAAGAGTACACTTTTTCTGTCCAAGTGGCCACAAAGTAGAACAGGCTGCCCAGAAATGTTGTGGAGCCTCAGTCCTTGGAGATAATGAAAACCCTGACTGGGCATGGGCAGCCTGCTGTAGCTGACCCTGCTTTGAGCAGGGGAGTTGGACTAGAAGATCTCTGGACATCTCTTCCAACTGACATGGAAGAACATGTTTTCACTGTTCTTGAAAACATGCCAATCACACTTAGTATCTATGAAAAATAAAGGCATCTATAAAGTGTCAAGTTTCTGTGTACATTTACTAAGAAAGTATTTACTACAGGTTTCACATTTACCTTGAGGCTTTCTTTAGCTTCTTGCCAAAGTAAATGTAACTTAGGTGCATATAGCAAAAGAGAAGCAAACCTCATGACCAATAACTGTAACATTAAACTAAATTTAACGTCCATGATGCAGGAGGTGGTGGTGTTAAGCAGAAAAGTTTCAATGCAGCTTCTCACTCTAACGCACTTCCACTGGCTTGAGCCTCACCACATGTATGTAACATAAGTTTGTATACATTTGCATACAGATATTTGTGTACTTTAAAGACACTATCTTCCTCTAGGGTTTAGATCATTTGCTTGTTATTTTTGGCAAAATCTAGGAGATATTTGATACTTCATTTTTTCCAGTATTCTCTCTGTTTACCCTACCTTGTATAATACCTCTTCTTTGTTTCTGATATTTCTGTTTTACCTTTTACTTTTCCTAGTGTGTGACTCCCAGTCAGGTGACATCTCATGATAGCCATAACACATCTGAAAACAATTCAAAAGTCACAGGCCTGTCAGTTCAGTGCTAAAGACAGCCACTCTGTCTAAATTTGGCAGAGGCTAATCTAACTCTTTCCATCTGTTTTCCTTTTTTTTTTTTTTTTTTTTTTGAGGGAGGGGCAAGGGGGATAGGGGATTTGAAATGGGTGAGGATGAATCAAAACTTTGGAAAAAAGAAGCCAGAGCCTCTTAAACTTATTTACTGAGGTCCAGAAATGCAGAATTGCTTGCTGCTGCTGTTCTAATTCCAGACTTAGTTAACAGTGCTACAAATCAAACCATAGTACCTCAAGCACACAAAGAGATACAGATAGACTCCAAAGAGTCAGTAAACCCCCAAAACCAGCTGCAGATCTGTAGGTCTGTAAACATTGCTCCTCTTAGAGGAGGCGAACTCATCCCTAATCTCCAAAGTATCATTTAGGATTAGACTGATAGGAGGAATATGAGTTTAAAGGAAAATCTACTGGAGTCTGACCATTCTAGTACATGCAATGTTTGTAATAAATCCTCCACTAGTTTGTACCCTTCACTGCAGATGTCCATAAGCTATTTGCTTATTTTCCCAAGCTATTCAAGACATTAAAACATTTTTTTTCCCCTCTTCCGGAAATGCTGATATGAATCGTATGGACAAAGTAAACAGAGTACTCTGTTAGTTTCCCTTTTTACAAATGAGCCATAAAATTGTCCATTAATCAGTCTTGCTTCCCCAGGGACTGGGCTGCATTGTTAAAGTTTCCTTTTCCATTTCTGATCCCTGTTTTGTTGAGGAGATTACAAAAAAAAAAAAGTCACAATGCAGTAAACCAAAATGAATAGGCTTTTGAAAACTGCCCTCCTCTCAACAGCTCTTGGGCAGAGCTGGAGTTTTGATCAGTAGTGGAAAATTCTAAATTTAGACACTCCCTATTTTTCATCCTTTGCCTTCAAGTAAAATAATAATCCTATCACGACTCCTTCATCTCCCATCCAGAGGACACAGAGTTCCTATCTATTTAAATTACTCTAAGTTCTGTAGAACAATAAAAAGGCCCTTTAAGGTCTCCTGGGGTAATTATCTACAACCAGAGAAAGGATGAAAAGGTGAGAGAATTTACCGGGAATCTGGCATTTCAGAGCTTTGCCTCGTGTTAATTCCTGAGAAAGGTGTCAGTTCCGACCATGCTTCAATTTACCTGGAGGGCATATCCTTTTAAAGCAGGACAGGAAGAAATATACATCTATTGTACTTGTCACTCTACAACACTGTGCCATCTGCAGGCACAGGGTTGGCCAGCACATCAGATCTCTGAGGAGCCAACTCTTCACCTGGGACAGTCATGTCTGCACATGGTTTTGAAGATGCCAGTGGGAGTGGGGTGAAGGAGTAAACCTCAGGTGCAGAAGTTTTCTAGCTGACTTTGCTATGTTTTTTAGAATAAGTAGAAAGGTCATGAGGCTTACACAGGAGCACTGGAAGCTGGTGTAAAATAGCACAGAACAAACAAATTCCACCAACCTACGCATGATTATGCTACCTGATCTGTCCTCAAGCTGTCATGGATTTGCTAGCTATCATTTAAAAATCTAATGCCTTTGTCTTCTAGGTGTTAGATAATTTAATGCAAACTTTCCAATTCATTCTGTACCTAATTAAAACTCGGGTTCTTATGTTGCCTCTTCTGCTTTCCCTGTCTTTCACTACCTGTCACACATTAGTGGAGAGATGACATAAGCTCCTTGCAGGGGTATATTTTTAGCAGAGAAGCTTATTTAACATGCAAACCAAATACATAATCAAAGTAGTTTTTTTAAAGGGAAAGTCATCTCAAGGTTGACTTAAAAGACAAACAGCTTTATCTCACCAAAGTCTCAGTTAAGTGCTGCAGTGTGGAGCCCTATGTGTAAGACAAGACTGCTCTTTCCAGTGAGGCTCTGTTGATCTATGATCTAATCTAGGCTCTTTAAATCAGCTTTTAAGTGTGCAACTAACAATCCCTTTATCTGCTATTAATGTCTCGTTCTGTTATCACTGCAAGCAATTTAAACCTACTAGTCATATTTGATGAATTCCTTTACAGATTTCCTTCCCTCTCAAAAATATGTGAAGCTGGGTAAGGAATTTTTTTTCATCTCTGTATTCCTTATGAGCTCAGTGGCACTCTAACAACATTAGCCTCATGCACATAAAGCACTGAAATGTCTGGACTTGCATGCAATGCGACTCACTCACACCTAGTAACAAGTTCTCTCATTCAAAGACTACAAAAGTGTGAGCTTCTTGAATCACTGATTTTATTAGTACAAACATGTTGAACTTTACTAACATACCTTTTGACTTTATTGGCGTACCTTATTTTATAGGTCTTAAAGACCTTGGCAGGTTTTCCACAGTTAATTTAATCAAGATATCATTCAGGGGAGAAAAAATAATACCTAACTAAATCATAAAATGAATTTATCCTCATTTCTTTCACATTAGTGGTGGCTGACCTAAGAAGGTACCTGCCACATAACCTGGCTTTTTCTCATGGGGGTTCATTTATTCTTATCTAAAGCCAAATCTTGCCACAGCTCTGATTCCAGTTCAGTCTGAGCTGTGGGAAATGTCTTGATGTTTCACATACTGTTAGGGAAGCCCTGTGTCCTGCACAAAACCTAAAGCAGTACTCATTATGCATATTTGCATTGACTTCTCTGTCACCCAGGAAAACTGTTCTTAAAAAAGAGCAATTAAAAGAAAAGCTACTGAGAAACAATTAGCTGTCATGGGAACAGCACCTGCCAAGTCAGCTCTTAACTCGTTCATCCAGCTGCCACAGAATTTGATCAGCTCTATAGCACATCGTATCTAGCTTATCCTGTTGCATCCCAGAACTGCTGAGCCTTTTTCTGTGGACAAGAAGGAAGATATCATAAAGGTCACGTCTACCTTTCTAAATCTTCCAGACCTAGGAAAGAAATGTGTTCCTTTTCTTACCACTGCAATGACAGATATTTACCTCAGTAGTGAGATAAATGAATGAATATGCAAAAGTTAAAATCAGGATCACAGTTCTGTTCTTGCTTAAATAAGAATACCTGATGAAGTATTTTATTCCAACCTTCAGCTGTCTTATCCATAATTGACTTAGACTTACAATCTTTCAAAAGGTATTACTTTGATGAGAATTTTCTATGCTAGCTAGGAAGTCTTAAGCAAGTTTTGACTTCTCTTAACAAGGAAGTGCCTCTAGATTGTCAGTCCAAGCCCCCATTCCTCCCTCCAGTTAACTATTGCGGAACTGGCTGAGTAGCATGATCCTGATGCCCTATGCCAAGTCAGTGACCAAAAGCTGCTCTAAAGCCAGTTAAATTAAAAGAACACTTGTACAGCATGCAGAATGAGCCAGAGAATCTCATCCTACTATGTTTCTATACGGAGATATAAATCCAGTAAGAAATCGTCTAAATGCTGTAATTCAGTAATGTCTAGGTTTCCATTGCTTACAGATTCAAGAAGAGAACAGTCACTGCCTTTCATCATGTTCATCCTGTCATACATATGTATACACACATCCTTTATGTGCATGCACACACACATAACAGAGAAAACAAGGAAACGTGGATTCAAAAAGAACCTAAGAATGACATTAACAAAGCAAAAAGTACAGAGCTTTGAAATGTTAAACCCCATCCTAACAGCATGTTTGTACCTACCCTTTTGTGAATACAGATCCATGAATAGCCTACAACATTTTTAAGACATATTCTTGACTCTTACTTCATAACCCAGAGCATTAAAATTATAACATAAATGTTCATATCCCAATTTAATGTACCACCAAATTGTGATATGTCAAAATAAATTCTGTCAATGAATGTTACCAAGCCCAATGTTTCATAAAGAAAGTTCAGCTAATTCCATCCTAATACATAAACTCTAACTAGTAGAGAACATAATGTGGGTTACAACACGCACTCCTGAAGCAAGCCTTAGTAAAAGGCTTAAGGATATAGCTAATTCCTTATGATAGTCACCAGGAAAGAGTGTATTCTCTACCAACATGTCTTCCCTCCTCCTTCTAAATCCATTTTATAACTGTAAGAGGTCTCCTTCATTGTCCTCTTGCTTCCAGTAATGACTTGATTTTTTTTGTTCATTGCTCTGTTAACAACCTTTGCAATGCAGAGGGTCTTGTTGTAAAAATATGCCTGGAGCCTTCATATCATTTGCATATCATTTTAAATACATTTACATGGCCTTTTAATCAAGGGAAATGCAAATGCACAGTTATAACTTTTTATTTATAGGGTTCTTATAAGGCACTCAGCAAAACATACAGACAAAATATGACCTCAGGGCTGAAGAGGAAAAAGTATCAGAGAGAACACTGTTAGCATGTCTTGAAAATCTGTCTGATTAATGTCCCGCTTTACATACAGCTATTATTGGTTTAGGTTATTTAGGAACTCATAAAGTTTAGAGTTATTCAGTTTTATGATAGAAAAACTCTGTCTACAAGTACCCACAAAGTGGCTTATATATAGAGCACACACGACTCACTCTCTCAGTTCTGGATGTCATTTAGCAGGTGTCTGCTGGGACAGAGATGATTTAACTCACGGACAGATTCTTAACAGATCTCACATGATCCTCAGATTCTGCTGAAAATAACACTGGAGATAACCTCACATCTATTGCATCTCCTCAAATTGCCATAATCTTGTCAGCCTAGCTACACCTCATGTTTCCTCGAAATATGCTGCTGCTAAGGGAGAAGGGTCACAACAATGAAGTTGGCCAGGAAAAGGATGTGCTGCTCTGCCTCACACCAGCTAGCTGGTCACCCACTCACAAGTTGTCGTATCCAACCTTTCCCAACAGCAGCAGCAGACAGAAGCTCCATTGACCCTACTGAAAACAAAATTATGCCAGTGACTGACTCAGCTGTGCCTCCCTACCTGAGGAGTGATGTGACCTACTGAGAGGGAAGTTATATGGGAGCTCTGCAGGGAACAGCAAGCTCTGGGAAGGTAATTCCAGATGCCAAGGAGTTCCTCAAACATAATCAAGCTCTCTATAATTACAGGTAAAGCAGCAATACTGGAGGAATTTTGTAAGATCATGCTTTAAAAAGTCAAGCGATGCCAGAAGAATCTACCCCCTTTAGACATGTACATTCTGAGGATTCTCACAATCATACTGAAAGCCTCCATGAAAACCTGTGTAGGAAATAAGACCTGATTGGACACTAGATTTTAACTGCATGAAAACTGTTCATATGTCTCATCTAAAAAGTTAAAGCTGAAAATTTCTGCAGAATTAAAATCCTGAGACAACTTTCTCCAAGATATTTTCCAAAATATGACATTCCCCAAATGAAAAACTGAATCTGATTTCCTTTTGGGCCTCCGGAAGCCAGAGAAGCAGCTGACTGACATGAGAAGATTCTTCTCAGCTTAAAATAGAAAACATAGGGCTTCTTAGGCGAACTAAAGCAGTCCTGGTGTCAGTGAGGCACATGATATAAACCGAGGGAGTCAATGGACTGCACTTTTTGTCTGCCCACCGTTCAAAGACCATTAGTTTGAGGGGACAGAGAATTTATGAGAGAAGTAGGTTGAGGGTAGAGCCAGAGCAGAGTTTTTAGGTAATAGTGAAAGTCAAAACCGGCTCCTCTATGGGTTTTGGTTTTTTGCTTTGTTGTTGTTTTGGTTTATGGTTAGGGATTTTGGGTTGTTTGGTTTACTTAAAGTATTAAAAAAAGCCCCAAAACCAAAAACAAATCCTTGACATCACTGGAAAAGTAGAGCTTTTAGAAATGAAATGTTGTGAATAAACCATAACTCATCCCCTGTGTCAGTAGCACATTATCCACCTTTTCTGTTGTTTTTTCCCCTTGAGGACCAATTCAGCAACAAACACGTTCAGGGTTCAGCTATACTTGCTGATCACTGGAATGTCACTGTGCTCAGATATCTTATTTGCAGCTATTAGGATGTTATTTTTTCACAGCTGCATTATTCATTCCCAGGTAAGCTATGTGAGTGCCGCCCACATGGATATGCGGAGAGCTCTTCTGTCTGCTGAAGGAAAGCCTTCATCCAGTAGCACATGACAGCAACTGATGGTAGGACTGATGAAAAGGCCTGTGACAAGGAAAATATATCAATATATTCTTGAATTACCCCCTACTTTCTACAAGTTACAAACAACTTTTAGGTTATTAAAAACCTGGAAAATATCATGTACTTAGTTAAAAAAAAAAAATCATGTCATTATCTGGGAATTTTTGCAGAAAATCATACCACTGACTCAGTGAAACAGTTTGCAAAAAAGGACATAGCTGGTATTCCATTTTTTTTTTTGAGTGGAATAAAAATTTGTATGAGATGTGATTCAGTTCATCTCCAAGTCAGTGTTTCAAACTCCATTAAGGCCCATAATTATTACTGAGCTCTGTAATCTCATATAAAACAACTAGATAGGCTCCATCCCTTTCAAAATCACTATTCTATCAAGCATCTAAGCACTCTGACATATAAGACTTCCATAATATTACCTGCTAAGCGTATTAAAAAAATGCATGGACTGATCAGACAGTATAACATTATCAGCACCCACAATTTTACCAAAATAGTCACTGTATCAGGTGTTTTTCACAATAATTTCTTACCTCTGCTTTTGAGCAAAGCTTGATAGCATAAGGCATCAGAAACCCTATCAAAAGTACAGAAACCACCAAATAGGATGCTATAAAAACATATTGTTTTAAAACCTTTCTTGAAGGCAAAGACAATCTCATGATTATCATTAATAACACTACATGAGTGTAGATAAAACTTGAGGACAAAACTGCATTTTAAGCTGTGAAAGGTCACATTGGTCTTGGTACCTGTACTTGCCAGGTTTATTTATATTTAATGCCAGCCTGACTGTAACTTATAAAAAGCATCTATAGTTTTACCAAATAAAAATGAGCATGTAATTTTATATAGAACAGGAAATACACTAGAAAGAATGTGTAAATCTTTGTGATTTATAACAATAGCTTTACATTTTAAAATTAATTCCATAAGATGTAGCCCAAAAAAAAAGCTGCACTGAAACCCAGAATGAAATAAACTTTATATCAATCTTTTTCTGTGATTAGTCCAAAACCAAGAAATAACAGAGCTGGCTATATTATTACTGTTTGATAAACAATGTGTGATATAGAGTTTGTTATGAAAGGCTAGTGTCTGAGCAAAAAGTTAGTGTCTCATAATAAAAATGTGAAATATCATGAACTGGGCAAGGGAAGGATTTGCAACACCAACAGATTAACCTTCATTCTGTAAAAGTTTAATTAAATGAATAAGAGAAACTTGTCTGGCATCAATAGCACTGTCATGACATGAGGAAGGTCACATTTGACAGAATTTTCATTTGTTCCCCAAGGGAACATGAAATATGTCAAGTCCATGATCCTGGAGGTGCAGTAATACTACTTGTGATCAATCAAGCTAAACTTTCAGGAGTCAACAAAATCAAAAATTAATTAATGAACGTACAGTTCAAGCGCTGGGACCACTATCACTATAAATGAAGTGTCAGGAACCATTCAAAAGTCATTGAACAGTCACCTGTCCCAAAAAATGGCAATAATTCTGAATGTCTCATCAAACAAAATTTTCGATAACAACCAGGTAGAAGAAAAACACTGGATCTTTTTCTTGTCTTTTACCTATTCAATTCTGAAGGTACAATTTGTGGAGTGATGTTTCTGAACAAATGTTGGAATTTTATGTATTTCTGAAATTAATACGTGGGGATTTTCCTGAGATTTCCCTTGTTTCAAAAGTTGGGTTTTTTTTGACAAGTATTCTGATATAGATGTACACTCCTTTTCCTTTAAGGTTGCTCTGATCTAAGAATTGCCGCAGATAAATGTTACAAAAATTATTTTCTTTTGTTTCTGTAACATGGTTGAGTTCTTTTCAAGATCTCCAAACCTCCATCATGGGTTATGTCACAGTTTAGAATGCAGCTTAAGTCAAGCATTGTGAAGTAGGTAAAAGAAAAAGTGAAATACGTCAACTAAAAAGCCTAAAATACTTTCATCTATCTTGCTATCTATATTTGGTTGAAATATGCATTTTTTTTTAATATTTCAGTGTGATCATATCGGCATGTTTTCCTTCACTTGCTTAAAGAATAATATTAGACTACTCACAATACAGAACGTTAAACTCATGAAGTTTATGCTGTCAAATATCATGAAAAATATACATACACACACACATATATATAAAGCTCCTGTATCAATTCCACCTTAAGAAAAAGCCAAGCACATCTAAATCCCTTTTTAATTATTTTTGGCCTTCATATTTTCTTCCTGTTTTATATTGAGAAAGAGAAAATGTATCACCAATAATATTTTAAAGACATCACTTAACGTTCCATCATACATCACCACACATTTCGGTTTCCAGACCTTTCAGCAGTTATACAGCTGTTATTTATGGCACTAGCTACTAGTTTTATAGGCTGATTATCAGAAAGGGAATAGGAGTTGGTCTTTTTTCTGGCTTCTGTCCCTTCAAAAATGGAAGCAGAGCAAAACCAGCACAAATAAGAAGGAAAGCGTTCATCCGCCTTTCCTTAGTTTGGGTTGTTTTCCTTTCAAATTCTCTTCATGGACTCCCACTGAAAACTTGTCTCTAAGGAGCGTTTGTTAAGGCTAAACTGTCAGGTTACTGGTGGCCTTTGTCTTCCTGTTTTCAACTATTTTAATTCTTCCATTATGTCCACTATCAAAATATTCTTTACATATCTATATACTGGTGTCAGGTCTCATAAAGCTACACCGAAGTAGTACTCAATCATCTCTTGTTTAACATCTCTCCAGTATCAAGCACCTAAGTACACTCCAAAGACAACACAGTACAACATTAAGTGAATTTTAATAGTAAATATAATATGGCAAGTCCTCTCCCTCTCCACCTGCCAAACAAAAATACATTGTATCTATTACATAAAACACTAACGTAAAAGTGTAATTGTTCTGATTTAACAAAACATGAAGTGACACTACATTTCAACATCAGCAGGCTATCATTAACATGTAGGCCAAGTCATCATAGGAAAAAGGAAAACAGATAAATTGTTTAAAAGAAATGCACTGTTGCTAGAAACCAAGCTAATATGTGCCAACAGATCGTATCACAAGAAAGACCAAATTGCCATGCTCACAAGAATAGGTTATAGAAGCAAAATGGAAGAGATATACTCTTAGTGATAATTAAGAACTGAAACAATCATATTATAAATATTCATTATAGAAAGATAGCTTCACTCCTTAGAAAACATTTCCAGGTTGTAAATGTGTAATTGACTTATTTTTCTTCCTTATTATGAAGTATGAAAGACCACAGCATCTGTTGTACTACACAATTGTTCTGTTCATAACACTGAAAAGTTGGGCACTTAAGGGTGAAAATACACAAGAGGCTTTTCTCTCATTACTTATTTCTGCAAGTCTGTAAAACTGAAAGGATTAAAACTTTAGGTCCATTGATTACAAACCTAGGGAAAAGACTGGAATGGTGCAGTTAATATCCAGATTCTTTTTAAAGAGAAAGTCACAATGATTTATTCTCCCTACAGAAATAAGAGGATCTGGCTGGAAGAAGAATTCCAAAACATGGAGGGAAAATATTAACACAATCAACTTTTTGGAGGATTTCTATTCCCATGGTGAGAAAACAGCAGAGGTGCTAATTGTGAACTACAGTTCAATATAAAGGCCCCACAGAGCACTCCGTACTCAGTTTTTTTGTTTCTCATGAAAGGCCCATTTTTTTTCACCTAAAATTTCAATTTCGAACCCTTCTGTTCCACTCAGAACTCATAGTTATGCCTAATCTGCTGCTTTTCTGGCTCACTTACAGGCCGTGTTGGCAGGTAGTGAATGCAAAAACATTTTAATGGGGGAACCCCTGGGAACGGGAGGAAAAGTTTTGAGCATTTACAATTTTACAATGACGTATGGCCAGCTGTTAAAGGAAATAGGCTTCCATCATTGAAGCTCACTGGAATGAGACCATTTGCATGGATATTTTCAACTCAGCAGTCTGCTAAAGAAGGAAACTAGATCATCCAAACAATGAAAGAACAGGATTGGTCTGGACAGGGAAACATCACAAGGACATATGGTACTTAAATCCGTTGCACAACAAGACCTCCATCCCCAATTTGAGGGCCACAAACTGTTTAGGCCAGAAGCAAAGTCAGGGCCAATAGAGCCTGAAGGTCCAGATGGGAAGGTAAAGCAAATAAAACAGTTCAGAGTTGTAGCAAGCAAAGAAAAGAAACTGCTGACAAGGACAACTTGATACATTGGACAGTTTATGCAAATGCAAATTTAATTTGAATTTAGCCCAGGGCACATTTTGAGCAACACAATCAGACACTAATTCCCATCTTTTCTATTACTTACCATCTCCTGAATAGCTCTAAGTGATGACAAGTGGTGCCAAGTTTAAAGAAAATGGACTTAATTTGTTTCCCACTGAAATCGATAGAAATCTTTCCTTGTCCTCTGAGGAAGCTAGATTAAGACATTTATTAGCAAGAGTATCTGCTCATAACAATCCCATTATAGAACAATTAGAAAAATTATAAGAAACTGGAGAACAAACTGAAGGATAAGCACTATGACTAAGAAATAATAAGAAAACTATTTTTCAATATGTATCGTTCTCACTTTGATATAAAAGTCAGCCACGATGTCCTATTTCACATTCATTTCTTCCCACTCATTCAGCTGATCAATGGTTCCCAAGGCACCTGTTTATCTTGTTTTCCACTGTTTCAGTCTTCTCCGTGGAATTGCTCTCTCAACTATTTCATGCAACACAAGCATTATTTTCAATCCAGTGCCTCCTAAAACATCCAGAAGAAGGTGATTAAAAGAAAAACATCTGTCTTAAAAATCTTGTATTCATTTGGGTGTGGAGTTTTCTAAAGGAGGGCAGCCATTTATAGAGCTGAACTCTCTGAGTTCCTTTGAAAAATCCCACTTTACGTCAAGGATGGTGTCTCTGTGAGGACATTAGCTAGGACTCAGTGAATACACAGTCAGAGGGTCTCTGCTCAGTTTCATGGTACAAAGTGCCCATATGACTATTCTGAGCAAGGACTGAAGCCTCTTTCACACTCAGGCGTTAGAAACGGAAATCAAGGAGACAGAGGGTTCGATTGCACTCGGCCAGGTGGATATTAGCTGGGAGAGGGAGACTCTAGCAGATCAGTGGTAAAAGCAGCTACTTACATGTCTTCATTCTTGGAGGTTTTTAAGACCCAAATGGATAAGGCCTGAGTAACCACATCTGATCTCGTAGCTGATCCTGCTTTGAACAGGGTTGGTCAAGACACCCCCTGAGGTCCCTTCCCACCTGAATTCTCTTGTGATCCTATGCTTCTTGCTGCCCCCACTTTTTAATCTCTGTCTCCCAGCTGAGAGAGGAGGGGAAAAAAACCAACAAACAAACAAAAAAACCAACAAACACAGTTACTTAGGTTAAAAAAAAAAATCTGTCTCTCTAGTGGACTTGAGAAATCCTTTAAACCATACCCCTTCCACAAGTGAGAACAATGATATCTATACCATTCCTGACAGATCTGCAGTTTACATTCCTTAAGATTTGCACTGCAGAGTAATGGAGGTTCCACAGCCTCTGTTAGTAACTTATCCTGGTACACCACTATCCTTCTCAGGAAGATTTATCTTAACTCAGTATCTAAATCTGTTTTGCTGCAGTGTAATTCCATAATTTCTTGCCCCAGTTGTTTGAGATGGAGGGCAGATTATTCCCTCCCTCTGCAGCATCTTGTTCCACATTTTTAAATGAATCTCAATTTTTTATCTAGTCTAAACAACCCCAGTTTATTCAAACTTTCCCTGTATTTCAGATCACTGACCATTCTCCTTGCCCTCTGCTGCACTCTTTCTAATTGGCCAATAACCTTCACAGCATGCAGTGCCCAGAACTGGACAGCCTACTGCAGCTGAGACTGCTGCAGGGAACAGAGTAGAAAGCTGACTCCACATATCTTGCAGGCTATGCTTCACACACAGTCGTGGTTGTTTTATTCACAGCATCATGAGGCCCTTGGCTTGAACTCAACTCATGATCAGCTATAACTCTAAGCTAGATGTTTTCCTTCAGAACTATTACTAGCCCATATTCCCAATACCAAAGCAGTTGAATAGATCTTCTTGATCTTAACCTCCTTTCTGGACAATATCCTGACTTTTCCAAGTCACATCTTCAAATCTCCAGATTATTTTTACTTCCATTTTAAACCTAACAAACTTGCAAGTCCTTCATAAGTCTAGCAATCCCTCTATTCCACCATTTGAGTCATTAATGAAAATATTGACCAGAACTGCAGAGTTGTGTAAGTAGGGGGAAGCTGTTATTTCCTGAACCTCTGTCCTAACTTCCCTCCTCCTCATTTTAAGTTCATTTCCTTCCTCTCTCTCTAGGGCATCTGCAGAGACCAGGCAAAGAACAAGAGGAGAAGGCAGGTTTCAGCCAGCTCAGCAGTCAGAAATGTAATTTAGTAATGATAAAGGCAAAAAACAGCAAGAAAAAGACAGTAAGATAGAGAACTGTGATTCAAAAGTGGAACTCCGTATAAGGCAGTTGATATCATACCTTGTTCGCCATATCCCTGGAGATTTAAAAGTGTGACATTTACATGTCTAAATGGTCCTACATACAAAGCAAGCTACCT
This sequence comes from Leptosomus discolor, assembly GCF_034619465.1. Classification (NCBI taxonomy): domain Eukaryota; kingdom Metazoa; phylum Chordata; class Aves; order Leptosomiformes; family Leptosomidae; genus Leptosomus; species Leptosomus discolor. The sequence goes on from NC_141397.1 coordinate 45,394,254, forward strand.
GTAATCGTGACACACTGGCTCTTGCACATCAAAATAAGACAGTAGAAACAGCAGTATCTGATATTCAGATGTCCCCTGTAAAAGCCTTCTGGCTGAACTCAGCCCATTCAGATGGCACCCATTAGACAGTCTACAGTGTCTTAGCACTATACAATATTTCTAACTCTTCAAATGTTCTCCTTGTATGCTCAAACCTGGAAACTTTCAGCTTAATGGCTTAATTACTCACTCAGATAATATAAATACAATACCTTGGCTGCTGTAAGAAAAAAAAATCCAGTTTTGTCTGCTGGCAGAGTGTCTAAGTGCAAAGTAATCTGCAGTGAGGAAAATTCTGCCTTATTCTGAATGGAGGCAGAAATCTTGATAACATTCAGTTGTATCTGAGTGCTTTCAATTTTGTGGTATTGCCAAATGTTGGTTCCCCCTTCCTAACTGTGTAATAATCCTTTTAAGACAGTGCCATAATCAAGACCAAAGCCGGTATTCTTTATAGAAGGGTTCAAACATATATATATAAATATATATATATATATAACATATACATATATTTGTGGGATTTACTGTGACTATCAAAAATGAAAATACTAATCTATTGCTAATATAAGTCAAAATGGGAACTCTGCACTTTGGAATAGAGATCGAGTGCTCAACTGGAAGTCACTCACAGCTCAATTTGTAGATAGATGCAATTGACCTTGGCTCTGGTCAGCAGCACACAGCGAAAAAAGAATCTCTAATTAAAAAAAAAAAAAAAATGTAGTTGCATTAATTGCCAGTTCAACTACCCTAGCCTAACACTAGAGATAAAAAGAGTATCACACGGGTGTAGGCCTCCAGAAACCTTTAAATGAAGGTTTAACTACATTGCTTGTCAATATCTGTCAAGGGCAGCAATTTTCTTTGCTATTTTCCACCCTGTTCAGCACTGAGGAGGACATAGGATTCCTTTTTCTCCTCACCAGAAACTAAGTTTGTTCTAGCCACCCCAGTCAGGATTGACTTACTTAGATATCCCATGAAATATGTAACATTATTGCCAGGTGCATTGTTTGCCTCCACAACAAAGAATCTCTTCATGTTCTCTGAGCGTATCATGTGCTAAAAGGCAAATGCAAAAGCTCAGAGAAGGCAAACATAGAAATCCAGAGAAAAAATACACTTAGGATACAATTACAAAAGTGCTCAACAGTAGACAAAAATTCTGGCTTGGGGTTTTTCTTTTTTCATAATTTCAAAACCGTGAAGGAGGAAGATTTATGACGTTTCCAGACCAGAGAAGCATTTTCCACTTAGTTTAAAGAAGAATTGCAGGCTTGTCCTGGCACCTAGCAGTAGCAATACAGGCAAAACATCTCAAGGCAACTCCTCCCTTTTCGCAATAACTTTTTCACAGAACTGTTAAAAGTAAAATAATGGCAATTTCACATCCCTGCTGCCAGCTCTTGCCCATTGTACCAGAGCATTATAAGCATTTGGCAGCCACCCAACAAACCAGGACTGAAAATTATTTAGCTGAAAAATAAAGTAGGGGTGTTTGACAGTTTCTTTTAAAGCCAAATCAGTTCCCCAATCAAGTTCACCACTTCCTTGTGCAAGAGCTTATGTTAGAATAGCAGTCGTCAACACAAGGGTGAAGACTACATGGGTTGTATTATTAGCCAACCTCTAGCTGCAGTCTCAGAATTCCAAAAGACACATTAGCATGTTTTGAGCAGTAGGTTGGTGGGAGGGAGGATTCTGTCCTGAATTCAAACTTAGTCTGACTCACACTAGCTGCACACCAATATGCTGCTCTCAATTTTCATCCCTGCAAGGGAAAAATCAAGACCAGTGAATTAATGAAATGTTGGGTGAAAAATCAGCTAAACATGTCAAAATGTCACAAAAAATATTGCTCCCAGAAGAGAAAGAATCAAGAGTTCACCAGAAATGGCATATGGCTGGTGATCATTATTAATAACCAAAGAAGGAAAAAAAAAATAAAAATGCAGGAATGTCCCACCCCACAATTCAGTCAGATCCATTCATGGCTACCACTTTAAAATGATAAATTTAGTACATTACAAAAGATTTCCAAAATACATATAGCAGTCCCTCTAGTTCAGGTTTATTAACAGCGTTTTCAAAGATGAGGACAACTGAGAAACCTCCCGTATAGCTGAACCACAATATTATTGAATCATGAAAAGCAACAGCAACTGACTCTTACACACAAAGATCAAATCCAAATCTCATCTATTCTTAAATGTCACTCTGCTATCATCCTTCTCTTCATTAACTTTTCTTTCCATGTCACTTTTTTCATTATCAATTTTATTCAGTGAGCATAGTTCCACAATTAGTTTTGCAGTATTTTTGTTCATTTTCTTCTCTCAGGCTATATGATCATATATAGTGTGCCTTTCTGTAAGAAACAAACTTAACAGGGTTAACAGACTCTATTATTAGCAGCATAGGCATGAAATCCGAATACCTAACTGATTGTTATATGATTATTAGAAAAAATTTACCCTTCTCTCTGTATAAACTTTTACAAAACAGAACAGATACAGAATGAAACAAGATTAATTTTAACCTGTAACAGACACACTCTCTTCTGGATTATAGTCCTTGTATTAAGAAATCAAAATAGGTTTCAAGTGGATAATCGAACTCTGAAGTTTTGTCTTCTTATAAAAGATCAGGTCCCCATTGATGTAAATTAGCTGAATTGTATATCATACCGTAATATTTATCTGCACCGGTGCAGGATCTGTAAACACAGGGAGAATAGTCTTGCAGTTAAGACTCTAGTCTAGGAATGAGGAGCTCAGAGTTTGTTTCCCAGCTGTGTCACCACTTCTCCGCATTAACTTTAAAATGCAATTCCCCTCATTCTGAACACCTATTTCCACCCCACAAAATCGAAAGAAAACTTTCCTGGATTGTGTATTTGAATTGTAAGTCACTTGAGGCAAGATAAACAATCATTGTTGTTAGAAGCATAGTACTCATCCATTTTTTCCTCTAACTACTGATCTGGTCTCTGTGGGCTAGTCCAAAAAAACCTCTGTGATCCACACTGGGATTCTGTCCACAGCAAAAGAGATTCCTAGAAAGACTACCCAAAAAACTTACCCCAAGTTATTTCCCAACTTATGATCCTCTGAACCACAAAAGACTTCAGAATCACAGCACACAAATGGTGACATTTGTGTTTTCCCCAGCGTTTCCTTAACAGGTAGCACCTCAAGCAGTTACTAACACAACCATACTGTAGAATATGTTGAACACCCATTCACTAATTATAGCCCACTACCTTTTGAGGCCTGCTACATCTCTTTCACCACTGTCCTAAGCCATTCCACCTAACATCTAAGCTCCTCCCAAAACTCTTCACAGCTTAGTTACTTCTTTCCTCTGTTCATAGCTGTTCTCAAGAAGGCAGCATTCAAAAAGGCACTTATATGAAGTAGCTTGTGCTGCTGATCTGGGGCTACAGAAAATAACAAAATTATACCCACATTCAAAGCTCAGGCACCCAGGGGAATTAAATAAACCAAACAACGATCTGACAAATCTTCCAAACAGGATCATGTGAATGAACACAGATGCAATCAGATGGTATAAATATGACAGCAGAGAAAGAGATCTCAAGTTTTCTGAAAGCTAGTAAGCCTAAATTATATCAGAAAAGGATCAGGAAATTTTGAACACTAGATCCCTACGTCCAACAGTTTTTCTTGTGGCAGGGACAGAGAGAAATCTTAATGTCAAGCTTCCAAGATGAACTCATCTTCTATATTTTCTTTCTGTCATTCTTTCTTCCTTAGCCTGAGAGAACAAAGCCCCTGTGCTAAACCATTTACAACACTGCATTAGAATTAGAAAAGAGCAGATTGCCAGCCGGTCTTGGTAAAAAAAAAAACAATATGAAAGTGATCTACATCATATGAAAAAGTAGGTAAGCCAATTGCAGAAAAAGATGCTTAAAATATTTGCACAGAGAAAGGGGTAAAAATCTGTTAAATTATCTGCTGTGAATTGCTCTCCAATTTCAGCACTGCAGTGTGTTCTACTGTTTGAGCAGGAAAAATAATTAAACTTCCAAAGTAATTCATACATACCTCAGTAACCTTGTACTAATCTGCAAGGTCTTGAAATCAAGCTGAGATCTCACGACAGGACTGGTATAAATAGGGAAAGTATTTAATGACTATAATGATTAGCTATGCCATTAGGCATAAATGGACAGTGAAACTTTTAGAATTTGCTTCCAATTGTGCAACAACTTATATAATACCCCAAGTATCTATGGGACAATGGAACAAACACGCCTTTCTCTCATTCCTTTTAACAGAGTTAAACTCAAATCAATTTCCCAAATGTCTTGGCTTAGGTTATCCACAAAGCATTGTCCACAACTCTGTTTTTGAAAAATGATTCAAGATTCCAGGGATGTGAGGAAGCATTAGCCCAGCTGCAGGTGAAGCTAAGACCTGGCTCATCCTTCCAGATGTACCCAGAAACAACAGTGACTTACAATTTTGCAGAATAATCTGTCCCAGTGAGTGACATAATTTTATTGCTGATTTTTTAGAAATAACAAAAAGAAATTGCTGTACCCCAGCACATGCTTCTAAGGATAATGCAACCAGGTGAAGCTGTAAGGAAATACAGCATTTTCACAGGGGAAAATACACATGATTACAGCCTAGGAGCAAAACTGTGTAAAAAAAAAAAATGTTTAAGCAAACAAATTGAAAATGGCATTCAGTTAAAAAAATTGTGATTATTGCTCAATCAAAAAGCTGTATTTATTTTTCTCCTCTGCTTGATAGAATTTAAACACTTCTCTCCAACTTTCTAACACTTAGTCTAACTACTTCATTAGGGATATCTCAAAGCCAGCCTGCTCAGACCTAAAGTCTTTATGGAAAACGAAAGCAGCGAAGCACTAAACGAAAACAAATCTGTTGTCCTGCATTTACATAATAGTATAAAAGTGGAATAGCAAGATTTATTCGCGCTGCCTGCCTGAGAAGCCAGGCACTCTGCTTGCAGCCCTGCAGGCATGAGCCCTTCTCCTGCCCTGCAGCGTATTTGCACACTATGTTCCCAGCCCTCCTCCTTCCCTCCCGCTTACACGAAGAGGAGGGAGAAGCCTTACCTACTTCCAGGTGGTCACACTGAAAAATAATTCTAAATAAAAAGTGAAAATGTTCATTTCAGTCAGCAGTTCGGAATTAAGCCCATCTTATTTTTAATTCAACTTTTACGTAAAACTGATCTATAAACTCTAGTCAACCTCACAAATCATTTCAGAACAATTGAAATTACATTGCTTGGGGAACTATTTGCTGGGGAAAAAATAAAATAAAAAATTAACAGTTATCCTCTGGAAAGCATGGCTCTGCATTCTCTTCCTGGCTATGCCACAAGCTTGTTTGTCTGCTTAGCTAAGTTATTCAAATTGTCTTTGCCTGACTTCTCTTGTTGTTCAGACACTAATCATGATGCTGCCTGTCTCTAAGGGTGCTGCAAAGCTGCATCAGTAATATCAAAGGTCTTTCAGATTCCTGTGCAGAAGACATCACAGAAATCAAAGAAGATTTTGTACTGAGCAGGAAAAATATCTTTTACTCCTTTGAATTGACACAGAGGGAAGAATCAAATATAGAGAGCCAGATCTCTATATTCTCCAGAAAACAGAAACTGAGAAAAATCTACACTCTAAAGAGTGTGATACTGTAAGAAGTGTTGCTGGATTTAGTAAACATTCATTAAGTCGATGATGAAATTTTGCTGCTGTCCAAAACCATCATTCCATCCATTTTATAACTCCTTCCTGTAGAAATTTAAAATATTTTTTTTTGATATCTTAACATTTGGTGGAAAAAAGCTTCAATCTTATCTTAAATTGTTTCAAATTAAAATTTTATTTAGATTTAATTAGAAATATAAATGACAAGTGATTGCTGTAAGTTTGTTGATAGAGGCCTCATTCATCAGCTTTACCAGCAGAGCTTGCAAAAACCTACGGTACAAGAGGAACCATGATGCTGTGCAGAGCTCTCTGAATAGCTGTAAGAAATCAGACTTCAAACATTGATGCTTCTTTTTTTCAAATTAATCACAAACAGATGACATTTTTTCCCCAAAGTTAACTCACCAATTCTGCTGAGGTGGATGATGCCCTTGCTTAACCACATTTCTCATGGAAGGTCATGAGTAACAGCCTGACTTCAATCTCTAAAGGCACTAGATACCATCCACAAAAGATAATCTGGGAAGGCAGCAGGAATGGAGGAGGGCTCACACATTAGCAGCATGGTTGAGCTGATGCAGGTGGTCATAACTTATTGCAGATGGAGGTATAAATTGTGAACTTCTCTCACAGGATCATAGCATTAAGTATGTATGTACAATACCATATGTAAGAGTTTGAAGAAACAATTACTTCCTCAGAAGAAACATCATTTAGGGAACTTAATGGTGAAATTTTGTCTATCATCTGGAGTAGAAGGTCCCAAAGGAAAAAAGTGATGAGATATTTGTTTATCATTTTTAAATGAGATGCTAGAAAAGAAGAGAAATGTTGAAACATTTTCATCATGGAAAGAGCAGAGATGTTATGGTCTTCTATTTTTATCACTTAGCTAACCAATGGCACAAAACCAGTCAAGGATCCTCACTATACACCAAGACAATGTACATGTTACAGGAGAAGGAAACGGCACTCTTGCTCACGTTTTAGAAGAGGGTGAGAATTGGTAGGTTCTTCAAGGGTCTAAGCTATAAGGCCATCTATTTAAATTACAACTCCATCTATTTAAATTGCAACTGTGCACTTCTAGTTTGAAATGTAACAGACTTCCTAAGCTTCATTCCTTAAACTCAGGGAAAGAAACCATCCATGGCTTTAGTCTATGATTTCAGGGGAGAAATTGGGGTAGATTGTGAACATATGTACACCCTGGTGTGGCTGTAGGAATCTCTACAGATGCCTTTAACCCTCCAGATGCTAAACAGTAAAGAAGATGCTCTGCTTGGCTGGAAGCAGAGAGATTTTACCCCATTTCTGATTTAGAGATGTAGCAGTCCCACAAGAACAAATCATCCATTCAGATTCTCCTTGTACCCTCTGACTGTATCCTGCTTCCCAAATTATACTGAGTTCTCCAGACACTGTCCCAGAGGCACAAAGATTAAATCTGTTTTTCCTAGGCTAGGGACCTTCTGTAGCATCACAGGCTTGGATCTGATGCCACAGAAATGCAAGTTGTACAACAAATATATTGATATTTAATCCACCAAATATCATAAACACTAGTGCAAACATTTTAATAAGCTACTATGTAGTCATTAAATATTAAAATCTGTTCTTAATTAAGTGCTTTGTTTGACATAAAAATTCTCATTCTCAATGCAAGATTTATCCCTGTTCCAACACAAGGGCAGCAGCATGACATGAGGTGTTAGACCATCTGTGTTCACAATCACTGGCTTTCCTAATGTATATATGAAAATGAGGTCAAGCCTGAAACAAGCCTTTAGTTACAAGAGAACTCAGGCTGTTATTAGACATCAAAATCCATGACTTTCCATAGGTCTGACCAATTACAGAAATCAACTGCTCCCTGAAATAGCACTTGCAAAGTTTTTCACATTTCTTTGAAAAAGATGCAGTGACATAGAATTACACAAATTTATCCATTTTTTTTGCTGCTGCGAGTACCTGGGACAATGCATATGCTGAAAATTAGAGGGAAAACTGTCACATTTTTCAAGATTTTATAAAATCTAAACCAAGTCCCAAACTGACTTTTTTTTTTCCTTTGGTCTGTAGGGTTCATGCCTTCAAACAGAATTTAGGTAATATATAATTTCATTTTAAAATTACATCTTCAAGGCCTATCCAACTTTTACATATCCGTTTCCTATTATTATTTCTAAACACAAGGATAATTACTGACAGATTAATGGAATATGATATTCAGTTATGCAGTCATTACCAAAAATAATTATACTGTGTTTCCTACATTTCATTAGTAAGGATATCACTATTGAAAGAGGCCAAACCTGTGGATGAGGGAGAGGCTTGGCATGGATAGAGAGGGAAGACAAAGACATCACAGCACTGTGGAGAATTTCATGCTAATACCTACAACAAAACAAAGCCACTCCTGTGAGAACTGCAGCAACAAGTACCAGCATATTGTGAAAATTCATGTAGAAGGCAGGAGCTCTCTCAGTTTCCCTTAGAGTTAGCGCACTCTGGAAAAATTGTACAATCCAAGAGATCACTTCCTGCAAAAATATGTATGTTGCCTACTGCTACAACTCTATAACTAAGGGCAGTAAACTTTTCCCAAGAAGAGCAAATGAAATTCAGGAGGGTAGTTTTAATTGCTTATAAAATACAAATCCCCGCATTGCCCAGGAGTTACATTTCATCCCAGGCAAAGAGACACCAAGCATTAGGCTTATGAAATTTGTCATATGAATACATGGAAGTGGGCTATTATTTTCTCACAATGTTTGGTGGTTTTCTAAAATCATCAGTGCCTGTAGCCATGTGACAATTTTGCATTCTTTTAGAAAAATGGTCATGACTCTAGCTTTCAAAGTTTCAAAAGAAAATTAAAAAAAAATATAAGCTATACTAGCTCATGTACCCAGATGGCAAACAAAATTTAAAGAAAGCAATTGAAATGTATTTAGACTCTCTAATTATATTGGGCTTGAATTTTTACTACTAGGGCTGGCAAAGCACTAACTTCTATAAATGTATGAAGTGTTGGGATACCCAGGACAGTGAAGAATTATCTACAATGACTCCTAGCATTATAATGAGCAAAAGCTGCATTAAATCAAGGTAAGGATATTTAGAAAAATAATGCTAAAATGTGGAAGATTGCAGACATCATTCTCAGTCATGATTTTTCTTCTTCCTATGCCTTTGATCTAGAGAGAGGCAATAAAAGCAATATGAGCTATGAAAGAAAAATCATATAGAAGGGAAGCATCAGAGGCCCATTAAACACAATCAGCTATAGGGAATGCAGGGCAATACATAAGCAAAGTTAAAAAAAAGGGCAATTTTAGAATTTTTTTAGTAATTACTTTTTTTTTTTTAAATAATAATTTCAGGATAGTTTCTTTAGAACAACCATGGTTTCCTAGAATATTTTTGACCATTTATAGGCTTTGCTATACATTCTATCTCAAAATGCTTTGATAGTGCACAAAGACTTTTACTAAGCCATTTCTGGCCCATCAACTACTTGTTCTAACCTAGTCATTACAAAAAATCTTTTTGCATTGCTTTGCATTTAACTTCTGATAGTGAAAGATAAATAAGGAAGTACTTGTCCACAAATCCTCAAAGTATTGATTTACATTGATCAGGCAGGGATGAATTTGCTTAACTGACAGCATAAATAAGCAAAATAATAATTTACAGGAAAGGTGCACTACGGACACCAGCCAGCACATAATCTCCCCCAAACTTCTTCTCCACTGTACTCCTACTCTGATCTGGAGAAAGTACAATGAGAGATGAGACAAAAAGCAAGATACAGGCTTTTTGATGAAAGAGAAAATAGGCAAAGTACACCTTCCCTTACATGGGACAAATGCCATTTCTGTCACTAGGTAGCAACAGTCCAAAAAGGAAGAGTTAAAACCAGACAGGAATATTGTTTGCTTGCTTCATAAGAGATTCTTTTGTTTCAAACACTTTTCCATTTTAAAATAGGACAATCTTGTTTTGAAATTTACAGAAAGGTTTTGAAATATTGAAGCCATCTGTTTCAATATTTTCCTCTGCATTTTGACTTGTTCTGGTTTTTTTCGCTTTGTATTTTTTCGAAAGTTTGAAGTAAAAAGACAAATTTAAAACGAATTTTTACTAGTGATCCCAAGTAAGTTTACATTGTTTTGATTGCATCTTCATATATTTTTATACAATTTTTCTATCAGGACAGAATTTTGGCAAGTATCAGTATCTTTTTGATAGCTGGTGTCTTAAGAAAAACCTAAACAAAAAAACTGACCATGAAGATCTGAAACAAGAAAAAAGAGTTGGTGAGATTCATCTTTCTCATCTATAAATGTTTTATCCATTTTTAGAAAATAAATAAAAACATAAATAAATAAATAAATGCAGGCATGCAGACTGATAATAAACTGACCACCATAAGCACTTATCTGTAGGACAGTATGTAAACATGCCTTCCTAAGAATTGCACAGCTTTTCCTTAAAGAAAAAAATGTGGACCATGAAGCCACCACTAAAGTATTAATTTTCAAACTGTAAAAGCACTAAACTTTTACTCTTTTATTTGTTCATTTTCATATGCTACTTTTAATTACAATGGAACTTGGACTACTTATTGGTTTCTGTTGGATATGACCAGTCTGGGAATTCCCAAGAACTGCCCAAATAAAAATATTCAGCTCAATATTCAAGTTATGTTCAGCAGAGTGTAAAGCACATCTATGCATAGTTTTTATTTCTTTCTGAACTCTCATAACCACAATAGAAGGATCAGCGGGAGCACATCATTCAAACACTAATAAATAGAAATTGAAGTGGGAACTGCTGAAATGAAATCAGGAGTTAAAAGCCACTTGTTATTCCCTGCACTCTATAGCATGACGCAATTGTATAACTGACATAGTTAATTTCAGACATCCCAGGTACAAGGTGGCTATCAAATCGCATTCACACCAAGTACTAAATTATACTATGAGACGCCTCAGTACTTTCAATAGCACCATTAGCTGAATAAATGCTGCATAATACAAGCATTAGTATTCAAATCTGCCCATAATTTCTAAAATGAAATGTGATCACTTTGGGTACTTACTTGAAGCAAAAGGTATCATGGTTAGCTATTAGTATTACTAACACAATCACTGAATATATATATACAACTTCATACAAAAAGGTATATGACCAGTACAAATCTTGCATTTATTTGTTCTAGACTGTCTTTAAAATTCTCATTCAAAAGCCAACTTCCAAATACTTAGGGAAAGACATTTGAAGCTACCTTTGTGATAAATAGTTTGAAAAGTGGAGATACACATCTAGAGTCTGAACTTTTATTTAGTGATGTTAAGGAGAGTGTTGTCACAAATTTTAATGGCAGGAGAATCTACATTTTATAATGCATTGTCACATAAGCATTCTTAAGAAAGGATTGAGTTCTTACGTACTGAAACTTCAGCTGCAGCAGCATGCTACTCATGTCTGAGTTCTGAGATTGCTTCGTTATTCCTCCCCTGAGAGTTCGATGGATTTGGTTCAAGCACCGTTGAACGTGAAACTGTATTAATTGCCGTGGAGGGGAACAAGGCCTTTGAACTGTGGCTGTGAGTGATATTTTGCTATAAGACGTGTCAGCACTTGGCTGGTTAACTCTAGGGCTGGGTTGTACAGCATGCTGGGACCAAGTATCTGGAAAACTACTTTGCATCCTAATCTTACATCTGTTTTCTATCATGCTGTGAGATTGACTGGCCATTCTATCAGAAAAGCATCATTCTGAAATAGACAGTCTAAGTAAAAATATTGTACTGTCAAAGAATATTAAGGATATGCCATCTTCTCTCATAGTTCATAAAACCAGCTGGCAGATGGAGACACCAAAGTAATATAGTGGCTGATGCGCTATCCTCTCCACTGTAGAGGAACAGTCTGTGCCCAACTTGGTACAGTAAAATTAAAGTTAAAACAGTTCCATGGTCCCACTTGTCTCTGTTTGCAGGTATAAATTTTCTCTAGATATAATTGCAGGCATAGTCCTTATTACACAGTCATGTATCACATAATTCATTAGCATTATTATTAGAATAGCACCAAGTCACAGCAGAGCCTTAGGAGTTATAGCACTCACCACAACATTACAGATTCCAATTCAGTTCTGTCCTCCCAAAAGAGCTCCAATCCCTATCTCCCTTTTCTTTGAAGAGGAGTAAGCCAGAAGACCATACTGTCTCCTGTCTCCACATTGCTTTCTAAAGTCACATCACTTTGCACTATAAAGCACAGTGAGCATTGCTTCTGCAGCTGAGACCATGAGGGTATTCACCTAGTATTGAAAAACCTGGGTTTGAATTCTTAGCCTGAAAACAGTTTCTGCTTTATGTATACTATGGCAAATACCTAAAAGTTACACCTAACTTATGCTTGGGCAATATCTTTGTATGGAAGGGATCATTGTCACCTTTTTTTGTGTGGTTCCCGGTCCTGGACTATTTGTTACGTTGCAAACTCAACAAGCTCCTTAGGGGACACAGGCAGAGAAATGCTTAGAAGGAAGGTCCTGATCTGCCTTAAGGACAGGACCTTTCCAAGATGCTAAGCTCTCGCAAGAGCAAAGCAGTCATCGTTATGCACAATAGCAGGAATTGTAGGAGCCTGCAGGATTTCAGTAAGGCAGAATCATTTTCATTGCTAGAGGCACGTATGGGTGATAGAGGAAGATAAATTAACTTGTGGATTTAGTCGGGATTAAGATGTCAAGTTCCACTTTCAGTGCCTAGATCATTTTTCCTATTTTCTCTGGGGTTTTGCTGTCCTTTTTGCTTTCTTTCTTCTTTTCCTTTTCTTTTCTTGCCCTTCACTTCCTGATTTAATCTATCAGGAATTCTCTGACTCTTGCCACTATTATCAGACAAAACCTACCTCTATCCAAAAGCACATGAGCTACACCTTCTCCTTTTATCCCTTCTAATAATAAATTTTGGTAGTAATAATTAATCTCTTTGCTTTAGAAAGCGTATGTGGTGTTCAAGTGGATGCATGAAAAAAGATATGTGAACAATGGTGCCATGTATGCATCTCCATATTGATGAGTAAAGCAGAAATTTATTATATAAATTCCTGTATAAAATAATAAAACTTCCCTAGTCATTTAGTTGATATTCTAAAATATCATTCAAAATTTAAAAAATACTAAAAAGCCATACTAAACATTAAACTATAGGCTTTTTTATTTTTAACCTCTTTAATCCATCACAACAGAAATATTTAGGAGAAAGAGATGTTGATACTTAAGTTGAATATTTGATAAGGATGTCACCTTAGGATTAAAAAGAGAATAATTTTGTAAATGCAAGATGCAGTATCTCAGGTTTTATAGTCTGACAGAGCCACACCCTGTGACATAAAAGAAATATAAACCATAGCCATAGTCTTTTGATCTAGGATGAAGATTTGTCCTTCATATTGCTGGTAACAGGAACTAAACAATAGAAAATTATTACTAATGCACCTGCAGCTTCAACCAATGGAGACATACATCTAACTTCCTCTTAGGGTTTTATTCAGTATGATAGCAATTTCGCTTCTACGCAACAGTACAAGAATTTGGATAGAACCATCTCTGCAAAGAGAAAATACCCCATAGACACTTATACCTGATGATTAAAAAATTAAATAATAATCCCTTGCTAAGTAAAATGTTTTAAAATCTACACTCATCTACTTTGCTCAATTCAATTCAATTATTGAAGCTGATAGAAAAAACTCCCATTAATGCCACTACACGTAACAAAAGAAGTAATAATCTCCTTAGCAGGAGCAAGGGGTTCATACCGCAGGATAGTCAGTACCATTGCACTTCCTCCCTTGGCCGAGATCCCTGACTGGTACGGTTATCATATACTACATTTCAGCTGTTGACTACCAGAGCCCATCTGTAAGTATAAGGAGTGTTTTTCCATGTCCTAAGATGTTAGCTTGTATTTAGTTTCAAAGGAAGAGGAGCTAGCTAGAAGTCTCTAAATCTGAATCGTCAAACAAGAAAGTTTTTGCACTAAGCAGCAATGCAGTTTTTAGGCATTTGTCAAGATAGCCCACCAGGCTGACACTTGACATGTAAATCGTACAGTAAATCTGACAGCTCAAATATTAATGCATCCACCTAGTTCTATTTTACACAGTTACTACTGCAAACGATTTTTTGAAAGCATCCTTGATACCCATTTCAAATCTGTCTGATTTTTCAAGCTGACTTCATATCAACCCAGTTTATTTAAAACTAGCTATTTGAAGATAGTTCAGTCTGTGATTATTAAAATAATTACTGATGCAAGTGGCAAGTAATATTTTGTATTCATATTCCCCGTTATTTTTTAATCAGCTAAAAAAAAAGAAATCCTCAACTCACAATACATTTCATCGATACAATTGAAAGCATTGCCATGCCTGTAGGCCAAGGGATTACACTAAACTATCCCTCTCTTGTAGTTGCTTGTTCTGCAGGATATGTTTTCTCCTCATAACAGCCTGATACCCAAAGAAGTGATGAGTTAAGACTTCCAGGGCCAGGTCAAATACTCGTAGCCATCCAAAAGAAACAGCTCTGCTGTACAGCAAACAATAGAATAGGCACTTTCCAAGCACTGACACTATTGGGGACTGCAACAACAGAGATCTCAGCATCGTTCTGGGTGCTGAGCAGCTTCACTTCCAGCTGAGATCTGCAAAAGCTCCTTGCAGGATCACCTCTGCATTTTGCGACACTGGGCTGCAGAGTAGATAGGAGCTGTTTTATAGGACGGAATTTCTGAGCTGCACATGGTCTAGAAAATGTTAGTGTCTCTGAATTCTGTTTATACTAGCAACAGTCCTTTGTAACAGGTGGGTTTAATGTTCCCTAGGAACGTTACTCTTACATACGCCTTGTAAATAGCAAATTGTAGGCTGAGGGAAGATACAAAATTGAAAACATTGTTATTCTACCAAATAGGAATGACTCCAGCCTTCTTTAGGAATAGTATGTGTATTTATCATCAGACTGGACAAAAAAAAAAAATAGCTACTACCTTCTTTCCCCACAATAGATCTTAAGCGTTGTTTTAAAAAACATTTTAACACCTACCTTGGATTCATACTTTCATTTTTGAATAAGATTTTATAAGAATCATTATTCAGTGGTCATTTGAGAGATGCAATGATAAATAAAAATAACTTTATTTTCAAGTTGCCTTTTTATTAATTTCAAGTCTCTGACCATTTCATATCCAGGCCAGCATTTATTATCTGTTCCTTAAGAGAACCTATCTAAAACAAAACAAAACAAACCAAAACAGAAGTAGAAACAAGAAAAAGAACGTCTTGCCAATTGTATTTTGTCTTAAAAAGTAATTGGACAATACATAAAGAGAGAATATACACGTAGAACACAATATTTTAGGGAATCTTTATATCTTTGAGGACATGTTCTAACTCCAGGACACACCAAAACAGCAGAAACAGACTTTAGGAATGCTGAACTGCAAACAGGCAACCATGGACCAAGGTACGGCAGATTAGTGTTATCTAGATCAGGACAAGCATATGCCTTGATAAACAGTAAGAGTGAGACACTAAATTTACTAAATTATAGGGGGCCAAAACATTGAAGTCGATGGTATTATAATTATGGCCACAAGATCATTTGTTTCCTATATAAGAACCTCACTGGTTCAATTAGAAAAGATATATTGAAACTATCAGATATCACCTTTCTCAGGGAGAGGGATATAATTTTTTTTTTTTTCCATTTTAAAACATATTCTGCAACTCAATGTTTGTTGTTCTAACAAATGTAGTAAATATATTCACAAAACAAATGTAATTTTGATTTTGATCTGCGGTAGGTATAATAAGCTCCCAGTTATATTAAATATGTTATCTCCTGACTTTTAGATCAAAAGCTTCTGATATGCCTCAGCTAAGATTTCAATGTAGCTAGACTCCAAATATTATTTTATGTCTACTGCTTACTTTCTCTCACGCCTTAACCCTGTTTCCATTCAGTCTGCTTACTGGCCTATTTTTCACAGAAGTTTTCTACTGCTTCTTGAACAAATACAGGTATTTACCTGGCAGGACCAAACTGCCTATGAGTTTTCATTCCAGTTAATTCAGACAGTTAATCTCTCTTAAAGGAAGAGAGTGGCAAAGTTCAGCACCTCCGCTATGAGAACAAGGTGAGAGAGCTGGGGTTGTTCAGCCTGGAGAAGAGAAGGCTCCAGGGAGACCTTACAGTGGCCTTCCAGTGCTTAAAGGGGGCCTGTGGGAAAGGTGGGGAGGGACTTTTGATCAGGGAGTGTGGTGATAGGATGAGGGGTCACAGTTTCAAACTGAAAGAGGGGAGATTTGGATTAGATACAAGGAAGAAGTTCTTCACTGTGAGGGTGGTGAGGCACTGGACCAGGTTGCCCAGAGCAGCTGTGCCTGCCCCCTCCCTGGCAGTGTTCAAGGCCAGGCTGGATGGGGCTGGGAGCAACCTGGTCTAGTGAAAGGTGTCCCTGCCCATGGTAGGGGAAGGGCTGGAACTAGATGATCTTTAAGGTCCCTTCCAACCCAAACCATTCTGTGATTCTATGATTCCCCTAGTACCACTAAGGAAAACATTGAAAAGAAATCTTTCTGCCTTCTCGTAGTTGTGGTTAATTGACTTCACCCTTCCCACCATGGGCATGGGGAAAGGCACTTGCCTTCCTGTGTCTGCAGACCGTATGGCTGAAAGGAGGGGAAGAACTGCTAACTGCAGAGAAGCAGCAGGCTGTGCCTAGAAGACAAAGGACGAGGTAAAAGCAGAAACCCCAAATATCAGCCAAAAAAAAAAAAATGTCCGTACTTGTATTGCTGGAAATGGCAACCAGAATACAGTCCCCAGGGATCTTTATTTAGATTAATACAATTCCTAAAGTAGGTATAAATATAAAATAATTAGCATGTAATAAAAACTGTTGTCAAGAATGACATAATACACCTTAAATTATTTGGCTGGATTAGCAGATAGCAGTAAAATTGCTCCTAATAATAAATATTGCCCTGGTTTTCTGCTGACATGCTAAATTCTGATGACAATGGCCTAATCCTTGAGAATTTGCTTTTTTGGTTTCAACATCAGTATCCGGAAAACTTGATCTGTGTGTAACTACCACACACCCCAGATGGTCAGGCGATGACCAGTGAAACATTTTAGCTCTACTGCAAATGTCAGATTATTGCTTTTTTTAAAGAGGAAAAAACATCCCAAATTTCAGAGTTTAAGCTATTTTGTGTATGTACTTCCAGCTTATTGAGAGGTAGCATCAGATTTTGTGCTAAAGGTTCCCAACAGCCCACAGAAAGTGTCCTGATGGGAATATTTGAAGCCCATCTTGCCATCACTGAGTGTCACAGATAATTGATCCCATAATCATTTCTCTGCGTTTTGAAAATAAACACATTAGGTAATTGGAACACCGAAGCAAATATATCTGTTTGGACACTTCTCATGTTTTATCCTGATTTTGCAGTGCCTATGACTTATTAGAAATAAACAACTTTTTTTTTTATCCAGTCAAGCACCATATTTTTTCCTGCTTGAGACGGTACACGAGAGTATTTGGAAACATTTCACAGGCAGTTACTACTGTTTTCATCTCAACCCCTATGTATCCTGGTAGAAAGACAAATACTTATTCTTTCCACAATACTTTCTGCTTTTGCTTTTTAACAGTCCATTTAAAACAAGATACTTGGTAATCTTTGGGAAGAACCTGCAACTTTCAGATCATCCAAAGCCAGCTCAGAAAAATGCTTAGGCTTGTAACTTAGAAGTCAGTCATGAGAGTTTCTGTATTTCTCTTTGGGTACCAGAGTACACCAGAAAGCAATGATGAATCTTATATGCCACAAGGGCAACCCATGTATTGGCCCTACAGGACTTGAGAAATGACCAAAGGAAAAACTCACCCACTTCGTGAATGGGTGAACTCTTAAAGATGTAGAGAAGTTGTAGGTGATTTTGAAATTCAGAGACAGTTTTTTGGTAGCCACAAAAAAAAAAATGAGAGTTATAAAGTCTAGCTCCTTTGTTGCTTGTTGTTATTTTCATTTTCAAAGGCTCAGTATACCAATGCATTCACCTTAATACAGCACACTGAGAAAATAAACACAATAAAATTAACAATATCCTTTTAAAGTTGAAAATAATACAACTCCATCTTTCAGTTCTTGTTTTCAGCCTGAAGCAAATATGAGAAAAAAAACACATTTATCCCCAGATAGAAGCAGAAACCTCACAGTGGGACCTCATTTCACAGGGCTTCTAGACTCTGTCCCAGTGCTATTCCAAATAGCAAGATTTATGTGTATAAATTGTTTTAAAGCTGATTAAGTCATTGTCATTGAAGCAAGAATGTTAGCTAATGGATTGGTCTTACTAGAAGATATCTGTACATTTTATTTATAATTTATAAGTTCATGTAGATACTCTTTGTATTCAAGGTATATTGATAAATGGGCTCATTATAAATACTTGTGGATGCAGCATATATAAACTGCCCCCTAGTTAAAGGGCAGGGCTCATGTCTTCTGACAAAACACTACCTTTTCAGTAGAAATTTCTATGAAAAAAGAAATTATACTGAATTCACCTGCAGTGATGCACATTAATTAAGGTAGGTCTACAATGTATACTGGGGGCAAATGCAAGCTTGCCTCACCTATGGTGCAAGCCAACCAAAAGCCAGAAGTCATAAATTAGCCACCGATTAGTCACAATTAGTAGAGCCTGACTGCTTTGCCTAATACATTAACTTATGTCTAATCTATTCCACTATATGAGTACTTGGTCTGGAGCTGACTCATGTCCCTCATGACACAAGCAGGGACAGAAAAAGTGATATGCTGTGTATTTCACATAGATAACACCCTTACAAGGATAATTGTCTGGCAAGCTGCAGGAAGCACCAGGTTAGGAAACTTGATTTTAATGTAAGAAAGCAATAGTGAGATTAAGGGAAAGGGTTCACTCATTTATCAGCCAACATGTATTGATATCAGACATGAAAGTTTAACTAGTCGTGATGAGACATTCAAAGATAAGTTTTCTTTCAAAAGAATTAAATTGCAGTTTACAAAATTAATGAATTAGTAAAAGTTTTGCGGTCAACTCAACAGCTTAGATACAACATTCTTTACAGCAATGTCCTGAAAAAAACCCAAACATCTCTTCTGCTATATTTTCTGGAGCTAACAGATACAGAGTTAAAGGTCTGGATCTAGGAAAAAGACTGAGGCAAGTACAAAATTCCTTTTATGAGGATCTAAAAGTACAATTGGTACTTGAAATGGAAAGAAAAAATATTTTTAAAATGACATCTTTCTGACTTTGGAACACTGCATATGAAAGTTGTGTTGTCCTTCACTTTGACTTTCTTTCTTACCAAAAAAAAGTACATTACTTATGATCAAATGTCAGATTGACATGACTGAGTTGTGCTGATCTGTCAATATTACCAGCTTTTCTGATCTGATAAGATGTTCATTTCAAAAATACTTTACTTTATCAAAGAAAGAAAGATGAAGGTCTCAATGTCCTTCTACCATGTCTATTTAATATGCTAGTGAATTCTTCAATGTTGTTTCACTCTAGTGACTGCATTGCTCACAAGATACAGAGCAGATATCACATTTTAAAAATAGACACGTTACTTATTTGGTGATTTTTATTTATTTTTCTTAATTTCATCTTGGTTTTAAAATGAGAATGAAAATACACAACCTTCACACTAGTTCACTTTGTTCTTCCTTAAAATACTTTCATATCATTAGTTGGCTTGCAAATATATATGCTAATACTGATGAATGAATTTGACATTTCAAATTATCAGACTACCTGCTAATACACTAGAATGAAATTTCAATTAAGTTCAAGTCATGAGTAAAAGGGGAACCCTGCTTCCTTAGCCAAGGGGAGAAATACAGTGACCCTCAGTCATCTTTCCATCCAGTTTTAGTGTACAGAAGAGCATACTTGCCACAGTGGGGGATGTGATAAAGCAGCATGTCAAGGAAAAGAGAGCCTAGAAGCCTTAGAAAAAAAAAATGAGCTATCCTTGAAAAACATGAAATAAAACCACTGGGAAATCTAGGTGCCTACACAGTGTATGGTTTTGTTGTTCGTAACTCAGAAATAAAAGCCAGAGACAACAGGAAGATAAGCAACCTTAATAGAGACAGCTTATGAGGAAGCTACCAGCTTCCTCAGCCATGCATCCAGCCGGTGCACATCAGCAGAGCTCCACTGAAGTCAAAGGCAGCAAGTGTGCCAGCAGAAACTAGTACTAAACTCACAGAGATTAGCTAAAGGTAGGATGAACTTGAGATGTATAACACTTAGTTAGGTTTGCTTGTAATGACCCCACCTATCTTTCCTACCAGCTCTCTGTTCACCAAAAGGTTTGTGTAAAACCAAATGGCAGATCTCTGCTCAAGAAACTAAATCAGGTTTGATTAAAAATAAATAAGAACTCTAGAGTTATTGCAGGTGTTTGTGTATTTAACTTTGCTTCAGTCCATGCTTTGTTATAAGCAATCATACAGCCTTCCCAGTGAATTCAAAATGCGAGCTATTCATGAGAAGCACAGGGTGAAACCTGATCACAACTTACTTGTATACCATTGCATTTTGAATACAACGTTGAATTTATCAGAGATATATATACAGGACAGACAAGAGCTGTAAATCAACTGTTCTCTGCAAGCAGTTTCCTCGTCTCTAAGGCAGGAACAGCATCACGGTTCTTCTCTTAGCAGGAAGCAATCAACAGCTGAACAGAAAAGCCATGAAACATTTTAATCAATAGCATCAGGGCTAATAACTACTGCTGACTGCTTATTCCAAGTTTCTAAAGACAGATGATATAATTTTCTGTGTCTTATAAAAGGCTGAATGTGAGGTGATTAGCAAATATGAATATATTTTTAAAATGCGTTCAAAATGTTTTAAATTTTAAATATGTAAATGTGGTCCAACAACATTACATTTCCAGGATATAACGTATATAATACAATATAACAAATATTTACAATGAAAACTCCTTCAGTTATAATATTCATTTTCAGGAGCATCTTTATTTTCTGTAAGAGCATATTGATCCTGAATTAACTTCTTTCCAACCGTATCAAGTATTTTCAGCTTTCATTTCAAGGTGGCTTTCCAATGACTATTTCAGTTGATACAACAAAAAAATTTTAGGTACATATTTGGGGGAAATATTTTCTTGTTTCTGAATTTTCCTTAAGAATGAAACCAAATTCCCAAATATCAGGCTTTTAAAAAAAAAAAAAAAATTCTGTTTTGCTGGCTCTAATACTCAGAAATATTTACTACTGCAACATACAGAACAGCAGCTTTGAAGAAAAACAGAAGTAAAGCTTTGCTTCATGTAGACAAAGGCAGATTATTCCTCACTATGTAATCAACAAATTTGTTTTTCAAATTTTACTGTTGCATTAAAAATTTTAAAAGTATTAAAGCTCTGCTGGCAGAAATCTGGTTATATTCTTTTCACATGTAAGGACTTGTAACAAAAAGTGCTGCTTCACTTAAAGCAATAAAATTTCAAGGACCTAATTCTAATATTAATCTGACATTGTATCAGAAATTAATTACTATGTAATTAGAATTACATAAAATGCAAATGGGGTTTCCTAATGCTATCAACAGGTGATTGAAATTACATTTATCTGAAAACACGGGAAAACCAGAAATGTTCATTCAAAAACCATGTGACACTGAATTTGCCAGCTACCTAGCAAAGTCTAACGAAACCTGTGTTTCTTACATAAGATGCCGTATACGGCAGGTAGTATCATCAACATGCACCATGACTAATACCGCACTTCCCCCCCAACTCTTGCTAGGTAAGCAAGGACGTGTAAGAGAAGCACATCTGAGAGAATTCCAGGCCTCATGACCCCTTCAGTGTCAAGAAATTTTCAGAAATATCTACCATAGGGAACTACACAGCTAATGAAAACAAAAATTATCTAAACCTCAAGGATAATGATAGCGCAATGTCTAATTATGTGAGATGAATTTTTAATGACACCTCCTCCGGCCAATTAGTTTGCTAGTCACGAAAGAGTCTTTTTGGCAAGGAGGGTTAAGCAGAAGGCTGGGAAAATAACAAGAGAAAATAGGATTGAAAATGCTGGAGCCAGAAGAGTCCCAATTCTTCACCCACTTCTCTCAGAGGCAGAAATAGGCTCTGTAAGAGCCAAGAGAGTTAAGACAGGCTTAAACAAGAGTGACAGAGGAGGATCAGCAGAGCTGAGAAGCCTCCCATGGCATCCAGGGTGAGCATTACCACTCCCATGAAACCCGTTCCGAGTGCTGCAACCTCTCCCCATGACCCATAACATCGCTATCACATGCAGCTGCTCAGCCTGCTCTGCTGTTTGTCACTCGGACAGACAGGCTCCCTGAGCAAGGCCTGCAGTACACTGCCCAGAAAGCCCGTCACTCCCTGTGTACACCTTTACTAGAAATTGCCATGGCCTGCCATGGCCTTCAGGGCTTTGTTCATCATGTGATAATGTGCATGTTCCTCTCCCACAACCTGCAGCACTGGCCTCAGACTTCAGCCAGAAAAAGATGAAAGGAAATCACTTTGGTTGCTAGTCAGCAATAAAATAAAAAGTAGCTATAAAACAGTAGAAACTAATCATATGAAAGGCCCTGTACTCCACATATATAAATCAGCATAGCTCCATTAAACTCCTCTTTAACAATCCCAAATGCCAGCACCACCATCAGTCAGAGCATAAGTTACACATATCTTCCGTAGCCCAGTCGGGTATTCAGGATATTATGTGGCAATAGCACTAGTACAATCTTACTAAGCTTCTCCAGCTATTTCTCCAGCACAAGGAGAAAAGTGACATGGCAACCGCTGGAAAAGACTGATGGAAATTTCACTTACTCGGATTTAGAAACTTGATTGGTGTAAAACAGTTTTTCTGCTCTGAAGAACAGACCTCTGCAAACCATTATGTTTGTGTGGAAAGCTGGAAGAGTGGCAGAAGACAGGCAAACAGAATAGACATAATATTTCTTGATTTTTCTTCTTCCTCTTTGAATTTTACAAGTTTTCAACCAGCAAAGCTCAAGTTTTTGATCTAGAGCCAGACAGACAATCTTTTTAACCAGAGCCAGCATTTACCATAGTGAAAAATATCCAGCAGAACCTTGTATCTTGTCGTTTTCAATAATCCTACTATATCCCACCAGGATTATCTTTTCCTAGGCCATAAATTTGTTCTCACCCAGTAAGCTACCACCCGCTGATCCCTATTATTTCTGTAGCTTGTTACAGATAGATTTAGTTACAATTCTTTCTTTTTTTTTTTCTCTTCATTGAAGCGGAAGTACGATGTCGTACCTGCATAATGCATTACTCATTCTCTCTGAGAAACTACTGAGACAGCTGATATCTCACTAAGCTGTTTACTTTAGACTTTTCTCTAGTAGATAAGAGTAGTGCAGCAAAGGGAGTGCATATAGGAGATAAAGCAAAGATCTCACAAAAACAAGTCTAGAAAAGTTCTGAGGTATAACCTGTTCCTCAGTGCTGGAGAATATAAACATATCAGTTGCGTTAGTGTTAGACTTGCTTGACTTAAAATGAGTTTCTGCAATACCATCAGGCATTAATATTGACATTACATGGTATTTGAGATGCTATTTACACGCTGTACGCTAAACATACACCAGACAGTTTATATTCAATACAAGCAGCTGGTTACTCATTTGGGTAGCCAAGGTGGGATGGTGTGGCCACTACCACTTATGACCATGAAGATTACTGAACAAGGACTGCAATACCAAAATAGCCCCAGAAACTGCCTTTTCTATTTGGAATTGACTGCAGTCACCAACCTGTACACAGAAGAAATCAGTGCTGCTCTGTACTGTGTCTTTTTATCACCCATACTGTGACCCATCCTGTGCCCGGTAGGCTGGCCATGTACATTGGCCCTATAATAATTTAAGTTGGAAGGGACCCTGATGTCCAACATCTTCCTCAAAGCAGAACTAACTTCAAAGTTAGATTTCTCAGGGCCTTGTCCAAGAGAGTTCTGAACAGCTCCAAGGATGGTGATTCAAGAGCGTCTCAGGGCCCCATTCCAGTGTTTGAGCACCCTCATTGTGGAAAACAAACAAACATTTCTTGTGGACTTTCTTAAGAAACATCCTAGTGACAAGACCTAAGACAGCAACAAACCATGTTAAAAAGTTTGATTCATTTCATGATATATGGTAAAGACCCTGCTTGTAAGTGGTGGCAGTAGTATGACTTCAGGGTTACTTTACGTTTGCCCTACAGTAACTGAACACAAACATGACAGTTGTGGCAAGCTCATGCTGAAGCATGCATTGCTACAGCACTAATGTGGTGTCACCATTCTCACATTCTCAGCTGGACCATCCCACACTTTACTTCAATGCAGGTGCAACTCAAAATATTAGTGTGATAGTTTCACCATCAAGCTTCTACAGTTCAGGTTTCCACATTTTAGAAATTATTTTCCCTCTTCCAGACACAGGCATATGCTAACTTCCCTTAGGCAAATGCATAATACCATTGATGTGTTTATGATCTAACCTACCAACAAGAAAAAACAAATTAACAATTTGAAAAAGCGTTAATTTTATACAGCTTGATTCAGTTATGTTTATTTCCAAAGAATGCCTTGAGTAGGGTTGATCTAAACCAGTGACAAGCACCGCTTTTTGCTGTATACCTAAACTAAGACTGAATTAACAAACTCTTTCAGTTTGTAATCAGGTTATAAAAATAAAGTGCAGCAAGCAGAAACTAACCTGTTTGTTTTCTAAGTAAAGTATGTGCTGTATTCTAAACCTTAATTAGACCACATAGTAAGAGACTTTTATAGACGGGTTTTTATAGACACTATTCCAGACGTGCTGTGCTCCTGATATTCCTGCCCGAAGCCCCAGTCCACACCTTGCTAGATAACTTTTATAGGTCCAATTAAACAGGCTGGTGATTCAGTAGTAATCCTATTAAAACAACAGTACTTGAGAACTGGCATCCTTACTATAGCATCTTCATTTCTTTCCAGTAGGATTCCGTAAAAAGAGCTACCAGTAAGATCTCAGGACACTTCTATATTGCACAACCTGATGTCATTCTCAAAACACCTCACCTAGTTCTGTGTGAGTTGGATTGTCTACACAGTTCAACACAGCACCAAAAAAAAAAAAAAAAAAAAAAAAGACACATTAACTCTCAGAAGCAGTATGGCAGCACTAGTGTTGCACTACGCCCAAGCTAATTACATGTTTTTCTGTGACACCCCTCCTTCTTGTGGAACTAGAAGAGAGCAAGCATTATTCTTTGGAGACGCCCTCTGAAGTCTTTTATGTCTAATATTATCAAAGGACAAGATAAACCTCCATCATTGAAATGTTGCCTACAATTTAATAGGAATCTATAAAAGTTATCCTCCAAAATAGAATAATTCAATTGAGAATTATTTATTTCGTATTACTGTAGTATTATTAAATTTAAGGAACTATTCTATAGAAGGCATGAAGGCCCATTAAAGTTGATAACAAAGCTCCTGTTATTGGAATTGAAGCCACAATTCCCTAAGATGACTCAAATCTCAGACACTGGTTATGATACTCTATTCAACTCTGCAGGCATTTTCTGTGAAGAATAAAATGTTGGAAAGCCCTCAGAAATTATTTTAAAAAGATGTTCATGCTCCAGGATCACCACTTTTCTAAGAACTCCCTTCAGTCACAAATATGCATCTTACATAAGAATTTGTATCTATTGAATAGTCCACCAGTATTAACTGGGTAACACTGTGGCTCATGAAAGAATAGAGGCAGTTGCCATCAGTCAGTCCTGCTCTAGCCTTCCAGCATCAACACGGCATGTGTTTGTGAATGTACGTTATAGGTTTGATTGTATTTAACAAGCTGTTGCTGCACTTTCCACAGTTAAGAGAACTTTCCTGAAATTTGCAAGAAATACAAACTTATGTGCCAAATTTTATTCTCAGTTATATAGGAGTAGTTTTATTGTTTATAGAGGCATTTTTTTACTACTTTGAAGGAATAATTTCTACACTAAAAAAGACTGAAAAAAGCTTCCTATCATGCTTCCAGCAACATCTTTAAACACTTTGAAGTTATCCTCATACTTTAGACTCCTTATCACAGTAAAAAGTTTTTTCCTGTATCAACTTTATTAGTTATTTTTATGGCACAAGTTGAAATAGTTTCAATAAAATAAGATACTCTCACCTAAAACAGCTTCCATACTTTTAAAGGAAATTTTGCAATTCTAACATTTTAAAAAATACTTGTTTTACTATGGATGAAATAATAACGCATTTTTTCACTACCTTTCTAGAAATGAGTGGTAGACGCTGCAGTCTAGAAATGTTTTTGTACTAAGAAAATGAAGTTGAATAGATGGTTTGTGGCCTTAATCACCCCACAATGTGTTATTCCCTGGTCTTGAGCTGAGAAACTAAAAATAGAAATATACAAATTTCCTGCAAAATCCAATCCTAACCTGAACTTATAATTAGTAACTAACATTACAGAGTGGTCTGCAACTACCCCTAAAATCATGAAACACAAACTATCTTACATAGCTTTCGGAGAAAGCTCCAGCCAATAAAGAGTTAAGCACTGCAGCAGCGAAACACTTCCTATCTGGGAAATCCACTCACTAAAATAACAATTCCTCTTATTTCCACCCTGTTCATAGGGAACCAGCAGCCCTTTTACTCATTATTATTTATTTCTTTGATCGCTTCTCCCGTTGAACCTTACTGCACTTCCTTTTACAAGTTTTCCAGTTCTTTGGAAAAGGTGTACGTATCAACACCGTCTGGCTGCACGCAAAGAAACATTACTACATGCTTCCCCGAAGACAGGCCTGCTGTGCTAGCCATGAGCCACTGACATGATTTCCAGCTCAGCACTTCAGAAGAGTTCTACCCAAACACCATAGCTTGCATTTCCTCACAAAAGAGGAGAGGATAAAAAACAGAAACCCTCCCCTGGACCTGTAATGGTAGAGAACGTGCACCTCATGTTTTATGAGCACAAAAATTCCAGGCTCAATTATGTGTTACTACTATGTTCTCCGCCTGCCAAGCCACTGCTCTTTTTCCGATAAGTACGCAGCAATATAATGAAAGGACAAACTGCAGATCTTATAAGTCACTTTTAAGTACTGCTTTTTGCACATAAAAAACATCATGGGAGAAGCTTTGCATCTCAGGAAGTGTGTTGGCAAACCTTATCAATTGTTACTATGTTTACCAAAATATTTAGCCAACTGAGTAATAACAACCCCTATTTATCATACTCACAAGTGGTGAGCAATTCCTGCTTTCCAGCTGTAGATTTATGACAAAGTAACATTAGAAGCAGCATTCTTAAACTAAACCCTGTCATTTGTTAGTTAATTTCCACAAGCACATATTTGTATGTCTAAACATCATAGGCAGGACTTCCATGACAAATTAAAGCTAATGGAAATTGTATGCATCTCTTAATTCTCGGAATTGAAATAATGTTAGCACTGCGTGCAATACTAAATAAAAGCTCACTATGAGTCTTTTAAGAACAGCACTTCTTCAGCTCGCAACCTTTGGCTGTGCAGTCAGTTCCAGTTTGCATTCAGAAACTACCCATCGTCAAGCTGCTTTGACTAATTAACCAAACTGAGTATTACATTTGTTGAAAAGTTATAATCTGTTCACATCAAGCTCAGCTTTATCCAGTAATATACTTGCCAAAACTGCAAATACAAACAGAGGCAAGTATTACAATTGCTACTTTGCCTTCAGGACCCAAAAGGGTCCAAAGCTGAAGCCTGAAGTATGAAGAACATATTGTCAGCAGAAGTCCTCTCCCTCCAGCGTGCTTCATCCTGACCATACGCCAAAGCCAGGTTTGCTTTGCTTTGCACAGAGTGCATTATTGTATTTGGGCCTTAGTTTGAAGACAATTGTTGGTTGAAGCCCTGAATGAAATACGTTTACAAACAAAGAAGTGATTTGTTAAGAAAACAAATAAACAAGATATCATGGAGACAATCTGCAGTTAATGGCTGGATGGGTATTTTGAGGGCTGCATCTTTCAAAGTAAAACAATAAATACAGTTTTACTTCTCTATACCAAATCGCCCATGACACAGAAGCATGTTGCAGTTGGGCAGTATCTTGGCATAATTCCAGTCAACAAATTTTGCAAAATAAAGGTCAGCACAGGAGTCAAAGATAATATCCTTCTTCACTCGTTCAAATATATCCATATACACTCCTCTACCTGTGCGTATGTAATAGTAGGCCAAGAAAGACGGAAATTTTCAGACCACTGCAAAACCTAACTATACAAGTTGGGTTCCTGAAATCTGGTAACTTCTAGAAATGCAAATAAACTCCTACAACCTTAGAATTTTCAAATAAATTGTTTTTAATTTTGCCATATATGTTCTTATAAAACGAAAAACATGATACCATAGATGCCTTACAATCATCCTGAAGAAAATGTTGATCTGTTCTTTGTCTTAAGGTGCAGAGAATGTGCAACTCAAATATACCCTAAATTAAAAAAATAAAAAGGACATAAAAAAGGCTCCGCATCATTAACAACCTTGAAGACAGGTATCACCTTATTACATTGGCCAGTATCAAGCACAACAGACTCTTATAAAAATGAGAAAAATATATCATATACTTTTCATTGTAAGACCAAGTCACTGACAGTGAATTTGGAAGCCAGCTATGCACAGGTCATATCAATAATCTTTAATGTCTTGTTTTATGCTAGATTTCTGTGAAGTTTAAGGCTTTTTATTCACTAATTCTTTAAGCATAAAGACACCAGCAGGCGCCAAATGAAATTATCAGGCAGCAGGTTTAAAACAAACAAAAGGAAGTACTTTTTCACATAATGCATAATTTAATTGTTGATTTGCTTGCTATAGAATGCTTTGTGTGCCAAAGTCATAGGCTAGTTAAAGAAAAAAAAAAGCGTAATTTAGAGAACAGAGTTTCACCAATGCCTACTATATGAACAGGGCAAATATAATCTGTAGCTCTGGAATTCCCAAAACCACAGAATCCAGGAATTTGGCAGAGTAAATAGGCGGAGGTGGGGAAGTGCCATTCCACTCTTGACTTACTTCCACTCCCCCACACCCCTCCACCCCAAAACAAAAGTTCTGCTAGAGAGTAGCAGTAGAGGAAGAGGTTATTGGCCTAGCTGACCTGCAGCTAAGCCTATCTGACAAAGTTCTTTTTCCTATTCACAAACTCTAGTGAGAATAGAAAAAAAAAAAAAAAATCTACCTGTAAGTGCCATCTTCTTTATGTAAGACTTTTGACAACACAGAGCAAAAGTTTCTAAGTTGGCTTTTCTAGCTGCTTTTTGTGTCTACATTATCAAGGCAAATGCGTCCCAATTTGCAACTGTAGAGTCTATTCTTTTCAGATCAGACAATACTTGGATAATCATAGCTTACTAGAAGTATCTATTTAACATTTCTATCTCAATTTAACTATAAACAGTCTATGTATACACTCTGACCTCAAGACAAAAAAATGTTTCTCCCCTGCAGTTAGTTATTACTTCGATACTGACTTGCAAGATGAATGCTGATATATTGTCAGAGCTGGATCCCTACTGCTTATAACTCTTGCATAAGAATGAGCACCATTATGACACAGGCAAGATAACAGCTATTATCACTGAGGGTGGGATTCACTCCTATTCAGACAAGTGATGCTTTAATATAAAAAAATATATATTGGTCAAGGATGACATACGAATAACCTGTACCAACACAATATACCAGTTTTCCGTATCTTACCGTGTAGATTATTTTCCTCCTCCAAAACAGCTAATTACACGCCTACACGTTGGTGCCATATTTACTATGGGAAATGATAGCTCAGACAATGCTTGGCTTTCAGCTCACTTTTAATTTTTGCAATAGCAGATGTTACCATAATTCTTTTTCATAGCATAACCTTTCCAGTTTTATCTGCAAAGAGGGCTGTCAAATTTATCTTCTGTGTAGATCATCAGCAACAAAAATCAGATGCTTTCTGAAAGAGAGCCAGCTTTTTGAGTTGGTTGAAGCATGAATGTTGTTCAAGCTAGCTTGTTGTATTTTTCTAGCAGGAAACACATATGTACTGTGTTAAATCATGAAGTAACACAAATACTTTGGATTCTGCCATGTTTTCATTTTTGAAAGAATTTTAAAATTTGTTAGGTTAAACTACTATGTAGAAGTTCTCCTTTAAAATTAATGTAAACTAACCCAAATATATTTCAATTTACTTCCATGTCTAACCTAAATTAAAGTTATTTTAATTCTGAATGAAGGTTGGGAACTGATGCCATTTAAGCAATCCATATTAAA
The DNA here is from genome assembly GCF_034619465.1 of Leptosomus discolor. Taxonomy (NCBI): domain Eukaryota; kingdom Metazoa; phylum Chordata; class Aves; order Leptosomiformes; family Leptosomidae; genus Leptosomus; species Leptosomus discolor. Next base: position 45,424,509 of record NC_141397.1, read on the forward strand.
TTCTAACAGATTAAGTTTCAGTTTAACTTTTCTAATACACACATATCAAGAGCTCATAGTTGCTTTTGAAAAAGTAATGGATACTTTAGATAGATACTCCTTAACAGGTACCTTGGGTAACATAGTAGATTTCTCTACACTTTTTTTCTGGAAAACCAATCTGCGTTACAAAATGCACCTAACTTCCTACCGAAACAGAAAACCTGAATATTAGTTTACAGCCTTCTTGTCAGAGACAGATACTTCAAAATCATGCAAGAGCTTATCAAAATGCATCATTTAATTTTTAACCAACAAATCTACCAACAAATGTTGGTGGAAAACATGTGGGAAGAAGCTAATCAGAACCAGGAAGGTTTGAATGGAAGAAAATGTTCATAGAAGTGTTGAATAAAAGCCAGAGGAGTTTTTTTAAGAACTCCTGCTAACTCTAGTGCCTTTATCAGCGTTATGTATAGTGTGATTCACAGCCATGAAGAACCCACAGTTGGGCAAATATTTGAACAAGTTATTTTTTCTGAAATTGTTTCCAGGTCACATTACAGCAGGAAATATATTTATTCTATAGGGTCAAGTAAAGTGTTTTCATTTATTTTCACATTTAACCAAGTTCTCTAATAACGTTCCCTAAAATACTGGCAGTTATGAGGCTGATATTGTGACTAAGTGTTCCTATTTGCAGATGAGAAGGAATTCCACTTGTAAGAGAAGATCAAAGCCCCACACACTGGTGATACACATTAGAAAATCCGTTAGGCATAAAATAAAAGAGAGATTTCATAAATAAATACGTAATATTTTGCATGTTTAGAAGCTAACTTGAGAGAAACCTAGGTTAGAAAAAGCATGCTATATGAAAAAATTAACTGTAATAGTTCAACCAACAGGCTACTGAGATTGTTTTAGATGTTCTACTGCACTCTGCTACTTCATTCAGATTTTTAACGTATGTGATTACAAACAGATATGACTAAGTTAGCTGTAATTCAGTTCTGATTAACTTGCCCAAGCCATGACCACTTTCCGGTGGAAAATTTTGTCTACAGTCAAACCACTGATACATGATCCAGTGATTGTTCTTGTGTGACACGCTTAAGGTCAAATGCAGTTTTCTGACAGATAAGGTAGGGATTTAGACAGTTTTCAGTCCAGCCAGGAAAGCAATATGAATACAGCTTTAACTACAACATGTTTCTGTCCACAGTGAATAAGTGGGTTCTTCATTCTTTCACTTCTCCACACAGCTAAAAAGAGAATGAGGATATTAGTGGCATATTTAAGAAACAGGCATTCCAAAGAATGACGGTGTCTACATTCTCAGAGGAAAATCATTATCTAGTCCACATGTTGCAAACCATATGGACATTTCCGAGCCACCTGGACTTCCTGTGATTTAAAAGAGTAGAAGTCTCTCAAGGATGGGCTATAACTCATTCAAATGCACACTCATGGTATGATTTGAACATTTCTAAAACTGTATGAGAGAAAAATAATGGAGAATTTAAGAAAAAAAAAACAAAATCCAAACTTAGAAGGAGTTCACTGTATCCAAACATCTGAAGAAACACATTAGCAAGTTGATGCAACTCTGATTAGTAGTTACAGATAAGCCAGCATCACACAAATCTGATGGAAGTTCTCAGGCTGGAGATGATATCATCAACACAGGACCCCAAATAGGAACTGTCCAACTTGTCAGCTACGGCAGCGCTGTATCTATAGAACCTAAACCACAAGGTCAGGTTGTCTCTCCCGGAGTTATGTCAGTGGTGAAACACTTGGAAGATCAGAGGTCAGTCATTTCACTACTGGTGACATACAGTAGAGATACTATAACTCATTAAGGTCAGTAAGAAAAACAAATATTAAATACAGAGTATCCTGAAAGATGTTTTGTAAAAAAAAAAAAAAAAAAAAAAAAGAAAAACAAAAGTCTCCTACCCTTCTTGCTTTGTTTGGTTTTTTTACCTTCTCTAATGATGTTCCTACCTCACCTCTGCCAGCCTGCTGATCTAGCTAAAGTCTATATCCTCAGCACTATGGTGTTTAAGTAGTAACAACGTCAAGAATAACAATCTGATTCCCTTTTCTTTAATTTCTTCTTGGAGTAACACTTGTATAACAAATGAGTCTGTGTTTCTGTATGTGTGCTTGAGAACAAGCACATGAGGATAGACAAAGGGGTTTTTAGTTGGGTTTTCTTTCTTTAAAAGAGCAAAAGCTGAAGGGAAGAGGTTTTCCACTTAGCTGAACAAGCCAGGTCTATAATTTCTTGTCAGCTCTTGCAGATGTGACCTCCTTTGTGAGGTTTTGGCTCACCAGAATGTGCTGATACTGGCAATGGCAGAAATACCAGCTGGTTTTTAGGAGTCCTATAGATGTGAACCTCTCAAGAGGACACCTGAGAGAATGAAAAATCTCTCATGTACTTATAGGCCAATGCTACAAAAAGTCTTCCATATTAGGTTAAAAAACTACGTTCTGTATTTTACTGAACAGCTATAGCACAGCTTGCTCACATTGTTAAATATAAAGTCTGTAACATTTTACAGTGTACATATCTTTTAGTAATATTTTATATGTGCATTATTATTATAGTTTTGACACTACAGAAATGAATGTGAATTTGGTGTTCATGAAAATGAACAGACTATTAAAAAGGCTAGAATACACTGGTCTTTGGGGAAACATCTCTTTATGACACTCCTACTCTGCAAATGGTCAACTACTGCATTGTGGAGACTTTCTTGAATTGCTGCCAATGACACTGGATCCTGTAATGGTTTTGTAATGAGGCTAAAATCAACACCTCTAAACTGAGTGGGAAGAAGACAAAGAAAAGGGAACTGGGACATGGTGAGAGGAAATACGTTGGGGGCAAAGACATTTAGACAGGTCAGAAGAGAAAAAAGGAAAGGGACCAGAAAAAGTAAAAGGAAGAATGAGAGAACTGTATGGTAACAAACAGAGTAAAGTAGATATGTTTTTTTCCTCTTTCCCCTCCGTGGCACTCAGTAACAAACAGAGTAAAGTAGATATGTTTTTTTCCTCCTTCCCCTCCGTGGCACTCAGTGCCACGTCAAGTACACACTTGTCACTTTTGTAAGAACTCACAGTCAGCAGCTAGAAGAGAAAGGTCTGATGGCACTGTCCTGCTCTGCAGTTTGCAGAAACCAAGAGTAGCATGAAACATTCTTTTTGGTTTTTTAATAAAAAGCACTTAGCTTCAGTGTGTCCGAAGTCCTGAACTGGGGAAGAATACAAACACATGAACAGTTTTATTCTGTTGCACACTATTAGAAGCTGAAGCTTCAGTCACTAAATACTACGTTCTCAGTATACTGCACAACCTCATATATCTATCCTCACTTGTTCAAAACATTTTGTGACAGACCATGCTGTCGCAGTGAATTGCAAAAAACCTATGTTAAACTACTGAGAAGGGCCTTGGGAAGGAGTAGAGCTACAGCATAAAGAGTCCAGAGTGAATGTAAAGTCTACCCTCATTCAAAGCTTGTTTACCGAAAATGTAGTTCTCAGAACAGGTTAAGTAGAGAAAAATGTTTAAGTCGTTATTACTATCATCATGGTTCACCTATTTAGAGTGTTAATAACATAAGAAAAGAGAACTTCTAAGAAGAAAGAGTGCCCTTTTCAGGAAATCTAAGCTCAAGGATTACTGTCAAGCATACTCTTCAGACATTTTGTTTCTTTAAGACATGCTTTCCATTTATATCACTCTTTTTTACAATTTACACAAAACCAAATCTTTTAGGGTTCATCACCTCCAGCTGCTTTTTATTGCACCTGAGGTTATGATCTTCTATTCACATTATTACGCTCAGGAAACAGTATAGAGGAGGGGGCAAAGTTTTCACATAGCAAGAGAATGCAAATCTTTTCTCACAGAAAATACGTATTTTTTCCAAGGACTATAAACTCAAACTAGATTAAAAAGCAGAATGAAGAATTTCACTACAGACATGCACAATGGTGGTCAACAAAGCCACTAGAGACAAAGCCATGAAGAAATCATAATAGAAAAAATATATAATGTACTGACAAAAGCACTTTACTGAAGTGTAGGGGGGCAGGGAAGAAAGAATTTGCCTTCGAACAGAGTGGCACTTGTGCCACTGGTTTCCTGGATGGCACTGCACAAGTTCTTTCATCCCTCTACACTTCTCCCTGCTTCATGCACAGTGGAGACAATATTAACTGCCCTTGCAAATTGCATTGAGATCTTTGAAGAATAAAGTATGGCTAATAGACGACTAGCAACATCGCATTTAAGCGTGTCCTTCTAATTCCAGCTCTTCTTATACCATCATTCTCTACAAAAAGTCACCTCAAAGAGCTTTTTTGCGAAAAAGCAATAAGCAACAGTTTCAAGTGATTACATTTACAATTTTAATAATGTAAGAGTTTTACAGTAAGATACCATGCAACCAGGAATTCATTACTTTTCCTTTCAGATTTTAAAAAAAGTACACCATGAATTATTTAAACTAAATGAAACTTGTCAAGATAAATTAATTTAGTACATGTTGTGATGCAGTATATTCTGGCTTTAATTCTGTTTGTTGCTTACTGAGTATAGCAATTCGCAAAGTCCAGTAATACATTTTCCCAGCCCTTAGAAACAAGAACCATGACAGTGTTGTATCATTTTCATTACGCAGAGATTCTTTACATATTTTTTGATAAAATGTTGAAGTTAGGCTATTACACTAAAAAAAAACAAACAAACAAACAAACAAAAAAACCCAAGAACAACCACAACCAAAAAAACAAACAGTGAAAATACTGAAAGTTTCAGGAGGTTTCTTAACTCTAGTCAGCAGCATCTAGGAGTAATCCCAGTATGATCTTTCAGAAGCTGTTGTGCAAATATTGTGAGATTTAATTAGGTACTATTTAATTCTCATTAAAAAGTAAAAATGGGGTGCCAGGAAAGTCAGTAAAAATTTTGCCTCTGACATGAGTGAAATAGAAGACCCTATCCATTGCCTAAACATAGCTGTTAGTGCCATGTGAGATGCCCTGGGGGACTCCACCTGGCTCCAGCTGACAGTCTAGCAGTGCTTGAGTTTCCTCTACTGTTACTGTACCTGCCAGCCTTATGGGGAATCCTTGGGTGACTGGGACACCTCAAATAGCACTAAGCACTACTTTTAGATCACTGAACTGAGCCCGACATCTCCCATTGGACATACCAGATTGATGGTGCCTTACACAGATACTGTTGTACATGTCTGCTGACAGCCCCAGCCTAACAGATCTGATGGCATGCTTACAGAAAAATAAGCATTAAGATATTTATATATAACATATATCTTTATATACAAATATTATTAATAAAGATGTGCATTTAAAAGGGATCATCCTTGCCATTCAGCTACACTGTCAAGTCTACACACCAAAGATCACATCCCATACTATACAGGTAAAAATTGTACAAATCTTTTCCAAAGCATTTTGCAGAGTAAATTTCTTGAAGGATCAGGTTGCAGAAAGCAAGATTCTCTTTTGGAAGTTCTCTACCTTGAGAATACATTTGCTTCTAAAGAAAGTAATGAGCAGAAATTCTTGTGAAATCTTATGTCATTGTTATCTTGAGAAAGAGATGTGGTTGCTCATTTTTACCAGAATGGTATACTTTCACAGATTTCTCAGATTTTAATGGAAGCTCCAAGTTCTCTACATGTCTAGAAACCAGACTAAAATTTTTTTTTGGTTTGTGCTACAAATTATGGCTGTATTGTTTTCTGGGAACATTAATCAAAAAAATAATCTCATTGTCAGGGAAGAAGCTCAGTTTAGGAAGAATGATGTAACAATCTTCCAAAGTCAGTTAATGCTCACTATCCAGGATGATGACATTTGAAATTGCAACAATGCTGAAAAGCTGGTATTGTATAAAAAAAAACAAAGCAAGCTCACGTTTGTTTGAATGAATTCAAATTCAGATTTTTTTTTTTCCAAGAAGTTGAGTAATGATTATAGCACAGATAATCTTAATTTTAAAATTAAATTTAAAAACTACTCTTTGTAACAAGTCCATAAATAGAATAGTCATACAGTACTTTCTGAACAGTTCATAAGGCATTAGCTTGTGCTTATTTAGAGGTCATTCATTTCAGGAAGGCTGATTTAGATCTTGGTACAAGTAGAAACTTCACTTTGGCTGGAAAACACAGCGTTTAAGTTTCTGAAAGCAGTACACAAGTCTTCTTGAGATTATGTCTATGTAAAGATACTGAACCAGGTTCTCTGTTTACTAGATGTCGTCTTTCCTTCTCTTATCTGCAAACTGACGAGGCCACCCTGTCATTATTGGACATAAGAGAGTGCAATATGTTCCCCTTAAACTCTGACCAAAATCAACACCAAATCCTCACCCAAAGCTAATGTCATGAGCAGACCCAATGGGTCTAAACATCAGAGCTGAGTTACATAGTGTATCAGGCCTATGCAGAGACACCTGACAGTGACTCTAGGTTGTCCTCTGCAGTGTAGACATTCCCATGGAGAGTCATTAACACTATTGTCGTAGAGCTGTTTGCCTCTGCTCTCAACTTCCCATTTTCTCTCCCTTTCCAATTTCATCTATTCCTTGAAAGATTTCTCCAGCTCTTGCTGATGGCTGATACAAAACTGACAGGCCCAATACAGACAAAAGTTGCCTTGCATCCCAAGACACAAGATAGACCCTAAAACCTTACACACCAATCTCCAGGTTTAAAAGAGAGGTCCAGGGGTTTTCATCAATAATGAATATCTGTACAGCAAGAAAGGTAGGAGGGATATCGCTACACACAAATGGGGTATTTTATGCTGAATTAGAGCATTGTCATAACAAGTTCATAAGTCTAGCTGGCAGGAAAGGGAAGGAGGAAAAAACCCAAGGATGTGATTCAGTGCAAATCAACTTTTTCCAGTGTATTGCGAATGTATAGGATGAGCTCTGAAGTGACATTTCTTCACGTAGATGAGAAGAAAAGGTATGTTGGGATGGGCTGAACCAGCCTCATTCTTCCCTGAAAAATATTTAACTTGCATTATAACAACAATAACAGCTTTTAACATTTATATAACAGGTATTCTTGTGAAGAACACCCAAGTTCTGCTCCTGGGCTGGGAAGTAGTAGCCCCAGAACATGCTGGTTTATGAGAGGAAACAGAGAAGAGAATATCTTATCCAACTGATACTTCAGGGAGATTTGGAGAATGAACACATACTTGAAATTAGGCCAGGACACTAGGGCTGCAACACCCTATCCTACAAAATGAGCCATTGGACTGTTAATAAACATAAGCAATCAGGTCCTTGTTTTTACATCTCATTAGTAAGACTACTCTACTACATATTTAAGTCACACTTGCTTTTAAATTCTCTCAGCTTCTATTGATGATGGGTTTGACTCTTTCTCTTATCGATAAAGTACATTCCTTTACTTATTGTTAATTGGAAATCTGCAGCTGACTCATCTAGCACTACACTAACCAAATCGTATATGAAGAAATCCTGAACTGACAGAAAAAAGAGATCAAGCAGCTTAACATGTTCTTAAGATTTCTAGTGTCTATGTATCATTCTTCATGCCACAGGCTTGAAATTTTTTTTCAGATCACTCTGAAATCATGAGATTCTTTAAAAAACAAACAAAAAATTTAAATGGTGATACACAGTAAAACTTAAACTTTAGAATGTGTACTGAAGAAGAGGAGGAAAAGCATATACACAAAAAAAAATTATTTACTTCAGTGTCTTGATAAGCTGTGACAAAATTTTCCAGTTTTTGTGGTGTTGCTCAATCTTCTGTCTCCACTATTAAATCACTGATAGACATGGTATTAAACTAACAGTAAAACCAATGGGAGAGGGTGGGGGAAAACCAGCATTTAATTAAGTTCTTCAGGAGAGAACGTTCTTCTAATCTAGAATGTAAAAACAAGGTGTAAGGTTTTTCAACAGAAACAGAAGTTAGGAAGTAGACTGGAGAAAGAAGCCCAGTTGTGCATGCTTTAATCTTCAAAATTGTTTATTTGTTCTGTGTTGCATATTTTACAAAACAGAGTTGCATTGAAAATGCAATTCTTCAGAAGTGCCAGATCAGTTCTGTGCAGCTTAGAAGCCTTCATGTTTTGACTGTTCTTCAGAAACACATCCATTACATTGTCCAACTCTTACAAACTAATATTTTCTAAGAGGACAACAATAAGGTCTCTTGCCATGTATGCTTCAACTGTTCTGGGAAAGAAACCTGCATTTTCCCATATTCAGTTTGAATGACAACCTTCAGAGAACATTCTACAAACCTTCTGAAAAGCTGTGTTTTTCAAGACGTCTCTAGTTAGATATTCTAAAATTTTTTGTGGATTTTTTTGCGGGTTTTTTTTGCAAAGAGCATGCACATAGTTATTGCAGTGTAACTGACTGACAGAAACACATGAAGCCACATAGCTGAATCAAGGCATCAGCAAATCACAAGCTTATTTAAAAGTCTTGGCGTTAACCAAGTAACACCTCATCTCCTTAATCACATGGCATTAAACACACACACACACAAAAAAAAAAAAAAAACAGCCAAATGAGTGTTTGAAATAGGCTTCCTCAGTTAAGAAAAAGAATTATGTTTACAGTCCTGCACATTCCTTAGCTGATGAATGTCTGCTCATCTCACTTGGATAATACAGCGAGTTTCCAGACCATGTTACACTTTTCAAAGTTTCGGTCTGTCACCTTCTTTGTTATCTCTGTAATAAGAATGAAGTAATGAGTAAGCCTAGATTGCTGAACATTGCTATTTTAAAAGCTACATCTACAAAGCTAGCATCAGAAGGTAGAATTCAGGTTTCCCAATTTAAAAAAAAAAAAAATAATTAATTTTTTAAAAAATATTAAATCAAGGTCTTGTGTTAAATCTCTAATTATATATTTATTTATATCCAATTAAGTAATATTATCAGTCATGCATCCATACTGTCCATAAACCTTCTATCAAATCAGTAGGGTTATAAGGCTAGAACAATATTGCAGTACTGTTTTTAAAGCTGAAGAACCCATCAGTTAGACCCTTCTGCGGGAGACATAGTTCAAATTCATACAACCACTGTTTCCTGTGCTATTACGGGATTCTAGATATGACTCTCCAAGAAACCCACAGTCCTACAAAGCAAGATGTATGAGCAGCAGCAGAACAGAACAAGAACAACTGTCTCTTTTCTACTCATATGAAAATTAAGTGGCAAAGCCTATTTAAGGCAGCACATCACATCAGTCTAGCAAATGACACAATTAAAAGAAGACTCAAAATAAGAGTCAAAGTTAGGAAACACCCTGTCAGTGCACTGAAAGTACAAAGCCTTGGGAAAAATAATAGTAGGAGTATCTTCTTATACATTTCTCACATAGTTACCTTCCTCTAAGTAGAAATTGTACTATGTTGAATACATTGATATTTTGCATGATCTTGAAAGTTAAACAATCCCAGGCAAATACAGTACAGGGTACAAACCACCTGGAAATGGTAGCTATTGCAAGTACAAACCAAGCTGCCACAGTTGAGCGCCAGACCACTGAAACAGAGTATGCTGAAAAAGCTCCTTTGGTCTTATCTACGCTAATTAACAGAAGAATAAGAGGAGATACTTTCTGCTTGTGGTCTCTGGATTCAGACGCAGCTATCTTAACTAATACATCACACTCTGGAGCTTATATTTACATCAGCATGATTTCCAGCACCATCTGCAGAGGACTGTTATCTGTACAAGGATCTGATACATTAAAGAAACAGCCCACATTGCAGGACATTCCTTATTTACACATACGTGCGCTCTCTAGATTTCTATAGATACAAGCACTTCTAGCACATCCCAAGCAAAGGAAAAGTAGTGTGTATCCAAAGCAGCTTCACAACTGTACTGTAACAAAAACTTTCTGATTGTGTTCACGTAAGTGGGCAAGCATTGGAAATTATCTGAAGCCACAACCTCACTCTTGTTATCAACATCTAAACTATTTATATTCGGACTGATTGTTATCCTGTACTCCTTGCCAAGAAGCATTTTGAGAGCCCTTTGGCCACCATTCCTCAGCTCCTCAAGAGCTAGGTCATATGCTGAATACATATAAACAGCCCTTTTACGCTTGAATTTGAAAGAGAAATCAGTCATCTGTATATGATCTGTGTTTCAGTAAAATGGAATTTTTCCCTCTGACAACATGTTAATGATTGTTATCTTGATTACCAAGAGAAAATTGTTTTCTACAGAGGCTTCTATAGCTTAAAATGTCACCTGTTTTAACCGTCCCCCTCCTCCTTTCTTCCTTTTTCAACTAATTCACAAATTAAGTTGACCCTCTGCTAAACTGAAAAAAAAAAATAGATTCCTGAAAATTAACAGTCTGGCACAATCCTATACTAAGAGTCCATTTATCTTGTCTTTTCTATAAAGATAGTTTGCAGATTCTGGCAAAGATCCTATTTCCAGTAATAAAAGTTCCCAAGGACTTCTGGTACCTAAAACCTTCTCTTCCTGGATCCTTAGCACGTTACCGTGATTAAACTCTCTATTACCAAAAATATTATTATTCGTATTCATTATTGTAAGAGGAAAAGAGCACAAAAAACATTTGTATATTAAATGCTGGATAATATTGTCACTGGTGCATCTGCCATGACCCTGCAAGCTATAGTTTAAGTTCAAAGGCGTTTATACTGCCTACATGTGGCTTTGTTACTCTGATCTGAGTGGTGTACGGTATACTACACACAGTATTGGCTTTGACTACTCAGCAAAGTAATGAAATATGGAAGACTATATAGACCACAGAATTGAGTCAGATTCTATAATCATCCATAAGTGGGTGCTGTCTGATACAGTCATCTCTCTGTGCGAACTATCTGAAAATCAGCATTATTTGTTACAGGTAACTGTTAAGTCTACACCCAAGTCTATATCCTTACCTTGCTTAATCTGCACCTCACAGTGAATAAATTCTTATGTACATTCTCTGCATCCTGTCACCAACCAGTACTATTGTACATGTGCACACCTCCCCGCCTCTTGGGAGGATGAGGCTTTCCTGGTGAGCTCAAGTTTTTGCATCCCAAACATGAAGACTGCTGACTTCACTGTGGCTCCAACTGACTCCAGTAAAATCATTATACCGAACTGTTTCAAATTTCACGGTGTTGGAGGATAAAGTGTGTGTGAAGAATTGCATGCTTGGAACCATTTCCGAGCACTGAGCAGTTTTGCAGATGGGGCTATCAGGCTGTTCAAAGTTCTGGTGACATTTCCCTTTCTTTTAACCACAAAGCTACTCACTAAGCAATATAATCTTCCTTTTACCATGGGATATGCTAATATAAAGCCACTTTGTCAGCATGCTGGTGACACCACAATTGAAGTATATATCAGTTCAATCATTCATAAATCAATGTGTATATTCTTCCTAAGCTCTAATACCATTTCATCAATGCACTCCTTATTTTGCAGTTATTGATACTAAATTCCAACATGATTACAAAATCACATTTTTCACTTTATTACATTTTGAATATTGAAGGATTTTCCCCTTTATTAAATTACACTATATTAGAGGAGTCTGAAAATCCTCTGATGCATGACCAAGGACATAGTTCCATCTGTTTTGTTTTTCTCGTTCATGACATAGATTGTTTTGTTTTAACCAGTACATGTATTTCACTTGAATTCCACTTTATGTCTGTCAGGTTACATCATTTCTGATGTGTGGATACTCTGCTACAGATCTTTTCAGTACAATTCAACTTTAAAGTAAAACCAGCTTTTTGCATAGCTCAGGTGTTTGGAAATGAGATATGGGTACTTAAGTTACCAGTTTAAATTGAACACATGACATAAAGCCATATCAAATCCTGGCAAAACCAGCATGGCTAAAAATAATTCCTATTTGAAGGTTGCTTGGTAGCACATATAAAACGAACGAATTTCCTAACAGTTACTTAGAAATGCAGGTGTTTACATAACCAGAGCTGCTAGCACTGTTGGTAGACTGTCAGCAGACTTAGCCCAAATTTCGGGTGTTTGATTTTTGAACTCAAATACTGTACAGTAGACTAGCAGAAACTATGCTTTATGTTTTAGAATCACACCATGCAAGTTTATTGTTTGTATTACAGAAGAACTTAAGAGTGTATAAATGAGAGCAGGACTTCATGGCATTAGGTGCTGTACAAACACAAAGGTGCCTAAAATGAGGGATTAATCCAAAACTAACTGAAACTGAATTTAGGAGTCTAATCTTCTTCAGCACTTTCAGCAGACACCTATGGAAGACAAGTCAGAACACAGTAGGCTGAATCACCTCCTAGAAGTGCCCATCTCTCTCTATGAAGCACCCAGTAAGTTTGCATATGTATCAGTCACAATATTGTGACAGTCTCTGAGCTTATCTATTTTACAAACAAGTCCTAACTTCCAGCTTTCCACATAAAAATAGAGGAAGAAACAGATCTCAAAAATTTTACAAATTTGCCTCATTAACACGTGAGATGAATTTAAAATTTCAAAGCTGTGGGAATTCATCGACCCAAAGTACTATACTGTCTTTGGTGATGGTACCACATCACCTCATTGGTGTGACAATACTTTGATACAAAAGCTGCCACATAACAAAAGAAGAATAAAAATGCAGATATCCAGGAGGATTCACTAGAAATATCATGTGAATAGACGTATTTTTATTCTTTTTTAAATGTTCACTTATTTCCTTGTGGACATACCACTGTATTAACAACTGTCCATTGGGTGCTGAAAATAAAAAATAATCATGCCTATGTTGATCGGGGTATTCTGCTATTTTGTGTACAACCAGCACCCCCAGAAACATGCTAGATTGGGAACTAAACAAGCATTGGTATCTGAGGACATCAGGGAGAACTTTCATTAGTCACTGACCCTACCTCACCACAAAACAGCAGGTAATCCAAGGGCTTTTTTATTGGCTTATTTACAACATGCAAGCTCAACACACTGGCTAAGAAATATCCTTCGGGGTTTTTTTCAGTAAAACAAACTAACAAAAAAACACCCCACCTTGCCAGGTCTCAAGTTTTAAGGTTTAAAAGTACATCATTGTAAAAAAGAAACAGACCTGTTTCTCACCTGCAACAAGGGGTGTTTGGGTAGGAAAGTAGACAGGAATAAATCACCTCCATGCACAAAAATAACCAGATTTTTTTTTCCCAGATCTAAGCCGAAGCAGTGAAATTCTCATTTCTTCTCCTTTCCTGCCGGGTGAATGTTTATACCCCCCACAGCACCTTGAGGAATTCCTATTCAACAGCAGATATCTTCCATTTGTAGTACTGCAGCTACACATATGTACATGTCTATGACGGTACATGTACTTTTTTTTTTTCCAATAATGCTGCAGGTAGAAATTGATAGACTCATTCTTCTTTCTCTCTAGAGCAGTGGTATGAACAGGCAACATACATTTACACTTCTCCAGAGATGACAATTTTGCAGCTGAATGGCAGTAAGGATATCCCACAGCAGCAGAGGAAAGCCTGGACAATGGCAGAGTCTGGATTCATTTGCACCTCTACTTCAGAGAATAAATTATAAAGTTTATTAAGTTTAGAGCACATTATGCATTCTCCCAGTTTAAACTACATTTAGATTAAAGCTATTTAGTTCTAGACTGTATTTCTCACTCGGACAGTAACAAATATTTAATGTATCTATGCCCCCCATTCCCTCTCTGTGTCTTTCAGTACTTTTGTGCTCCTAAATAGAAGAGAAATTGTTGTCTCCATAGCACAGCAAATTGTCACATCCTCAGTTCAGCTGGGCACAGCTATGTAAGAATCAAGTATTAAAATGAATTATTTAAGAGATTACAAACTATATATAGCAATATTCAAGTGTCTTAATGCTTTTTAGCTTTTCAACATACACTACCCACCCCCCACCCCTCCACCCCCATCCCCCCCAAAGAATAACAACATTGTTTAAAGCCTTGCACAAAGACAGGCATTGCACTGAAATCAGTTTGGGGTGTTTGGCATTTTTCTACCACTATAACAGAGAGTAGAATTTGTTCTGTTAGCCCTGATATTTAAGGTCATTTTTACAAGTATTTGCTCAGAGATTGTGCTTCCCAGCTGTCCTCATTGTAATTTGCTTTGCTAATATCATCAGATGCTGTTGAAACTTCAATATAGGGTGAAAAAACAGCAAAAGCCAAATCGCTTTAAATCTAGCTCTCTAACAGAAGCTTTTTTTTTTTTTTGAGGGTTTCAGTGTTCTATGCAACTCTGTTTAATATTTTTGAACTTGCACATGCATGAGCAACGTAAAATCAGCATCGGGGTTATTCCTAGGAGACACAGGTGTGTTGCTTTCCAAAGCAAGTACCGTTTCCCAATCCATTACTCCTTCCTGTAACTACAAATAATTAAGAGAACACACCCATTTCACAGGAACGACTCTCATCAGGTGCCAGCTAGAATGGTCTCCACAGCTTACTGCACACCAGAGCATGTACCACAAACCATATTGCTTTGATTTTCTATGTGTATGTGGAAATGTTTGGTGCCAACATAAAAACATAAATTGGCATGCACTAAAATTGTGAGCCTTCAGTACCTCCACTTGCAAACTAGTTTTACAGCTGTAAATTAAAGGGATTTAAAGGCTTTTGTGCAGATGCTAGTAAATTCCATTCACAAATTCATTTCTCTTCTCCCTTATAGAACTTTCCCCATGTGTTTTTCACATGATACACCTGTTCTCATCACGTGGGCATTTACTTTTGTCCTGTGATAAAGCATTCCTTCATCACAGAATAATTAAATGTCACATTTCTCTCATTCCTCTTAATGACTCAGTAAACCCCTCATAGCAACAAAATTATAGCAAATGGACTGCACACAGCAAGGCACACGTCAATATTCTGAACAATATCTGACCACAACAAATTAGAAATTTTCCATTCAGTATGAATATGAGTAAGAAACACTATATCTAACAAAAATAAGTCCACACTTTTCCTAATTTTGTGTAATGTTTATGCACAAATAAAAATAGCTAAAACCACATACATTTGAAGCACAGAATGTTGTTCAGCACACTGGAGTGGTTGCATAAACAGTTTTGTGACTGAAGCATAGCCTTAGAAACAACAAATGATGAAAACTTCCATCAGTTGAAGATGTTGGCTTTTGTTCAGTTGCATAAGGTTAATATAACAGGATGTATTCCTGCATGAGTAAATGGCAAATGTATAAAGGTGATTGACAGAACGAAACAACCCCTTTGTTTTCTAAAACAATAGCTCCTCATTCTCTAGTGTAGTATTTCTCTTATGTACAGCTCAAGGCAGCAGTAAGCTCCCTTCCTCCCTTATAGAAAAAGATTATTCATGTTTTTAGGATGATCTCTTAATCCACTGGTACTGTGGGTTTAACTAGGAAAATTATGACTGCAGTCTGGTCTGCGGCTGTGAGGCAAGGAAGGCACCATCACAGCACAGAGCTGTCTCAGTGAGTCCTGTGCTCTGAATATCTCTGCATACATCCTTGGAGGGATTTCATTAGACTATTTTAATGCACTGACTGAGGTTTGCAGTCTAGTTGTAAGAAGGATAACCAGAGATTTGGCCAGCTGGACCCACATGGAGTCTATACAAGCAGACAACGTCCCAAAAAACGGGCAGATAGAGTGGATCATATTGATTAGCTTCTGATATTTATATTACCAATACTAGATCCAAATTGCATTCCTGTTCACTGTTAGGAGTGTAGGGACATCAGCCAACCCCTAAACTAGGCATTAACAAGGTTAGGTATTGTGAATATACTGTTCTCCTCCTATGTTCACCTGAACTCTATTCTTCCTCACTGTGTCTGGTTACGATGCTGTGCTGAACATGTACAACATCAGAGTGCTGTATTAAAAAAAAACCCTCAAAGCTACAGAGAGGAAATTTACCTTTAAGCAGCCTGTCTGGTTTATAGGGCTCTTAGGTCACTATATACACCAGAAATTTCTGCCAGTGCATCCTAGTTGGTGGAGAAGACATATCTGCAGCCAGCTGAGTTCCCCAGGCTGCAGAGTTATGCTCTATATCATGATCTGGGAACACAGGGAATTTTGCCTTACTGTTGGCCTCAACTTAACCAAGCCAGCAGCCCATGTTCCCTGCTGTAATGCATGATTGCTGAGGGCACATGCAACATTTGCATAAAGGAAAAGCAGGCTGTCTTTGAAGACCCAGTCCCATTAACAACAGGAGACAAAAAGACATGTCATAAATATGGATATTGGTTTTTGAAATAGGTAATGTATTCACACTTGAGCAAGCACATGAAAGACATCAGTAATGCACAGACATTGTCCAGGTCCTCTGCATAGAAGTGAATTTATCCAGAAAAGAGAAATATATTTCCATAAGCAGTCTTAATTTGGGCTGCTTTAATCGTTGGAGGCACTACTTTAGAGGCATAGGTACAATTTCAGTTTCAGTTCTAAGCACATAACACTCCCACACTCTCCTTGCCCTTTGTAATCAGTGGGGTTACAGTAGCATAGAAGAGACCAGAAATACAGACAGAACATATGATTTTTTCAGTGTCATTAAGTGAGGACAAATTCTGAAGGCAAGAGAAAACGGTTGTTTCCAAAAATGCAAGAGATAAGAAATTGACGTCGTTTAAATCACACTTTTATAAATGTTAACATCTTCTTGTTATCTGTATTTCCAGATAAATGACACATGTTACACAGTAATAAGACCTATAATTTCTAGAACAGGAAATCAGGAAAACAGTTTTCTATCAGACATTACATCTGCCAGTGCCTCAGGACATTCAGACTGACTAATGCTGGTAAGGCTTATGTGTAACAACCATAGGCAAATTACATTTCTTCTGGTTGGTTTATTTTGTTTAAATTGTGTTAAGTGCATAAATAAATAGCTTAAATGTACAAGTTCTGGTACAAAAGCAAAAAGACTGACAGTCATGGAATCCTATAACTAGTGGGTGTACCTCCATGGAAACTTGCAGTTAAGCTAGTTCAGTTATCATTAGGTGGTACAATTACGTCACTTTGATCTATATGTTTATATATCTACCTCTGTAAGTCTGAGCAAACCTCCTTTAACTGAAAAAAAAAAATGAAAACCCTAAGAATAAATATAATTGCTTTGGGAAAATATTCCTAACCGTTAAAATTGTAATCATTGTCAATACTCCAATTAAGTGTGGTTTGGGAGAGTAAATGGCTCAAGAGATTGGTAATCAGCTATTGGTTTATCTCTAGTCCAGGTCAAGGACTCAACAAATGGGACATTGAATTACTCTCACTAAAATGTGATTCCCTAATCTCATTTGCCATCTTAAGTGCTCTGATTCTGAAGAACCATCGTGATACCAGTCCTCCAGCAAGCCTGAGTGAGAAATCAGGCAACTGCTCAGCTCCAACACCTTTAAACTCAAATTAAGTGTATGTCATGCACTGTGCTGTGGGAAGCAAAGATCACAGATATCTTCACTCTGCTCAGCAATCCCTCTGGATCCACTGCCTTGTCTTTGGACAAACAAGATTCCAGCCCCCATGAAATAAGTGCAAAAGAGATAGGTAGGTTTTAGAGACAGATCTGCTGTTAGGTGGAAGCTTGACTTACTTTCATTTATCTCTTATCCACATTGTCAAATCAGCGAGCATCTAGGTACAGTTTATCCAAGTAATTAGAATATTTTCACTTTACAAACAACCAAGCTCCTGTGCATTTCATAAATACTAACATCATAATCCCTACTTAATCTGGCAAGGGGTGGATGTTTTCATCCTTTGGCATATTGAAAAGTAATATTACTGGGGTTATTTGCCCATTCCCTGGTGATTGAGGCTGCAGCATTCAGAATTTAACTATGGAAGTGGAATTCTTGCCTTTAAGAGTTTATTTACAGATTTTGCCAGATGAATGTGTAACCTGTTAACTATAATCAGGGATTTCCAGCTGCTACCAGAAAGCTTGAAATGCACAGCTCACAAGCTTTGAACATATTTTAAAATTACTACTAGTAATCCTAAAATGTTATTAAACTACCAGGGATGTAATAGCATATGTTTAAAGGTGTATTAACTCTTTAGCCACTACAATTATAGCATATGTAAATTATAGAATATACACGCAGACCTTTGAGTCTTTGTGATGCATTTAAGCACAGTCTAATTCAAGTGCCACCAGCTCAGTATTGTATTTCCCTGGTCTGACCACTGGGCAAAACCAGAAATCCCTGATTTTTGCTTTGACAGATTGAAAATAATTTTGTGGAGCCTGGGAGAGACAGCCTTGGTGTTTCATTTAGGTACGTAGCTAGAAGAACCAGTGCACAGAAGAGGAAAGAATCATCTCCATCCATTCCTCCATGTACTGCACTAATCTATCTTCTAGAAAACTAATTCAGAACATTTACCCTGTTTCCTACAGTACTCATTATGAGTTATTCTAAATTGTATTTAAAACAAAACCTTTCAAGGAGAGTTCAACATTCTCCAATCTTTGTAGAGTACCCTGATATTTAGCTTGTTTGAAGACAAGTTTCCTCTAAAAAAACAATCAAACAAACAAACAAACAAAAACAACAACAACTACAAAGATGTTTAGGTCAACTGAAAAAGCCAATTCTGAATTATGAGACTTTTTTTTAGAAGAGACAGATTTTAGCGTATGGAAAATTGTTCTAATATTTTGGTTCATAACCAGCTCAAGTACTATTTGACATAAAATATCTCAGTTATACCTTTACCACTTCCCACACAAAGAACTAGTGAAGGACCTATTTTTTATCATGTACAAAATTCTAAGTTCAGAGGCTTGAGTTCTACATCTCAGTATTAGTTAGGAGGGTTTTCACAGAGAGAATCACATAGCTCTTAAAAACTCTGTCCTGTCTTAAATGAACTTTTCTGCTAGGGAAAAGTATATCTTCAGAACAAATAAGAGAAAATAGCTTCAGAATAAATGAGAGAAAACCTAAACATCGTTTTTGTTAAGAGGCAGACCTGAATGGTTTCCACCACGTGAAAACGAGACAGCTTCATTCCAAAATTCAGCCACAGTCCTGATTAGCATATATTCTGAGACCATACAGATATGTTCCTAGTGTTGGCCACTTGAGTTTGAGCATCTAGTTTATTATTATTTCTCATCTGATTTCTAGTCAACATTTCAAGAGAGACATAAAATAAAAGCAATCAAGAGCTCCTTTTAAAAAACACGGACGTGTAAGCTTCTATAATTTTTTTTTTTTTTTTCCCTCAAGTTACTAAGCACAGTAACTCAGGCTTTGGCTGTCTGCCTAAAACTACAGTATCCTTAAGTTTTAATTCAAACTTTCATCTATAAAATTGATTGTGCCATTAAAATAGAAGTGACATAGTTAGCAACTGCTCTTTATAATCAGACACTGTTAGGTGCTTCCTGTTACTTGAAAAACGTTCTTCATTTAATACACAGAGAAAAGTAGTGTTAACTAATGAGCTGCTCCATTACTAACTTTTACCAGTTAGTAGAAATAGTTTTATCAGAGCTGCAAACACTTTTGAATAGCCAGATCTTTGTTTTGAGAGCTGAGCTGAAACATTCCAAATACAGTAAAACTCTGGAGCCCTCGTGCAATATGAATTCTTTGTTCACCTTCTGTATGGGCTGAAAGAGACAACCTAGACATAAATGGCCATTTGTTCTCATTACTGATCCCAAGGAATATTGTGAAAGAATGCAGAAATTAATCTAAGTATCCTGGCTGTGTTCCAGCTCGGATAACTACATCCTCTGTACCCTAAACACCCTCTATTTCTCTCCACTCTTTAATTTCATTTTAATAAATTATTCATTTCCCCAGTTATAAAACATTGCCTAGTGCTGATGATAAAGAATGACTACCATGTTCCTCTCTGAGCATGACTGCAGAACAAGCCTTATCTCCCCAGGGTGAGGTTGTCTGGGGAGACATCATCCTGCCCACTTGAGTTGCTCCTGAATTAAAAGTGCTGAGTAAACACAAGACATGAGACAAAGCTGGGAAAAGCAAATTTGAAACAGTACATTGCACTTCTCTAAGCAGGAAAATGTTCCAACCTAGAAGGGGCCAGAGTTCACTGCCATACAAAAACACAGGTTTGGTTTGCATTTGTGGAGCCATATTCTCACCAGAATTTGAATGTCTTTAACTTGAGGCCGTGGCTACAAGTTCTTTCTCAGCTTTAGCCATGTCAGCAGAAGAGGTCCCATTGGCCTATGTCACAATGACACCTTCCCTCCACCCTCTGGCTACTGCTCTCTCAGACCTCCCAGCTAAGCTACTTCTCTGCTTGTTTCAGCCAAAGTAAATCTGATTAGCATAAACAGCTTAGTAACAGATCTTTGCTAACACTTATCCAGTCTATGTTGACTGCAACAGGGTTAGGGAAAAGTCACAAGCAGCTCAGCTGCTAGATACCAGAGAATGGTGTATCCTTTCAGGGTGACAGACGGCTGGAGCCTGGTCTCTTCTTCCACCTTATCTGCAGCAACAGAAGGATCTATATCTACAGTAACGCTTTTCTTTAGCCAAAAACATATAAAGCAGGAAGCTCTGGCATTAAACTGGAAAGATCCAGTCTCTTGTCATAAAGCAGAGCTCATATGATTGAATTTATACAGAGGTAACCTAGTCACACATAAGAGCACAGAAATACTGAAACATAAGCCTAGAAGGTCAAAGCACTGTTTGAAGAGATCTGACTGTTGTATCAGAGGCTTTTGAAAAACCTTTTATATCTACCATATTTTGTTGGTTGAACCAAAGTTTTCCACTGTTGCTGTATCCTATTAACTCTAGAAAAAAATACTTGTGAGGAGGGAAGGGAAGTGATTGTCAAAGGTGAGCAGCAACAAGAAAAAGAAAAAAGATGTAAACATACAAAGTCCAGTATATAGTAGGAATGCAGTGCAAGTAGCTACCCTGTTCTCTAACATCTAGCCCACATTTTCAAAAAGTGAGTGTGCATCCAACTCCTAATCAGTTTTCTGAATAATCCTGGCTACAGGATTTTAGAAGAGACTGTGCCTCTGAGTGGGATTGAGAGGTACAAGTGTTAATGGGGTGTGACAAACCAGGAGGAAAAGAGTTGTCACTTTGCTGCTTTTCCTGGCTGGGATAGGACTGATCTTTCCCTGCCTCTTAGAATTTGGCATTCAACACCGATATCAGTTTGGAGTTACACTTTCAGCTTGTCAAGTGGCCAGTGTCTCAGATCCACTCAAGTTTCCCAAGAGGCTACAACACCCACAATGTTATTACTCCAAACAAGATGGCACCCTGGGTTTGTCAGCATTAAATTCATTTAAACATCAGTTCAAGGCTGGAAATATTAAAAGCTTATCCTAGCAAAAGAAGGTTGAATACTGAAGGTGGATTGCAAAGTTGGAAACAAGATTACAAAATAAAACACGAAGCAGACAACTGAGAGGACTCACTCCTGAGTTCCTTCCCATTAAGCCTATATTTTTCCTTTCCTTCTTCAAAACAAACTCCCAAACTATCCACAAATCTTTAGCCAGCAATAGCTCTGAAAATTCACATTTGCCCCTACCTTTTCCTCATGAGTCTGGCTTTTCTCTTTCTTCTTTCAGTACAAGTAAAAGATTTGGTGACTGGTGTTGGAACCAATTCAAGACAAATCAAATGTTTGGGGCAACTCTGGAAGGGAAGACAGACAAAGGGGAGAGAGGAGTTAACTTCCAAAACTATTAAAAAACCCTTTATGACTCCAGTATCATAGGAAATGTTCAGTGGATGTACATCCCGTCTCTGGCTCAGTTTAAGCTCTCCATAGGGACCAAACACAGTACATTAATAATATAGATGACAGAACTGGCATGTAGAGTCTTTGTCTGAACTATATTCCCTACTCTCTTCTTGTCATCTTGGAGGCTTGCAACAAGTGTGTTTCTTCATCCATCACTCTCTTTTATATAAGCACAAGGCTAGATCCAGCAAAACAAAAAACTACTTCAGATATTTCTCTTGAGCATGACAGTAGTGTCTAAACAAAGATATTTCTAGCTTTCTTTTCTCTTTCTGTTCTATATACTTTAAGTTTCTATTGTTTCAGTCAGAAAGAAATTACATTGATTTGTTGCTTATTTCTCCGTATAGCTTTATCCAGGGCACCTAGTCTTTGATTTGCAGTGCCAGTGATCATGACTAAATGGATAATTAGTCCAGTTTGTAAACTATGGTGGCAGTCGAGTTCCTTTAACCTTTCTTACAGAAGGTATTATTCTATTATTCTATGAAACCGTAAAAGCCTGAAAGCTACTTCCTAAATTTCACCCCTCACTTTCCCCAAGAGCAGTTGAGAGGTTCTACTTACCTGGACTATTAATTGGCTTTTCCTGTCAGAACATCTGAGCACCCAATTACCCTCATTGTAGTTACCCTCACCACACTCCTGAGCTAAAGCAGTGGCACAAGCTCTAGTGCACTAACAGGAGGCGCAAAGACTCTGTATAACTTGCTCAAAGCATTCACAAGGTTTGTAGTAGAGGCAAGATTTCAGTGCTCCCTTTGCAAGCCAAGGCTCTTATCTCTTCCAAAACCGTGCATCACAGAGGCAGGTGAACTTATTTGCTCCCTCGCCATCACCATTCTGGTTTTCCAGTTTTGATGGATAGGTGGTTCACATATTGGACACTTCTCTAGAAACCTGTTGTTTTGTGGGCAGGAGGAATAAATGGTTTTGTGTCACTGAAGGAGATGTTACTACCAGTTCAGCAGGTCTGAGAACACAATAATGTCCTGTAACATGCATCCCTTAAACAATATAAAGGTTCCTACAGCCACAGAAAGCCTAGGAATAGAGATTAATAAATACCCCTTCAGCCTCTCTTGACATCTGTCTTCTTTGCCACCAGTTTATAATTTCACAAAGCACTATATCAAACATGTGAGAACCTGGTATTGTATGAAATTTGCCAGCCTCAATCCAGACTTATAAGGAAACTTATGTATTTCTGGGTGTTCTGTAGTTATGGCAACTTAACTTAAAAAGGTAAGTGTCCTGTCACAACTGAGACCATTCACCATTGTACTGAGAAGTGTTCTGTTGTACACTTGCATTTGTAGCAGGCTAAGCACTTCCATCAATAGCCCCATAAGCAGTTTTCACACTTGTACTATCCAATTTAGAAGGGAATGTTGGTTTCATCTCAATTATATACTGTAATCCTCTATTTAATCCCTCCTTTCAGGTTTTACTGCAATTTATTCTATTCAAACTCTGCCTTTGCTGTTAAAGACGTTACTATCCAGTACAGACATTTGCAGTGCACGACTTTCCTCTTAGATCTCACCAGACCCTTTGTAGGTTATAACAAACCCTTAGGCAATTTTTCACATTATTTTAACAAATGAAAGTAAAAAGACTAAGCAAATTATCCTGTGGGTACCACAAGTAAGGCAAAATTTCCTACCCATTTTTATGCTCCATCCTTTAACAGCATCTCCTGTTCTCCACATCCTTTCCGTATCACTCCTGCCTTCCCTCTTAGTTCCCAGAGAACTTTTTAAACCACAGTGGTCAGTAGTTGCTGCTGTCAAGCTTAAGTTACTTGTGTGATGACTGTCCAGCTGGCTGCTGCTTTCTGGAGTGGCTAAGATACCAAGTTATAATTGTTAGGCTTCAGGTGGAGACATACACTCTAGCCTCTTCTGAGCCACCAGTATGCACTGCATAACACCTTTGGAACTAATATCCCTCTATCAAATTTGGCTGAAGATGTCCAGTGAGTTCCAAAGCTACTGAGAACTGAAAAATGGACAGATTGACAGCATAGTTTCATGTATTTGTCTTGAAAGAAATCGCATCCCCCCATAACAATTCAGACATTAGCTGTCCCTAGATTCAAGATGGTGAGACAGGTTTAATGACATTCCAATACAGTCAAAAGACACAAATTTTAAAAGCATATAGTCAATCGAGAATGATTATCCAGACCACAGTAAAAGTCAGCAGATCTGGTTACTACTCTGCCCGGGGGGTACCCTCACTTCTGGTAGAAGCACAAAGAACTAGCGTCATATGGAAGCTCCACATTTAGCATGTTTTGAAGTTCAGAAAATTGTCTCATCTCCCACCATATGAGATTGCAGTACTTTCCCACAAGCCATATCTTCACCTTTGCCACCCCCCACTAACTATACTGACAAATACATTCCAGTTGTCACTATAATCCTGCCAGAAGAAGAGGGGGGGAGGAGGAAGACTTTTAGAGTACATCTCTCTTTAAGCTTGACTTTAAAAGTTCAAAACTAGTTCCGAGTTAGCTTTTCATCTCCCTTTTGATTTTATTCATCTTCTGAAAAAAACTGCTTGTGATTAACAGAGAAAAGCAAGCACCCCAAGGATGATAACTCCTCTGTCTTCAGAACTACTAGAAGCATTCCTAAAGCCTCAGTTAATTCTCATGTAAATAATAATAAATAAAAGTCAAACTCATCCAATCAAGGTCATTGTGGTAATGATGCATCCACTCCATACAGATCTCAACAATCTACAGTAAAATGTAGGTTGTTAAAGTAGGATATGATCTGATTGTAATCAAAAGTATGTACCTTCTAACCTTTCTACACTTTGACTTTGTCTCCTTTGCCAATACATCTTCCAATCACATCTATCTCAATAAGGTTTTCCAGGAATTGTGGGATAAGTACAGAGGAAAGAGTGCAATCAGAGCTTCATGATATATTTTGTTTCAGTTCCCAGTGCTTCGTTACTGCATGGTAAGCAGAGCCATGAGGGACAAAATAGTATTCAATTGCTTTTTTATGAGAGACCTTAGAACTTCAATATTTTTCTCAGAAGCATGCATGTTTGCAGTGACCAGATGATATCCAAAAGACAACTTAAACTTCATTTTTGCCTTTTATTGAGTCAAAGTTTTGAAAACTAATCTAAAAGGTCTTTAAAAAAAAAGTATCAGCAGTAGTAAACAGGCCCACTTATGCTGATAATAACAGGATAACTTTTCCATGGGGATATGTGTTAACATAGATATTGGAGTATACCAATTTCTGACTGTGGCAATACAAAGCTTAACCTCTTCCTGTGTACTTTAAGCAAAGTGAATTTACCTTTTTTTCAATTATCACAGCACCATCAAAAATTTTGCAGATTAAATTTATGGCTAGCAGTCAGCTCTAAGGCAGGAATTGCAGTGACGTAGCAAAGTGCAGAAGTTTTCAGGGAAAAGAGCAGTGCTATCAAGACTGAGAGGTTTCTTCTTGGAGAAAAGGCAAAGAGGACAGCACAGCAGTGGGAAGAGGACAAAAATGAGCATTTGACACCTCAAAAAAAAAAAAAAAGTCTAGAACTGAAGAAACAAGAAATTAAGACATTTAGGAATTTTTTTCTCTGAGAAAGAAAGGAGGAAGATGGAAGGAGAGAGAGGTTGGGACACTAATAAGTCTGGTGAAGGTTTCTGGGGTTTCCTTCTCTCATGATTTCTGAACAATGCTTGGAAAAATTTTGCATTTAAAATTTGCCTTTGTAAAACTATGTCAGAGTGAGGTGCTCCCTCAGACCAGTGGGGATGTAAACTCCTGAGGTGCACAGGATTTTGTTGAGGCTTGGAATGCTGCCAAATATGGAAGACCTAAGAAATCGTAAGCTGCCTCTTTGTGCATTTCCCCCATTCAGCAGAACCTTAACACTGTTGCCATGCACAACCAGAGACAGGTACCTCTGTGCTTAATCCATTGGTTTTATTCTCCCAAAAGGAATTCTCTGCTCCTTGATAGAACACTAATCTTCCATAAACTTACAAGATCAGATTACCTGTTTATGCCAGAAACTGTCTCTATCCTTATCCTAAGTTTCTTTCATGCCTTCTCCCTTTCTGAACAAATGCATTGTTTTGTGTCTGAGCAGGGGCTTACAACATATTTTCTCTTGTCAGTGATATTGACCCAAAGGCACATAGTACACCCTTCATGCTAAGTCTGAGCAACATTTAGTATCACTTAAAAAAGGAGGGCAATAAGATCTGTCACCCATGGCAAAAAAAAAAAAAGAAAAAAGTAACACTCATGCAAAAACCAAAAAAAAAAAGCCAAACTCTAAATAAAATTATAAAGAGACACGGATCAGCACATCTCCTTACATTTACTGGGAGGGGGATTTAAAACTACAGCAAGTTTTGGAATGAGTGAAAGGAACAGAATAGAAAACACAAAGAAAGAAGAGTTCCTTGTAGTGTTAATTTCCCTGACTGCTTTGCACATGCTTTGAGGAAGATGCAGGGCAAAATCGTTTCAAGATCACAGTATTTTGAGGCAATAATGTAGCTCATTTTGTCACCACTACAGATGGCAGGCTGTAATGAGCCCACATTAATGACTACTATAGATATTCTATACACAGATATGTAATGGTGCACTGTGAGATGTCGGCAGTGAAACCAAATGCTGAGATCCTTGGCATCATTTCAGGCTTTTTTTACAAGCGTCAAGCTCCGACCCATTTTGCTCAAAGGTGGACATAAGATTAGTCCATTCAAAAGAATTCAGTCCATTCTTTAAACAAAACAAAGGTTTGATTGATGACTTTGTACAGAATCATTTTCTCCCAGATAAAACCAGGTGAAACTCACAGGTTTTTCCTGCACTGACACTTTAATCTTTGGAAAAGTAAAAGACAAAACTGGACACTGTAAAAACTGGAACTCAGAAACACATCTTCTTGGTTTGCCTTTAGAGCTGATAGACATGCCCTTTTAGCATACAAAGCCACACAGAAAGTCACATGAACATGCATTTTTACTGCATACAGCCAGGGCCCCAAGTGCATAGATCCTACCTGCCCCGGCCAGTTTCACCCAGGACCTGCACTCACACATCCAGGAATATCATTTAAGCTCAGGCCTAGGCCCACAGCCCTGGCCTGAACAGGTGTACTTGTTCCCATTCCTGCACCCAAGCTGTTACTGTTGTTTAGACTTCCCACACCGACCACAGACCAGATCTGTTACCTTACTTTCACCTGATGATGGCTAGACTGCTGCTATCATCATGCTACGCTGCTCTGCCAGGTCAGACCAGGACTGAAAGCTCAGGTTTGAGTTAAATAAGGCTCCTGGATGCACAAGTGAGGAAAGGAGGTCTCAGGTGAGGTTTGTCAGGACCATTAAGGCTTATTGGTGCATGCAGGGCCCTAACATACATAAAATCTGTGAAAGTTTGAAAAAAACCAGACCAACAGATATTGCTTATAGTCTTTCCAAAGAAGGTATGTCAAAATGAAAACCTTTAGTCCAGGGAAGACAGAAAACTGACAGACTCTGCATGGGGACCACAAATTCATTTTTCCCTTTGAAAAAAGGTGATCTTTTCCAACACTTAGGTGAGACATGCTACAGAAATGCTTCTGACACAACAACAGGCAGACAACCTGATACATACAAAGGATGTGCAATTATGCATTTCCGTGCAAAGCTGAAGTTAGTATATTTTCAGCCCACAGGTCATGGTCAAAACAAACATTACTTCTACTTCTTCCTGAAGTAGGAGATGAGTGAAGGCCATACCATGTTGGCTAGATATAGCATCTCCAAGAGATCTATCACACGGAAGAATTAAGCGAAATTTAGGTTGACAGCTATACTTTGTGGGATGGAAGTCATTTGAAGGACAAGAATTTGTCATATGAAGAACTGACATTTGGGATTAGTAAATCAAGAGAGAGCATTTGAATAAACTACCAGATGGGAAACACCCTTGTCATGAAGGTCCCCTTAACTGGCTCCAGTTTCAAACTAATCTGAAAAAAATGGGTTTGGACACAGCAACAAACTAACCAACAAGAATCAATAGCAGTGACTCGGATAATGGCCTAGGAAACAGCTGAAAGAATGTGATGCAAGGATTATAAGGGTGTCTGATGTCATAAACTTGTAATGGGGAAATTATTGACCTTGTATAATTTCTGCCTGAAGTGGTGATAAACTTCTAATAATTTTTCACAGCCACAGGAGTGAAATTAAAACAATGTGAGAAGACAAGCTGTCTCAGAAGCTTGGTACAGCTATGAAAATAAGTTGCCTTGTACTGCTCACTGTAGAGAGTTTCACAGAATCTTGTTATCCTTTATTAAGATACCAACTGGGACTGATTCTCATCTCCTTTCCAGTATCCTTACAGTGCTGCCAACCTTTTAATGTCAATGGAAATAGTTCTAATTTACTGCTTAACCAGAAGAAAATCAGATGCACTAACTTTCTAGGAATGATATCTACACATTTCTAACACGGGCAAACAGACAAGTTGTTTCCATCATTATGTGAACCAACGAGCAAATTTGTATTCTTCTTCAAGCTGCCACACCTTACTCCCAAAGAATATAAGACTAATGGACAAAGTTTTTACATGCTACCTGAAATCCTCTTGGGTTAATGGCTTTTTCAATCTTAGCATCACATCATTGTGTTTCAAAGAGTACATTGTTTATAAAACACTCTTTTCCTGCTGCAAAAAAAGCTCAAGATCCTTAAGCCATGGCTTCTCCTTGAAATATCCCCCAAATACTTGTAGACACTCTCGTATAAGAGCTTTTCTATACAAGACCCATATTACACATAAAAAACCTACACTAATTGGGTTTTATTATCTTAATAATCTTAACATTTCCTCTTCTAATAATGGTTAATTTAATGTGTTCCTGTAATGCCCTCCTAAATTATTAGTTTATTAAAAACAAAACAAAACAAAACAAAACACAGTGCTGATTTCAGGTTTCCACACATTGCATTAATTATCTGGAAATGTCTCTGAGACTTCCTAGAGCAGATTTTTCACAATCTATTTATTATCCCTGTACAGACGTATTAAACATACTGTAGCTGCTTCAAGTTCATCATTCTTGTAATTTACACAAACCTGGCAATTGGTATTTGTAAGCACAGAATATCTGGAAGTGAAAAGAAATATTAGATAGACTCCTGCTTTTAGCTCATGGATCTTCCACTTGGGCAGATATACTGAGAACTGGTGCTATAAAGAGACTCAGAACCCCTCTCCACTGAATCCAGGGAAGTGAGTGAGGGGAGGGTGCACACAGCCTAGTCCTATTTTTCCTTACACATAGGTTATTTTCAGGTGCTTGGTTGCTGTTTAGGGAGACTTACTTGTGAGCCCAGCAGTAAGCAGAAATGAAGGAAAAAAAAAAAAAAAGGCGGGGAAAATAATACAATGCAAAAAAATGCCTTCCTATCAGAGTAGAAAAATTATGGTAATCCCTAGTAAGAGAACATGCAAATACCCAGTAAGCCACGAACTGAAAGGTATAACTAGAGAATTCAGGTATCGAATTCTTTCCTCTCTCTTCCACCACCAGAGCAAGAGCCAGAAGCCTAAGTCCTGAATTTGATAAATAAAACCACACACATACAAAAATCACACAGCTCAATCCAATCCGGACACAGATAACACCTGTTAGGAAATATAATATAACAGGCAGGATAATTATTGTATCCACGGTGTAGTGTAGAGTCCAAGGATCTCTTCCCATTTCTCTAGTGGTACCAGAGTCCAATATTCTATGACCAGGTTCTTTTTGTTATTCCATACTTGGACATGTAATGTTTAATATCAAATTTACTTGTTTAAAGATAGCTGATGTTATAGAGGGTTTCTGAATTAGCAGAGTGATAAAAAAATACATTAAATAACAAAACGCAAACTTAAGTTACACTTAGCAAAATATATAGCAATTGCAACACACAGTCCAATCACAATCCTGATGTGATTCCCATCAGCAGTCTCTAGAACACACTTACTGTCACAACACTGGGCATCCTCAATTATCAGGGATGAATACATGAGTTGAAGCCAGCTCAAACACATTGCTCTGTTCAGTTTTTATACTATACATTGGGCTAAGCGACATATTCACTCTCCCCATGCTGATCTGGCTAACTCGAGGAGACATTCATACTCTTTTGATGAACTCGGGGAGTTTATCTAAAGCAAAGGCCACCCTCTGGACCCATTTGTGCTGAAATAAATTAAGCTCATCGCAACAGCTGTGGTCGGTCATATTATGCATTATTCCCTGAGCTTCATGGGCAGATTGCCCTGGCCCATCTCCGCTGAGTCTTCTTCCATTTTAATTGTGTACTGATCAGTCACACAGCTCGCAATCACTTCTTCTCAAGGTACACAGTACTACTGAAAAAGGGGAGGGAGGCTGGGCAGCTTCCACCCTCTCTTTCAAGGAAGGAATAAAATTATCTTGAGTGAAAGACTACTTGTATCTGTTTCACCAGAGAAAGAGGACACAGCAGGTCCACGATTTACACAACTTTAGAGAGTTTGTCACCTGTCACCATGAATGGTTCACACAACCAAAACTTGGTTTGTAGCAGCTGCACACCTAGGAAGGTGTTGCTGAAGGACATCAGGCATCCTTCAGTCACATTGTGACTTGGGTCAGAAATATTTTTCCTCAACTATGAAGATTCATTCTTGATAAAATAAGGTTTGTTAGAGCCATGACTTTTGGGCTTTTTTAGCTTTATTGGGCTTTTTTAGCTTTACTGGGCTATGCTTATACGTTTGAGTCCTAATCTGGCTGTGTTGGGTACAAAGACCCTGGATTTGAGGACAGAAGTAACACCAACTGCTTAATGAACAAGTTACACACCAACAGAAGATATGACCATGTAGCTTTTCTACGCATCTCACTGTAACGTGCAGAAAACTGGAGTCCGTTTTCCGCACGTTAATTGTCACTAGCAAACACACCTCCCAGTACAAAGCACTTTTGTTCAACAGCAGAAGACTGTAGGGGCTTTCACCACCACAACTTTTCCAGTGTCTTTCCTGTGCCTCCAGCTGCCCCCAGAGGTTGCCAACAGCCTCTCACTCTGCCTCGAGGTGAAAGCACATCGATGAAGACAAACATGACTGCCAGATACCTCTGGCATTCCCATGGGCAAACGTAATTCACAGAGTATGACCATGAGAGTATTAATGCAAGTGTTTTTGTGAGCAGTCCCACTGCAGACAATGTGTCTACTCAAAAAAGCAGAATTGCAAAATTTGACAAGTATTTATTTACACTTGGAAGCCAGTAAGAGCAACAGTTAGGAGAAAGCTTTGCAAAAAATTCATTTTGCATCATTTCAGAACTCAAGCTAAAGCACTCAGCAGTTTGGGTTTACCAGTGTCGGAGGCAGTGTCTGCCCTGTAGCAGCTCCAAGTCAGGTGGGAATGCTCTAATTGTCCTCATCCAGGCCCTGAGCAGTGCCAGGCATGGCTAAGGAAGGCTTCTCTTTGTCAGTAGCAGTCGCTTGGACTTTGACCCCAGAAGAATCCTGACAAAGCTTAAATTGTACCACTTACAAGGTATAATGCAAGATGCAGCTCCTTATTTCACCTAATTTTATTAGCTAGGGCAATGGCATATTCTCTTGCTTGGTGACCTCTCAGGACTTAGCCTGCTTTAGGAAGTTGTACTGGTCTGTATGAAGGAAGAGAGATTATATGTCGTCTTCTTGGAATCCATGCATGGATCACAGGAAAAAAAAAATACTTAAAGGCAAACAGGATCAATTTAGAGCAGAGCAAACATTATGTTCGCACATTAACATGGCCTGAACAGAAGCATTCTTGATCAGCAGCACATAAACATTTGGGCAGAAGGATGCTATGTTGCTAAAAAGAGATAATGAAATATAGCTTTTGGCTCATTTCTATACATAGCATATTCCAACACCCTTTGATCAGCCACACTGTTCAAGGTGCAGTTGTGATGGCTTGAGGCTTTTTCCTCAAAACCCAACAAAAAGTGAACAAGTTACTGAATCACAAGAGTCTTA
Organism: Leptosomus discolor; assembly: GCF_034619465.1. Classification (NCBI taxonomy): domain Eukaryota; kingdom Metazoa; phylum Chordata; class Aves; order Leptosomiformes; family Leptosomidae; genus Leptosomus; species Leptosomus discolor. The sequence continues at coordinate 45,456,436 of NC_141397.1, forward strand.
GAAACTAGCAGCTGCATACTGGTGAGTTTGTGCCAGCCAAAGCGCATCAATCATAGCAATTGTTCTTTCCCCACTCACTGGACGTTTTCCATATTCTGGGTTTCCTTTTTATTTCCACCCTCCTTCATATTTCTTTATTCAATTGCTACTGTTGTCTTAACTGCTGAGGACTTTGTCCAATTTCTTTGAAAAAGTCACCTTCTGTATCTCCTCACTTTGTGTTGATCTTACCTTAATTGTCAATTTTTCCTACCCTTGTGACTTCCCTGTACTTGATTTTTTCCCTCCTCTTTTTCAGAAAATTTGTTTCTGCAATCACCCTTTCTTTGGAAAAGCTTCCCAGAGTTTATCAACCCTGACATTGCACCAAACCAGTTATTGGTTAGATCACAGAATTTAACAGGAGAAACTGAGCTCTGCTTTTTATATGGTTGATTGTTTGGGTATGGTCCTGTTGTTTTGTTGGGGTTTTTTAATTGTAGACTCACAAGGACATAGTAGCCTATTAAATGCTGCTGAATGACCTGGAAAGCCTATTAAAACACTCACATTGTCTAATATGTCATATAAAGCAGTTTATACCACTTTCTTTCCTATAATATCCAAGCACCTTGTAATCAATATTACAGCTGTACTTGTAGCACGCAGCATGGCATATAGCATGGAAATAGCCCTGTTTTACAGCTAAGAGAGGTACATGCATAAAAGAGGATGCAGCAGCTGTTAGGAATTCAAGGCAGCCTATTTGTCACTCTGGGTTTTGTGGCAGTGGACCAGTGACCCTATGTGCCAGGCCCATGTCCCAACTGGAAGACAGCCTCTTTTCTGACAGGGCTCCCAAGACACCTGCAACTCCCCGCAGACTGCGATGGACCACTGGAGAGCAGCATATAGGGAATGCTGCCCAGTGAAGCTGACTCAATGATCAGCCCTTATCTGATTTGCTCTGGGAGAAAGGGCTATAGGAACACGCTGTGTCTGCTCTGTTCCCTATTGTAGCTCTCATGACAATCATCTCATTTAAACTGAATTTGTTACAGCAGAAAGATATCTCAAAAGAGCATTTCCTGAAGATTTCAGTGAAGCTGAGAAAAGAAGGATTTCACAAGACCTGATTCTGAGAAGGGCTACGTGGTCATATCTCCTTGTTAGATACCAGAGAATGCAAGAAACTTCATAAATGCCCAGCCATAGTGAGGATTCATATTTTCAGATACTGACAGAAGAGCAATGTAGAATACTTGTGCAGGAAACTGTAAGATCATACTCCATTAAGAATGAGGCTTTCTAGAGTCAGTGCTCAAATAAATTGCATTATTGTAATTGGCGTCTGAACAAGGAAAGTTTAAAAAAAAAGAAATTCAGAATGACTCAAAATCAAAATTGTAGCTTATGGCACACTGAAAAAATAAAAAATTTCATTTAAGGTCAAAATATTTTGTGTCAAGATTAAAATAAAATTTTTATTTTAAGAATTTTAAGAGAACACACTTTCTTATTCACATCTATGTTCAGAACAAAAGCATCATTTTGAAATTGTGCTTTCTTTTGTCTGAAACCATTTGCCTATTTTGACCCCAACTATTTTTGTTCTCCTTGAACTCACTTGAAATCCAGTGGGATTTTTTCAGCAAAATCCCACTGGTCTTTACTTTTTGTACAGCTCTATTTCACAGTGTTTGAAAAACCTCAGTTCTGAAAAGAACTGGTCTCGGTACATTCACTAGTGCCTCACTGGCCATTTTATCCTATAGACTGATATAAAAAAATATCCACAGAAAATACCACTTCTCTGGGTGAAAAAATTGCCAAGTTCGGCCTTTGCAATTAGCAAACGGCAAAATAGAATGAGATCTTAGGTTGAGCTTTTCAGTGCTACCAGTTTTGCTTTAGATAACACAGAGACAAGCATTAAAGCCAGTAAAATCTCTCATCTTTATCACTTGCCTTATTTTTCTTTCCTCTGTTAGCAGTAGCAGCCTTCCTAGTGCAGGATAATTCCCTGTAAAGATCTGCCTTGCTCTCTGTGTCCTGTGTTGTTTTTCTCTCTTTTCACACCACAAGCATCCCTTGAGTGGAACAGCACCCTGTAAAAGCTTAATAGTACATTTGTTACTTGTTGTCTATCTGTGTTTTAAATGCCTTCCCTAGTGTGGTATAATACCTAGTAAAATCTGTCCTGTCTTTATGTTCTGCATTGTTTTCTGATACCAGGGAATTCTGCATCCGAGCAGTCAGATCCTTGGAAATGGCAGTGCTATATTGCCAGGTACTAACGCCATGAAAACAAATTATATTCTGAAATGTTTCTCCTTAATTTCTAGAACAAATTGTGCCAATAAAAATAGGTGGTATTCTGCATAAACCTCTACTAGTGGTAAATACTTGAACTGTAGAAGAGAGACACAGGTGTACCAAGAATTTGGGGACAGACATTCAAATAGTGTAGGTAATACAAAGCTCACTCCTACTCTCACACTAGTTTCTGCAAATAATAATAAGCAAAAATTAAACACACAGTTGTGCTTACTCCACCCAGAGCACAGGGGAGAAAAGAAGAGAATTTGATCTGGGATGACTATTTCTATCTGCTATCTTCTCCAGCCTGCTGTTCAGGGAGCAGAAAAATTAAGTGTTAGGGCTGTACGCAGGCAGCTCTCCATAATCCAGCATAGCAGGAAGCCTGGATACAGTAGATAATGCAAAAACATGAACAATATACGTGCTGTATTCTGCAGAACATGGTGCTGCGACCCCAGAAAAGCTTAGGTCCACCAAAGCTGCTTAGCTCCTGCTCAGCTAGTTCTCAAATTGTGTTCATTCCACTTCGCTTTTTCCCGTTCTCTCTATCAGCACTATGCATGCTTATTTTCTTTTCAGCTAAAAACCCTTCATCACCCACAAGTGTGAAAAACAAGTCCGAGCAATGCTGGAGTTTGATGATCATTTTTAGTTACACATTAGTGCTATATATATTTTCTGTGGCAAATCAGCATTTATTCAGAAGTAGTTTTCTGGTCTAAACTAAAGAGCAGCGAGTGTGAAAAATACTGCTGTTAGTGATTGTGCATTTTAAGGCAATTTTAGAGTGCATGATCTCTGTGGGAATAGCCAAGAACATTTTGTTTCTCATATATATAACTCCAAGTCTCAGTGATAAAGTCCCATTAAAGATATCCTACCCTCCTGACTGGGGTTTTTATCTTTACTAATGTAATGCTGGTGGCTCTGATATAACATGGATGTCCTTGGACTGATTTAATTGGGCAGAAATCTTTGAAATATGCTACAGGCTAATTCACTTTGAGGGTTAAAACAATGAATCCCTGTAGAAAATAATATATTATTGGGTAAAAAGATGGATTAATAGCAGTACTCAAATATAATTTCTACAGCAACCAGAACAGCTGAATTAATAACATAGCAGGGGTTTATTATGGCTTGAGAATTACAGCTATGATGACACTATGAGTAGCTCAGCCTTCTCCTTTATTGGACCTTTGTAGACACAGTAATCTTTTGGCCCCTAGAGTTTGTTCTCTCAAGCAATCCATTTACATGATCATCTTCTCCTCCCTTAACCATCTCTCTCTCACACGCATTTCTCCCCCTTCTCCCTTTTTCTTCTTTAGGTTCACACACAGGTCACACCAAAGTATCTATGTTGTACCTAGATTCATGCAAATCAGTAGCTTGGAGTTTGATTGTCCTCACTTCAAATCATAGCTTTCAAGAGAATAAATGAGTTCTCATTCTGTACACAAAAAAAAAAAAGTTTCTTGCAATAAATATATGGGCATAAAAAAAATCCTTTCTAAGTTGTACCAAGAAATCAGGAGGTAAATTCTCCTGTCACGTGCCTTGGTAAAAAGCTGGAATGGTTCTCTGTAAAACCAGATGAAGGATACCAATTTACACTGAAGTAACAGTGGGCAGACTGCACTGTGTGTTTCTATTTTTTTGATCTAATGACATTGTTCAACAAAGAGGCCTTCTCGCGTGCATCTGACACTGGAACATTTATTTTGATGTACTTTTTTCTGCAGCAAGCATTTCAGGGGGAAAAATCTTTCAGCTACAGCATTAACTTCAGTTGTCTAAGTGCTTCCTTGATTGATACAAGTGCCATCTTGTACCACAGAACCAGGGAGTCATTTTTACCAACATTTCTAGTTCTTGCAAGGGCAGGATGAGGCTGTTGAATACTACAGACACCTGCTAATGTTATCTGTCACTTTGGACAAGAACTTTAGATTGTTTGCTCTTATGAAAATTGGTTCGAACGTCAAAAAAGCCAAGCAAACCTCAAGAACCTTAAGAGGTTTTGATTAACTTGAGGGACCAATAGGGTAAAAGGTCCCTTAACATACATTTGAAATCTCTTTCTTTCAGTCTGTTAGCAAAGCGAGGGCTTTGCATGGGACTAAGGGGACCTGAGATTCTTGGCTAGTTTGGTTTTTGGGATATTTTTCTAATTAGACAAGGAAATGCTTAGTGCATTTAGGAATTCATGTAACTACTTTTGACCATCTCAGAATCATAATCTGAGATGGACAGAGCTGTAGGCAGAATGACTATTCAGCTTCCAAGTCCCTGGAAGAACCTGACAAAAAAAGGAGGAAAAAAGACCTTTAAAAAGCAGCGGAGGCAATGGTGGAAGGAAATAAAAAAGAGAGGCAAGGGATTCAGTGTGGTATCTAAACCCCTTTTTACCACACACACAATGATCACTTGGCTGCATCTCTGGATATATCTATTCTGATTCATACACATTTCCTGTAAATGAGGATTAGGCCATTTCAATCATGACCTGCTCACATAACAATTACCCAGGCAAAAGACCTATTAAAAATCAAAGAGAGAGCTTGGCCCATTTAGAGAATGCAGAATAAAATCTATTACTGCTGGCATTTTCCTAAACCTACGTTGTTATGGGTACTGAAAGGAGTCTTTTACTATGCAGGGTTGCATAGAGGATAATCTCATCTGTAAAAGACTGCTCCCTTAGGAATAGATCAAAATGACTTGGGCAAAAGCAATGCCTAGAGCTCTCAGGGTGAGAGCATGGAGTTTGGTTTGGCTCCAGGCTTTTTCAGGTATACTTGTGCTGTCACTAACCTCTCTGCACCTGGATCCCCACCTGCCTTATACTGGGTTTGCTTACTGAATTTTGCTACTTCTTCAGAGAAGTTTGTCTACAGCACAAACAGCTATGAGTTTGAAGCATGCATGGACATACTCAAGTTAGCACCTACAGAAAAAAAAGATCTAGTGGCAACAACAGTAGAAAAAAGCCATAGAGAAATGCAACAGCTAGAAATTAGTAATTCAGTTAATTCAGACTAGAACTAAAATGCATATTTTTAAATAGAGAAGCTAATTAAGTCATTAGAAGACATTATCAGAGGAACAGTTTAGTTTCTCCATCACTTAGCTCTTTGAACTCTTTACATTTGAATGCGTTTCTAGTACATTTCCCCATGTACAAATCTTTTCAGAGGCAGTATTGCTCAAACTGAACTGGTAAACCTGATGCCAAAATTGCTAGTTCAGGTGCTCTGACCTACATCAGTACAATGCCAGGTATACGTTAAAGAAGGTCTGCTCTTACTTCAGAAAAAGAAATTTCCTAATTAGTTCCTGAGTGACATTCCAGAGATCAAGTAGAAAAAAATATACTACCAAAAAATTTCTGGTCAACTTTGTAGATTGACAGAGCCTCACATTTTGTATAACTGAATCCAGGGTGTTTACGCTGAACATCACCTTAGTAAACCTCCTCATCAGTCCCCTATATTCACACAAGGAAATATCTCATTTAACTCTGCAAATAGGTATATGCAAGACCGAAAATCACATTAGAATTGATAGCAACAGGCCCAACTGAAAGAGAGAGAATACGAGAATTGTCAGTCATTTGAGACAGGGCAATAACTTCATCCTTTGCTGTTACAAATACTGCCTGTGTCAAAGCAATGAATTATACACCTTGAGCAGAAATGTGAGTTGTTATGAATCTGCCCCAGGCCAGCATGCTATGAACAGTGCATTGTCAGTGTTGTGAGTGTAGTAGGAGCCGGTAATCTTCAGAGATTACAGGTGAGGGGGCAGGCTTGCCATCTTGAACTAACAAAATGCATGTTGTCTTTAGCTTACAGTTCTTCACAAACACTACCCTACATTCATTTTCAGGCCATCATAAATTGGACCCTCAAAATCAGGCTTTTTTAGAGGTCTAGAAGTTGAGTTATTGGCACTCCTCAGGGGAACAGGCTACCAAACTTTTGCATCAGAGCAATCTGGAGCATTTTGCATGCTGTTTTCAGATCAGCTAGTTTGTCTAATGAATGAGATGTGAAATGAGTTCCTAGGGCTCAGGAGAAAGCTGAAGGAGGATTTCTCAGCCTCTCTGAAACTCATAGCATTAGTCCCACATACGCTAGTGCATGTCGGTGTGTAACAAACACCTAGACAAACCAATCCATCACCAAACCTTCTGCAAAGCATTAGCAGCCAAAAGCAAGGGAAAAGGCAGGATGACTGTTTTTTGAATTCCAAGAATTTTTAAAGAAAATAAAGGTTGACACACAAAGTTTTTGCCAGCGTAACAGTGTCTGGTGGGTTCTAAGTCTCTGAGCTGAGAAAAGCCCCATACAAACACAATGTAAGATGTCCCTAGAGCTGTAGGTTGTTTCAGTCCCAGAACCATACGCAAGATAAACTGGCAAAAGATCTTTTTTGCTGGTATAAAGAGAGTCCAGACTGTGTCTGTTTGCCTGTGCAGGCATGTCAGTATTGCTAAAAAACACTGAAGGCACTTGAAAATATTTTCAAGTACCACAGTTTGAACCTTTGCCACAGCCGGATCATTGCAGGAACAGAACGAGAACTCAAATTAAGGAAAAAAAATGTTTCTCAGTTGCAAACTGCAAATGCTTTGTCACATATTTGCATACATAAATGTAGAGCAGAGGATGTGTGTGCCACCCTAATATAAATGTTTCTTATAAGCTATAATAACATCATGATTTCCATATATAATGTCCCATATATAAGCACTGAAGAGTTTCTCCACAAATTCCCAGGCCTGCCCCTACCAGCCAAGCCAGGCTCTTTCCTTCTCATGCAAATACTGTATGAAAAGGGTGTGAGCAGAGCAGAGAGCCACAGTAGAAAGATTCCCCAGGCCAAACTGGAACTTCACTAACATCTGTGACAACCCCTGGCTTAATGCCTGTAAAGCCATCGTCTTTGCTATTCAGCTGAATACACACACTGAGGAAGAGAAAGCAGGACCTGCTGTTGGTTCTCTCTAGAGCTAATACAATTGACAAGGATGAAGAATCAGAGAATTCATGGACAACTAAAATGAGGGAAGACATCAGATGTGGGAAAAGGCTTATTTTCCCAGTAGAACAGGAAGAAAGCAGTCTTTCAAAAATCAGCATGGTGTTAAGCTTTTGGAGAAAAGGGAGGGAACAGCAGCTGGCATTACTGCTGCCTCAGGTATTGTGCTTCTCTCTAATTATTAGATAAATTGCAATTATCAAATGCCATCAGTCATATTTATGCACTGATACTTCTAGATGAACAAGATGTCCCCCTTTCTGGACAGTGTAAAAATCAGATTGTATCTTCACCATAATACATATGTCTAAGAAGATGCCTCCCAAACAGCAAACAAATGACCACAACCTAACAAAATCACTCACTAAAACAAAGCTCCATCAAAAGCATAGTATTGAGAGCCAACAGTGATCAGCACTTTAAAAACGCATGAGCAACAATAACTGCAGCTCCTCAGAAGGTTTCCAGTATCTCAGATTCACTCAAGGTCCATATCAGAGATTCTCCTGTCACTAACACAATTTTACGATTTAGCAAGTTGCATTCTGACACAGAGCTCAAGAAGAAACAAAGCACGATACTTTGTGAGCAACTCTGAAACTAAATCTTTCAGGTATTGCCCATTGTTTAATTTTTTCACCACATAGTTCTTCAGCAAATAACCTTTGTTTCTAAAGTCACAGTTAGATATCATTCCTATTTGTCATTTACACTTCATAGATATAAAGGAGTATAGATAAAAATCTGTTAGTACTGTATGGCACCCAACTACCATTCACTGGCAGTAATTAAATCCTGCTGTAAAACTGCTACAAATATTTCTCAAAAGCAGGAACAGATGTTTCTTTGCAACCAAGCAATGACGAAAATCTGACAAGCTCCATAAACCAAAGATGTGGGCACTTCAGAGAAAACTTCCTCTATGATTTTGCTGCCATGCTGTCTCAATTTGCCAGCAATATTACAGAGATAAAACATTACCATTTTCTGGTATTATTATTCTTTGTCTTTAGTAACACAATAAGTTTCAGGGGAACTGTGGAGTAAAAAAAATAATAATTGTAATAACAAGGCTTACAAATTTACATTTTTGTTTCCAAACCATAATAAATTAGCACAACCACTCAGACTTAGTTACAACTCACAAATCATATCCTCATGTGGCTTTTATAAACTATGATTGTCTAATTAATATTGGTACTATAAACATCTCCTGGTTATTCAGTTCTACCATTTATTTTTGGTAGGTATCGAAATTCAATTACAGCACATGAGCTGTTTTATGCAGTGTCCAAGCTGTGAGACAGTTCAATGTATTCGAGTTCAGGGCAGAGGGGGGGTACATTTTGCATTTTCCTGGTTTAGGCCTGCTGCAAAGAGCACCTTAGTCTTCCTTCAAAACATGTCACTAAGCCACCCTGAAGAACTGCTTTACAACAGAGCAAACCTCCCCTACAGTTCCAGAGTGTGTATATTCACCACGGAGTTGCCATGATAGCTTGTCAGTAGGGTGAGATGAAGAGACCTATTTGATCTGCAGGGATGTAAACTGATAGCAGAGATAGCATGTTCAATCAAGAGTCATGGTAGCAACCAGAAAGCAAAATTCTCAATCAAGCTGGCTTTAATCCAGTGAAATGCAGTTTAAACAAAGAGCGAGAAGTCAGAGCACAGATCTCCAAGAATGCTCAGCACCCCCAAGTGGGGTAATATTTTTAAAGAAACAGCTCGGATCTGAGATTGGCATCTGCAGAAATAAAGGGTTCTGCTCGTCATTAAGAATTTATGAAAACTGGGCCACTTGGACTAAATGTCTTAACAGGAGCTGAGCTGCCTAGAAAATCTGACACATAAATTACCCAGAAGATATAGTTCCTGCATAGGTTCCTTACTGAAAAGCATGATGACACCAGCTACCACTTATTTAAACTAGTGCATTTCATTATGTCAAGGCAATTGCTATCCTAGTACATATCTTATTAGCGCTTATTTATTACCGATGCTAAGGAGGTTAACTGCACTGTTATTTCCTCTGCTACTGGGCTTTATTGTATGTCTGAGGCTCAGAACTCTGACTGAGCTCAGGCAGCAAAGGAAATAACAGAGGCCGTGGCTTAACAATAAATAACCTCTAAAGGAATATTGCAATCAGGTAGGAAAAACAAAGCAAATTTCTTCTGAGGAATATCAAGAGAGGAAACCTAGAGCACCCACTCTGATGACAGCTAGATGAATAACCCACAAAGGTCATTTATTCAAGAAATTTAATCTTTTTTCCTGTTGCAAAATATCTGTAGAGAGTGTGATCTTCGCTTGTTTGGCAAGTTCCCAGTATTCCTTGATTTAACATTATGGGTTGATTCCTATCAGTTGCTGTGGAGAGTCGTTTCTCATTGTAGAAGAAACATTAATTAGTTGCTGCCTGGTCAGAAAAATTACCTTGTACTGCTGCTGATCTATCATTGCATGACCTCAAAAGCACTTCCACTGCTGATACTCATAGTCGATTGGAACATTCACATGTTTAAAAGCTTTCCCATCACACCTTCAAACACTTGCCAATGTGATTACAAGTGAAAATGGTATGAATAGGAGACCATGTCTCAGAAGAAAATTGCACAGAAAAAAGTTTTGCATTAGTAGCAGAATTTTTGTATTATTCATCCACTTAACAAGAGCTCTGGTACAAGAAACCAGCATAATACTTAAGTTACCTGCATATAAGTAAAGATGTTTTAAATAAAGCATTAAAAAATTGAAAAAATTAAGAATAGCTATGTTGTTAATCAAGCAGTAAACCAACAGCTGCAATTTACTGTGCACTTCCAAGCAGTTAATGATGAGTACTATATTTTAAATTCCTTTACATATTGTTAAACTAGATTAAATCACGGATTTTTGCAAAAAAATATACAGTCTTGAACAGATAGGAAAGCACAGACTCATCACTTCACAAAATAAGCTGCTTGTTTATTACACAAAATGATGCTTATCCTCTTGCAGTCTCAAGTAATTTCCATGAGCAGGCTCATCTGCACACATAAACAGCAGTCCCTTCCCCAGTCACTGGAGTTCCTGCAATACACAAGCCAGGAGTTGGACCTGGTGATTCTTAAAGGAGAGAAAAATCCCAGTTCTAAACAGGAAAAAGATTTGCTGCATATTACAAGACAGACATCTTTCAGCTTTATGTGTTTGCTGAGACAGAAGTGAACATGAAACACACAGATGGGGAGTTGGAGTAGCCACCTCAATTGCTGCATGCAGTTTCTGGCTAAACAGACATTTTCCTTTACAATGATGTTGGGAACGCTGAAGCCCAAAGCACATATCAACCAGCAGATGACTACTTCAGCTGTTGATTTTTACCTAACATACCATTTGGAATATATTTCTTGGATTTACAGTTACACACTCAGAAAACACCTTTTATCTTCACTCCTCTCAGCTTGACTCCCTCAAATACCTGCACATGTATATCCATGGACAGGTTTTGTATGCACGCCTATTAAATAGTTCTTCACTTTCAACACTGCTCTCATCAAATCTTAGGAGGAATATAAACAGAAGCAAGTCCTCCAGCCTGAGGAGAGGCACCCACTGCTGGGAAAGAACCGGCAAAGGCTGACAGGCAGCCCAGAGGGGTATGGGTGTCCAGCATTCCTCCACAGCAGCCTGTGCACTCATTCAGTAAAAATAGCTTAAATAAGGGAAGGAAAGCATCCCCTTCACCTTTGGTTTGTACCCAAGCACTTTGCTGAATGCCATTTGCTCCCAAGCGCTGCAGTGTGTTTAGCTATAGGGCTGCTGCAAGTCTTCCATGACCTTGGTGATTTTTGTGGCATTAATACAACCTCCCAAATAGCTGTTATTGTTTAAAAAAAAAAAAAAAAAAAAAAAAAAGAAAGAAAAAGAAAAGAAAAGTAATTACTAGGCTTGGGGAAAAAAGGATGTTTTGTGCACAAGAAATCACCACTTACCTTTCCTTTGTGTCTCTCATCCTGTCACCAGCCTGGACAGACCCTTCCAAAAGGGCCTCCAGTGGGTTTTGAAGGGAAGCACCCTCCTGACTCACAACAGCTTTTTAACAAAAGCACTTGATGTGCTTGTTAAGCCCAAATCAAAGAAATTCACCCAGTGGCAGTTAAAATATGGCTCACAAAAGAGCATAGCACTGCAGGAGGCACCGGGCCCCCTCTCCCCTGGGCTGGGCCCACAGTGTGTTTCTGCACCTCAGGTGTGGGCCAGCAGCCATGGCCAGCCTGGGCAGCCCTGCCCCGAGCACCCACCATCGCCTTTCCGACTGGAAACTTTCCACTTTATTTATTCAGGGTAGAACAAAATTTCTCTCAATTTCTCCTGCTTTTCCATGTCAAACCAGGCTTTCTGTTGCAGGGCCCCCGGCTTGGCTCTCCAGGACAGGACACCCTGGACAGCTTGACCCCATCACCCCAGCCCATTCTTGGCAGTGCAGTCCCCAGGGGCAAGCTTGTTGGCAGCAGCATGACTAAGAGTGGAAAAAAAAAAAACCAAACAACAAACCTCTCCTAAATCTGTGATTCACTTTTGCTCGAAGGAAAGGATTAAACCAGGGAGTAGACAGGAACAGCAGCCATGGGGTGTGTGAGGAGGCAGAGTCGGTAGCCAGGACTCAGTCCCCTACGCCCGCTCCCCAGGGTCTTCCAGGCAGCATTGGTGGGGCAGATACAGGCACAGACATTTTACTGCCAAGCAGGTTTCTGTCTCTTTTCCTCTTATTGCTCCTGCCCTTGTAGAAGCCTTTGCTCCACTTTGCTCTCTCTTTCCTTGACGCACCTCTCAGAAGAGCACCATGTTTCTGCCTTCAGCTCTTTTCCCCTCCAGATACCTCTTTTCTTTGCCCTTTTCCATTTGGCATCGGCAGGGTTGGCTGACTCGGTGTTTTACTGACGGCCAGGTTACCTGCGTTGGAGACACTACTACTGCTTTTGCTCTTTCGTCTGCACAAGCCAAAGGTGGTAGAGACAAAAAAATATTACACAGGTCATTTAGGCAATCCCTCCAGGAGAGATAAGATTGCTGTCTATTGCAGGTTTGTTGGTTCTTTAATTAATACCTATAGGATCAATTTTCAAGAATTCCTCACAACCTTGCTCAGGTTGTTATTTGGAAGGCTAAAGGCAATCCAAAATATTTTCCCTAATATTCAAATTATTTTTTTCTTTTTATGTTCATTCTACTGCTCCTAATTATAATCATAGCTTCTATGGTGTGACTGAATCCTCTTTTTCTTCTATATATATCAATCACATTATTTTGCATAATTTTTCTCCTTAGCTGATATCCTGCTAAGCATGTAATATTTACCAGAACGCCTTCTGTTTACCTCTGTACAGCAGTCTTTCCAGTCCACTTTATTTCTCTGTTATCAGTATTTTTCAGGTTACTGATACCTTTACAAGATATCCCAAACACAAGTACATGAGGATGCCTGTGGAGATATCAAGACCCCAAGATACCACTATGAAGGACTGAGGGCAGGTAATCTGGAGGAAAATAGGTGGCATTAAAACCCTGAGGAGTTAAAGCAAGACCCAATCTACAGTTTATTTGCTCCAGGACACATTCCAAGGAATACAGCCCCAACTGTGCTAGCCTTTCTTCCTGTTATATTACATTGCAGATCAAAGATAATTTTATTAAAATAATCAATCCCAAGTCTTTTTACTACATCATTTCTTGCTATATCTCTCTTGATTTGGAGCACACTGTAGGTAGGTTTTGATCTCATATATATTAGTTTGCACTTTTCCACAGTATATTTCATTTTATTTTCAGCTCAAGAGTCAGATCTACTTGTGGAATTAATAGTTTTCACTAGATAAATCAGATTTTATCCATAGGCAAAAGTGAGGTGGATAATGCAAAAACACCCAAGAAACACAGAAATTTCGCAAGAATATTCATTCGAATTCAAACACAAATATGCTCCATTTATATTAGCATCCATAATAACTTTGCTTTCTGCAAATACCATTGAAATTGAGTTTTATAAGATTTTTGCTGAATGTTTGGGAAAGTAAATCTTTGCTTTCTGTACATGATCATTCACACAGGAATCTGATTAGGAGAGTTATGTTCATCTAGTTGAGAAGTAAAAATATTACCATACACTTTGTGGCAACCTGTGCCATAGAGCCATGCAAACCAGTATGAAATTCAATTTCTATGACTGCAGGACTGAATACAAAGGGAAGAAACAGCTTGATAGGGAGTGCTAAGTTTGGAAACAGTTAGCTAAAGCACAAGCAAAATTCATGAAACATTTACTCTATTTTAAAACATGAATGAGCTTTAAAAAAATAGAGACTGTGGAAAAAAAAAATAGACAGACAGACATTGGAAAGATACTAGTCCTGGAGATTTACATACTTTCTTCCGTGGGAGGGTAAGTTGGGCTACACAGTGTTAGACAATAAGTAGGTGAGAAGATTTGTGAGGTATGAAAGGGTAAGACTGAGGAATAATAATTTGATCTACTTGATTTGGATGAGAAGCGTGAGGAGAAATAGATGGGATGAAAATCTTACTGGAAGTCTGGAAAAGCAGTCCCACAGGGAGCTTTCTAACCACAGGGGATGCCCAGCCGAGCACCATCATGCCAATGAGCTCAGAGATGCTCAGCAGCTAGTTTGACCTCGCTGGCATTGCAGGGATCCTGCAACTCCCTCCCTTTGACCTTGCTTCCTGCCTGGGACATGGGAGCAGGGGTGAATCCTGCTCTGGATGAAGACAGCTCATACTTATATCTAGATGCAGGGCTCAGATTTCCAAATTTCTTCTCTTCAGGATGCTTACACTCAACAAGCTGGTGAACTTCATAGCTTGCTTGCTGCAGAAAGCTGCCATGCAGCAGCTGAAATCCTGTTTTAAAGCAACAATTCTTTCTGGAAGAATAGAATAGAAAAACATATTTGGAAGAAAATTGTTCTGTTGGATTCAAAGCTTTTCTGTCAACAGAAGCAGCCCAGCTGTATCCTGAGTTCCAGCATATGGATAGTGTGATCACGTTACCATTGTTCTCCTTCCTTGTTTAAAAAGGACGCTGGATACAAAGAATGTATCTCTCAAGCCATTATGGATGCTGTATGCTGTAATAGAATACTATTCCCTTAACATCTCAAAGGGGACATGAGATACAACTTTCTTGCCATTCTTAGGTGGCCATTGTTAAATAATATATAGGCAAATGGGTGGATTGCCATACAAGGGGGAAAAACATTTTTTTCTATGACTTCCAGTATTACCTCAGTGAAACACTCAAAGACCTTATTCATTTAAATGCTTTTAGAAAGTGCCTGAACCCCCTCAGCTGAGAAAAGAATGAACCGGTGTCATTTGGAAAAGAAGCTCCTGAGCCAGGGTAATTGGACTTTAATGGAGTTGTGCCTATGTTCAAGATGTGTCCCGCAATTTTCTGTCTTGCCAGACTAGTGGGGGTGCTTTGCTTGCCATACAGGTGATTCCAGGTTTGATTTTAATTTCTGCTTCCCCATGTCAGATGAAGGTGCCAAATCTGCTTAAAGATAGTAATCGAAACCTCATTCTTACTCCCAACCACATTCTCAGCTCATTCAGTCTTAAAAGACCAGTGTACCCCGCTATGAGGTCAAATTGGCAGGGGCTCTAGGAAAAGGCCTGGCAGGATGAGAAACACCCTGCTCATAATAATCCAGAATCTGCCAGTTCCTCTAGCAAAAAGAAAAGCCCAGGAAAACTGAAGCAGCTCTCAACTCAGTTTGGGACGTGCCTTGCTCTGTGCAATACAGAGCTGAGGAAATCCTTGCTTGGAAGCCCATTTGATAGCACATAGATTAGTCACATGGCTCTGCAAGAAAATAAGTAGGTGCATCAATTCTTTAGCTATACTATGCATTTCCCAATGCAGACTTTCTTCACTTTAATGCTGACAAGCCGTTGATTTTTTTTTTTTTAATTATGAACTGAAATCCTTTTTGCTATCAGTTATAAATATAATAAACAGCCTGATGTTTAACTTCGAATTCCATATCACTCATGCAAGTTGTAAGTTTAGTCAGCTTAATATCTCTGAAATAAAATATTTGCTGGCAGGAAAATGAAAGGTTATCTTGTATTAAATAAATACATAGTGATATGACTTGCTAGCAAAAATTCCAGCCAGATGACTAGTGTTAATCTTGTAATACCATTAAACAAATCCACATTCATAAAGGGTTTCTCAACCCATTTCAAACAGTAAAACAGTAAAAATGCAGGAGGAAAGATATCCTTGTGATTAAGGAACACGTTTGTGATCCTTAAGATCTGTTCCTGGCTTTGTCAGATACTGAGTGACCTTTAATAAAATAACTACGTCCCAGTGTGCCTGAATTCCTACATTGTAAACTGGGGGTAATGAAACATTCTCTTTTTATAAATAGATGAGAGTATTTTTGGTAGAGAAACCATAACAGATATATTTAAATAACACAAGGGGAGCCTCAAAGAAAAACCAAGATCTTCTGATATCTTAATTGAACTAACCTATTAAAATAGTAAGAAAATTATCACTGTTTTCATCTGGGGCGAAGGGGTTGCTAACTGAGAAAATTAGTAAGCTGCTAAATTACTTTTTTTAATTTTTTGCATTCCCAAATATCAGTCTTTTGGATAGACTGATCCATTCTGCAGCTGTGGTGTTTGTTTCTGTCCTCCTCCTCATTTCCCTGCCCTCCCCTCAGGTCCTTTCCCTCTGTCTCCTTCCTATAACTCCTTTGCTCTATTTTCAGGACTGTCAAGACTACAAGAGGTTCATGTTTGAGCACTTCGGACACACTCCAAAGTCATAAAAAGAGGATGTCTGCCTTCCGCAGAGAAGCAAATAATGTTTCATTTTTCTTAGGACAGCAGTTTTATAAGAACTTGCTCTAACACACCTTGTCAGCTACTTGGAACAACAAATCTGTAAGAGGGAAATGTTGTTACCAAAAATAACTTTGAAAAACTGACTGGCCTCTTTTTTTTTTTTTTTTTTTTTTTTTTTTAATTCAAGGAGGAGGAACAGAAAATCTAGCTAAACCCTCTACTTACTTGACAGACATGCTGTAGGAAAAAAAAAAACTCTCCAAAAATGAAGCTCCGTTGAAAGGTGGTACAACACCTCACGACTATAGCAAGTGGCAATAAGCAGCATGCAGGAAAACAAGCTTGTCTTGAATTCATGAATCGACAAACTGGTTTCTTATAATAATCATGAATCATCATAAACTTCAAACTTTAACTTATTATATATTATTAACGGCTAATTCAGCTCATCTCTTTCTTGCCTTTTGTCTCTTGGGAGAAATGGGAAGGCGTTTCAGAGCTTCCTTGGAACCTATAGCTTATGGTTGATTACTTCAGTGCTATCCCCAGGAGCATCTAGCTACCATCTCAAACAGCGTTGTTACTCTAATTTAGAATGGTATTAACAATTTGGTTAATCCATTTATGCTGCAGATAAATGTGTCCAGATAGTAACTGCACACATTGATAAGGAAGTTTTTATAGCAGAAATACACTTTCATATATATTATTCTATTCTGAGCTTTTGAGGGCAGGTAAAATTCTGCTTTGTTATAGTCTTGACATAGGAAATAAAATATTTACTAAGCAAAAAAGGTAAGGCTTCCGGGGAATACACATTGTTAATCATCAAACCTCACCCTTACTCCGGAAAAATCAATGCCACAGAGCAGCGAGAGTTCTGTTTCAGTGAGAGCAAGGCAGGTTCATGAGACCTTCTATAGCCTCAGCAATGCCTATGATCTGTAGCATCATCTAAGTAAGTAAAATGTGCAAAGACAAGTAAACTATTATTTCTACTGTAAGTGAATGTATTTCCTTTAGAGAATAACTACTTATATGCTGGAGGTAGATTCTGTAATTTTTGCATTTAAAAAAACTTGTCACAACAGGTACACTCACAAAAGACCATTTCCAGGCAGTGAAGTCAGGGAAGTAAAGAATATTTTCCAGTAACTTCACAGAAGAGGAAGCAAGACCTAAGACTCAGATCTTAGATGAATTTAAATATCTAACCTCCAAAAGTTTGAAATTCAATTGAGGTTCCTAGAAAGTATAGAGGCACCTAATCTGAAGGTTTCATAGATCAAAAAACCCATGTTTCTGATGAGAGAAATCATCTAGATTCTTTCACTACCTATATTGCTTTGTAATGCTTTGATATCATTAATTGTTCTTGCTGCAGACCTGGCTGGAGAGTCCTTGAAGGAGCTGGAAAGAGACTCACGGACCTGATTTCTTTAGATCTTGAGTGAAAGAATACAACTCTTGCAAACAGTCTAATTAGAAAGAGTTATTAAACTTAATTACAAGCGCTTATCTTGTCCTTTTAAAGTGAGCAGCGGCATAAAGCACTCAACCCCCAACCAAAAAAAAAAAGAATCAGAAAACCCCACAAAATCTGCTTCATTTCCAGCCCTATATGTATTTATCTGAATCTAAATATATCCCTGAGACAAAGTAGCTCCAATAGTACACAACAAAATACTATGCTTCTATTAAAGCTAGGTGAAAACAGAGCAGAAAGGAAGCTAGTTTATCTCATTATCAGTGTGTGCTTCAACTGTGTCAGATCACAGCCTTGCCCACCTGTACCACCACTTCTGTAATTGATTCCTACAAGTCCTCATACACCATGGCTTCCAGTTACATTTAAATGCAGATGTGGACTAATGGAAGGGCTGCACATTTCTGAACAGAAACTCAGGGAACATATTACTTGCCTATTCAGTGATCTGAATGCTTTTATTCTTTTCCTTAACAGTCTTGATTTTGTTGTGTGTATTTTTTTTTTAATTTAAACAACATGGGTTTTTTTCTGTGCTCTGTTAAAAGAGGAAGGGGGAAAAGAGCTAATTATATCTGAACTGAAGTGTAACCATGGCTCTATTAAATAGGTAGCAGTTATGGGCTATTGATCGCAGTTCACAGGAAAAGCTTGTCATGTAGTGTCAAGAGGTTAATGTAATTACAAGAGCGGGCAGCAGAATCAGCTGTGTCCTCGAATAGGCGAATAACTAAAAGCTGCTTTAGAGACACATAATGTTGTCAAAGCATAAATAATTCATCCCAGCATTCGAGAAGAAATTACTGCTCTGTTCCAGCGTATTATTCAGCCATTAAAATCCTGCCC
This sequence comes from Leptosomus discolor, assembly GCF_034619465.1. NCBI lineage: Eukaryota > Metazoa > Chordata > Aves > Leptosomiformes > Leptosomidae > Leptosomus > Leptosomus discolor. Next base: position 45,474,980 of record NC_141397.1, read on the forward strand.
TTGTAAAGTCTTTTGATGTAGTCATATTTTCAGTTCTAAGAGCAGTTTTGGAGCATTCAGCTTTTATTAAGCCTTATACTGTGCAGTTTTCAAAGTATTAAAAAGGATATGAAATAGACTTACAATTTGTTTAATAACTGCATTGCGATTCAGATAAGAGGGAGAGAGCCGTGTGGATTTATGGAGTGCCTGTGCAGCATGAAGAGGAAGCCGTGGTATGATGTGATGGAATTTTTAACTTCCCTAAGCTGGCCAGAATTAAATGGGCTTCAGCTATTTACTAGCATTGATAGCTGCAGCAGTCTTCACAACATTTGGTGACCCATTTCTCGAGAGCCAGCTAAGTAGGAGAGCCATGAGAACTATCAGTGTGCCCAGCTATTCTCCTGTTGCAGCCTCTTGACTCCAGCTTTTCGCTTGTCCTTAATAAAGTCTCTGTTAATTTGATATTGAATGGCTTCCACTCTTCCACTCTGCATTTGTAGCCTGAACTGTGTCTTGCCTTTGGTTGCAATGTCTACAGTTGCTCACATTTACTGTCAGCGATTATGCCACTAATTTATGCTAAATTACCATAATTAACTAATTGTTTCTCTACCAGACTGTGGCTAGTCCCTTGAAGTTCAGTAGTTTGGTGGAATGACAGAAAAGAGCAAGGAAGGACAGGGTGTTACAAGGAACTGCTCTCTCCTTAACCCTCCCATCCCTATACCAAGTTAATCTGATGTTCAAACACTTCTGTTGCACAGCCAAAGCCCCCAAACCACCCTTCACTAGTAATTCCTAAACGAAATTCCTAGTTAAAATTTGCAAATAAAAGAGAACTTTGAGGTCTCAGCCCATCTTTCCACAAATTTAGGGTTGCTGTGACTTTGACCACGCATGTAAAGGAAAAATCTGAATATATCATTTTGATGTCTCTGATTATTTTTTATTTTAATATCCAAACAGAAAAACAATTGCTTGAGAACAGACTAAGCAGTCAAGAGCTTTAAGGTGAAGCGATGTGGCTTGACAGAGAAAATAGGCTTTCATTCCAAGCTGATCAAAAGGAAAGTCACCCTCCACACACACCCCCAAACCAAGATCTCCTCACCATAATTATTCATCTCACTCTCCTGCTAAAGTCTAGTCCCAGTCCTTCTCATGTCCACAAACGTGGCTACAGCTGGAAAGCTACAGCTGGGTACATGAGCCTTACCCTCCCCTCTGCTAACAGCACTTCTGCAAGAACATTGTCAATATTATGAAGTCTATAGTGAGCTTTCAGATAATGATGGCTGTGGACCACTGTGCATTTCTCATACAATAAAACAGCAGGCTGTATTTGGTATACAATTACAGAAAACAATCATAGAATTGTTTTCTACGGCTGACAGATACCACTGTGATTGGCAGCAATCTGACAAAGAAAGGAATAAAAATTTAGTTTTAAAGTCAGTACAGGAAAAAAGGAAGATAAAACAGAAATTAAAGGTAAAGCTGAGAAGACCGCAACTGCATGAAGTAGGAGTTTAGAAATTATTTCCGAGGAAAAGTTCACCAGCAGAGATAAAAATAGAGTAAACATGAAGAATGTGAAAAAAAGTACAGATTCTCCATTATCTTTTGCCTTATGAAAGCCCCTAAAACACCACTATTCTGGCATAGCGGTTACTCTTCTAGCTTATTTTCAAGAAATAAAAACCAAGTGAAGTCCTGACAAAAACTGCTATTCTAATTTTAAATCATCTTTTGAACATGACATCCCCAAAAGTTTGACATTTAGACAACAGCACCTAAAGAGACCATATTTCTATGACAAAGAAGAGCTAGTTTTTATCCAGTCATTTCTTTTCAACAACAGAAAATAAAATTTTGGGGAGAAAAGACTTAGAGGAAGCAAGTTGGTCTTCACCATGAATAGCCTTGTCTTTGAGCCCTGTATATACTTCTTTTCCGTGTCTACTTCCAGTGTGCTAGTGCACGGGTGTTTGCTGTGTCGTGAGGGGAGTTTGTCTTGGCTTTGTGTGTATCTGTATGGTGTTGACAGTGGGATTTTGATGCTTCTTGCACTACTTCATTCAGAACCTGAGGAACAAGGCCAAGTTTATTTCTAAGGGAAGCTGAATTTAGTATCTTAACTTCAACATACTCAAGAGAGATAATTAGGAATGTGTCAATATTCTGTACACACAGGTTACAATTCCACATAGTTAAATAGAAGAGGAGGCAATGTTTGAAACTGCAAAAACAAGCCTGAATACCAACCTAAATACAGCTCTCTAATAGTTCAAAAGTTACAAACCATGGGAAAAACCATAAAATATGCAAAAATAGGATTTTTATGCTGTTTTCCTGTCCCTTAAGGTTTGTGTGGCCTGTAGCAGCTCTGAAATCACTTCAATGTGCATAGGAACAGATAAAGACCAACCCCACATTGACTCCATCAGGTGGAGATTTAGTTCAGCTGGGGCCTGTACTTTCTGTCATTCCTGACATTAAATCTCATCACCCTCAACCAGCTGGCCTGGTTCACACCTTGCAGTAGTGTTTGGCTTCCTTAAACTTACCCTGTGACATGCAAAAATCAATGCTTGCTTCCTATGCATGCCACGCAGTAAAAGTGAGGTCTACGCATGTGCTTCCGTGTTCGGTTAACAGTAGCTCGGTTGTCTGCCACGACTACGTGAAAACACATTATTCTTTGCCATAGGTTGGACATAAACCCAAACTCTTCTTAGAAACCAAGTCAAAACCTGGAGTTTTCACCTGGCTTGGATTTGAAAATTTGGCAATTCAGTTTTGAATAATACCTGTGAACAACCAAACTACTAAAATAAGACAAAGGCTTGTTCAGATGGTTTTTGATAATTTTTCCAGAAAGCTAGTTCCACTTTTCTAGTGCATAAAGCAGTCTAAACCCCATCCTTCCCGCAGGGGAGCACTGGCTGAGATGAGTTCTTTTACTGTTAAGAGATTCACTAGGTGACTGAATAAAATAACACACAGGTTAAAAACTTCTTTCTTTTGAAGACAATGATAAAACTCCCAGTGGGGCTGGGATTTAACTTGAGGATTACAGCTGCTGTGAATCAATCTTCTACCAGCTTTAGAGGAGTTAGGCCAATTAACACCAGCCAAGGGCACAGCCCTTTCATTCTGCCCAGAAAGCAATAATATCCATTATTGTCTTTCACAGCCAGCACTCTGACATTCTTTTTCACCACAATTTCTCCCCCCTATCTCCCACCTTTTTTTGTTTCCCAGTTCTGACACTTGGCTTGCAGAGCCCTCTGAACCCTCAAAAATATTTGCTTTCTAAAAAGTAATAGAAAGAAAAATGTTTGGGTTTTTGTTTTGTCGGAAATCAGCTTTACTCACATCCAGTTAAAACAAAGACAAAAAGTAATCTCCTCATCTTCAGCAAGGAAGGAGCTGGGGCTTTTAAAATACACAAATCAAGTGAAATAACAGCAGAGACTGCCAGGCCCAAATCAGATGTGCATAGAGGGTTGTTTGCAGTGCATTACAAGCATCCACTCCACATGCAAGGACGTCTTGGGTCCATTGTCCACGTTCTGAACTCTTTAACCAATAACAGACTTCGTGCTCTTAGATGATCTTTTGTTTCGATAATTAGTAAATAGTTATGCATTTTTGATTAGTCACAACAGAATGAACCTTGTTAATTTGTGACTTTTCATTTTGACAATCTTAAAAATGAGCTCATTCTCCTCCTTGAAAAACTTTGTAACATGCTCTCTTCCACATTTTTGCATTACAAGTTTTCCCTCTGTTCCTTTTCCCCTCCTCTTTCTTGGCTTCCCTTCTATTTCTCGGCCTGGCTGCAGCTCTGTCCCAGCCGCCGCCTCCTACTTTCAGACAAACTTGTCGCAGCCGGGAGCCCAGACTGAAGCAAAGACAACCTCCTAACTCATCAGGGCTGCGCAGATTTATACCTGCCTACAATGCTTGGCCTGAACTAAAGTGCGGTAAGACAAACTGCAGAAGCTCTGAGATATTTCATGCCAGGAAAACCCCAGCTGACTTCTTAAACCATCCTTAATGCTGCTTCGCACTTCTAGAAATCTGGGCCTTAGAATATGAACAGAGTTTTTCAGTTTTGTGTGTTTTTCTTTTAAATCACAGTTTCTTGATGAGAAAGTTTGACTGATTCAGGCAGCATGAAAAAAATCCCATGCAACTCAGTTGCCCAGTCACACACTGAATTTCAAATAGCGATGAATCAACGCAGACAGTTCATGAGCTGAATGCTTGTCTATGTTCCTCAGCAAATCCATTAAAACAAGCCGGTTTGGTTTACAAAATGATACATAAATACCATCTACAAACAAGCACACAGCTGAAACGTAGCTGCTTTAACTGGGTTCCACTTGAACCAAAGCCCCAGAACACAACACCGAGGCCAAAGAGAAAACAAAAAGCTGCAAAATGAAACGAAGCAAGCCATGCAGCTCCAGTCCCACCAGCCCAATACTGCCGTAGCTAAATGCTCCACTGCAAGTCACCTCGTCTACAGGGATAAATGCTAGTTCATACAGTTACGTATGGAAGAGGCATGCTTTTTTTGCACAGACTCAGACTTCACAATGAATACAATTTGTTCACAAATAAGACTTCCAGTTGCTCAATTTAAGATCCCATATGTTGTTCCTGCTGATAATGAGATATTAAAGATTATGAGATAAACCAACATGTCATTCTGATTCAAAAAGGTAAGCTGATAAGTCCACTTAAATCCCTCGTTAATACAAGCAGAAAGGGCTTAGCATTACTGTAAGTTGTTTGACAGTCAATAAGAATTAGAACAAATAAGGAAAGGGGTAGATGAACAAAAGATTTATATTCCAGCAAGAAAATAAGACTTAGTTTTACAAAAACTATGTGGTGACTTGTCCTGTGCTAGGAATCTCTTTGGGTTACACTTGTAATTGCCTGGGCAGTCCTGTGTCTGTTGACCACACCACACAGAGCTTCTCAGTCACACATGAAGGGCAAATTCATCCTCAAAACACGAAGCACATATATAAGTGCGTGCATGATGTTTAACAACTGCTTTCTTTGTGAACAAAGTGAGGCAGTGTTCCAGTACCCAACAGCACATTGTCTTTATTTCCTCTAGTTTAAGTAGAGCTGCTTTTCATTTATTTCTGAAATATGTTTGTATCTGCATTAGATACTGTAGTGATGCTCTCTGGATGTGTGTCTTTACAACAAGCACAAGACTCTCTAGTCCTGTAATGAGAGCAGGGCTGCCAGGAAATCACAGTGCATTCAGGACTTGGGAAAATGGGAAATTCTCACCAGCGGCAATTTAGGAGTGAAGGATGAGGGAGGTTTAATGATAGAAAAGAAAAAAAAAAATTTACATAAATGGGAGCTGGAAAGCAGGAAATATGAATAATTTGGGATGAGCACAGGAAGAAAGCAATCAAAAAACAATAAACCAGGACTTTAGCAGACAAACTTTGACTTGAGGTTGTCTGCATCAAGAATGAGTGCGCTGAGGGACCGAAGATCCAAGCACAGGTAAAGAAACCCAATTCTGGCACTGTTGATAACTGTGTGGAGTAATTACCAGTTAATGTAATTTTTCAAATGCAAACATGCAGGTTTCTTGACATAGAAGGAGAATTTCAGGTAAAACCTGCCAAGTGTGCCTAGTGATTCTGCTGACAGTCCAGACTAGGCCCTTGCTTTATTTATTGCTCTATTTGGTTTCTTTGATCCACACAATACAAATCTGAGCTCAGGCCCAGAACTGGCTGTATGCACTTCTGGAACACAAAATGATTCTGTTCAGCTTTTCTTCCTCCACTGTGAGTAACAAAAGCTTATTTCAGTTGGCTCAGTGTTTGACAATTAACTTTGGGAGGAGGGAACAGAGACCATATCATTTTTCAACAAACTGCAAAACTATAACATTGGAAAAAAAAAAAAAAAAAGTGTCCCTGCTTTCAGTTAAAATACCTACACACACAAACTTAGCATGGTTTTGCAGGTGTTTCAGATTTAAGACACACTTGTTTGTTGTTTGCTGCTTTGCCCCACCCCTTTAGTAAGCAAAGGCTTGCTATGATGCTAAACATACCACAAAAGCACCAGCCAAGGCATCAGATCTGTTGCTGCCCAGCTTCTGAGCTGAGAAAAGCTGTCCCTTGGGATGCCCCAAGACGCTCAGGGCTCAGGAGCATCCCTGGCTGAGCCTGCAAGCATGCTATGGTCAGGAAGGGCTTGCACCGCTTCCACAATTAATTCACATAGAGACAGCATTTGCATCTCCTGATGCTGCAACAACTCCCAGCCCTGCTACCCAGCCCAAAGAGGAAAAAATGACCTTGTATCCCCAGGGAACCGGCTCCTTGTGAGTTCCTTCTCCCCTTCCAAGCACCTGCTGGCTAGCTAGCGTGCCAAGAGCATGGGAGCGTTCTAATTGTGGCTTGCAATTAAGAGATGCCCAGCAGCTGGGATATACCTTGGATAATTTCCACAGCTGGCAAATGCTAGATATACATTGACCACTGGTGGTTTTACACACCTTGCAAAGGTCATGCTGAAGACAACCAGTTGCATTTACCTCAGATGGAAGCAAAAATAACATAGCTAGCTAAAGTCAGGGTAGCAAAAAATGCAATGTCAATGTGCAATGTCAAATGCAAAGTGCATTTGTCTTTTCTCCTTAACCAGACTATCCCTATGCACAGGTAAAAAGTAGTCCCAGAGAAAGAATTTTACCAACTGAATCTCTATCATTTTAATACGTCATCAGCCCCACCCAAACTCTTCAAGTCAAGCTCAGGGACACGTTGGTGTGACTTACACCCTTTTATAAGAAGGAAGGGTGGGTTTTTTAATTAAAATGTTCCCAAGATATTTCTTATTGTTATTACAGAAAAGAGGCTGAACCAGGAAGAAGTCTGCACTTTATGGGGCAAGTGATTGCTCCCAGGGACTCTGACTGTTTGTGGCAAAAATTCCCACAGGTTCAGAAGAATGTTTTAAATTGTTCATCGATCCCACGAGAGCCCTGCTCCCAGCCCATCACCAGACACGTCTGAAAGCTGAGAGTGGTGAGCGAGTCCTGCTGAACATGGGCTTGTACCTTTGTTTGGATCTGAGTCACCTTCTGACAGGTTGCTCTGTATCATGCCAAAAGCATCCCTGTGTCATTATGCACTTTCATTGCCAGCTGGAGTTGTCTTGTTGAAAATACACAATAATGACATTAATGATTTGCCCTAGAACGCACACTGGCAGCAGCACTGCTGTGGAAATCATACGTCAGCACTTGACAGGTTTCTTTTCTGTTGTGCACATAAAAGTAGTTGCCAGCAAAGTACAAATACCAGTAAAAATCTGTCACTGGTATTGCAAAGCCTATCTGAATTGTCTCCTAAGGGTGGTCCTGGGACAGGCAGGTCCATGCACAGAGTGAGCTTGTGGTCACATCCTCCAGAGGAAGCTCTTGTGCATGTGTCAGTGCAATGTCAAACGTAACTTGAGCAGCTGTCTTCAGCAGCAGTTCTGCCAGAGACACGGGTGGGCTGGGGCTGAGAGCAGAGGCGTGGTGCTCAGTGCTGCACCACGGCAGTCAGCCAGAACAAAGCTCTTTTCATGTACACATGTGTATACAAGTCAATTTCATATACACACAGATAGACACAGATAGATTTCATACCACCTTGTTGGGATGAAAGGAGCCTTTTTTTGAAAACTCCATTGCTGGATGCTACCAGGCAATACTACTGGAACATTTACTGGGAAAAACTCCTCAAACTCTTTTCAAAGGATCCATAAACTTATTCCTCCCACCATTTAACTTGTTACTAAGCAAGAGAAAAAAACCACTCGCTCTAATCCAGCACAGCCCTTGCACACCCACCTGTATATTTTGTTTATAATACTCAGTACTGTGAATTCAAACACAGGTTTAACACATAACTTACAAGTTATTCCCAGAACAGAAACAGTTGTGTGGACTTCCTTGGGTTTCAGAATAGCTCCTTCATAGAAATGCCACAGACAGTCAGTTAAGAAAGCTAAAAGTAATCAGTCACCCACGGCTGATTGGATTTAGCAGTTGGTGAATGCTTTTTGTTCTTGGATCAACTACACCCACTTTGAAAGCTGATTAAAAATTTTTTATGATCTTTTCCACCTGTTCAGGATGGCAAACTGGCTCCAAAACTAATCACCTCCAAAACCCTGGGTAAGTCAAAAGTAGCTCTTAGCAGGCTGCAGCCTGGTGTGAAGAAAAAAGCAGGAAAAGTGAGGCAACACCTCTGTAAGGAAAGTTTCTAAACATCAGTTTTTGAAGCCAGTAACACTTAGGACAGCAGTATCCTGGGGCATGGGAAGAGTGGAGATGCCGCCTGCAAATATCCACTAACTGCCACTGGCTTTGGCTCTGCTCTCTGCCTCACCCAGAGCAGTAGGAGGCCGCCATGCAAGTGCACACGGTGTGGAACGGCATCATCGTGGGGGAATCTTCAAAGCTGGAAACAACAGAAACTGCTCTGCTGGTTCTTCTGAAAATAACAGCCAGCTTATTAAGTTGCTTCCCCTCTGTGAGGGGTCAGCAAAGTAGCAAAGGACCCTGAATCCTGGCTCTGCCATTCCCATAGCTCCTGCAGGCAAAACTGAGCTGCTGCTGCTGCCCGTTTGGACTGTTGGGTGACTGGGACCATGTCATGTCTGTGTGCTCCTGCTCAGGCCTGAAACTCAGAGGGGGGGCCGTTTAGTTTTCCATTTCTTTCCTCCACCTGTGTATATTAGAGATCAAAAGCTGGTGAATGACACATAGACGTCCTGCCTCTTCAACCATCGTAGTGGAGCACTCTGAGTCTGCAAAAACAAGAGAAAAGGTCTCTGAGGGTGCCATGTTGCAATCCTAACCATTTGGCCAATAACATCCATCTGCCATCATAATATGAACCTGAAAACAAAGCTGACAGAGAGGAGTTGTGGGACTCTACAGAAACCTTCCTGTCTGTTGTTGGATACCATTATTTTGTGTTGTTATACACGTACTTCAAATATTTGCATGAGTAATGGCCACATAAAAAAATACAATAGACAAAAAGACCAACCTGAATGTGCTATTACTACTTGAGTCATTGCCAAAACGCACTGTAAAGTATATTTTCTGGTGAAAAATATAAATAAAAATTACCTGAAGCTTCATGTAGCTAAGGACTAAGTCCTTCAGCTGATGCAAGTCAGGGCAGTCCCAGTGAAATCGGTTCATGCCACCTGTGGGACCAGATCAACTCATTTATCTTTAAGTTCTTATTATTGTCAGTGCCACCTTTCCTAGGCCTTTCACATTACACTGCTTCAATCAAAGTGTGGAGGAACATCATCATTCGATTTTAACCTCATATTTTTTTCCAGAAGCATTTTGTCCAAGGGAGTTTTAACCAATTTTTAAAAAAGGTTTAAGTAAACGCTCTTTAATACTTGTCATATACTGTGAATCTGCCAGCTGGCAGGTCCCAAGTAAGATCTCAGACACAGCTTAATCAGGTAGGAGACGAGTCAGGCACTCCCCTGCTTCCCTTGGGACGCTCATGCTGAATTTTTAAGTGTTGAATTTCCAGGTGATCCCATTGGCACCTGACAACATGATGGCACCAAGCTCCATAGCACTTTTGAAAATTTGAGGCCAGAGTTTTTAAGGGACTTTTGGATTTCAGTCTACTGAAAAGTCTCTCTGATGCTGCTCACCTCCCAGATGTTTGCATTTTAAAGCATGTATGACTTGGCCAGCTGCAGTCGCTCAACAGACTAAACACCGATGCTGTCCCAGACCTAATGACCTTCCCCCAGCCATCAAATGAGCAGATCAGAGAGCATCTCCCAGGACAGAGGACACCCATCCGTCCCCTCGCTCGCTAAAGGACCCTCCTGTACATTTGACCTTGCTCAGGCCAGGTGACAGGAGGCCCAGGTCAGACCACTATTGCTGGTGAGGAGGAGGCAAGACAACACCTTTCGTGAAAGCCACCACCCCAGCATTATTTTTATCACGAGAGAAGGACTGGTTGTGAAGGTCACGAAAGGCACGAAGGAAGAAGTGTCTGCAAGGGCAGGACCTGCCTCAGGCTGCTCTCACCGAGACTGGCTCAGGGCAGGGTTTGCAGCAGGCTCCGAGGCATGAGAGGCACCAGAGCAGCACCAGCAGGTCCTTCTGTAGCTTTCCAACCCCTCTGAGCCTACGTGGCTTCATGCTGCAACGGCTGGCTTCTGAAAAATCCCTCCCCAAGGTGAGTGTGATGGAGACGTTTTGGGAGCTTTGTCAGCAAGACACTTAATGCAAGTCTGAAAATCCAATCAGGAAGCAGGAGCTCATTACATGAGCTGCTGCACCCCTCGGCTAAGCAGCTCCAAAGCATCATTAAAAAGTTGGCAGTAGGTACCTACCTGCACCTGTAATTGCCTAACAGCCCTAGACTGACCGGCCCCGAGATTTTAGTTATTGACCCCAGGGGAGGCAGGTTACCTTCGTGGAAAGGGAGGAGAGCAGGGTGCCTGACAGTGGCCTTGTTCTGCTGACGAGTGCTTTTTTTCTATTTTAAAAACAGTCTTCAAAAAATGAATGCCAAAATGCCTCAGCCCATTTAATTCATCACAAGATTTTATAGAACAGAATCATGAGTAACTTCAAGAGCACTATAAAAACAGGGATTTCATTATCTTTTGTTGGTCTGGTCACAGGCTAGTAATATGCAGCAGATTACTGGAATATAATTGCCCTATATATAGATATGTCTAGAAGTAAGTTAGTGTAGCATATTCCTGTGGCTACTCTCTCCATCCACCCATGGAGAATACATTTTACTAAGCTGATTGGATTGGAATGCTTTAGGTTTTAGTTTTAATTTCTAAAGAAAACGTTACATATTCATGTAACTTTCTCTGAGGCTCCTGTAAACAGAGAATTATGTTCAGGGCCACTGCCAGAAATAAGATATGTCAGAGGTCTGTAACCCATTCAACAGAGAATCAAGCAATGGCCCAAGGGTACTTCCTTGTGAGGTAAAGGGTAAAATAACTGAGGTCAAGGCCTCAAACTCAGCTCTAGTTTTAATTATGTTGCTGATTTAGAGCATAACATGCCTTTTTTTTTTTTTTTCTTCCCAATTGTCATAAACCATTTTGGTTTTCTTGACATGTCTAGAATGGCCCTGATGTCTCTAGATAAACCATGTCCGTTCCTCGCACTACTCCATGCTCAGCCATGGGCGGCTACATACTTTGTCACTGAGATGCAAATATACAGGCCCTAGATGTAAATAGACTCACTTGCCTCATGCTACTGTATAAATATGTGGAAAGAGCAAAGGGCAGAGAGAGAACAAATGTCTTTTTGGTAAGGAAATGTTTCAGTAAAATCCATATACTTTCAAGAAAATTAAAGCATTGGGGTAAAAAGTTTTGATAGGATGATTTCATAGATTTGGGAGCTAAAAGGGAAAAAGAGCAGAGAATCAGAATGAGAAGGAAGAGTACCCAAGTGTTCAGTCCTCACTGGGTATTTTGAAATAGTTGTTTCTTAAAAGATATAAAGGTTTTGCTTTCATTTCACAATAAAACTAAATAATTTGTAAAACTTCTTTGTGTGCATGAAATGGACTCCATTTTTCCAGCCGTGACACATACTCTCCTAAATACACCGACTGGCTGAATAGAGGCACCAGAGAAACACCCAGCTGGCTGGCTTTCTTGCTCAAGTACAAAAGGACACAATGAACTTGCTTTTAAAATACAGTAACCCAGTGCCATCGGCGGGACTTTCTTGGGGCCCATGCTGTACAATACGGTTCTGCTGGCATCACTGGAATCTCTCCCAAAAGGAATTTAATTCAAAATATTTTTCAAATAGACAAGTCAAAAGCTTAAGAAAACTACTAGAAGAACCACCACCCTTTCTGCAGTGCCTGTGAACTCTGTACATATACTATTCAGACAGCTGAAATGCCAGAAAGCCTGCATATCCTGAGCTAAGCAGCAGCGCTGTGAAGAAGTGATGACTCCTGGCACTCAGACTGGGCAGCACACACCCGTACATGCGTTACCATGACACAGCAATGTCCTTTACATACCATCCACTCTCTTGGCCTCTGGCTTGGAGCCCTTGTCACAGAAACTGTCCCTCTCCATTTTCAGCTGCTGCTGACCCCCTCACGCTTCAGTCCACATTTCATCCCTCAGCTTCTCCCTCTCCTCCCTCCTGCACCCTCCGCCCTCTCCCTCCCTGGCCACAACACGCCAGCACGAGCCCACCAACCCACGCAAACGTAGCCCACAAGCGGAGCAGCAAGTGCAGTAACTCGGCAGCATGGTCACAGATCCCACACTAGAGGTGAAACCCTGGCCCCAAGGAACCTGCGAAAACTGTAGGATTTCTGCCAAGGTGACGTCTGGCCCCAGGCAAAGTCCAGCCAGAGGGAGACAGGGGAGGGAGACTATTCCCAGGTGACCCCAGGCATGCAAATGGAACATTATGATCCTGCAGGTTTTTCTCAAGCGTAGCACCCATGGATACCTTCTGGTCTCCAAGGTGAAATCATGGAGATCATTAATGAGGTCAGCCTGACGGGCAGCGTCCTTCCCACGTTACAGATATCCAGCACACCGCACCATGCAGGACGGTAACAAGAAAAACTAGCATGCTTTAAGGTACACCTGGGGGCTGCGCAGTTTAAATGAACTTCGGGAGCGTGTCCCTGTGAAATCTACTGAAGATAATTACTCTTTGAGGCAAACACCAGTATTATTACTCTGAGTTCTGTATTGGTATCTGTTGTGAAGAAACACTAAATTAAGAAAAAATGCAATAATTAGAAATAGTCCATTTCTGGTTTGTACAGCAACTACTTTATTATTTTCAAATGCAAATGTTTGCATTGTTTGCTATTTTACAATTTTACAAACTAGGTATAAAAGACCATAAATAAATGACATAAGTTATGTGTACCTAAAATTCATGGAGGGGGAAAAAAATTACAAATTAAAACAAAATAGAAAAATCTATAAATCTAACCCAGAGATTTTTCAAATGCATGAACCAAGAAATGCTGTTAGATTTTTTCAGTATGAACTAAATTATAATATGCCTCATACATTCTACGTTTAACCACAGACCTTGCATATTCCAACATACTTGCAGTGATACAAAAAAATAAATGCACTCTCTTTTTATTTGTCTAATTAGTACTTCAGATTTTTTTTTTTCTGGTTATGAAAATGTCACATAAAAGAAAAATACTGCTTTTTAAGTCCCATTTACTGGTAACTTACCAGTCTTTTGTATTTTATACATATACATTTTTAATACATAAGATCCATCAAAAAATTAGTACAGCAAGAAAGCCGGACAAACATCAACCAGTGGTGTGTGGGCAGGACAATTTCTTAACAAACAGAGGCTTATCATGCGAGACAGCCCTGGTGATGACCTCTTCCAAAAGGGGAAGCAGTGTGGCGGCACTCGCTCTCCTCTCTCACCCAGCTCTGTCTGGAGCAGCCACCGCTGGCGGCCCATGATTATGGCCAGCCTCTGCGACAGCGCAGCTGCCCTCGGTCCGTCCCGCTGACCTGCTGCTCCTCCTCCTCCTTCGCCCGAGCAGGCAGAACTACGGTTAGTGATGAGCTTGGAGGGTCCATGAGGAAGGAGGAGGAGGCAGAAGCAGCTTTGGGACATCACTTCACGGCTCTGGTCGAGGCTGCGCGCTCTTTTACTGCAGCACATCCAGCCTCCCCTGTGCCCGCTGGAGTGACCCCCCTGTCCTGGGGGCAGGTTGCTGGGTACTGCGGCAGGCGCCAGCCCCCCACGGCCAGGACCAAGTGGGGAGCATCTCCCGCCCCACTCTGAGTACCCAGCAGCCATGTGTTCCCTGGGCTCTAGTGCACAGCTTCACTCAGACTAGCTTACAACTACATTAACAGTGAATTCTCCAAACACAGAAAGCTTTTGTAGGTAGTACCAGTGAGTTGCAGCACTTTTCCTTGGGCCACGGAAGAAAGAGTGCCTTCTACTGCACTTCACCAGCTCCTCATCACCCGCACGAGGAACAGGACATGTTTCACAACCCTCTTGCTATCTACTGTAACCTTACAGGTCTTGTTGCATTTTTGTTCCTTAACTGTGCTGGGAGCAAATGAAGTGTTTGATTATTACAAGTTGTTCACAGCTTGCACACAGAGCAAGGTGCTTCTGTGAATGGAAGAATTGCATATATTTGTTCGCATTCAACAAGTCTTTAAAATCCTACTTTTGCAGATAAAAAAGGCTACTTAAGAATTCAGTTCAGGGTCACCAGTGGATGGATATGCAGGTGTAGCCTCCATCACCTTGCCATTGAGAAACTGGTCGGTCTTGATCATGAACAGGGCATTAGTACGAACAAACGACACGAAAATCTTTAGCACCCTTATGGATCCGTAATCCACAACTCCAAAACTAACTTGAAATTGCCTGTATTAGGCTGCAGAACTACTCATTAAGGTTAATGTGGCAGCTAAAAAATACACTTATACAGAAATTAAAACATTTTTAATGTGTGTGTTCTTGCTACCATTGCAGACACGAGCTATAGGCCTGCTCTCTTATGACAGGGGACTCCTGCACTTCCAGAGGTGTTTTCGGCACATTCACAGGCAGTTCTACACACGAGGTGACTCGCGTGCAAGCACACGCACACAAGCACACATACGCACCTTTCAGAGGAGATAATAATCCATTATCCGTTCAAGGAAAAAAAAATATATTTATATCACTGCAATGGCACGTTTTGTGTAAAATGTCACTTCAGTAATGTATATAGGCAGCTCACAGGAGCTGGGTTCTTTGCTGTGGCACCTGGCCTGGCGTCCATGGTAAGATGTGTAGTGCTCCGTCATCTCCATCCGAGATGCAGCAGTTACAGCCAGGGGGATGAGGAGTGAAAATAACAAACTGTATAAATAAAACCAAAAGTAGGAAGAGAAAGCAGAAGGGGAGCAAAAAATAATATCCAGAAGTCTGCAGGGCTTTGACACAGTACATTCCTCAAGTGACAACTGGGTGCTGCGTCTTAACGAGTTCGTTATCTCTCAACGAAGAAAAAACACAGAGTGTGTGGCATGGGAAAAAAAAAGAGAAAGTAAAAGTCACACTCTCTTCAGAGACCGATGACCGTTCAGCATATGTTCTCCAGAATCAGTGCTACGGAAGACACAACTGTGGACCCAGAAGGCTTCATGTCTAGTCTATGTTCCTCCATGGTCAATATGATCAATAGGACGGGCTATGAGGCCGTGAAAGCAAAATCTAATTTCCCTGCACAAAGAGAAAACATAAATATATCAAACACCACCCAACAAGCCAAACACACACACCTGCCTGAACGCCTCTTCTCAGACCTCCCAGCAGCAGCACTGCTGTGTGCAGCCAGCCCCTCCTGGGCTGCTGCAATTGCCGATTCACATCAAAGGAAAAGACCAGAACCCATCTCTGCCCCACTGAAGAGGTGACATGGCAGCAGGCTGATGGAATCAAACCTCTCCCTAGAGAGGGGAGAAGGATTTCCCGGAGGACAGAGGAGAAAGACAGAAGTGATGCCGCTCCCACGCGCATGGCCAGCGACACGGGCAGAGCCAGCGGTTCTCAAAGGGTGGGAACCTTTGCCTTCCCTGTCCCTTTTCTTTCTTCTCCTTCCTTCCCTTCCCTCTAAAGTCTTGCTTCCATTCTTATAAACAGATATGCAATCTATAGATATATATTTATATGTGCCACCTTCTTTTTTTTTTAATCTGCTCTCCTCCAGCTAAAATCACATTCAAGTGGATGCCCCCTCACTGGCCATATTTTATCACGGGGAACACAGCCATCAATGGTAGTTCTGAAAACCTGGCATCGAAGCTGCCTTCACAGTTTCATTCTATAGGGACACAGTTTTTCATTTTGTGTGGAAAATATTGGAGTGCTTTGAATTACCCTTACTAGACTCCAAGAGAGCAATTTTACAAACTGGCCAGAAAATTAGGTGTATTTTGTTTTTACGTAAAAAAACGATCTCAACAGAACTCAACAGATTTACGGCAAGAGGAAAGTTAAAGTATCCCTGCACTTAAGTAGCAAAAGAATTTTTGCTGCTGAAAGTACAAGTGTCAGGTCTTTAATATGAGTAACCACTTCTTATGTTGCCTGGCAAAATGGCATTAAAACATGCTGGTTTAGTTTTTTAAAAGAAATCTTAAATTTCTTGAAATGTAAAAGCTTTTATAAGTAATACTGCAGAACAATTTTTACCAAGCTGTCATGACTTGACAGGATCCAAATTTAGCAGCCCATATTCCGAACAAGTTGTTTTCTGAGAAAGTTGGGGGCGAGGGAGAGTTAGTGGTTGAAATCAGCGAGTTATTGTTAAAAGTGACAAAAAGTGATCTGAGTGATGATACAGTAAGCGTGACTTGTCCAACTGAGTGAGATGTTTCGGATTTAGAATAAATGCAATTATTAAAAAAATCTGACACATAAAGCCACTGAATCATTTCTGAGTTTGCTGTCAGGTGCAGAGTAGGACCAAAATATTATAGGCCAAAGAACCAGTCTCAGCACCATCAAAATATAAATCTCACCTTTCTGACATTGTGCCTGGCACAGCTGAAACACGTCTGTTCTAGAAGATGCGTCATGAAAATCCTCCTCCTACCCAGCACAGCATAAGCAGGCCTGATCCTGTTTCTTTTCTAAGGTCATCTCATCACTTCAGTCCTCAAAAGGACTTTAAGAGGAATCTAATTTATACACTCCGATAAAAAATAATAATAAAAGCTTTAATATAAATAAAATTCAAGCCTAAATGCATACAGAGCTTTACCAGATTAAGCTTTATCCTATGAGACCCAAGGAGGACAAGGACATCCTAAAGCAGCCATGTCCACCTAGCAACCCAGGGGATGCTCTCACTCACCGAACTTTCCACCTATTTCTTAGAGGAGTTGGAGGGCAGCCTTTCACACAGGTCACGCTCCATCTTGTTTGCCATACTTGCAGAGGGGCACGTAGACCTTGGCCATGCAGCCTACGCATGGCACTCACACCTGCTTTGATAAACCAGCCTATGGGACTGGTTTCAAAAACGAATTTGGTTCCCACAGCTGAGGAGACTGGATCACCACGTCTGAAGTGTAACACTGCTGCATAACAGAGCTGTCACCATGCCCAACACCCAAACTGGGCAAAACCAGGAAGGCTGCACGCACAATCCCATTTCCTTCTGCTCCCCCACCCATAAATCCATTGACGCGGCAGCTGAGTCTGATCTTTCTAAAATACAAATACTGGTTCTACTGTTGTTCACAAGAGGGCAGGAAAAGTCCTCGGTTCTTCCTGGGGCATTTAGGAGTATCTGTACTTCACAAGGTTACTCTTACTTTCTATGGGATCCATCCGTATGTGTGGGTGTTTCCACCCAAAAAATAAGGGAATCCCTACCGCTCTCAGCGCGAAGCAGGGTGGTCGAGCTCTTGGCACTGAACTGAGTGAGCCCCAAGCTGCACGCTTGCACCTTGCCTGCACATCCTAACACGCAACAGCTTGAGAGTAAGACCAGATTTTGAAACAGGGCAATTTTCACTGTCATCAAACAGAGCAAACACTAAGCAATTAGTCTTGGAAACCAGCACAAGTTCATACAATTCAGTTGAGAACTCCAAATAATACATACCACAGCACTTTCTTTTTTTTCCCCCAACAGCGGTGAAATCCTAGCACAGTTTAAGAAATAAAGCACCATGAACATGTTGGACACTGTAGTTCCACTGACCTTCTCCGTGTGGCAAAGTGAATCACTTCTTGAAAGAGAAAAGAAGTCTGAAAGCTCCACAGCCACGATTGTCACAGCTGACTACCGGCAAGATGTCCGCAAAATGTCTTTTAAGTGGTAGGCTTCAGCGCGGCACACCAGCCAATAATCTCCCCAGAAGTCCAGTTTTGCCCAGTAATCCACGAGATGGGTCATTTCATGTCTCAAGCCCGTAAATGAGTAGATCACTAATCAGCAGGCACTGATTAGCCAAATGATATTCTCACTGAGGTTTCTGCAAGGTATTAGTGATGCATCAAGTCTGCAAAAAATATCCTAGGGCAGATTCTTCATTCCAGTGAAAGATGCACAATGGTGGTCTCACCCACAAATAAAACACTATGGTTGTAATCCTACGGGTCATAGGGAGAAGGAAAGTAATTTTCCTTTTTGTTTTTTAAGCACAGTATCTGGCAGCAAACATAGCATCAAAACTTGAATGTGACTTTATATTTATATAGATACATGTATTATACATATCGTTGATCAACAGAGAAGTATGTTCCAAGAAACAATTTGTTCCAGGTCTGGTTTAAAATGACGGCTTGTCATTTCTGAAGGGCCCCCCTCCCAACACACACGCTCGGTTTCCGCAATCTGTACATCAAGCAATGCTGCAGATCTTTATTTCGACGGGCGAGGAGACGAAGTAAAAAAAGTGCAGTTCTTCAATTAAAGTGCATGGATGAGGTAAACTAATTTTAAGAGTTTTGAGTTTATTCAGTACTAGCTCAGACAGGAACCATCCTGCCATGCATCTGTTGCATTTGGGTGCGCATTGCTTGAACACTGCTCAAGATCTTGTTCTGGTGAGCAATGGCGGTGATCCCGATCCTCGCCAGGTCACTGTGGAAAGCAAGAGAAGAAGCCGGGTGCTGAGAACCATGGATCAGATGCTGGTGCAGAGAAAAATATTATGAGTCGACCACAAGCAACATAGCAAAAGCAAGGCAGATGTACAGAAATGTTTAATGAAATGAGTGAAGGCATTGTGGAGGCATTGTAAAGCTATTCTCCATCCAAATGAAAGGCATTCCATTCCTTTAATGAGTGTAATGATATGCAGCACAAAGCAAAAAAGGCCTATTAAATCCAGATTTACCAGTTTTTTTGTTATATCACTGAGTACTTACTCCTGGTTCATATGCACCACAGCCTCTAGGGTGGTATAGCCAGCAGCTGTGAAGTTATCCTTGTATCGCTCCATTTTAATGGCTTGGAGCCAGTCACCGACAGAAACAACCGCTGAGAACTCAGGGGAGCTGGGATCCAGCAGGGCTGTGCTAGGTCTGGATGGCAAACAGTGAAAGGACAGAGAAATGGTGTCAGCTGGATCATGAATCGCAAACCAAAGTTTGGTCTCTGTAACAATTACCCCCGGTGACAAAGGGAAGTAAGGGCAAGACGTTGCGCCCAGCAAAACTGCTGGCTCTCTGCACAGCAACACAGATCCATGCAAGAAACAACAAAATGCAAATAGGCCGATTTTTGCTAAGAATGAATTTGACCTTAGGTTTCTATTTGTGCCTTCAGATCTAATTTGACCCACAATGCTGCTTACAATTTCCACCTCAGGTGCAATGGAGTTCATAGAAATGCTTTTACTTCAATAAACAAAGATGATAGCAATGCTGGAAGGCAATCAGCCTACTGGGTCTGTATCTCACAGGCAGCAATGCAAGACCTTGCCAATCCTGCATGTGTCAGACCTCAGCTCAGCAACTATAGAAACACTACTGAAGTATGCCAAGGAACTGGGAGCTCACAACCTGCCAGACTGGTTTGGAGGGCAAAACTCAGGGTGGGTTCAGATAAATCCTGTTTCTAGCCAGGTTTGCAGGCAAGCTCAGCGCATTCAATCAAACTCAGGACAGCAGGGAGTTAATCCCCTCTTTAATCAATTCATTCCTGACCAGCTTGTGTGCCAGGAGTGGCGGGAATCATGCAAGCTTTGATCTTTCTTTGCACTCTGGAAATGTGCTTCTCATTTTCCCTTGCACAGATCTGCAAATAATTTTTACAAAATTTGTTTCTCTTATTAATATCTCGTTTCTTATTTCATGTACACTGTAAATCACAGTGTCATTAAACCATCATAAATTACTACTATCTTTCTAACCAAAACAATTATCATTTAGCAATTTATTTGAAAACGCACATCATCAAAGATTAGAACTGCAATAGCATAGCTATGTCTTGCCTAAGGCACGAAGTACACGCTGGTAATACTTGGTTCAACTCTTTTATTGTACTATCTAAGACAAGACCAATGCTTGCAACCTAATTATATAAATTATGCTTCACGTACAAAGTCATATAATACATTAATAATGTTATATGCATGTTTGAAATTCATATTCCAAAGAGAAGAAAAATAAAGATCTATAAATAGCCATGAACATGAAATTACTTTGAATAGGCTACTAACTTACATGCACACACACACAAAATGACCTTGAACAGGCTATCAGCTTTTGTAAAATCTATATATTCTCAAAGAGCACCTGTAAATTGGAAAGAAAGCAAAATGGAAGAGTTCATACTGTGATTCTCAAATCAAGTTACCACAGCAGATCATATTGTGATTCTCACCACACAAATTATGGATACATTTTTGCCAGGCTACCAATGCAATTAGGGCAATCTGGAAGATACGATGTGATAGTGGCCTCACAGGGTTAATAGTCCCTTTTCTGATAACGTACACGGTAAGCAAGAGTCTCAAAGGGACCTAGAAGTTCAAAAACAAAAATAGGTTTTTCCAGGATGTTGTTCTGTTGGAGGCTGAAACAGAACCTCTGTTACTCCTTCACCAATTCAAGAAACTTAATCTTGTATTGCCCAATGGACATTTTTATACCTTCCATTGTACTGAAAAATATTTTCCCATTATCTTCCTCTTGTTTCTTTTCTTTTAAGCCTTTTTCCATATTTGCTGTAACCAAATTTACTTGACAAAGCAAAGACATTTGAAAAAAAAATAGAACAAACCTAGTGTAAATTAGTAAAGCTCCTATTACTTCAGCAGTGTTTCATCAACTTAAACAAACTGCTGATCTGTCCCAACAAAGATATTTTGGTTTTATCCCACAACTCTGGGAGTTCCCTTCCTACTGTGCTTCTTTTGCATGTACCAGGTATACCATGCTTAGCAAACAAAACAAAACACAAATGTAATGCAGGATCAGTGGAGACACGAAACTGGCTTTCCACAAAATTAAATTCAAATTCACATAAAAATTAATCCACACCTTCCCAATGCCTGCAAGGTGTTGGCTGTAATGCCGTACTGCTCATTTGCAAATCCTACACAAATCTAGGGTTTATAAAACCTGATGATGTACTTTTCCTGCAGAAAACCACATCACTCCTGTTAGCTACAATGCATTAAGGCTACCCATTCAAGCCCTTTCACTAGGGCGGGGAGAGGGAAAAGATGCAGCAAACTTTGACTTCAAACAGAGCTTGCCTGCATCAGAACTTTTTCAGGACGTGCTTAAGACTGTCCTGTGAACCTGGCCAGCATTGGCGGGATACAGCAACAGCTCTGCTTATTCGATTTATCCTCACAGAGCTAGGAGAGTCTGGGGTGCCCAGCAGGGTTCAGCACTGTGCCAGCACAACCCCTCTGCTGTCTTGCACAGTGCAATGCCTCCTGTGCAGTCTGGCTCTGCACAGCTACACACAGCACGCTTCAAGCCCAGTGCAGAGGTTTAGATGACTTGCAGCTTTGCCTGCCATCTCCACTGCGCTCCCTCATACATCACCATTACAAAAGCACAGCTGACCTGGAGCTCTCACTGCCTGTCCTCTTCAGGCTGTTGGGGTTGCGGATAAGTTTGTCCAGCATGTTGACAATCTGTCCAAATTTAGGCCTGTCACTGCGTTCCTTCTGCCAGCAGTCTAACATCAGCTGATGGAGAGCAATGGGGCAGTCCATCGGGGGTGGCAGCCGATACCCTTCTTCAATGGCTTTAATAACCTATAACGGCACAATTAGGAAGACATTAGAGAACATCAGACACTACTCACATCTACCAGCTGAGTATCATTTATCCTAGGGTGATCCAAAGGATGGAAACAAATCCACAATTAAGTGAAACAACATGGAAAATTGCATTCAGACTCAGGCAGTTGGTGGTCTCAGAACTGCCATTTCTCCTCACCAATTCAAAACTAAAAAGGTACAGCACTCAAAGCAGCCATCAGATTCAGCGGGGCAATGTATAACAAAAGAGCACATGGGATACCGGGTTGACAAAATAGCCCAGGAAAGGATAGAAACTATCTTTGTTGGACAGAGGGTTGGAGAAACAACAGCTCTACAGCAAGTTGTTCATATCTGTCATTTTGGGTGCGACATGTTGAAGATTAAATTTTCCCCATCGTCCTCAGGGTACAGTAGATCACCCCCTCCTCCCTCTACTCCAGGGCTACCTTGTCTCCGTCAGTAACATAGGCCTTGTAGAGAACCTGTTCTCTCACCAGTGTATGCTCTGAACCAAGAAAAGCAGAGATGGGAACCCTTTTGTGCAGCTTTATCAAGAAAGTTACAGAAGTCCAACGCAGCAGCTTAAGTATGCATTTCATGTGTAACAGAAACCAGAAAAACTCACAAGCTGAACTCATTTCAAACCCTCCAAAAAGGGCTCCAGAGCTCAGAACTCTGATGACTCCTCAGCTCTCTCAGGAGAACGCAACACGGCCAGGACTCAGTTCTGATATGACTGGGACATGATCCAGAAGCCTTCAGATGATAATTAATCGATGACTGTGCTGGCAGGATTCACCATGAGACCAGAAACTAGGAGTGCATAGACACTGAATTGCACTACATTCCCTCATTCTGGTCTTGTCCAATTAGTGGCTAAAATCCACTGGGAGGACAGGGTGAGGGATATGCTTGCACTACTAGCAACTATTCAGTGACCACAAACAAAGTGGCTCGCACTACTCCAGAAAGTATGAAGATCCTTTTGATTTACATTGATTCAACAAACACTGAGAATAATTTGAAATATGCTTCTACTTTGTTGTGAAAAGCACTGCTCTCACCACCATTAAGGAGGAGAAAACAGTATGTTTATGCTGTGTACTAAAAAGAGGATAGAAAGAGAGTCATGTTGGCTTTCACTGTCCTGTTCAAGCCAGCTTTTCGACATAGTCTAGCACTGCACAATACCAGCCTAATATGCTAGCTCAGCGTTTGTTGCATTGCGCTCCACTGTGCTGTGTAGACAGGCCTGATGTAACTGAGACACATCTGGTGTTTTACTTTCTTACTAAGTCTTGATGACTTCCTGTTAGCAAAGGAAGGCAAGATTGGGTGCCAGAAGAGACATTTCACATCAGAAGGAAATTAAAATTATATCCCCTGTTTAGATTAAATGCCATCCGCATCTAGACACTCTTTGAAAATGTTCAGCTCTACATAAGAAAGCAGATGACTTGTAAAAGGACTTAACCACTCCCATGACCGTATATTCAGATTAACATTTTCTTCTTCTTTTATATGTTTGTAAATCCCCTGGGAAAAGAATTATGGATAATCTATGCCTCATTTTCACTGGGATTTTTTTTTCATTTAATAAAACTTCTATTAGCAAAAGCTCTTATTAGCATCATTATTAAATACTCTTCTGGAATAGCAGCCATTGTGCATACTCCCTCTTGGAATACACTGAAGTAGTCCAGATGGTACAGTTAAACAGGACATACATAATTTAAGAATGGACATTTAGGAAAGCTGCTTTTTAATGTCCTTAGGGGGCAGCTATGCAATTGTCACAAGGATGCTCTGACTGATAATAAAAATTGGATTTCATATGTGCTGTTTTAGATATCCTACAAGAAATAAAATAATCTGGAAGAATTACAAGCTTACTGGGGCTTGAAGAATTAACTACTAATAGGATGCCACATTACATTCAAGTGTTTTTTCTTAAAGACTTTCAATAAAGTTGAGATTTAATATCAACATTCAAATCTTGGCTCTCTTGACAGTATTACGATCTGACAGTTTAAACATACTCATTTCCCTCTCCTCCATTCTTCTTTCACACTTTAATAGCTTATAATATTTTTCCTAAAATTAAAGAAAAAAAAAAAAGGAAAAAAGATACAGGCACCCTAACCTGCGAAGCCACTATTCCCTGACCACAGACCAGGCTGAAGTATTCAAGAAAGTCTTAGTTCCAGAGAGGTTCCCTGAGAAAACAGGAATCTACTACCCATTGTATCCTGTTAAAAACCTGGAGTAAATGTCTTACAACCATACAGCAACTGATACAGACACACATCAGCAGACATCTAAGGAAAAAGACAAAGTCATGGGGGGAAAGGGAGAGAAAAGGAAGAGGAAGCTCAGGAGACTCACATCTTGATTGGACATATCCCAGTAAGGTCTTTCTCCATAGGACATCACTTCCCACATGACGATGCCATAGCTCCACACATCACTAGCTGATGTAAATTTACGGTAGGCAATTGCCTCTGGTGCAGTCCACCTGATGGGGATCTTGCCACCCTGTCACAAATAAAAGAAACCACAGGCTAGCGAGCCACTGACCCCGTAATGTGTGTGGCTGACACTGTTCTACACTGCCATTAAAAATACAACATGGTTTTCTGTATGCAATTCCAGAATCCTTCTTAAAAAGGAATCCACTTTCTCTTTCTTGCCATAAAACTGTCAGATCCAACCAGGAGGCAATGCTGCCCATCTGTTTTCTTTAGTCACAAGGAGGCGAACTAGTAAATTGTTAAATATATTTTTATCAGCCCTCTAAGAGATCTCTGCTTAGGGGTACGCTGAAGCATGAGAACAAGCCAGGGGTTTTACAAAGTATATATTAGAGATTTAGTTGACAGAACAAATAAGTACATGCTGTTAATTACTATTTCCTTGCTTGCCTGTCTGACCTGTTTGGCCTGTTTCAGAAAAATGGGATTATAAATGTTTTGCTTTCCAAAAAGGTAAAATAAAGAGAGGATAAACTGGGAAGATTTATGGATACTGTGGTGTTTCCCATGGGCAATAACCCAGCTCCTACCAGAGATCTGAGACAGCAAGCAAGCCTCTGGGCTCTCCCAGTCCCTGTAGGAGGAGTTCAACACCAGACTATGGTACAGGCTGCTTTGATACCTGGTAGGGAGAGCTGCCTCTTGTTACAATACTTCTTTTTAAACAAATAAAAATACTTGGGTATCTGATTTGGGCCACTGAGGTCCTCCACTGTTTTAAAAGGAACTCACTCCATCCTGTTTATCTGATTTTGCCTTAGCTGAGTGATCCCAGGCCAGAGATCGCTCCTTTTGTTTATGCTAATATGCAAGGTGTTTTTAATTGAGCTTTTGGTTTCCTGCAGTTCCATCTGGGGAATGACTTAAGCTGAACAAAGGTTTTAGCGTTTTTTCTTTTGCTTTTATGCTTTTTTGATTAAGTTTATTTTGGTAGGGTTTTTCTCAGCAATCTTCTAGACCGTTTTTATCCATAACGAAGGCAGCGAGTGCATACTTAATGGTTTATTGTTCTAATACCTCTCTCAAGTGTTTAACATGGACTTGTTCCAAAGCCAAGTGAAATCAAAAGGGGTCCTTCTCCTGGCTTCTTTGGCCTTTGCATCAGGCCCTTTGTGAACCAGGTTGTAGCAGTATGTGCCTTGTGTGGCTACAGGATGCTCTCACTTTAATGAGTTATACTACTAACAGGGAGCAGAACACACCATTCTTTTAAAAATTGCATTCTATTGCATCGTCTCTAGTTATGAAAAAGCTCTATTCTTCCTTCCAGACACAGATGCACGGACATCGTTTATACATGGTTGTCACTCTAAGAAATTTGTCAATAAGGGCTTTTTATTTAGCTGCTCAAGTACAGTGGAGTTCATCCAAATTTTCCTGATCCTTCATTACTGATACCAAATGAAGACAATACACTGTAAAGCAAATGTCACTGATTCCCTGTAGTTTACTCTTGAGAGTAAACATAATACTACATCTCCACTCACTAAATTCAAAGGGAAGCTTTTCAATCATTTCTGTCTTCCCTTGTGTGTTTATCTAAACTTTGATTTCCCTGAATACAGCTTTTCAGACCTCTGCTTCTGCTTCTTCCACTTGCCACCCTTATGAGTGAAAAATACCAAGGCTGGCCAGCATTTAATACTACATGAGTCTAGCCTTCCCTGTAATGAACTGTGAATCACTAAAGGATGAGTGTTGGGATTAAACTGCAAAATCCAAATGCTGCAAACAAACTCTGCACTAGGGAGAACAGATGGAGAATGGCAGATATTTAAAAATGAAGAAAATAAGCAATTAAAAAAAGAGACTTTATAAGTTCTTTTTTTTCTTCATGCACATCTTAATTACAGAGGTATTTGTACAAAGGCTGGTAATGGTCAGGATGTTGTTTTGTGGCCAGAAGTGCTTGCACTAGTACTATTCCACATGCAGCATATTAAAATGGCCTTAGCAAAATTAGTTAACAGTGGGATGGTGAAATACAGATAAAATGGGAAAGAAACAAAAAATGGGAGTGTAGGCCTCACACTTTTCCCAGTCCAAATTATTTAAGTCAAATTTACAAGTAGCTTTGTGACGGGCCAAAGTGGACTTTTTTTTTTTGGTGGCATATCTACACTTGCTGTATCAAACCTCAGTGGGACTAGCCACTTGGAAATCATTATGGACATCTGCAGACATCAGAAGGAAGAGAGGCCCAAGCTCTAATTTTTGGCATTGGATTCCTATCACACACCCTAGCACACTGAAGGAACCAGAGCAATACATGGGTCACATCCTCAGAGAAGAAATACTGATGTAGCCACTGATGTAGCAATTACTCTACATCAATTTATACTAGCTATGGAGTCTGAACCAATGTTTATTTTTAGGCTGTTACATAGATTTTCGCTTGTGACTGAAATTATTTTAAAACAACAATTGTCACCTCCTACACAGTCAGAGAAAACCAATATGTAGGCAAGAAAACCCACTGGACATTTTCTTTCCCTCCTTACCCGTGTAGTATAAGCTGCTTCAGGGTCGTCTTCCAGGACCCGGGACATGCCGAAGTCAGACACTTTGCAGACCAAGTTGCTGTTGACTAGTATGTTTCGAGCAGCTAGATCCCGATGCACATAGCTCATGTCAGACAGATACTTCATTCCTGAGCCAATGCCACGAAGCATCCCCACCAACTGGATGACTGTAAATCTGCCATCATTCTTCTGCATATGGGGAAAGGAAGAAAATCACAGAGCATTAAGCTAAAAGCTACATTATTGCTATTGCTGAAATTGGCAAAGAGCGTATCTCTGGATTCCCATCTTCCCTCAAATACAATGCAATGTTACTTCCTGACCCTCCTGACTAGTGTCTATAATTCACTAGTAAAGTAAAAACCCAGAGGTTCTGTGACAGCTTCCAGTGATGCAGTGTCCAGTTTGCAATGAATCTGGTTTTAATGAGTCTATAGCATTGAAATGCTTTCAAAAATGGAGCACATCAGAACTGTTCCCATTAAACATGCATTATTTAAGACCCTGCTATTTTAAACATTACATTTATTCTATACTCTTCCACTTTACATTTATTCTGGTTTTCAACAGGAGCAACACCAGAAAACAGAGTTTCCCAAGTACAAAGATAATTTCTTTAAAAATGCTGAATTTTCAGAATCTTTCTGCAAAAAAAGAACCAGAATGAAAACCAGAAAATGTTTCCTGGTATAAAATCTCCTTAGGTTATCACGAAGAAATCACCTACCCTGAGGAAGGCATCCAAGGAGCCATTCTCCATGTACTCAGTTATGATCATTACCGGTTTACCTGGAGTTTGCAGAAAGAAAAACACAATTCCTTGATGAACACCGATGTTAATGGGATAAAAATGGGTTGCACATGATTTTACTGCCAAGACACCTGGCTTACACAATCTAATTTAATTTGAAAAGCACCGAGCTTATGCCTCAGCTGTGGGGAGAAAGAGAAGAAATATTATAGGACAGAAACATTTAAAGGGCCCCATCTGGAAGGTTAACCCTTTGGTTGACTCATTGACAAGGTCTTTAACTAAAGTGGCTCCTGTTCTCTAAGGAATATATGAATTGATAATTGAGAGCTAAGAAACAAAGATCTGTTCAAACTTGACAAAAATCTTTAGTGTAATTAAATTGCTTGCAGACTAGAAAGCTTCCCTCTTTCAAAATGGAATTTGTGAATGCTTTGGTCTCTCTGCCTCTTTCGAAAGATCAACCACTTTAGGCGAGTTAGAAGCTGTCAGCAGCTACAAGGTATTCCAAGACAACTGGACTCAAGAATGCAAAATACAATCTGTTCCTCTCAACTTTCTCTGTCCTGAATTTGTATCTCGTGTCTCTCGTTATTTATAAATGAGTCAAAGACGTTTGCCTCATGAAGTCAACCACAGGATAAATAATTCAATGAATTGTGTCACATGGGGGGCATAGTGCTTCAGCAGCACTCTGCTGTCCATGCTGCGATACCGAGCCAAGCTGGGCAACCTGAAGAGAAATGGGGATGCTTTCTAGGCACTCTCCTGCCTGAAACAACAGCAAATACATAAATAACACTTGATGTTGTCTTTAAGAGTTTTACAAAGTCATACAATGCTAAAACTGAAAATATTTAGGTACATGCAGGTAACACTAACTATTTCACAAGGTTAAATCATGATGGATATTCAGCACATAGATACTCGCAGAAATAGGTCCTAAAAGCGAGGAATGGGACATGTGTGAGTTTGAGAAGTGACTTCTCAAAGGTCGAATGGTGAAAGTCTGGTCCCAAGACAAGCACTGTTAAGCCCACCTAAAGTCAAGGAAGCCCCTGATGAACAGTGCCACGCTGGCATGGCAACCCTTCCTCCCAGTTACGCTTTAGCTACAGGAACTAAAGAGTTTCTTCCTAAATAAAAGACAGTGTCCCAGAGAAACTCCGCTATTGTACTTCCTGGAGCACCTCTGAATAAGGGAACATTATGGGGAAAGAAGGGTTCAGTGGAGACGTCATCTAGACTGTAGATAGCTCAATTCTGTCTTGGCATCAAAGGTATCAGAACTACTCAACTTTTCCTTGCTTCTGTCACCACCAAGTATTTGCTCCAGAACAACCGGCTATGAAAATCACCCTACCATGAATGCTGCGGCATTGAAAGTTCCCCTAATTATTTCTACCTCAGTGTGTTTGTCACCAAGATGCTTTTCTCTTCATTTGTCAGGGATTTCTGTTTTTGAAGTAACCTTTGATTAGAAAACAATATGCTATAAGGTCTGTACCAAAAACTTTAAATCATTTCACTTAGGCCAACATCTATGTGTGATGCATTACTTATTTCACTCATCACTAGTTACTTCACCTTTTCAGTCCCGGCCTATCCTTTGCAGGCCGTTTACTATTCCTGCTTCTCTTTCCCTTCCCAACTGATATCAGAACTCCTACTGTTTTGGTCCTATGCAAACTAGTATGCCTGTGAAATGCCAGTCTGGCAGCTGAACCCTTTCTGATTTGCATGAACACAGCAGAGAAGCAATGGTATTGCATAAAGCAAACTGCTCTACATGAAGGGCTTAGTGATCTTGGCTGAGTACTTGCACCCTTGAGGAAAGGGATGTGACATCATTCTCCCTCTAATTCACCTTTGCAAGCATTCTTTGGTAGAAAAAGAAGAAACTCCAACCAAATCTGCATATGTCATTGTTTCATTTATCCTTCGCAACTGTGACCAGAACCCTTCCACTGAACAAATACAGCTAAATGAGTTTCAATTAACCTTCTTCAATCAAAAGATACTATGTCAATGTAGAAAGAGAGAAAGGGAGACTCTTTCAGTGCATTAACATGTAATTTCATTACTCAGGCACTTCTTTAGCAGGGGAGGGGGATAGAGAGAGGAGAAGTTACCATCAGTGAGTCAACTATTAAAATACTTGACTAGCAGCCAATAATGTATTCATGGGGGTTTTTTGCTGCCTCTCTCAACCCCCATCTACACCACTATTTATCTCACATTTTAATTTTCAGTTTATTAAATGCACTCATTTATTACAACATTCAGAAAACCTATGAAGAAATTGAGATAAATGTCTTCTTAAGTAGCCCTGTTTACCAAACACACCAGCTCTGAGGTAACCACACTGGCTTGCTGTGGAAGCGCTGCTTACCACAAGCCTGGCAATGAAACGTTCTCGGGTCAGGCTACCACCTCCTTGGTGAAAATTTCAAATAATTTTAATTCAGTGACAACTGCATTATGCAAATGCATACAGTCATTTATAACTGCTAGAGCTGTAATAGCTCAGGGGTTTCCAGCCTCGGTGGGATTTCAACACAAAGATTCCCCTGTTGCCTTTCTTTTACAGAGGTACTAGAAAAATCACTGTCTGTAGAAAAGACCATGGCTTGACCACAACCTCCTCCTCTCTTTGTTACAACAACAGAAGGAGAGAATCAGACCTTCAAAATTTACACAGAGGATTATCTTTTAACTTCAGTTTTGAGGTAGGCCTTCAGTAAACAATGGGCAAAATTAGTCCAAACCCCTATATTCCCTAGGAGAATTTGTCTGGAAAAGCCAACAGCAACACACTGTATGAGCCATTTTCAACAACTGTGAAAGAAGGCAGCCTAGGAGAGGGAAACACAAATGAGTAAGGGTAAGATTTCTAGAAACACAAGTGACAGAGTAAGCATCCAGCTCCCACCAACATTCAAGAGGGATGGGGTTTTTCAGTGGTATTGATGGCTTTGACA
The DNA here is from genome assembly GCF_034619465.1 of Leptosomus discolor. Classification (NCBI taxonomy): domain Eukaryota; kingdom Metazoa; phylum Chordata; class Aves; order Leptosomiformes; family Leptosomidae; genus Leptosomus; species Leptosomus discolor. Next base: position 45,505,611 of record NC_141397.1, read on the forward strand.
ACCCTCTATAGGAGAGTCTTTGTTCTTCTAGTAATATTTTACTTTTTAACTTTTCATCTACATCTGATTTTAACTCCTTACACTATTAATACCTTGCATTCATGTTCATCATGCACACCATCAGCTGAAGAAGGTAAGCTTCACAAATTTCATCCATTAACAGCAGCTCACAAGATCACCGTCTGCTTTCTTTGCTACCCTAAGTGTGAGCCCCTACATCCAAAGGGTCTTTTAAGATTAGTGATCAGTGCCAGGCTTTGCCAACATGCTATGTAGGGCAGTCGGGAGTACGGACAATAAACTACACCACCACAGCGGCACCTTATCAAGTCAGACCCAGTCATGTCTGTCTCACAGGTGTATTTTCAGTTCTAGACTACAAACAGCATCCAGCGAGCGCTGTCACTCTCTTTCTAAGGCAGAGTTCATGGCACAGTGATCGCTAACAGAATTAAAACAAAACCCAAACCAACGAAACAAAAAGATCAGTCAGGTAAATTCTGCAGTGAAATTATCACACCTGTAAATGAGAGAAAATAAAAAAGCAAGTTTCACACTAAAATAGCCTAGCTCATTTCAAAGGCTCACTCCTCACATCTGTGCTTTGTACCTTAAACATATGACTCTGCAGTTCTGTTTTAGTATTTTTCCCCCAACCATTTTAAATTCTTTGTGCACCATCTGCTTTTGCCTATCCTGTAACAATCAGCTCAGCCTAGCAAAGATGTGAAAGATGACTGCTTGGCACAGCAAGAAGGGGAAAAAAAAAAGCAACCCCTGAAGTATTAATTCCCCCTACAAAATCTTGTACAAGCTGCCCACAGATAGAGTATCAGCTGAAACCATAAACCCATTTATAGCTGACAACAAGATTAATGACTTGTCCTGCACGGATTTCCTCCTATTAGCTATCAGTGGATCTGTTCCATCTGCCATTTCACAGGAAAGAGGGTAAAAAGAAAAAAAAAAAAGCAGCACACACCACCACCAACTTAATTTCTCAGTGACTTTCAAATTGGTCTTGTCATGAAAATGACCTACTTACACTTAGTAACTACACCTTCCAAGTGGATGATATTGGGGTGGTCAAATTGTCCCATGATGCTGGCCTCACTCAGGAAGTCCCTCCTTTGTTTATCAGTGTAACCAGCTTTTAGAGTCTTGATAGCAACACAGATCTCTCTTTTTCCTGGTACTTTGAGACGTCCACTGCATACTTCACCAAATTCCCCTTAAGGAAAAAGGCACAAGAATCCATGGTCATGAACATGAAGCACACACTTGTGTTGTCAAACTGTTATGTCAGTTCATTTGGGGGAACTGTCATACAAAAATCGTAGGATGCCATGTTTCCTAAATGCAAATTTAAAACTATATTTATGGGGAAAAAATGCAAAAGTTCTGGCACTTACCCACACCAATAACTTTTTCAATCTTTATGCAGGAGGCATCAATTTCTTTGGCAAATTCCCTCACAGCTTGGTTTGGATCCTCATATGTAAAAGGATCCACATATGTTCTAACACCTGCAAGGCAAAAATGTTTTATTTGAAGTCACTGATCTACATGCTGCTGAACACAGAACATATGAGACTGAAGCCTTAATGATACACAACAGCAAAAAGAGTGTCCAATAAAAATGTACTGTAAGCCAGGAATGACTGATGAAGGAAGGAAGGACTTCATGTATTTTTCCCTGATGCAATTCTTTTTAATGTAAACCTTTAATATTTCCTAATAGTACTGTAAGGAATCAGGCTTTTGCCCATAAATGAGCTTCACAAATCACTGCCACCACTAACAGGCCAACAGCCTGTCTATGGACCTGTGAGACTAAAACACAATCCATTTCTCCTTTGGGAGCCAAGAATTTCTGAGCTCAGGTCCTAGGTTTGCTACCTGGATGACTGAGATGGAAGTAACTGTAGGATTCAGTCCTAGAAAAAAGGAAGCAAAGTTCATATTCCCTTTCCTACAATTGCCTCCAGCCCATCCATACACTGCTTTAGCAGAATATTGTGGGGGAAAATCATGCCTAGACATCACTGGCCAAGAATAGATGACATGTCTTTCAGTGGGAAGGAACAATGGAAAAATTTGATGAAACCTTCTCCTGTCTGTCCCCTCAAAACTTTTTACCCAGATACTTCTGTTCTCCCTGTTACTAAAGACCATAGTTTTGAAGGATGTTTCCAAGAGAGGAAAACAGAAACGTATTCAACTCAAGAGGAATGTTATCGCTTATTTCCCCAAGCATCAGAACATAGGACATGTTTTATGAACCAAATCAAAAAAACAAGCACCGCTGCCTTTTACCTTGGTTCAAGTGTTTCTCCTCATCTGCCTCTTGCTTAGCCTTACTGTACTTACTGCGCCTGTCAGAACAAAGAAGAGCATTACAGTTCAAAATAAGTATCTTACTTTGAGACAAGATCAGTCTTCTTGACCTGCTGAGACTTGAGCTGTTTGCACCTGCCACCACCTGTGCTCAGCAGCTCCCCTACAACAGCCCATGACACAACATACACTTACCAGCAGGGTGAGAGACTCCTCAAACTGCTCTATTATTGCCATCAACAAAGCATCAAGGGAAACACAAACCTATTTGCATCTCGGCATTTAAAGAAAGAAAAGGAAGCTTGCATTTCAGCTACTTTTTCTTCAAATGTGCAAAATGGGGACCAAATTGCTTTTTAGCCCTATTATATATGGACTTAAATGCTACAACAGAGGTGTTCTGGTAGACTGATTTTCAAAACATAATCAGGCAAATGCCAATACCAACACACTTATTTAAATGCAAATTTAACACTGGAAACAAGTCTACTAACGCGCAATCAGATGACCATCAAAAATGCAGATCCCAAGGATTTTGTTTATTCTTTTAACCACTGTATAACTGAAGTGGGCCAAGAATTCCTGATGGCAGAGGTCTTCTACTAACCCTCTGAGTTGGAGACAATAATGTAGTATAGTATGTTAATTCTATATATTACTATTTCTACACCTACACACATGAATACTGTATCCAGTTACGTATTTAATCAGTTCAGCTTTAAACTTCAATGGATAAATGGCATTAAGAAAAGTTAACACAAGAGGATAGTCTGCTAGGGAAGATATTGCAGAGTCATCTCAACCACATGTGTACTGGGATTTGAAGTTACCCAGCATCTGATGGTATGTAGATACAGAGATTTGATTTGGGCTTTTACCCATAATTCATTGGAAGTTCAGAACCACGCATAAGAACAGACATTGCCAAAGAGAAGGGCTTATTATTGCTTACTCCTCAGTTTGCCTGCTCCTATGGAAGTCCACGTCTCCCAGCATGTCAGACCCAGGTTAGCTAACTGGCAAGAGGCTGGGCTGGAGTGAAGAAGAGGGAAGGCAGAAGGAGAAACCAAGACTAGAGAACTAGAGACTGGCACTGCCTGCAATGTGCAACCCACTGCCTGGAGTGGGGCAGGAGATGACCACACCCACCAGGGACACTGGGGTGAGACTGGGTTAAAAGTCTGAAAACAGTGAATGGGTAGAGGAGGAAAACAGGAGCAGGTGAGAGAAAGACCTGTTGGGAGATGTGAGTCAAAAACTCACAGGTAAAGGGAAGAAAACACATGACTGAGAGCCTCGCTTGCAGCACATCTTCCCACGTCTCACCATTCCCCTCCCATCAGCAAAACCCTTTGCCCACCAGCAAAAAGCATCTCACATCCCACTCTGCACCTGGCCCAGGGAGAATAGCAGCTTCCCATTGCTCTCAGCTGAAAGGCCATTTCCCAGCCTTTGTCTGAAGTCTTTCAGTGCTGGGTTTTAAACACGCTATGCCAATAATAAAAACTATACATTAACCATGAAACAGAAGGAAAAAAAAAAAAATCTTGTCTGGCATGTGAAGACTACCTGATCTTTGAACCAAGCCTTACAGCTCCCAACAACATCAACAGACTTGTTGTTCAGACATAAAAAGCCGGTGCACATTCAACTGTAAACGGTTGGGAGCTTCTTTTCTTGATGAAAGTCAATTAAACACAAATGGCTTCAAATCACAAGAAGAGCATTATTAAAAACCACACTGGATCCAAACATCAGTTTAAACCATTTATTTGCCTGAGGACTTACAGCACTGGTATAACAGAGCTGAGTTAAATAAAAGGACTATGTTCTGCTCTCAGTTACTGGACTGAGTAAGAAGGAAGAGAAAGCACAAATCTCACCCAGCGTCATACAGCACCAAGTCAGTTAAGGGGATTGTGGAGATCATTTCAAGTGTTACATAACTTCTCTCAGAGGAAATAAAAAAATGTGGGGAAAAAAAAGAGATTCTACATTTTAACCAGGACCCCTTCAAATTCATTTTATTAATGTTCAGGCACAGATGGGAAAGATGGAACACAAACAGGTTTTGCATTAAAGCATTTTAAGTATGAGAAAATGCTCTTTATCTTATTTTTAAAAGTACAACCACCCTAACAACAGATAAAAAATATCCTTCCCCCACTAAAACCCAAAGATATGCAAAAAGCAAAAGGAAACAAAGGGATTACTGTTCAAGCAATGTAATTGTAGCTTATTAAGTTTAAATAATACCTTCCAAACTAACTACCTACTTCCACTTCTCCCTGTGTCACCTGTTGACCTCTCCTGCTTGGCTGGGGGCAGGACACTCCTGCTGCCATTGTCCCTGGGAGCACCCTGGGAGCCCTGCACCGGGGGCATGCAGGGCTGGAGCTGCCTCCCGATGCAGCTCACCTGAGTGGCAGAAGGGAGCCTTTGTCGCAGATTTGAACCTCGTAATTACAGGGCTTCTGGCAGCGGTGATTAAGTAGCCGGCATTCAGGAAAAGAACACAGAAGGTTTCAGAAACTGTGGGTGTCAAGAGGAACAGGCAGATCGACAGGTGGGGGCTGGCGATGAAGAGGAGGTAACAATGGAGGGTATCAGCACACACTGAGGTAAAACAGCACAGACCCAGCGCTGCACCATTGCTCCCACCTCCTCCTCTCCAAACAAAAGAGGGGCTGGGGGTGCCGCAGTGCTCAGGCACCAGGCTGTGGAGCACCTGATCCAACACTATCAGCAAAAGATGGGCAAATCTGTTCAGCTGTTAACGGAGCAGAAGATAAATCAATTGGAAGAATTCTGAAAGAAACTTCTAGACGACCAGTGGATTCTGTAGGGCCATCTTATTCTACCCAAACCCCTTTAGAAAGTGGCTCTTTCTGTTTTACACTTTCCCAAATCCTTTACAATTCTATTTGAGACACTGTAATTTCACTCAGCATTCCTGCAGGGCAGGGTTTAGAAACACTTACACTACCTCCTGCACTCTGCTCTACAGATATGCTCATCTTAACCTCAGCAAATTTAAACTAACCTTTAGACAGATTAGTTCTCATGTTAGCATGTGGTCGCAGGACAGAACCAAACAGCTTGAGCTGCCTGAAGACAAAGTCCTTTGACAAATTCTGTTGTAAAGATGAATTTTGGGATTTGAGCAATGACTTGAAAAAACAGAATGCTAAATTAGTAGTAATAACCCAGGGTTCAAAAGTGGCTCCTACAGCATATGCCGAGTTCCCACATTTGCCTCACGGATGCAGATAGACCACATCTGCAGGCCAAAGCACGGATTTCATTGTACAAATATGACTTCTAGGTCATGGCTAGATTTCAAAACCTCCTCATGGGGACTGTATGGACAGAAAAGCTTTTTCTCATCTGAAGTCATTTTGGAACAAAGTATAATTATTTTGCTATTAACGTCTGCTGGTGTAGGAACATCGTGAAATATCCCCAAAGCCCACACCTCTAAATGACATTGGTAAAGTGGTTAAAATCATTAGAGTAATAGTGAATATTAAAGTAGATTCTGTTTATTGAGAGCTACTTCCAGCTACTGGAGAGCTGTGTTTTGAGAAAGGCTATTAATTAGCACAGCACCATGCATTAGTATGCACAGAGCAGTTTCACTGTCCTAGTATTTCATTCACATTGCTATGTCTTTCCCCTTCCACAGCCTCTCTGAAACCTACCAGTGCAGAGCCATGGGACATGTCTGAACCCATGGCCACCGGGATGCTTTTATCTCCATTCCCACCAGTGCTTCGACCAGCCTTTTGTCCCTACCTGCTCTTTGTCTTGTTTTTGTCCAAGTTGAACACTTGTGGGCAGAGATAACTGAACAGACAGCCTGAGCGGTGAGAAGACCTGACTGAGTGTGCACCCACATCAGTGAGTCTGTCAGCCACCTGGCTCCAGGCAGCCTTTCCTTTGACAGCTTTATGGCCAATACTAAAGAGAATCAATATGAGGGCAAGGGGTTGACATTTCATTTTCTAAAAAGTGATCCATTGAGGGCCAATCACCAAGCAGTGTTTATCAGCCTTGGGAAAAGACATTTTTTTGTAGGGGGAGGAGGTGAAGGAATCATCTCAAAGCACCTCGACAGGCTCAATTCTCAAAGGTGGCGACTCATAATTAGAAATCCAATGTATCCTGCTATCAATCCTGTCTTAAATAATAAAGTGATCAATAAAAGTGGAGAGGAGATTAAGTCATCAAGCTCAGTGATGCTATTTTCTGTTGCAATGGCTTTTAATAAACCTGTCTCTCCGCATTGTATTTTCATATGTTCTGCTCTTCTTTCTTCCTGTCAGCATGGAGGCTTTGAGTTGAACACCCATAGAAAGCTATAACAATGAATGTCTGCTTTCCAGATATTGCAATCACAGTGACTTAACTGCTCTTTAAGACAATTTAAAGAGAGCAAATCAAGAGGAATTTGTGCACATTTATGGCTGACGCCATTAAACTGATCAACAGAGACTGACAAAACGTGCATCCCTCAGATCCCAGGCTTCAGATGCAGTAATGATACATCCAGTTTTATCTCAGAATTACACTGAAGCAAAATCATGCCAATCTTTTACATGAGACTGAACACAAAGATGAAGACAGAAACACACTGTTTCTGCTACACTGTCCTCCTGTTTGCATGATTGTTCCTGATGCCTGGGTTGAATTTGGGAGAACGAACAAGTACTTGGTAGAAGATTATGGTCCTGCTCTGATGAAATAATCATCAGTCCAGTCTACTGTGAATGACTGTGGCTTCTGTTTTACAGCCATATCCACTCATGCTGGAAGGACTAACCCAAAAGACTAATGCAGACTCATACAGACTAACACAAAAGTCACAAGCATATGTCGATGGTTTAGATCACAAGACTGCAGTTGTTTATTCCCTGTCTAACAGGAGTCAGTCCAAGAAAATCTACTATACCCATACCCATTAAACTTAACTTCAAATTACACTAACCACAAATCTCTAGCTGGCTTGCTTCTCAATGCCAGTTATTGGAATCAGCTTTGCATTTGAAGGGCAAATAGAGCTGGAACTATTGCCATTACATCACATGCTGCTTGGTACTAATGTTGAGAAGATCAAAGCTACATGGGAGAGGGCTTGTAATGCAAATGCACTGTTTATGATGCTAATCAAAGAATTTAGCTTTGTTTGGAGGAGACAAAAAACTCCCTCATGAAAGAAAGAGGCGGGAGAGAGAAGCTTAAGTTCTTACCTCCTGCTGATGACAAAGGCTGCAATGAGAATGACCACAAGAACAACACTCCCAGCCACTGAAACAAGAAGCACTGTGGGATTGGTACCATCACCAATGATGGGGGAAGGAACTGGAAACAGAAAAGAAGCATTAGTGTCAGACATCCTCAAAAAATCAACCTAGGTAGCACTAGATGAGGCTTTCTGGCTTGTGAAGGCAGTTTAGAGTAGCACTCAAATCTACTTTCAGGCCTTTATTATATAGTCATTTGACACAATTTTCCAACAGGGCCCTAATTAGCTGAAGACACGATGTTTGATAATGATTTGGGGAACTTCAGTTCACTGGGATCAAGGACTCCCTCTCCTTCTTCCCTTCAGTGTTGCTCAGAGGCTATAATGGTTATTTTCTTTTTTTTTGCCTTTCTAATCACTTTTCATTCTTCTTTCCTCCTCCTTTTTCTCTCAGTGGGGCCAGATGATCACTCCCTAACTGACACAAAAAGAATTAAGTTATTTTAAAATGTCTACCCTCTTCCTGATGGATTAATTCTTTTCAGCTGTTAATATCCTGAAGGACATTGCCACTAACTGGCATGACCTTAAATTGATTTAAGCAGACCTGTATGTCCAAAATAAAATAGGCTTGGTCACGTTGCTTTCCTGCCACTGAAAAGCAAACATTTTGGGGTCTGTATTTGCATGTTTCCTCAAGCAAAGTGAAAAGCCCTACTGACAACATAATTTGAACATTCTGTCTTTATATGACTGTCTAAGGAAAAGTGCATATATGTAAGCTGATGTAGAACACCTAACTGATCTATGTGAATAGATTGCAAAGGGGAGTAACAGGGTTCTATTCTCCTGCAAATGAGATATTCCAAAAACATGTGCAAGCACCTACATTTACAGTAAACAAAATAGGTACATAAACCTCTCAAGCATCAACAGCTTCCAACTGTTTATAGGATGTGTGTCTTTTAAGGCCTTACACTTAAGTATTTTCATTGCTAGAATTTAGAATACAGCATATCCAAATAGATGTCTCAGGTCAGGTTCATGGCATCACTAACAGTCATGGAAGAACATTTTCCCAGAACAGACACACTACAGTCCAAGTAACCAGCTGGAAACTCCCAACACACAGCTCAGTTACATTTGCACTCTTTGCTCAAGGAAAATAAAAAGAAATCAGTGGGCATGTCATTACCTGTGTTAGTTGTGAACTCAAACGGTCCACTGAAGTCTCCATATCCTGCTGCTGTCCTGGCCCGCACGTGAAATACGTATGAAGTCAGGGGGTTCAAGCCTTTGATGTCAGTATTCCTGGAGGCTGTCTTTACAATGCGATAGCTGCGCTCGTTTTGGTCCTAACAACAGAAGAACACAGTGGTGCTCAAGTAAAAATGCCTCCCTGCACCATAAACCGTGGAACCCTACTTTCTTGCCAAAACTGTCATGATGAAAGAAGGTGAGTAACGACGAAGGAATTCTCAAAACACGTCTGGAGGGCTCCTGCTACCCGCCTTTCTCAATACCCCCTAGCACTGCGTGCTGCATGGAGCTCTGAGCAAGTCAAAAAAGGATGACGAGGCAGTAGGTATGATGCTCATATATCACTGATTATTTAAGAAATCACACAAAGAAATCCTTTGGAAAATAGCCAAGCCTTCAAACAGGATCCTCGCGATGAACAACCACCATTTTACTAACACATGCTGGCACTTTCTTTTTCTTCCTACTAGCCAGGAGCCATATAAAAACTACATACATTATAAGAAATAAAATACTCAGAAAATGTCTTCCAGAAAGTCCAATCTTAAAAACTGTTCTATTTTTGGTTGAAAAATCCATCAGAAAATGTAATAATATAGCTTCCCTGCAAATCAGGTGCCTTTTTCTGTATATGTGAGGGAAGCAAATAAGTGATTATGTTTATAAAAAAAAAAATTAGAAGTATGCATGTGCATGTGAGAGAGTGAGCACATAAGCAAGAGCAGGTAATTGTTCAGTTTTGCAGAGAACCTTCAAAGAAAATAGCTCTTTTCATAGTTCCATACTTGAGAAGTTATTTGTAGGAATAACATCTCCCTCTAACTTGGAAAGTATGAAGAATGTAATTTTAATTCCTTATCCTCTATTAAAAGTCGTCCAGCCTACACTATCACTCTAAGTAGAAGCTATCGACAAACAGATCTTATTATTATTACTGTGTAATATACTTCATTATTATACTTCTGTCTATGAAGCAAAGCTAATGTCTCACTTCTGCTCAACGTTATTGATTCTCATTATAAATATGCTTGCTACAAAAGCTCAGTTCCTAGATAGGAAAAAAATAACAAACTCGTACCGTACAGCTGGAACAGCCTATGAGTCTTATTATTTCAAGCAACCATTCAAGTGCATGAAATCCTTAACTGGATTTTATTAAACTGATTCTATGTGGTTTCAAATGACGGAATGCTATCTGGAAATAAACCATAATGGAACAAAGTAAAAAGCCCTCCCCAAACCCAAACAAAATTCCTTGCTTGTCCATTTTTGAACAGTACCTTTTCATAGTATTTGACTTCGTACTCCAGGATAACTCCATTTGGCCTGTCAGGTTCCAGCCAAGCCAAGGCAACACTGTGCCTTGTTATCTCTTTAGCCTGGATCAAAGCAATTGGGGATGGAGCTGCCAGAAGAAAAAAAAAAAATGTAGCCAATAAATTAGTTTTAATGAGGAACATATACTTTTAATCATAGCTTTCACAATATCAGCACTTTCAGAAATTGTGTTTTTCTTGCAGGGGTGGGGAGGTCAGAAGCATTAAGTATTTTTCCTGTTTTCTTTAACAAAATTGCATTTGATCCTCTCTAATAAAGCTTGTTCTTGGATTCTGGGCAATACTAGATAGGTGGCGCTTGAAGTAACAATACAGTTGTCTGAACACTGCGAAGTTCATGATGCCCAGGTACAAACCACTGCAAGAGGCTAAGGTACTAAAAGATTCTGCCTTAGTTTTGTTCTTTGTTAGGCACAGTGCATAGACTTTGTACTTTTCTTTTGGTCCACCATGATTCTCTTCTTCCATCTCCTAAAATTAACTGACGTTACTTCATTAGCTATTTGATTTACAGGAACTATCAAATTCCTGAGGGACCAATCACGTTTTCTCTAAAGCCGAGAAAATGTTGCCACTGAATTAAACATATCAGAATCAGAATAGAGCTGAATACATATGAATTTGGACACTCCCATGAAAACCAGGAAACTTGCATTTCAAGAGTCTGAGCCAATTTGTGCTTCCTAACTTGCCCTGCTTACACCTGAGTCTGTGAGCAGTCCCTGGAGAATGGGAAAGCTCAGCGCCCAAGTGACTCTGGCTGTGATAGCTCCTTCCCAGCCAGAAGATATCAGAGACTGGTTCATTGTGTACCAAACTGCCATCATCTGATTCTGTCCTATATGGCGCTATATCGATGCAATGAAGAGGCAGGATTACACTGCCAAGGGTAAGGGCTGCGCAGTTTTTGGAAAAACTACCTAGCAACAAGCTAAACTCAAAGATCCTTTAAACTGTATCTGTGTGCAGTAATAGGGGCTGCAATGAAGAAGATAATGGAAAGCATCTCATTGTGCACCCTATACTTTCAACAGAGCCCCTGTTAATGCTGAAGTTCAGATTTTTGACTGGCTGGAGGACAATGCATTCCCCCTTTGACTGTGATAGCAGCAGATTCATCGCTGCGCTGGGGGAACAGGTTTTCTGAAGATTTATGAACCCGGCTGCCCCTTTCTTGTGTTGTTGTGTGGTCACGTCTCTAGCCAGCTGTTATCAAGCTCTTTTGATGCTGACAATAGCTAGTATAAATGGCGGAGTCTCCAGGGATAAAAAGGGACATTCATGAAATTTTTAATCTTATCTAACAAAGCTGTCCTGTATAACCAGAGATTAGAGGTCTTCCTAAATTGAATATATTTCTTCTTTTGTCCCCTGAAGCTGTAGCCATGTTGCTCTTTTTCCCCCCCCTTTCCCTTTCTTTTTGTTTCTTTTTCTACCCTTAACTTTGGGATGATGATCCATGAAAATGTTAGAGAGTAAAAAGAATCCTTGAAATGTGTAGCCTTGAAAACTACCGAGAAAGACAAATAAATAAAAGTCACAATAAATGAAAGGAAAATTGAATGTCGAAAGCCTCAAACTTACTTGACCATATCAGACAGTTCTGATAGAAGTGAAAATAACCAGTAGACGCCACACAGTCACAAAAGGGTGTCTCCTCTTGATGTGAAACCATCGGGGAGCTGCTTCCCAATTTACTATTTGACAGTTTGGCATCTCTGTTAGAATGTCTCCAGAACCTTCCTACGTTTTTACTTGTCCGTCTCTCACATGCAAAGGCAAATACTGGATGACAGAGGAGACTATAAACAGGATCCACATGTGCTCCATCAAGTTGTACCTGTGGCATGACTGAGAACCTGCTTAATAACCACACAGCTCCTCAACAGACAATCAGACTTTTTTTCCTTTCTCTTTGCAGTATTCTTACTGCTTGGCTAATAAATTAGAAATCAGATTTGTTACCCTAAAACACATACACATGCGTGACACTACTGATAAACCAACTGGAGAGAAACCTGCTTAGTTAATCAGTGCCTCATGCAGGGCAGACAGGCAATTCTTTTTAATGAGAATCTGTCACTTACGCTGGTCTGACCTCAAGAATCGTAGAGAGAAAGTTCACTTTCTTTCCTTTATCCTCTTTTTAACCTCCTTGGTTTCCCATTTCATTTCTACAGGTATTTACATTGGAATTCAGCGAGTCCTTCAATACTGGATTGGTACGTGCTGTATGAAAACACATTTTTTCTCTGTTGCAAAATGGCTATTTGCAGCAGAAGAATATATATTAACTACCCCTTCTTGTGAAAGATGCTTAGCTTTATATAGTTTAATAAGTGCTTTCTCATGTCTCTCTAAAATAGACAGCTGATCTTAGGCACTACACCATACTGGAATAAAGAACCTGCTCCTGGGCTCCAGGACACAAAGAGGACTTGTACATCAACTCCTTTGTTACTCCTTATGATTACAATTGTAAGAATGGCCCTATTTTTTTCCTTCCTGTCCTTTATAGGCAAATTCATGCTACTTAACTTTTAATCTCTTCTTTTGTCCTCTACTCTGCAGATAAGCAATTTGTTTCCGAGTTTTTTTGTTTTGACTGTACACCTTGCCTCTCCATACACTATACAGAAATCCTAAGAGGGCAGAAGGTCAACTACAGGAGGAAATACTAGAATTGCAAGAGGCTGTCCAGGAGCTCTTTGACATCTCTGCAGCACAGATCTGTAACTGTCTATGCCATAGGATGGTGATCTGCAGCTCTGTGGACCTTGAGGAACTGGGCTCAGTAACCACAGGGAGCACTACAGTTATCCCACTGTATGGATAAAATCCTCCATTACCAATTCTCTCTTATTTCTGCAAATAGCCCTACAAATCAGGTTTATTTGTTTCCTTGTTTTCCAGGATCCACCAGCTGACCTGAGTAGTTGAAACTGGGTTTCTGGAAGAACCACAGGTCTGAGTCTCCTTGGACATATATTACCAAAAGGGCGTAAGAGTCCGGTCAGTGGAATCTGGGACAAAGAGGACATCACCACTGCCAGCTCGTCACAGTAATCCAGGCAGCAGTCACAGACTTCTGGGTGAGCTTCTGCAAATTATTTACATTGTTCACTCTTTTCCCTTTTGTCTTTAAATTGCCTCTTAGGGATGATGTGAAGATAAAAGTGTAACAGGTTGTAAAACAATGCTGGGATCATGAGCAGAATAAAAGACAGAATCTTATATGTGCATGGGCTAACTGTTCACTATATACACATATTCCCACACATACTGAGGACAGCTTGACCAAAAAGAATAATGTACACAAGACACTTGCAATAAGATCACACAATACTTCTGGAATAGAGTGGGAGATCACTTTTTCTTTCACTTTGCATTTTGCATTTTCCTCCTCCCTACTCCCTGGTATTTGGAAAGGAACACTAAGCAAAAGCTTGTTTCTCAATCATCATTGATTACAATTGCAAGTTTTCTGCCACACACGCGCAGACTGTACATACCAAGCACCAATTCTACCAGAACAGCCCATTTCACAGAGAACAATGACGAGGTATTTCAGTGTCTAAAAAGGGGACCCCTTGAACAAAAGCACCAAGTGTAACTTTCCCTAGTTCAAAGCTCAGCAGTTCCTCTCCCTTAAAAACCCCACTCCCTACTGATGTGAATGTTGCAATTTTCTTTTATCTACTTCCTCAATAACCTGCCATTAAACACCTACTAGTAGTTTTATTACTGCGGTTCTGAGCTTGTGGCCTACAGAGAGAGAAAGAGCACAGATGTACTACAAAAACTTCACCCAAATCCCATAAAGCCATATCCCAAGGCTAATAAGTGCTGAATTGCAACAGTTTTGAGGCACTTTAAAAGATGGCAGAAGCAGAGTGTCAGTTTTTCATTACTGGTTCAAATTAGGGGGGGAGCGGGGGAGAGGAAAAAACCAGGAAATAAATAGATGCAATAAAGTCTCTGGCATGTAGGCATCCATGAGTGGAAACAGCCCTTTGTAAAACTGCAACACATGAGTACTTGGATATCAAAGATACACAATGCCCAATGTTTTAGTGAAGATGCCTTCTTAACCACAGCAGGGTTTACTTTCCACTCCCCATGATTTGAATTTAAATGGATCATGTTTACTCAAGGGGTCTTTCACTGACTGAAACATATACCCACAGTTTGTACATTATCTCAGCTAAATTCAAATAACATATTTAAATTTAATTACTTGAAGCTTAGGGGTTTTCATGCTTTTCCTTTTCCCCTCAATTGCACACAACACCACTTATTCGTTCTTATCAATGGCTATGCATTTTGTCAAGCATCAAAATTAAATGCTTGAAAGCACTAATGATGTTACTGTGATTAAGGGTTTTTACCTTCCAGGGTAGATACTAAAAGCCTGCTCCAGTATTAATTACTCAAAAAAAAAACAACAACAAAAAAAAAAACAACAAAAAAAGAGATTTCTGAGAAATCTAACGCTAAAGAAAAGTCCTCTTAGAAATCAAAACAATGCAATAAAAGATCTTCTCTTCATTGGAACAAAATACATTTAAGGGAACCTTGCCCATTTCAGGTTTTCTCTTTGAATATTTACCTTGTAATATTGTGAGTTTTTACATGGGATTTTGTAAATTATATTATCAAATAATCTCACAGCAGGAAAAGGATATACAACACAGAGAATCAAATATGTTTTTAATTATTTCTAAAGGCAACATTCTCCGGGCCAGATTCTAGTAATTTTATTCATGTAAGAGAGCAAATAACTCTACTAGCTGTTGCACTGACTTCCAATCAAGCAAAGGGCTAAGTATCCAGCCCTACTTAGTTACAAGTACCAGAATAAATTAAAAGAAAGCACTTCTGCTCTTTCCTAAAGTGTTGGTGTTCAGTTCTGCTTCCCTTTTGTCCCTTGGGCCTTTTACCCACTCCTCTCTCTTGTCCAGGGAGAAATGTTCCTGTTTCTGAGTAACACCATCCCTGTGCTCCAAGTACTCCTGGCAAATGGCTTTGCAAACAAAGGAGAATGCATTATAGCATGACCAAATTTCCAAACATATGCATAGCATATGTATAAGCTAGAGACATACATAAGGATAAGCACATGAAAGGCTGTTGCACATTTGAACCTCTGTGCACACTGATTAGGCGTCTGTGCTCATCTGAAGAACTGAGCTAGAGTTTGGCATTCCCGTTTTTCACTGCCAGTGTGACAGCTACACCTTTCTCCCAGGGACCAGCAAGAGTCTGGATGTGCACTTTAAAAACTAATCACATGCATATTTTATTTTTTTTCATTATTCCCTCTGTACAAGTGGAGCAAACATTTGTACTAGTGATGATTGGGCCAGGTTAGGACTTGGACAAGGATCTAGAGGCCTCATTGCTCAACTGAGCCACTGGAAGCCTCCCAAGACATTCCCAAGTCCTCTGTCTTCCCACCGTCTGCCTCTCCCTCCCCCAGGAATGACGGCTGGCGAGGAACACCTCCCAGCTTGGAAACTGAGACACGCCAAGATTCAGGCCAGCATTTTCAAGCTTCAGCATTTAAAGCAAACACTTTAAATCTACGCCACTAAAGTAAAGCGCCCAAGGTTATCCACCCACACTTGAAAATCCTGGCCGACACAACATGAAGCAGCATGACAGCTGAGCTTGCCCTCTTTCTCTCAGTCCCTTCAATCAGCCGTAATACTTCTGAACTAAACTCTCCCTCCTTGTTACTAGAAATTACACTGCTCAGGAAAACCACCAGCTTGGCCACAGGATACTCTCGTAGGACAACTTCATCCCAAAATGACAGACACAAGTGATCTTCCCTTTCTTTGTAGTCTCCACAACCCAGTCACTGCCAAAGAGTTTTGAGAAAAACAAGGGACAAACTCTCAAACCTAAGGACCAGCTCACATCAGTTATGTTTGTAATGATGTGTTCATAAAGAAAGGGGCTAGAAAATGAGATTTTAAAGACTGCTAACATGGCATTATTATGTTTTAAACGTTTCCTCCATTTTAAAATTTTCATTTCATGCCTCTCCCAAAAGAACCTGTGCTGCAAATCTTGCCAAACCACAAAAACTGGCTCTGACTTGCATCAAATCAAAAGCTTGAAGGAAAACCCAGGCTGTTAGCAGCAACAAACAGTAGTAGCTGAGGATTATCAGAGTGCTGTATTTTTACCACCCTATTCCAGCTTCAGTTCTTGCAGACATGTAGCTGCTGAGGATCCACGAAGAGCCTGTGTATTTTCTGGGTTGCACATCCAGTTCTGTGTCAGTTTTAGTGCAGACTACTTCAGCATCCCAGAACCGCTCTAACTTAGATCAAACCAATTACAGGAGCTGAGGTCTGACCACAGTTCCCTGTGGTTTACATCAGGAACTGCAATGAGACAGGGGTGACGAAGAAGATTTTGCACACCCAAGAGATGGCTTGTTCTGGCTACTAATTTCTGAGGACCAGCTCTTGACAGCAGTACGTTATTTTAAGGTACCGGCCCTTCAGTTCTGAAGGCCAAATAATGATGTCAGCTAATGCAATACAGGTCTGGACTAACTCCAAAGATCTGAATCTGCAACCTGCAATCCCAAAGATTGCCTTAAACCAAAAGACTATAGGATCTACCTAGCATTCAGCAAGAGATCTGTACTACAACTCAAGCATAGGGTCTGTTTAGTCTGAGAACTGCTTGTTTCCTTTCTGCTAGCTTGCTAAGAAATCCTGTTGGCATGTTCTGACAAGGATAACTTAATAGTTGCCAACAGAAACACGGCAGAATACCGTGTATTTCCCGTATGTATAAATGACAGTTTAAAACAAACAGGAAAACAAGTCTTTCAGTTGGAAGGCAATTTATAAAAATCCCTCTGAACATTACAATCACTTTAAAAAAAACAGCACCAAAACATTTCTATTAACACAAGAAGGATGAATGTACTTACTGCTGTGAGTTACTCTAGAGCTATAAGCAATTTGTTAAGATGGGAAATTAGTCAGCAGCTGTCTGACCTGAGCAGGTTTGGAGCCGCTGGTCACAAAGCAGGTCATGTTGCAGTTACTCTTCCCTCCAGTTGAGGTTAGAATCTGACCCAATGTAAACAACAATAAATTTTGTAGCCTGAAGAAGCCAGCACTGATGCTCCACTGCATTATATTGGACTGAGAGAAGCAGAGAAAACAGGTCATGCAGTCCAGACAAAGAGAGATTGCTGTCTCTCTCAGAGCCCTCCTTTAGGGTCTAGACCAGTCACACTTAGAGGCAGGATCCTACAACCCAAATTTGGGTTGAACACTTCTGGGAAACACATGCTGTAATCATCCTCTTACTTCCCAGATGCTGGTCCAGCAAGCACAGTCTGCCAGAAAGCACTGATGCTGGGACACAATGTATAGCACCCCAGGGTACAGAGGCTCTGGCAGAGCCAGAATAAGAAATTAGAGACCATAACCTCCAATTATTAAAACCGATAATAATGCTAGAAACGAGGCATTCCCCAAACACTCAAAATAAGTGCTCTGGAGCAATCTGACCCACTTACCACCAACCCCACAGGGCAACTCTGCCTCACCCACACACTCTGCTGTTCCTCCTGGGAAGCCCAAGGTAGCCACCAGAGCTAATTCCTCCCTAGAAACAGCCTGTCCTTCACCTCATAGGAGGAGGATCTGCTAAGCTGTCATTTTGAAACAAACTCCAAACTCTTCCACTCCCCCTCTAGCCCCTTCCACAGTGAAATCAAAGCTACCCTCAAAGGCACATCAGATGCCCCCAAATTGAGACCCCTGTCCCATTCTCTAAGCCCTTCCTCAAGACAAGTAACTATCAAGCTACTCCTCCTCCCATTTTCCCATTCTCCTGCCCACAGTCAGAGGAGTTAAGACATGTGGGCATACACTTCATAAGTCAACAGATGAGAGGAGCAAGAGCTGTACTTAAATTGTACAGGACCAATGAAATAACTTACTGTATCTGTGCCCTGCAAACCACTTCTTGTGTCCAGCTTTCGGACCACTTACAAGAGCGTATCAAGAATCTGTAAAATGATACCAAAAATATTGACCCTCCTCTATTAATATCCCAAAGGGGCAACCCTCTGTCTCACATTGCAAAGGACAGCTCTCACTTGATGCCTCATGTCGATATCTATTAACAGAAAACCTCATTTCTGCTCCTTGGTCTGTTCTTATACTTACCACCAAGCCACCTGAGCACGTGGTTACGCCAACAGTCATGGCATAAAGCTTAACCCACTATGGAGCAAATGTGTGATTTGGTACCCAAGCCAGCACATCTCTTAATGCCGTTCTCCTTCATTCTTGCACAGTTACTTTTATTTACTTGAAATATGGATGTCTAGATGCTATATACACGTGCTAAATAATTTCCTTTGTCACTTACTTCCAGCATTAAGAATATTAGATTTGGTAAAAAAAGTTGCTTAAAAGCCTTTTTTGAAATCCAGACAAATAAAAGCCTCTGCCCTACATGCTACATAGATGCTTTGGAAATACTGAAGTATCTTCTAAACAAAACAAAGAAATGTTATGACTCATTTTGCTAAAGCAGCATTTACTATTTTAATAAATAGATGTGGCCACATTGTCTCATCCTGGCTTCTGAAGTGCTATGGTAATAGCAGAGAGTTAGGTTGGGTTTCTCAGATCAATCACTCAAAGTCAGAAATGGCAAGAGTCTCGGAGGAAAAAAGAATAAAATTATAAACAGTTTACTTCAACTGTGATACACAGCTCCAACAGCAACTGTAGGCTGGGTCTCAAACATGCCTTCTTGAGCCTGTGACACCCAAAAGAATCAAAACCCAGGACTCACCTGACAATAAAAAAATCACAATTCCCGTCTTAACACTTGAGAGTAAAAAATTGTTTCAAAGTCACCAAAGTTAAGGAACTTCACCTTTATTTACTTTAAGCTTCATCGCACATAAGAGGCTGGTGCAGAAGGTTGCATTTATGTATTTACGTTTCAGCCGAACGACCTATAAATTTTAATTATAGTTGATATTCAGAGCATTCAGCTGGAACTCCAGTAAAGTACCTTCTGTACAAAGGTTAGATGGATTCGACATGATACGGTCTCTGCCTCTGGGCTATTGAGAAACCTTGACTCAATCTCAAGAGTTTAGGTTTTCTGGGCTCATGTTAGCAGCACTTTGTGAAGGACACTGATCTGACAGCACTTGGAGATCCTCAGTTCTTCCAGGATAATGCAAGACATGCTGCCATACTCCCCATCAAAGTTCCTCTTCTTCAGAGGAAAAAGATACTCTGTGCTTCGGAAAATCAGACTGCAGTACGCCTAACTCTCACACTTGGAGCTCTTCTACCAGGTCCTCTCACTGGAACTAGATTGAGCTCCCTTTCCACAACAGACAGACTTCTTGAGGAAATGAAAAATCATTAATAGACCCAATGAGAGAGAAAACCACGTTCTGCACACAGTGTTGCTGCAAAAAGCAAAGCTACCTGAAGTTTGCTGTTTAGCAAAATAAAAAAAAAAAAAAAAGTGATCGAGGGCCAAACTGGGGAAGAGTCTTAAGCTTTATGAAACACATTAACTGTAAAATTAAAATCTTAGTTCATGACGTCAGTAACCAATTACATCATAGGTGGCACATAATTAAACTTACAAAGGGGTTTTATTATTTTGGTTTTATGCCTGATACTGAAAACTAGTGCATTATTCACTTAAAAATTGTGTCAATTAGAAAAACCCCAAATGGAATAACCAATGAAATATTAAAGGTGCCTGCCTCACTGGAAAACAGTCAGAAAGATAATTGGTAAATTTTCCTGTGCAATGCAAGTGCAATTACAAAGTCTGAACAATTTCAATCCTAAATTTTTTTTAAAAAAAAAAATTAAAAATCAACCTCATGAGGTTATGAAGATTCAAAAAATACAAAGAAATCAGCCACGTTTATTTCCTGGAGGAGCACTGAACTACAGAAAATAAAAGCCCTTGAAAACAATAATCCCAAATTAGCTCAGCAATTGCATAGATGGGTCTGTATCCTGAGTGTGGACCTTCATTTTCAGCCCCAGACTTGCAGCAGACAGAACACTGAGAGCCCACCCCAACTCCTGATGAGAAGATCTCTGCAGCAGGTCACTCCTTCCCTCTGAGCCCAGGGCCCCAAGGGGTATTTAAAGGGTGGAACTAAGAAATGCACAGGATGAGACTGCAAGGAAAAATACGATCTTCATTCAAAACCTGCAATCAAAAAATCCTTTCTTCTTCCAACAGCACACAAAGCACTTTTCAATGTTACGTCTCTCCTCCCTGTAAGGTTCATGGGTTTTCATTCAGTTTTGTCACCAACAGGCCCCAAATTTTTATTATCTTTTCATTTGATCTAGATGAAGCTGTCAACTTCTGTTTAAGGATCAGTCGGACTGAAAATAATCCAGGAAACTCCTATGCTACAGAGCCCCTCTAACCTGTGATGTTTGCAGCTTGTTGGTGTAATAATTATAAATAAAAATATTCTCTGGTTAAAGAAAAATGCCACATCTGCAAGTGGTGCTGTAGTGAGTGGCCTTTTGAGCCCAGTCCACTCTATTCAAACCAGTTCTTCCCAGTACTTGCATGATTAGAGCATAGGCAGCAGTGAGAGCGAACAGCTGAAATGCTATTGGAAAGGCACCGCTGAGTCTGCACATCATGTCTGGAGTACCATGGAGAGCCCACAAATCTCTGCAGCTCCTACATGACTTCCCTTGGTCACCTTGTCCCAGAACATCCAGGGAGCTTGAAAAACACGGGCTTTAACACTCAGCCACTCACACATTCCAGTCACTTTCTATCTTATTTATGTGCATGCACAATATCCTGATAAACTACAAGGGAGGCTGCAGCCATTCCATCTGCATTCCCTTTTATGCTAAGAAAGATAAATTGAGGCTGATTCAGAGGACAGATTTAAAAAATGCAGTATGTTATCGAGACAAGTGCAATCTTCCCAGGGAGCCGTTGTAGTGGGTTGTCTTGAGATCATGCCTTTATTTCTTTGCCAAAATAAATGGACACCACACAAAACTCGATTCATATATGAGACATCTCTTCCAGCCCACTGTACCTTCCTACTTCACTTAGCCAAAACCATCTTATTTTATTATTTATTGATGGGACCATTTAACAGCACATAGAAAATTAAAAATAATAAAAAGCTAATTAAAAACTTCCTTGCTTTCCTTTTAGTCTTCTGTAATCTGTGGAACTGAAAGACATTTATATCCAAAGTATATTACAGTTTAAGGGTTTTTTCATCTGTAATAATCCATGGATACTTTCAACGGATTTTAATACAGACAAAACCAAAGAGATTTCATGGAACAGTAGAAGTATTTAATAAAAAAATCAGAATCAGTGAATCATCTTTTTAAGACTAGGTGATAGAATTCGATAGCAGAGATAAAAATCCTAATAAATTCTACAGGAACAGTTCAGAAGGCTGAGACAAAAGTTACCACTTCCTTTTAAATTAACAGTAGGACTTTTCCGTAAGGGACGCTTTGACATACAAATGACCAGAGGAATAAAATACAAATGCTTGAGCTTCCTACATATCTCTAGACTGTATTTAAAAAAATAAATCCAAAACCACAGACAAGTTTTGTTATTACCAGTGTACAAATCACAACTTTCAGAAACACCAAATCTATTCTTGAAGTGCAATACTCAGAGTTCTGGGTCTCTGGTTCTTGAATTTAGTAGTGAAGGCAGATTACCTTAATCTAAGGAGACGCCATGAAATCCTTCAAGTAGATGCAGATAGAGGCTACACATTTGCCTGCTTTGTTTGGGAGGGGAAGCCCACTGGAGCCCTGCCATAATAATAAAGCGCTCCCTGCACACCAGTTCACACGTGGGGCTAAATCTGAAGTGACATTTCTCAATGAAAGGAGCAGTATTCACTCGTGTGCTCAGCATTTTGATCTCTGCCAAAATCTGGCAAACATGATTATAGAGATCCAGCAGGCATGCCACAGCTCTATTTAGTCCTCATGGTTTAATGCAACGCTATGCAAAAAATAAATAAAAATAGCGGACTGCCTTGGGATGGCATTCTAGGAGTATGATTTCATGCATACAGATGGACTCGACACACGTTTTGCAACTCCTCGTAACAGGACAGACTATCTGAACCTTACAGGGTCAGTTCAGCATCCTGCCCTCCAAACTATGAGCCAGCACAGAAACTTTGAGCTTCAGGGTCTAGCGATGTTTATTTGTGCTACTCTGCATGGCATTTTAATTAGTAACTGTGCAGATTTAAAACCTTTGAATGGACACACAGGGGCAGTTGTGCAGCCTAGCTTTTGTGTTTCCACTCTAAAAAAAAAATCCTGTTTGAGGACATCAGCAGGGGGTTAATGGAAGCTTTGATAAAGTTCTCTGAAGCCTTTTATTGTTGCTCAACTACAGACTGGACTCTGCTGTCTCTCTGGCTGCTTTCCAATTAATTCAGTCAGCTGCAAAAACAACTAGATTTAGAAGCCCATCTAAACATTTGGTAGCCACAAACATTCTTGGGCAAAATCTCCTTCTACATTAAACAATTGGTAAGGAAATCTTTTAAGGGAAGCGCTCAGACTACACAGCATGCTTTATGAATGTGATGTGTCAGTGCACTACCAGTGAAAGGAAACGTGCAGTTAAGTAGTCCAGAGCAAATGAAAGCTGCAGGACCATATCTTCATCTCTGTCAGTTTGGTAACTATTCATCTGTACCAGCATCACTGAGACCAGAATTTGATCTGATTTGATTCCTCCTAAAAGTAAATTTATATAACTTAAATATGATCAATGCTATCCAGTCCTGAAATTAAATGCCTTTTTCCCCAGGAGGATATGTAACTAGCCTACATTCTCCATAGCAAGCCATGAGATCTTTTTAAAAGTGTGACCAAACTTCTATTTAAATGCTGCACTTACTTCTTGGCTCTATCTGACATGCAACTTGTCTAAGCTGTTCGCTGAACCCTGAAGCTGGTTATTTACTAAGGATCTTTAGAAAGCACTTTTTTTTTTTTTCCTTCCGACCAAGCCTTGTATCCCCCACCTTGAATACAAATTCATGGAAATGGGTGGTGCAGACAGCTTTGCCAGCAAGCAGGCAGTTGTTACTTTAATTATTATTTCTTCATTGAAAACTGTAGTTACCTTAAAATAATAATTTAATCCATCCCAACAATAGTTTTCCCGGTTTTGTTTTTAAGACAGGAGCACGTATGCTTATAACTAAGCATTTATTACAGACCATCAGTAAAGCCTGTCCAAGCAAACAGAGCTATTAATAAGAAACTCCCACTTGCATCTGCCAGCTTGGAGAAGCTCCTTACTCAGACACATTATCTTACACACGTAATTAAACGTGCAGTAGAAGAAATTTGAAGCGGTCAACACATGACACCTCTTAGGCTCTGAGAAATCTCACACTCAACTCTGAAATCAGCCCATTCAAAAGTATTCTTAACTGTTTGATTCCATGCAGTTCCCAAATTTCGTGCACTGGGATCACTTATCTTCTTTCTGGATCTCCCACCACATTTATATTTGAAAGGTCTGTGGTTTCCCAAAACACATTATTTGGTTTGCTTCAGAAGTCCTTGTGGTAACTCCCTTCGACGTAAATCTTCAGACAGCTAAGTGAGAACACAACTCCCTGAGAGAAACAAAAGCAAGGGAAGAAGGAGGCAGGTCTTTGTCCTGCACAACCTGGGAGGTCACCTCACCGACTGTGGCAGGTGAAACCTTACAGCAGCTGATAATTTGTCCCAACCCTTCTGCTTGAAAATGTGCATATGGTGGGGGACTGCTGCTTGTGTCTAGCAGATAAATGTGAAGCCTTAGAAACCACGCTGCTTTAGATTCAAAATGAGCAAGTTGCATACAATTAGCCCGGAATCCTGCAAGATGCTGCAACAAATCACTTGGAGTGTCACGCTTGCGGATCACCCCTCTTTCAAGTCCCTGCTTACTAGTGTTGAATCTCTTTCCCTGTTGAATTCACACTTGACACAGCTCCATTTGAGGAACAAGGAGACTACTGATCCATCATCCTTAGTACAAACACCTTTAAAGCAAAATAAAAACACCCCTTTGCAACTCCCCTTTTCCATTATCCTGACATTTTGCAGAAAAAAAAAAAAAAAAAAAGAATGCAGCAGCTAGAAGTATCACACACACATCCCATGCTCTGGACATATGGCATGTATCCAGGTGTTTGCCAAGAGATTATTTTAAATCAGGCTTTTAGGGAACTGGGTGGCCAGGGGGCTGTGACTGTTTATACACACCCAGCTACATGCACGAGTTTCCTCCTAGGTTTGTGTGCCTCTAAAAGGACTCTTGGAACAGGCTATTTGTATCCTTTGGCTGCAGGGAACAAGTAACTGGAAAGGGTGGGACCATGCTGGTAGCAAGTACTTTGAAAAAAAAAAAAAACCACCCAAAAAAAAACCCCGAATTGAGTGGATGTCTGGGAAGGCTACAGCCAGGTACTGCTGTGCCCAGCACCTGGCGTGCCACTCACTCCTGTTTTGGCAGAGACACAAACTCGCCCACTTTCATATCTTCCAGTCTGGGCCGTCCAACTTGCTGCAAACCTCAACACTTTCCAACTGGTCCAAAACACTCATCTAGTAACAGCTGGTCCCAGAACCTTAATCCTGCCCACCACAACGACCTACACCTCACCAGCACCATCCTTGCACCCCCGAAGGGAGCCAGGCAGGGAGTTGGACTGGAAAACCCACCAGCCGTTGAAAGGGGAGCTGAAATGCGTGAGCCTCCCGACCCCCTCAGCAAGCACTAGGGAAGGCTGATGTCAGACCAGAAAACGACTTATTTTGCCAGCTTACGCTATTTTAGAGGGTCTGTAAAACTGTGACACAACTGTGTAATGAATCCTGTCTTCAGGTTCACAGAGCTCCTTCCCTGGCTATTTGGAGATGACATCTTCCTTGGGGTTACACAGCCCTTCAAAATTATGTTTCAACACAACAATAAACAGCTCATCACCAGGACTGCACTAAAAAAAAGGAAGATTTTTGCAAGACTTTAACATACATCTATAGCAGTCTGAACAATTACAGACCTTGGTATTTTTGAAAGCAAAATTAACTTCATTTACCACCTATCGATAAGATTCTCAATATGCACATAAATATCACTACAAAAAAACCATAAAACCCCATTATGTTCACTCTCAGCAAACAGAAATTATTTACTGTTATTTATACTGAAATCAGGACTAAATGTGATGGGGTTTAGAGAATCAGATGGATCAATCGATCTTTGGAGTATCTGTTAATTTTATTTTCCAGTATTAGTTTAAGGATATTCATTCAGTTGCCTCAAGAAAGCTCTGTGATTGAAATCTACTTCACAATGTCTTTTGATGTTTCACTACAGAGCAGTTCTTTATAGATATAAATATCCAGGAAAGTAGCACATTAAAAAGAAAATACTGAAAACCTTAGGTTTCCTGGCCTTGGCATGTGTTGCTTTTGATCTACCTGAGCAACTATTACTTTGTCGATATGAGGAGTCCACACTGACCAAGGACAATGTATGTCCATGAATTTTTACGGACTGTAAATTTAGCTCTGCACAGGCTAAACCACACTGTCAGAATGTAAGACCTTGTATGCATTTGCTGTGCTGTTCTGTACAACATGTGAGGAATGCTAATTAGTATTTGAAAGGAAACATGGGCTTTCAAAGAAGACCCTGAAATACAAAATGGGGATATATGTTCCCCTACCAAAAAGTCCAGTAGAAATGGTGAGTCATCTGGAAGCAAATAACTCCCACTTCTTCACCCCGGCCTCCCGCCATTTCTAACTTAAAACACAATCATCCGCAAAGGATCAGGATCTTTCAGATTTTTTATTCCTTTCAGGAATGGAATTAAGAACATAGACAACCACAAACCTAAAGGCTAAATAAAACTCAGTAACAGCTGACATTTTCCTTCACTGCACTGAATGTCAATATTTTGGGTTCATCACAGTTTGATCACCACAACTGCTATCTGTCCCGGAAGAATACTCGATTCACACGGGTCTTCTTGGTGGTGCTCAAGTCCTGGTGGCACTGTGACCCATTTTAGTTCCTGCCTGGAAACAGATCCTGAACAACTGCAGGGTTCTGAGTGATGGTGAGGGACCGGGGAAATATACAAAAGAGGGGGGTAGGACTGCAGCACAGCCAGCCACACTGCTCTGCCTCCCAGATGCAGCAGCTTTGAGACAGGCGAACAGACAGCTAGACAGGCAAGGTGTGGGGATCGCAGAGACAAAGGAGCCGGGGAGAGGAGTGAGAACAGAAAGAGGAAAAAATGGGACAGAAAGCCTGAGATATGCATAAGAAAGATCAATTCTTCATCCTGAGCTCAGGCAGCTTGAAAACATCCAGCCTGATGCAATAGGAGAAAGAGTAAGTTTATTTATTTATACTGTCTTTTCATCCTAATTGGCACATCCTGCCTCCATCTAGCTGTGCTGGTCCACTTATGGAAACACTGAGCCCAAGGTAACCTAGCAAGGTAACAAATCACCAGGCAGTGAAATATCAGAAATATCAACCGTTATAACTCCAATAAGCAAAGAAGCAAGAAGACACCTATCCTTCATAAATTCTAAACAAAAAGAAGGGAGCAAAGCAAGCAGCACAATGACTTTGGATTTTAAATCTCATTTAGAGCTCGTGTAGGCTTCTCCCCCCTCCCCTGCCCTATGAATGCCTTTAGCATCCATGCAAAACCTTGTCCTTGAGGTGCTGCCCCTCGGACATGTACACAGTGACCCTGCCTATCAGGTTGGAGACCTAAACAGCTCGGCTGTATTCTTTAATAAAAATATAAATTTGCCTTTTCAAAAAACCCAAAAGCTTCCTGCTTGCTGTGAACAAGGTCTCTTTATTGAGAGATTTACTTTTAATTTTGAACAGCTTCACAGCATTATCCTTAGGGGGAAAAAAAAAAAAAAAAAGAGCCTGGAGATTTTTTGAGCTATTCAGTCAACTGCCTGGTAAGAGTTTCCCATTGAAATTAGCTTCTCCTAGCAGCATCGCATGAGAATTGCCAGTATGCATCTCTTCCACAAGTCATTTCACATTTTTAAAAGATGGCAAAGTGCTGATTTCATTTGAAAACAGAAAGCCACAAAAGTCACCACGGCTGGTGGAGACTCCTAATATCAGCATTTCCCAGTGCTCATTGTGCTAAGGGTGCTGGCTCAAAATTTCAACAGCTCAGTGTTCCATCCTTTGCTTTTTAAATTTCTTTTTAATCTTATATAGGAAAAGAGTGGCGATTCCCATTTCAAAAATCTCAAAAAAATTATTATACTAAACATGTAGAATAGCAAGTTGAATTTACCATTCAAAATTCTTAAACTGTCATAACACTGAAGTATTTCATTAGGAGATTTTTACTTAGTTCAAAGCCTGAAATTTAGCTGCTCTCTCTAAAAAAAAAAAAAAGAATAAAGAAAGAAAAAAATTTTTAAAAATGCAAGCTATAAAAACCAAGACCTTTTCAAAAGAAGGAAAAATATTTTCTGAAATGCTTTTTGATCCTACTTTGAATGGCAAAAGCTTATTTTCATTTAAATATTCTTCTACAGTATTGGAAACTGAAAAGAGTTTCTAAACAAAGGGGGAAAGTAAACTGCCTCATTTCATTATCTCCAGGAGTAAACGGCAAAAGCAAACAAAAAACCACCTGTGCCTTTCAACTGCACCTTTTATGTTATTGCAACACGTTTCTTCAATTTTGTGTTGAATATACCAATAACTGATTTCCCATTGCTTTCCTTCCGTCTCCAAATGCATACCTGCTATAGGGGCTGGCACCAATGCAAGCAAACACAAATATTCGGATTTCTGATTTTGACATCAAAAACTGTGTTCTAAACTTTCTGTGTATTTTCTTCAGATTACATGGTTGCATATTTGGAAGGTCAGTTTGAGACTGCTGTTAAGAGGCAGGATTTCCTGGTCCCTTGCATGCTTATCATCCCTACTGAATTTAGCTCAAAGATGCACCTCTTGCAAACAATTCAGCAATTTCCCCAGATGACCCAAAAGCACTACTATCTAAAGAAACACATTAACAACAATTTTTTTCCTATCAAATGTTGGAAAGCACAAGCAGAGATAGCAAAACCAATAAAGACATTTACAGGTTTTCAGTGTTGGTAGCTTCATTTTTATTAGCAAAACAGGGAAACAGCGTTATTAAAGGAGGAGCTTGGCTTTAATCTGATTTTAAAAATTACTGCAAAGAAACCAAGGTAGCTTTATATTAGTGTAAAAGAAAGGTGCAAGAGCAAAACCAAGCCTGCGGCAGTGCTCTATCATGACATGATTTCTTTATAGTGAAATATAGTGAAAGAAAATGAGTGGCACAAGAATTTTAATGCACCCCAGACATACATTTACACTGATTAAACTGATCAGTACTTGTAAAACCCAAGGGTCCAACTTTACAAACCCTTACTCAAGCAAACAGTTTCACTGAAATCAATGGGATTATTTGCATATGTAAGAACTATTTATCTGCGTTGAGATCTGTAGGTTTAGGCCACACATTTCTATTTAGATCTTCTATGTAGCAGAACACACAAAGTCGTATGAAGAACAGAACACCGGCACCTCGGAGTTAATTTTCATTTGTACCAGTAGTTTTCTCGAGCCTTCTGAAGCATTTGATAGACTGGGCATGTTTCAAAATCGGTAATGTTGGCAAAAATACAAATTTCCTGATGTGAAGAACTGCTACTCATGGATAATAAACAAAATCAATTCTTATTTGCATATTCAATCAGATTTTGGTTTGCATACTAAAGCATAAGATGGTAAAATTTTCACACGGTAGATGGATCCCACTCACTTATTCATGCATATATGCATCCACTAATCCTCACACATGCCAAAATCAGTCAGAAATACTCTCTTTGCTAGGCATTCATAGAACAAAAACACTGTCCCTGCTGCTGTTCTCAGTCATCTCTTTTCGTATAGCATATGACAGCATTCTCCCACAGCTTTCTCCCAAGACTCTGTAATAGCCCCTGTTCTCCATTAGTCATCTTTTCACTAGGCAAAGCAATAGTTTGAATTTTTGAATCATAATTTAAAAGGGATGCTGTCAACTGTATGTGTAAAGAACAAAAACCACTGGACCAGATTTTCAAAAGGAGCTTCACCGTGGACTTGACAATTTTGCTTGCAACTGTCACTACAAAATTGAATGTATCTCTCACTGTTGATATTGAAGTGTCCTGGACTACAACTAAAATTTGTAGATTTAGACTATGCATAACTATTTTTTACATGCATCTACTAGGAAACCAAATTCAAAATATTTATATAGTCCAGTACTATCAAAATATACAATAATAATATTGTCCCATACACCGTAAGTCTAACGATAAATTATAACCCTGTAAGATATGCTCTAAGGTACTGAATGCCTGCAACATCTGTGGGGTTTGAAGGCAATCAACGCTGTGAGCGATAAGATAACAGGTTTGATGGCCTTGTAGCCAGTCTGACAGTCTGGATATCTAATTTGCATATAGAGGAGTGTCATATTCAAAGCTGTATAATTTTGTGCATTAAATTAAAAATTCAACTGGAACTCTGGGATTGAAACCCTAGCTACCTGCAAACAAGAAATGTTTTCATGTAATTAAAGAAAAAAATCATACAAATTATCATTAAAACTAAATGGCAATCTGCTACAGCAGCCTTTACTAGGTCAAGCACAGGGGACTGAAAAAACTAGAACCGCCTAGGGTATCTGAAATAATCGGGTATAAACAGAAATAGTATTTCACTCACCCAGATGAGCGAAACGGAAAAATCAGCCGGCATGAAGATGAAAGCTCATATAGGATTTCTAAAGTAAGCTCTGATCAACTGAAACGCTGTTAGCAGCAGGTTAAGGAGGTATTTATTTAACAACGGGATGGAATCTAATTGACTTTGCAGGAACAGAGAGAGCAGCCAGGCAAGCGAGCACCAACGCTCTCCTCTTTTTGAATCTAATTACGCAGCCCCTTTTGGAAGGGGGCAGAAGCACAATCCTGTGCTCCCCAAGTGCATATTTTGCCCTCTGTAAACACCAAGGGTGTATTCCTGTCCCTGTGCAGGGTCTCCACTACCAAAGGCCTAGCCGCTGGTGGCCCTGGCTCTGTCCCCTCGCATCGCCCAGGGCAGCTGTGCTCTTCTGCTTCGGTAGAATGCCTCCCAGCGTCCTCGCAGCATGCTGCAGCAGAGCTCTGCTCCCAGCTACAGAAGTCAAACCCTTCTTTGCTTTTTTAGCTCTAAAGAATTTAAACTATTCATATAAATAAGCAGAAAATAAGGGTTTGACCCAGTTACACATCTTAGGGCTCCTTGCACTCATTTGCTAATGCTAAATGTAATGGAAATCACAGCTTCCCTAAAAATCTGACAGAAGAGAAAGGACGAGATTTTCTGTTTAGATTCCTACCTGCTTGGTTAGTTGTCACAGTGACTGACACAGCTTGGTCCTGGCTGGGATTTTGCTTGGACACTCCATTCACCGCCCAGACTTCAAAGGTGTAGTTAGTGTGTGCCAGGAGGTCAGTAATAGAGACTTTGGTGGTTTTCAAGCCGCTCTGCTGGGGGCTGAAGTGCACCCCGCTGCCACAGGACCGACAGCGGCTGAGGTCGCCGGCACCACACCGCTTGCATACCACATTGTAGGAGATGTCTTCCCGACCACCTTTATTCTGGGGGGCGCTCCACTCCAAGTTCACCGATGTCTCATTGACATTGGAAATCAGGTTCTGGGGAGCAGATGGGGGGCCTAGAAGGAAAAAGGCCACATGCATTTAGTAACTGGAAAAACCTTACATGGTATCGTGAGACTTGAGTCCTGGGAGATACTGAGCATGTGCAATTCCCAATTAAGTCAAAAGCAGTGGAGACCACACAGAATTTTACTTCTCTGTGTTCTTAATGAAGGTCAAAAGTTAACTGGTAATTCAAACTCTGATCTCTTCATCTGATGAATTAACAGTATTTTCCAGCTCTAAATGAACCTGAAAGCCCAGTACTGCAATTAAACAAGACTGGGGTTTTTTCACTTTCACTGTTTATACTCATTATGAAAAAGTTAAAATATATATTTTGCATTCATTTTTCCATGATCTCCAGAGCAAAGCATCAAATGCACAAACTCCTGCTTCACTTGAGACTTTTAAGGTTCCCTATCACCTACAGGCAGACGGTCACTGAAATTGTTGATCTCCCGATATTTTTTCCTTAATAATAGAAGTGCAGTATTATCCAGACAAATTGACATCAGATCACATTCACTGAACACTGAAGCCCATCAAGCAGGGAGCTGGACATGACACTTTGGGATACAGAGGAAGGAGATTTGAGTAGAAAGTTGGACACGGAACTAAGGGTTTGAAGGAGGAAGAATAAAGGTTACAATAGGAGAGTGCTGGAGAATGTGGAAGAATTGGGGAGGAAAATACGATGAGCAGCTGAAAGAAGAGCTGATACAAGAAAACTGTTCAGGAACAAGAGACCATACAGGAAGCTTGGAAATAAGACTGAATCGGAGACACAAGGTCAGCTCTTGCACCACCAAGACAGAACACTAAGACTCATAAACATGCTGCCAAACAGCTCCCAGCTGGTTCCAGCACAGGGACTATGGGAATTGGGGACAGAGCCGAAGGCAGGCTGAGTGAGGACCTCCCTGGGCAGCAGAGGGGCAGCACTGGGCACAGGGAAAGGGCAGCAGGAGCAGAGCAGAGCCCACCAGAGGCAGCTCCTCCCAGCACCTTCAGCAACCTGCTGGGACTGTAATGGTTGGTTCTGCCCAACCGGGAGAATTGCCTCCAGCAGTGTCTTGCCTCGCTCTGTAACCAACACACGGGCAGAAATCTTATTTATATGCTTAAATCCCCACAGGGCGAAAACCAATAAACACATTGAAAATGCAGAAGAGTTAATCTTGTGACTCTTAATCTGATTTCAATACAGTTGAGGTGAGAGACACTTTTTTGTATCCTTAAATTTACCTAGAATGATTCAGAGCAACCCCATGAAACAGATGGGTATTTTATATATCACAAAAAGCTTCAGTGATCATCAAAAGGCAGCCTCTTCTGGGGTGGAGCACAAGGGCACTCGGACTATGCAAGCAATACTTTGGGACAGGACATAAGGCAAATACTGTGTCGAACAGAAGTGAAACACAGAGTGAGAACGAAGCTTGCAAAATGTAATGATCCAAACCGTCATATAGTAAGAACACCAGTTTTTATAATTACTCACAGCTTTAAATACAAATATTATTACCAGAAAAATACTAGAAATATTTTTGCAGAAAGTCACAATTTCAATTTTTATTCAAGACACAGGAGAGCATATGAAAGCTGCTTAAATTTTTTATTAAAATATATTTGATGGTTGGAATTCAAAAAAAGTTTAACCAGATCTCCTGGTAGAAAAGGAAGGGAAAAAGAAAGTTCTGGCAAGTTTCATTCCAGGTTTTCCACTCCTGTTACTTGTCAAATGTTATCAAACTGGAAAAATTTCATCCATCACCAATAGTTTCATTAAGTCCATAAATAAATCAATCATAATCTCTCATATGCCAAATGTACAAAACCAGCCATCAGGCTAAAATGATTAAGCCATTAAGAGGTGACTATGGCGAAGATTAATTCTCAATTCATCAGGTGCATCTAAAAGGAAGCCTGAGACCTGAGCACACTATGAAGGACAAGTTTTTGAGGGCTGCACCATGTCATTGGGTCTGTGCTTGAAGCCGCCAGGATATAACACATGTTCAGCAGGAGACAGGACTTTTATTTTAGAAGAGGCAGGCAGGTTAAGAAAAGTCTTAAATTACATAGAGGTCAAACGTATCTACTTATTTTCAGTACCTAAATAAAAGGCCTCTGCTGCAAGAGTAGCTCAGCAAGGATTGTTTCTCTATGCTCACTTCAGAAATACAAAATTAATATATTCATTTTGAAAAGAGGGAAACCCTCCCTTCCTGCCAAACCTTTGAAACAGTCTCTGAGTTAATCGACGCTGACAGGTAGAATTACTGCAAGAAGAAGAGAAAGCTCGGGCCAGCCCCTGCAACAGGGAGCCCTCCTGCCTGCTGCACCACCGGGCTGCCATTCATGACTTTTATTTACACACTGGCAACATTTAGGACTCCTAAGGATAAAACCCTTTCGCTCAAAGATCAGTTACCAAACACAGTAAGAGATGTTTCCTGCTCCAAAAATCCTTGGAAACTAGCAGAGAAAAGAAAAGGGAAAGAAACTGGTTTTAATCTCTGTTCATCACGTGGAAACTGAGGTAGAGAGAGATGTGGTGAGGATACAACACAGATCTGGGCATCAGCCACAACTTTGCCAGGTCTCAGCCCAGTGCCTCTGTCCTGTAACCAGTTCTCCTCCCAAAAGCTGGGTTTGGCAGCTCCCCTGAGCAGGAGAAAGCAGTCTCTGCTTAGCCTGCAAATACACGAGCCTCCTTTTCAAAAATAAACTCTGAGTGCAATGAGGTGGAAGACCCTCCTGAAATCATGAACTCGAGTGGCAGCACAGGAACTGATGAGCAGGAACTGATCTAAACCCCATCTACTCCAAAACTCCCCAGACTGCATCACACCAGGGCTCTCTCTCTTCAGGGCAGGCAGATGCACAGCGTGACATTTGTCCCTCCTCACCATCAAGGAGGCAGGACAAGCAACAGCCTCTGGAGGAAACCAGCAGCCTCAAGAGACTGCAAGCCCAAGACCACACTGTGCAGTGAAGGTCTGACCTGGCCAGAGCGGCTGCCAGAGCCGGTGGGAGCTGAGGCCATCCGTCCTCCCAGAGGCAGCAGCAAGCCCTGAACAGAAACTGCTCCTGTGGGAACAGCAAGAGCTTTGCAGCAAGAAAAAGCAAAAGGCGTTTTCTTGCAGAGTGTTCACTTACTGCAGTCTCACAAGCGAGAGCACCGCTTCAGAGCACAGCCAGGAGAGCTGAGATAAGATGGTGCCAGTGCAAACCTCCCCTCCCTGAGCAACACACAAGTCTGCCAGGGCTGCCCTCATTTTAGGGTGATATTAATGAAACAAAGGAACCACACAAGGAAGGTTCACACTGCCACAGTTACGGTCTGATAGAGGTGCCTTTTAGCTCAGATACATCAGCCAGTTTGGGGTTAAACTCAGACTTACTCTGATGTCCATTAAGATATTTTCCAAGGCTCTAGGTCCAGTTTCACATGGGAAAATGTGCCAGAATGAATCAAGCTCCTCAGAAGCAAGAAGTCAGTAATTAGTATGTGGGACAGGGCATTGCAGTGTCTAAACAGAGACGCAATGAAGTGGAAAACCAGGGAAGCAGATGCTTGCAGGTCACAGAGATGAGTGCACCACCTCCAGCATGAAAAGGAAGATGAGGGGGAGTCTCCAAATGGTGGGCTGACATTACAGTGAGGAGAAAAGCAATTTCTTTTCTTTCTGGAGCATAGTCATCAATAGAGCTGTTGGCACTGGGAGTGGGGAAGCATTTCAGATTGATGGGCCTGGTTTCAGATGTTGAAACACAGGGCGTATCTCCTCCTTCAATGGTGATCAGGATTTGCTTTGTTTCTGACAACAGAGCCACTGCCGATAGATAAGATGAAAATCCTTTCAGCGCTGTGGCAGGCTGGAAGTGCCAGCATTGTTTCAAGATGAACCCA
This sequence comes from Leptosomus discolor, assembly GCF_034619465.1. NCBI lineage: Eukaryota > Metazoa > Chordata > Aves > Leptosomiformes > Leptosomidae > Leptosomus > Leptosomus discolor. The sequence goes on from NC_141397.1 coordinate 45,540,573, forward strand.
GCTAGCAGGATCCAACAGCATCCTGCTGGCCAGACCAGCACCCTCACACAAACCCTCTGCCCTGATGCAGAAAAATGGAGCTACGGGACAGAGGAGAGGAGAGACAAGGAGCTGCGCCATTGAAACGGGTGCCAACGTCTGTGATTTTGTCCCGAACCCCATGATTTACAGCATTTTTTTAAAAAAAAATTCCTGCTGATAGAAGCATGCTATTGCATGAGCCATTTGGCAGTCTGGAAGCATGGAGCTAATAGTGCCACACAGCCCAGAAGAGCTTTAAAATGTGACAGTCCCTACAGAAGTTAAAAAAATAAAAAAAATAATAAAAAAAAAAAAACACAAACGCTAGACATTTTTATTTTGTAAGACAATTAATTTTTAAAGTTCATTTTATGATGTTAGGAAGCCAAGTGCTCCTGCTTTCCTTACCCAAGACAACAGAACCCGAGAGATGGATCTGCAGAGCTGCTCACATGTCTCCCATCGGGGGACAGCAAAAAGGACGCGATTTGATCATGGGGCCTGATAGCCAGATCCCTCACCCAGCCTATTTGCCAGCACTGTGAGCAGACATGGGGGACTCCTCTGTGGGAACACACGGAACGGAAGTTTTTAATTTTATTCCTTCCTGGGGCTCCATAAATCTTGCTTCACAATAAACCCATCAAAATCAACTGAGCCATGAAGCAAATGGAAAGGCCCTGGGTGGAGCAGTTCATTGTGTGTGTCAGGGCTGAGGAAAACACTGAAGAGTCTGTTTGGAAACAAATAATCTTTGTCAAGCTAATCTTGATATCTTCCTCAACCCTCCTATTAGATTTACTTAAATGTATTGGGCAATACAGACTGTTTGGCTTTCTCTTGCTGCAATAAGCTGTAGCCATTATATCTGTCTATTTCACCCATAGACAGACAGATGTGTCTTAAGGACAATGTTATATCCTATGTCAAATGAATATTCAGGAACATTAGAGCTTTTAAGGGGTTAATAGCATAAGCATTACTTGTATCAAAAGGACGATGTATTTTAGCACTCTCACCACAATCTCAGGCTGCATTTTAACTTCTCATGCATCAATATTTCTCTCTTGCCCTTCCTACCAAATCCCTCTCCAGCCAAAAGCCTCCTGCACACTACTGCAAGTCTCATACAAGGCTTGATGAAAACCATGACAATGGCACATATCAACACCTGATGGGCTCCCTTCTGCCTTCCAGACCACAGGACATCTCTGCGTGCTACATTACCTATGTGTCAGCTCTCTGTGGATTATAGGTCTCCATGGGCATAGTTAAGGAGCCTCTGTGATACTTAACAAGGATCAAGTCTGGTCTGAGCACTGAAGTGAGTCACATACAGCTTCCACAGTGAAGACCTGTAATGAACTCGCTATCCAGGACTGAACTAGCACCTGTGGGGTGCAAATGGTAAGGGGCCACGGCTGCGAAGCAAAGCAGGCTGCAGACTAACACTGGGCATAACAACAATTCATCAGCAAACTGTTTAATCACAAGGAAAATAGTATTTTGCACTTTAATCAGCTACCCTACACACTGAGGGACCATCAGAGGTTGTTGGCTCAAAGTTTGCCTGTTGGTCAGATAACATCCTGCTGAGGAACTCATCCCAAAGCCCCTTTCTTCCTGCTGCCAAAGGGGAACAGTACAACTGCAGCAGGTTCAACCTAGTGGAACTGGCAAAATCACTCCTCCAAGGAAAAAGGAAGTCTATCCTGAAGGAAATGGACAATTCCAAAGGCAAACAGCACAAAGACCATTAGCTGCAGCTGAGTGAATATTCCTGCTGCCCTCAGGGATTGGTCACACCCAGCCCTTCATGCATGCCAAAGGGAAAGGACAGACACCAGGATGCTCGGCATGCACAAGGACGGGGTCTAGCCAGGCTGCACTAGGACTGCAAGTTCAGCACTGCCACCAAGCCACAAGTCCAAAGGCGAGCACCTCTCCCTTGACAAACTCCATCTACTACAAACCGCCATCAAAGGGCACGCTGTAGCTGGGCTCCCGGAGCTGGAGGGACTCCAGTGAGATAGGCAGACAGGTACGATTTGTCAGGCATGCAGACAGACCAAGTCTGCCTACCCTTTCTCCCTACAGCTGTAAACCTAACCAAGCTACACAACTGAAAAATATCTCTGGAAACTAACCCTGGGATCTGAGTGTAGAACTGTAAGTGCACTGTGCTGGGGAACTGTATTTAAATGGTTATGACAAAGGTTTTAATATCCCTGGTTTTACATCTTCCTTTTTTATTACTGTTCTGCCCAGCAAGGTGCTTCCCTGAAAGTCTCTGTGGGTGTATGCAGTAAATTCAATTACAGTTTTCTACAACTGGACCAGACAGACTTGTTTGACATGAAGAATACTGTCTTCACTAAACCAGTTAATTTAGTTCAGCAACAGTGTATGGTTAGGAGGCGTGGATTAAAGGACAGTGAAAGGAGAAGAGATAGAAATGGTTCCCGACAAAACAGCTCCTGAGTGACTTTGTTGTCCCATAAAATGACAAAAAATAAGGAAGACCTTGCAGCTTGGTTCTCTGCTGCCCCAGGTTGATAGTATGCCAGAATCCCACTTTTAGACATCTAGCAGCTCCACATTTTGGGCAAACAGATTTTGTTCACCAAAGCTATAAGCAAGTAAAAACATTCTTTTTTCCTTTTCTCAACTATCCTGTGGACAAAGCACTAAAGATAAAGTTCTGGGCTTTGGTTTGGCCAATTTTATCAGACCTGAGTGGCCATTATATACTATTTTTCTTAGGCCGAAAACCAAACAAAACCACCACAAAAGAAATCAACAAGCACCTCAGCACGCGGTTCTGACACTTAACAGCTTTGAAGTGAATTTAGCACTTATAAGAAACCCACTCTGATGGCACCCAAAATAAAGCACTCTCTAGCCACGAACAATCACCTGCCTGCACTCGTCTGTCACAGCCTGTTCCCTGGCAGATGGCTCCTTACCAGGAGCTCCATTTTTTGTGCCAGCTTAGTCCTCAGCCATTAACAGTAGTAGGGGATTATTTTGGCAGCAACATTACCCATTAAGGACTAAACTGATATTATTGGTATTTGGACTGTAACCACATCTGTTTACTACTAACCTATGGTATGTTAATTTATTACCTTGAAAGATCTGCCTGTGGGAGGAGATCTATTAAAACCGCAAGCTGAAACCCACACTCTCCATGGAGTGCTAATATATACCCTCAAGAAGGCAAGCCTTCATTATGAGCATCCTGTCAGTCACCAGATCAGTGCATTATAAACGTACCCTCCTTTAAAAGAAAGATGCTTTCAAAAGATATGTATGTGACTAAGTAACAAGCAGGATGAAGCATTTGAGCCCCGGAAGGAGAAAATGATTAAAAAAATAATTTACTCAGTCTATGTGTGCACGTGTGTAAAAGCACATTTCTCTATCAGGTAACGGATGTCTCCACAGCCAGGGCAATGGAGAATTATTTTCAAGTGGGTTGTCACCCTGCATTTGGTCTGCATTTGCCTGACAGCGTGAAATCAGAAGGAAGCTTCATTGGCAATTCCCACCAGACATCAGAAAACCTCAAGCATGTAGAAAAGACTTTAATCTTCTTTAACCATTCCCGCACTCTCCTTGAGAAAATATCACCTCTCTTTTGAGGCAGAAAAAGCAGACCTTAGCTTCAAAAGGATTAAAAATTATTCTAACAAACAGTAAAAAAAATACAATAACCTGCTGCAGTTTGAAGCTTTCTCACTTCACCCTCAAACTGAGAAAACCCTATAAACATAAGCAGAGTGCCAACTACGGGTGTTTGTTAATCAAAGTCAATCAGGCAGACCAGCAAGCTTCAACGGGCTTTGGACCAGGACTGACAAAAGGATCCTCTTTTATGAGCCTGCTCCGGAGACGCTGACCCTCTTCATCTCTGGTGATTTCAAAGGGAACTCATGGTATTCAGAAATCTTGAGCTAATTTGCTACATAATAAACAAGATTCATACAACAGGGAAGGCTGCTATGACTCACCATCATTTAAAAGGAGCCTAGTATGAAATGGCCCATTTTGAATCAGCAACTTGGCCTTGGCTATATTACACAGGAGCAGTTAAGTCTTTGATAAGTTACAGGAGCAGCAGGCACCTTGGAGTAAGTATCCCAGTGTCTAATAGCAAGAAAATCTAACTAGAAACGCACTATCAGAAGCAGTGAAAAGTTTAGCACATCTGCTATACGAGATGTGAAAGCCAGCTTTTGTGTACAACACAGCAAGAATAAAGAGAACCAATAAAGAGGTGTAAAAAAGAAAAGATCAGTACAATGAACAGCTCCGAAGATCTTATCTACAGAGAGCAATGAAATGTCACTGGAAATACATCCAGTAACTTTGAAGGAGCTAGCTCAGGCACTAAGAGGCAGTACGACGCTGCTGAGGCTTTCAGTCGCGTTGCCAGCCTCACCAATGTGACCAGACTGCCGCTCTCTCAAGAAGGCTCGCGATGCCGTTACTGTACAGATAGCCTTTAACAATTCTAATCAATACTCTTTAACTTGATCATGATCCTAAAATTCATCTCCCTGAAGGCAGGGCTAAGTGTGAAATACAAAGTTTACTAATTTCACAGTGGATGCAAAGAAAGTAATTATTAAATAATCAATGTCTTTAGACTCTTTAAGTTCCTTCACTAAAATGTCTGGCAAAGCAGTGCCAGGCACGGCCTTCAAGAAAAAGCACTTTGGCGTCCTCTTTCCATCTCAAAAAGCTTCATTAAACCCGTACAACTGTGGAGCTGTCAATAATGTTTCAGCATGGGAGCTGTGAAGCCCTTCAGATAAGCCTTTGTTGTTGATCTTTTAACCATCTGAAAGACAAGTTATAAAGCAGAGTAAACACCTGGGCTGTATAAGTTTAGGCTTAGAAATAAAGCCCACACTTTCCTTTGACAGTTGCGTATGTTGCTGCCCCTAATTGCTTCTTTCAGCAGTTACGGACAGGTCTCCTGTTGCTGTGGGCTCATTTACACAAGCATTGACAGTTCGCACAACCCTTGCTTCTTGTCTGCCTGGCTGCTCCTGACCATTTATCATTACGGATTATGTGTTTTTACAACTGGTGAGACCAAAGTCAACAGTCCGCAAGATGCAGCAGCCACTTGCAATAACAGTCATCTGCTCTATTTCCAACCCCCTTCTCTTTTCTGTGCACGGTTAGCATTAACTGGGTTTTAATAAGGCAGCTGATTTGGTAAACAATTCTTAATTTATTTACTTGGGCAAGACTCATTTGACTTCAGTGGGAGTTCTGCCAAGCTAGGGATCCTGGACCAGTGCCAATGATAAAATGCCCATTTTAGTGGCATGTACAATTTCCTATTTACTTGTCGAAAGAACCCTGGTTACCAGCTTCACAATAGGCTTTGTTCCTTTCACCTGGAGAACAATCCAATCGATATGTCCTCTTCTCTCTAGGCTAAGGGAGTTAAGCAAAGAGGTCTAGTTACCACTGGCAGAGGTGTGGGAAAACTGATGCTTGCAGGCACCGCCCCCGCGGGCTCCAGGTTTCTCTTCCAAAACCCACCAAAGGGTTTTACATTGCCACATATGCTAAGACACATTATCACATCTACTTTAATATGCTGTGCTGCAGACAATACCACCTGAGTTCACTCACTCTTTCGAGATAAAAAGATAATTCCACTGCGGGTACCAGAAAGTTATCTGATAGGAAAGAAATCCAACCACAAAAATAAGTTGTTCCACCATTGGTCCAACTGCTGAATCACTTATTCTGCTTGCCCTCTAATTTACTTCGACAGCTCTACAGAACTGGGTCCTCACTAACCAAATCAAAGCCCCCACTTAATTGAGTGAATACCTCTGTTAATTTAAGGTTCTGGCCAGAAAAATCAGAAGACAGCTAATAAACAGTTGCTGTATTTAAAGGGGTGATGATTTTAAGTCTGCTGATTATAAACACACATTGTCAAATTACTCCTGTCTCTTCTCTTCAAGCCATAACCACTCCCCTTCTTATTCAACATTTTCTCAATTCCTTCAGCCCATCACCACAGACGAGGGGAGACAGCCTTCTCCTTTGAGATTCCCATCACTCACAATCCCTTTCTCTCCATCTGGCAGCAATGGAGCGATGGATGGTCTATTTTCCTAGCCTATGTGGAGAAGAAAAATCATTCTCTCCATACTGCCTATGCATGGTTCCCTCTGCTCTTGCAACTACCATACTGCATTTTAAAAGGTATTTTGAGGTACTGTTTACATAATGAACAACCTTATATGATGTTTTGAGAACAAAATAATTTACTTAAGGTATGGAAATATATAAAGACATGGAAGAATTATGACGTCATAAATTTAACTTCTGAAAGTCATGAGGCTGTATCAGCATACACTTCATATTAGAGAGAACAGGCTCCAACAGAAGAGCTTAGACTGAAGTAGTGCCAGAAGAAGTGTGCAAATTCTGGGAAGGAAGCATGGCAAAGCCAGTGCAAAGCTACCTACAATACTACTAGCATGACTGCATGTTGTGTCCTACTTTCTTATTCTTCTAAAAGCTAGAACAGTGATAATCGGCGTCTGTCTGGAAATTTAAAAGAGGCACAAGTTAAGTTGAAGGAAAAAGAGCACATTTGTTTATTTAGAAGTCTAAGCAATCATAATAAACATATGCTCAAAATAATCAGCTCCTGTATAGTTACTCATTTGCAAGCACAGTTATTAGGTAGGTAAATTCTCTCTTCTTTTGAAAATGCAGGTCAAATATTTATCTCTGAGATATACTAAATACAACACAAGATTGTGCTAAGGGCATATATTAGACTGCAATATTTGCAGAATTGAAGCGTTTAAACCTTTCAGACCTTTTTAAAAGCCTTGACCTTGGAAACAAATAAGGACAGCGTTATTTTAACGTGCATTCAAATTTTAACAAGACAGTCACACAGCTCTAGTGGAATCCACACTGAGTTTCCACTGTAGATTGCTCATCATTTCATTATGGTTCATTATGCTGATAACTGTCAGAAAGCATTAGAAGCAGGAGCCTTGAGTAATAGCACTGAAATGGTAATTTAAAAACAATATACTTTCTGGAGGAAATACAGCAGCGCACTAAATTCAATTAGAAGAGGCGAATGTAAAGACAAGTAAGTGATGTTTGCTGTTTGAAGTCAGGATCTTCGATTTCTTGATAACCTAAACTGGAGAAAGCCCTTTTAAAGCAGGCACTTTTCTTTTGCATCTCACTAAATTTGCTCTCATTATCTCTAAGCTTCTCCGGTATACTGTCTTAAATGTAACCGTTTTAGAAATATTTCAGGCCACGCCAAAATATCAATCAATCAGTCACTGTTTGGGTGGCACAACAGACTAAATTATTCAGGGTCATTTACTGAGACAGATTTCAAGATGGACAGTGTATGCTGGTAATCTCTCTTTTGTAAAGGGCTCCCAATTAAAAATCATTAATAATCTGAATTGAACAGACAATATAAACAATACAAAACCGTCTCGTTCTCAGTCATAATGTGAGCATTGTTTGTTAAGAAACAGTTAGAGAACCCAGCTCATTAACAGTGGGGATGCAGGACCAATGCCCATTAACTTGGGTGGGAACTGCACCTGCCTGCGCCAGGCTGTAATTCACAGAGTATCTCCTTACAGAGAAGGAAATTCAGGGATGAGGGCCATGGTTGAGACTAATTTGTTTTCCAGCCTGGATTTGTGTGTTGGTAAGGCAATTTATTCTCCATTAGATGACTAACCTTATGAAAGAACCATTCTCTCAGCAAGTACTGAAATATAATGAAGGTCTGAATAGCTGCCTTAACATTATTTTTGCGATGCTTCCAAAAGGGAAAGGCATCTGTGTTTTCCACAGTTTGTGCCTAAGTGTATTACAGGTCAATCATACCATCTCCATGTCCAAGCACACAGCTGACAAGCCCATGTGCTTCAGAGCTGAAAGTCTATATTCCTAAGTTAGGTCAAAGCAGGAGATCCAGGGCAGCTCTGCTCCTCAGTGGCAACAGACACATTGATGATTATCCCCATGAGGCAAGCCTGAAGGACAAGATCCATCAGGAAACGTGTATGTCAGGATGTCTATGCCTGGCCTTCCAATGCAGCCCACTCCACAGTCTCCTACACTCACATCCCACCACATTCTGCTCTTATTTGTAAAAGCTTTAAGCCAGACATAACTACTCACTGTAACCAAGCTAAAATAGAGCAGAATACTAAAACCAGCTTTCAAGTTATTTGTTTAGACTGGATGCCTGGCTTACCTGAAGGTTAGGCAGTTTTCACAACTCAACAACAGATGAAGATGTCAGAGTGGTGTCATGGCATGAGAAAACTCCAGAGCACCTCTCCTGACCAGTGCATCAGGAAGTAGGTGTTGCTTTTATTACTCATCATGGGAATTGTGAGGAAGGGGAATTCTCCAATTCCCCTTTCATCCACTAGCACAATCAGGCTAATGGAGAGTCATAACAGTCTTCCTCCCCCAACCTAGAAGGCAAGATAAGTGACGAGGCCAGCTCGTTTATTACTAAAGGAAATCAATAGCCAAGGGTCAAATCTTTACAAAAACACATCCTAAGAAGGCTGAAGTTCTTAATCTTAAAAAGTGTTTAGAAATAATAAAGAAAGGATCAATCCACAGTCCATTCCAGGAGTTCTCTCCAGATTACTCAATGTTACTTTTATTCACCTGGTCTAATAGTTCTCCAAGTGAACAGAAACCTGATTTTACAAGCCAGTGGAGCAGAGTCTATCTTTTTGCTAGAAGAATGGATCTCAGATACTGTGTTTTATTTCTTCATTAGTGCGCCGTCACACTGAGCGATTACTAAATGCAGAGCTGAATGAGAATACCAGGGTTAAAGACAGCATAATGAACAAAGAAGGTGCCTGATTATTATGGCTGTCAGCACAAGGGAATTGGGTTTGTCACCTGGTTTAACCAACTGGTAAGAACTGATTAGAGTCTGAATCTGTCTGAAAGAACCTTTGATGTTTACGCTCCCTTCTGTCTCCGCGTCATGTCAGGAAAGGCAGACAAACGTGGAGCTTCTTCCGGAGGGGCTTCCTTCAGTAGAGGCCCTCTAAACGCTTTATGTCACTTGTCTCAAGTGTGCGGTCAGAAGGCTACTCAGTGTAGTGAGTGCAGCAAAACAAAGGGCCCCCCCAGGAGCCCCTTGCACCTCACTCCTTGCACAATGCAGAGGTGCACCATGCACGCAGGGCTGCTTTTTGTGCCTGCGCAGGTAGCACCATCACAGCAACGTTCAAACACTGCTAAGGCAGACCTCAAAGAGGCGATATTAGCGAGCACAGCAGCAAGTGGGGAAGCAAAGCTGTCCCACAAGCCAGCTCAGAAATAACCTCTGTGTCTTCCTTCACTTTGGATCCCAGAAAAAGAAGCCCTTAAGCTATAGGAAAATTCAAAGCTACGAAATGGGACCTCCAGAGACAGGCCTGTTTTCCAAGACTAAGAGTCCATGGCACTATGGTGTTGGCTTGCCTCTGCATGCCAAGTCCTCCTAGACTGCTGCAGAGATGAAGACTGAGGCCAGCACCATGGTCCTTACTCTCTCTTCTTCCCTCTTCCTATTTTCAGGGTAAAAGACCAAGATCAGGCACTACAACTTTGACTGACCTCCAAAGACAGGAATGGGGAAGGGTGCCAGAAACAGGCCCAAGGCTTGACAAAAAAGGGCTAAGCTTGCAGGGGTATGTTTTGCAATACAAGCAAACATATACATCATTTGCTGACAATTCCCCCATCTGGAAGCGTTTTGCTCTCTCCTCATACTTCACTCACTGCACATGCCTATTTAAATTCAATCAGTTGATTACTAATTTGATTTCAATTTGGTCAGGATATCACTCACTAGGACCAGGGCTTTATGAGAAACTTTTGCTGGTATAATGTTATTTAGGATGTATGTTCCAAAAAATGGTTTTATTGTTGCAAAAAGACATTTTTCCTATCAAAACGGTCAAGGTTTCTATCTCCTAGTGTAAATTACATTATAAAAAGCATATTCCTACCCACTTCAGCAAGGTTTCACAATACAGTTAGACCTCCATCCCCAGTCAATATCTGGCAAGGTATATAGGGACCTCTTATGCTTTCCTACTAACCAAAAGCAGCTGCTCCTGGCTATGCCCAGACCTGCTTAACAGCACTCAGCAAAATTCACAGCTGAAAAGGAGGAGATCACTGAAGAAGAGCTGGAATCAAGGGAGTGTGGGGAAGCAATGAGTGCTGGCTTAGTTATGGACATACTTTGTTTCTGCCTTGTAAGGGAGAAATTAAGATTTAAATAAATGTGAGTAATCTCTCCAAAATGAATTCAGAATATATTAAAATGTTACAAAAGAAATATCTCAGCCTTCCCTCACTCACAGACACACACACACTCTCTACATAAATATACAGCTGAACTCCAAAAATCTGGAAGCATTTCCAATAGCTTTCAGGGAAAGCCACACATGGATATCCCCTGGCAAAATACAACCCTTTCACTTACTGTTTCAAACTGCTCTGCTTCTATAGAATTGAAAACCAAATAACTACATGATCACGATTTCACACTAGGGCATGCCTGGGATTCCAGGTCTACAGCTGCGTGAGCCGTTAACCAACACATAGGACAAGGAGTTGTTCCAGCAACCCCATGGGTGTGCTCAGTTCACTACGCCTCTTCTCCCTGCTGAAGGCATTTTGGTGGAACTAAAGCAAATCCCATTTGCTGTACATGATGCATTTATCTACAAAGGATAAAATAAACCATAGTTTGGGTGTTTGTTTCATTAAGGTTTAACATTTATTATTACCACCCCTTACAGAGGAACACTTTGATATTCCTAAGGGTCACCAGCTATACTTTGAGCAAATTAGATATATAATGAGATTATAAATATTACCTATTTACCCTAGGTCATACAATGTCTACAACTATTAATATTTAAAGAGACGAAGGGTGATGCAATCTACCGGACAGGCCCTCAGACTGGAACTTAAGACCTGTATTTTATTTCCAACTCTGTTCCTGAGGTGTGCGAGTCACTCCTCTTTCGTGGCTTTGTCTCCCCCCAGTCTCCTGATTTATTTCGACTGTAAGCTCTCAAGGGTCAGTGCAACCATGTCACAGTTAGGAACTCAGGGCTGAGAACAAACGCTTTCTCTCCTAGAAGTGTGAGCCAAAACGCAAACTGCATCTACAAAGCACTGTAAAAGCTACTGAACGCTGCTCTCAGAAGCAGGACACTTCTTAGAGACCCAAATCTCCAGGTAATATTTCCTACATATAGAGTGGAAGAAAGACAGGAAAATAAATGGATTATAAAAGGGGAGAAGACTGTTCAAAGACCAACTTACGAGTGCAGGGCATGGAGGCAGCATCATTTTCAGCTCGGAAAAAGCCCCGATCACAGGTGCAGGAGGTAGAGCCTTCCCAGATGGAGTAGCTGTGAGGCGGGCATTTGGCACAAGCAATGTCTGTTGAGAGCGCCTTGTAGTATCCGATTTTGCAAGCTAGATGGAGGAACAGGAAGGGAGAGTGTTACTTGCCCAGACTGTGATCAGAAATTGCTAGCTTACTTATTCAAAATCAAGGCAGGAGACATTTCAAAGAGCTCTAATGATGTCCTCTTAGCCCCAGGTGAAGAATTAACAATCATCACAGTCTTAATGAGCAATCCTATGTCAGGGGATACCAATTTCTGATTCCAACAAGAGCCATTTTATAAGCTGGTTAAAAAAAAAAAATATACTCTTTCATTGACACTGCCAGAAAATCAGCTGCCTCTTTGTGCTTACTGTGGAGTTGTTGCTTAACCCACGTCCACCTGCATTCACACACACACACAGAGCATGACAAAAGGGGTGCAATTGGTTTATTCTATGACCACTTAAGGAATGGCAGCTGACAGTCAGCCACTGCCAATTTTGAAGAGGGAGTGGGACAGGAACCCACAGGGACTGGCAGCAAGGCCCTCAGCCTAACATGCCCGGAAATGGCACATCTCCCTCCCGGCAAGGCAGAATTCATTTGGCTTTATCTTCCGAAGGCAGGAAATCAGCAATGCTCTCCCCTCCTTGAAGCCAGGGCATAGCAGTAACTGCTCCACTGCCACCAGTTCCCACGTGCAGTTGGCAAGCTTTTGGTGACATCATCTTCATAAATACAATGCTTACACGAATGGCTACTTTCACATCACTGGGGAAAAAACTCATTGGCATCATTAATAACACATTTTAATAGTGGCTAACAGGTATGTCATCCTAGAAATTTCTCCCTTGGCTAGAGATAAAAGCCCACCATCACCACTGGCTTTCAGCACTACAGAGAACAGAGAAAATACCCACCCATGCAAATGTGTAAAAAAGGAAAGGTTGTTCCCAGTATTTACCGTGTGACTCACACTCAAATCTCATCATTTATCACCTATGCTACCTTTAAAGTTCCCCCGCTATGCACAGGCCCCAGTATGCGGGGCGCAGGCCCCCGCACAGCCAGAGCTTGCTCTTTCTGTTTCACCCTTCCCTTAGGCCCCCTTGCTCTTTCCCTCCTTCTCTTATGAATCCCTCCCATGGGAAATGGAGAGGGATTTTAGTAATGCACTTATAGAACAGCAAGTCACTTCGCTCTTATTAATCAAAGCCATTTATGGAATTCCCTTAACAAGTCCTAACTTTACAACTCACCGCACGCCATCTGTAAGAGTGCTGGGAGATCAGTCCACTTTCGCTCGCTGCAGCTGTCACTGGACCAGAGGATTTTATAAAAACACACTGCTCAAGTGACTAAGATTTATGCTTCCAGAGTTTACATGCATCACATTATTAGATAAGGTTCAACTTGCAAGGTGCTTTTTGGCCATACTTCAAACAGCTTTGGGGTTTCGATTAAAATCAGAAACCACAGCTTTGGCAGGAAAAATCATGGGGGTCAAACCCAGCCTCCCCACATCAGAGACAATTAGTCCCTGAATACAAATACAAACGCACTGGGTACAGCCTGTCAGCCAGGCAGCCGCAGTACACAAAGGCAACTCGTGCAAAATAGCTTATTCTGCTTGTGATGTGAATTGCCCAGAAAAAAAAAAAAAAACAAAAAAAAAAAACCCCACCACTTTCATTTTTTTATACATTTTGAGTGAGTTGTACTGTCGCTACATGTCCTCTTGTGCCTGGCTTAACAACAGCAGCAGTCAAGTGGCAGATGCTGATCTGAGATATTATTCCTGGTTTTCACTGTCACAGCTCAGATCAGAAATACACCTAAGCCTGTATATGACCCAGGCAGACACCGACAGGCAGAATCTTGCTGCCATGTATAAAGACAAGGCAAGGAAAAAAAGAATACAAGAGGAGACCAGGCTGACTGCTCTTATCCACAATTTTCTTTCTATTATTCTATTATTTATTAAAATAAAACATGTAAACACTAACATTACTGTTAATACAAACATCATAGTTCACAGAAATAGTAAACAAAGATCTGTCTTTAGCACTTTCCTACTATCAGAATGCTTAGATGACAAACAATCTAGTACAAGGCTGAAGATCCTGCTTGGGCTACAACATGCTGTTGGAAAGGTAGGGAAATGTCACAGATAAAGATACTTGCAACCACTCCTCCTCCTCACTGTCTTTTCAGACTCGGTTTAAAAGGGAATAGATGGATTCAGTGGGTACTGCAAGGTCAATAGTCTGTAATTCAAGGATTTTTTTCCCCCTAATTTCATGCACTGTATTTTGTTTTCTACTGTATTAAACTAAGATCATTAATATTTCAAGAACTGAAGAAAGCTCTCCAAATGCAGTGGCTGCTCCTAAAGCACACACAGCCATTTTGCTTCACAAATCACCCACTCCCGAACACAGTTTTCTTCATTTTAGTGTGTTCACAGGTTAACCACATTTCAGCACTTGCCATAACAGGACATTAGAGAACATGTTGCATTAAACCAGTAGTTCTTTGCCCCTAAGAGCTCCATGGTACCGTCACTTAAAAACTCGACTCTAATCCTGTAAAAGCTGTTCTTATCATGAAGTACTGCTGACACACCTATTACAACCAGTGCCTGGTAAGGTTACGGATGGGCTTTTTTTTAAGGTTAATGATTTAGTAGGCAAACAAGAAGCCTGTACAGAACCTGTTCCCTGAAAGTCTTTATTGCTTTCTCATGACAAATCTTCATGCAGCTGCTTTTCTATGAAGGATTTGCTGGGTGAGACCCAGCATGAATGGGATTCTTACACAGCTTTCGAAAGATACCATTGTAAAAAGATTAGTTCATATGTGCAATGCAAACTTTTAATTCAATTCCTTAGCTTTGCTTTAATTAGTTCTTTCAGTTAGTTTTAAAAAAATGTAAAAAAAAGAGAAAAATCTTTTTTAATATTCAGATCACCCACAAACATAACAAGGTTACAATCATCTGCACTAGATCCAAGGAAAATTCTCAAACAAAAATATTTTCAGCATGAAAAAGCTCACAGTTTTTCCTCAGTACAAATCACATTGATTTTAAATGGACATCAGCTTCAAATAATTCTGCTGGTATCTTTGAGTTCTAATGTTAAAACTGATTTCTATTTCTCTTAAAGTGAGACAGGATTTGTCAAACATTGCTGACCATTACTTTTTTTTTTTTTTTTTTTTTAAATTTACCAAGTGATACAGTTAAAACTGCAAAAACTGCTCTGAAGAATTATGGAATGTCAGTCAAATCTGGATGTAAATTTTCTCAAGCTGTTTTTCAAACTCCTTTTTCTCATTAAAACCTGAATGCATGTGTGGGCTGGAAAGTCTGCTTGCTTGTTCTCTCCAAATGCTCGATTTTCTACTAGAAAGTTTCAGCCAGCAATTTCAGAATTTAAAAACTCATCTCATAGTGGATGGCGTTCTAGTCACATTCTTTTTAGTCAGAGCTATAACAAAATATATGTATTAAACTAGTTTTAACTATTTTTTAAATAAGCTATGTTTTCTTTCCAATTAGGCAGGGGAGAATCTTTAAAAAAATTACTCTTGCAAATTTAAAGTTGCTAAAAAAAATCCCCCAGTGCTTGCTCTTATATTGTTCCTTTGTCCTTGTTGAAATGGCAATGAATGTTTCCACCATAGTTTGGAAAAGGCTTGACATGCATATTAGTTCTTTTTTTTTTTAAAAAAAAAAAAAAGCGAAATATCTTGCAAAGGCTTGGATAAAGAAACCATCACCATCTCTTTGCTGACAAGTTCCTAAATTATTAAAAATGCAGTGCATATCTTAAAAAAGTCTCAGCAAGCCCCAAGCAGAGGCTTTGGTCGTGCCAAAGAGGCAGGGCTCTGCTCCTCATCCACAAGTAGTTTAAGCAAGACTCTCAACTGGGAAGGGAAGAGACCCCAGAGCCAGGCAGGGCTGGCCAAGCCCTGTGCAGAAGCCAAGGAAGGTCCAAGCCAGCCAGCCCCAAGCCGACAGCGCTGGGCAGCAGCTCTCGCGGCACCCCTAGCAACCAGGGACCAAGGCCAGAAGAAATAGCTTCTACCTGCCACCTCAGTCTCTGCTGAAGAGAACTCACAACCAAGAAAAATACTGATTTCCAGATTAGGAGCTAATAAAGAGAATGGGGTGAATAAACAAGCACAGAAACATGGTTTTGCTCAAGTAAATCTTGTTAAGTCAATGAACTTCTATTAGAGGAAAATTTGACTGAGACCTTTAAGGTGCTTATTTGCAGCAGCAGTAAAAAAAGACTAGTGGGATGGCAGTCCTGTGCCAGGGGAGGTACAGAACAGGCACAGGAACACTGGCCTGCAGAGCCATCACCCTACAGACCACTACGCTAAAGGCTGCAATCTCCACACGAGTTCTGCAGGGAAAGGGCCCTCAACCCAGACAGGATCAGCAGCTGAACACAAATCACACTCCCGCTGCACCCCTCCTTCCCAAAAGGAACCACCACACCACTGAAAACATTTGTCATCACAGGTGAGGGAATAATATAGCTAAAAATCTGTGGAGTTAGCTGAAATTTCAAAAACTATGCATTTAATACTTTCCATTTTTTGAAGCACAAAAATGTATCAGCTATATACTCATGAAAATTTCAAAATTCCTTGAGATGCAATTTTGAATCAAATATCCCTCCCACATAACAGAAGAGGGGAAACTTTTTTAAGTCAGTAATTATAGCCAGCTTTAATGAAAAACCCTAAAATAGTAATTCTTGGTGAAATGAAGGACAAAGCAAATAATTTAAGGAAAGACATTTCAGTGTCAGGATTAAAAATGTCAGTGAGAGAAATCTGGGTTTAAAGACTTGAAAAAAATACTTTGATAGCATATTTCACGTCTTTCATCACTGGTTACTTTTTTCTACATCTCTTCCCTGTCTGGAAATATTTTAAGCTCATGTTTTAACTGCACCCTTAGGAACAAAAAGTTACTTTTATTTTTCCCCTCTAATGCTGTGCTTATTCTTTAAGAGGACGGATTTTCTCTCTCGGATTGTAACAAAACCACATCTGCCACATAAGTAGGCAGCATCTTCTCAGCTCTCTTTTACTGTTATTACCATTTCTGAACGGATTTTTCTGTGTTAATTATAGAACTCAATTGTTTGGATAGTCTCTTTTGATGAGCTTTCTGCCCCGCACCATGAAGCCCTCCGTTATTGTACAGCTGTTTTACTTCCAAATGCTCATCAGGGTTTTCTAATTGTCAAGCTGTCCCAGCAACTAGTTCTTTTGACCTAAAAGTCAAAGAAAGGGAGTCACCCTTGTCTCCCCGACATGAATACCACAGGAGTCCCAGTGGCCCCCCTAATACCTAAGAGACAATGCCTTTCCAGATCATTGCCACTACAAGCATAATTGGGTTTTGGGTGAAATGAGAAGATTTTAAATAGGATGAATTAATGAGTTTCTTGTAAAATTAAGTCGTTCGCCTGGTCCAATCTAATTGCTCACTGTAATGCCCCTGAGGGTGATAAATAAAGATCCTTAGAAGACAGGGGAAAAAAAAAAGAAAAAAAAAAAAATGCTTTCTCTTGAGCCTTTCTTAAAAGTCAAGTTGTAGAATTTGATGTGATGTACCAAATGCTGTTTCCAAATAATGTCAGATTCCTTTGATGTTCACATTGTAAGATCTTTGCCTCCTATTAGTAATGACTGCAAGATTGCTACAAATTAAAAGGAGTTCCCCATCTTTATCTCCTATCTCTGATGAGAAAACCAGTATTTCTACACACTAAGCATCTATTTCTGTTGCATGAATGATAGGAGGAAACACACAGTCCCACTAGGGAAAGAGCCTAGACTGTTTAACTTCAGAGCACTTCTATTCCACGACTGGCTACAAACCTGGGAACTTCACAACAGAAATAAAGGGACCTTGGAGCACAAATGTACTATGATGTGAAATCCAGACTGTTTAAGCCACTGAAACTGTGCACACTGGTACACTTGCACGTATGCATGCAGACCTCTGCAAAGGCGCACCACGAACAGAGTGAAGGAGCTTTTCACATAGCCAGTCTGAACAACCGTAAAAAACCTCCACCCTTGGTTATTTTTTCCCCAGTGTAGCAACCTTGGCTACAAGTCTGCAGCTTGCGCTGTGGCTGGTTTTTTTCGGATGCTGGGGACTGACCCCGTGATGACAGGAGAGCTGCAGCCCTGGCAGGAGCTGAGAAAAGCACAGTTTCCCAGACAGCCCAAGGCATGCTCCTCTGCAGGGCTGTACCAGGCTACAGTGGGGACCAGAGGTCTGGCAGGCAGTCGCTGTGGGTCATGTGGCCCTGCTGCTCACCTCGCACCCACGTCCCTCCCAGAGCAAGCTGCAAGCAGAGTGCAGCCCCTTTCTCTCCGTGCCCTGGACAAGCCCAGCCTGTGCACCAGGCAGCTTCCACTCAACTGCCGGCAGGATCTCACCTTCCTCCATCCCGCTGGCACCCAGCACGGCGAGAGGAGCCAGGTGGCACGCACCCCACCGTGGAAGAGCACAGGACCCCCGGGGTCTGCCCGCAGACAAGGCCACCCCAGGCTGGGCTGGCGCTGCTGGAGGTGGCAGCCACGCAGTCATGCACTGGGCTGTTCCCTTCCAACCCACGCTGAACGTGACCCTGGCAAGGCCGAAGTCCACGTCCTCCAAAGGAGACCTTATCTGGCTGAATTTTTCCCAACGCAGTAATTCTAAGCGTTAGAAGACAGACACCAGGCACGTGGTCTCCAGCTGCACAGTATCCCAGAGGCAAGACTCCATCAGCCACCTGCATCCACGTGAGCACCTACAGCAGCCACTGTGGGAGCACTCAGCCATGCCAGAGCAATGACAGTGGTTCCGCTGCAGATGACTGTTACAGCCCTTTTGGCCACCACGAAAGGCTCAGCTGCAGATAGCAGGACAAGGAAGAGGAAGGCAGCATCCCAAGGCAGTGGCTGTAGGTATTCACAGCAGCACTCAAACCTTCAGCAATCCAATGGTGCACTGCCTGGTGTCATCCATGATTGCCTCACTGATAGGCGGCCAGATTTTTTTTTTTTTCTTCCTTTTTTGGCTCCTAGGAGACAAGAAATTCAACTGCCTACTTCAATTGCAGAAGTCAAAAGAAGTGAGGAGCAAGGAACTACAGAGATCTTTGGTGTGGAAACGAATCACGATCACCATTGAAGGTCTCTTGAGGGAAAGGGATGAGGCACACACTGCCAACTGCAAGGCGCTGATTGCCACAGCCTGTCAAAGATGGCAGTGAGCAGCCATGCACTGACATCAGCCAAATCCCTCTGCACCCTCAGACACATCCCATCAGGTCCCATGGACTCATATATGTCCACTTCACTGAAGTACCCCTTAACTCAGTCCTCTCCTGTAACCCTTCACTTCCACAGACTCTGCTGGGCCTGGGAGGCCAGGCGGCCAACCTTACCAGTAGAAACCAAGGCAAAAAAGCATTCAGTACCTCAGCCTTTTCCACATGCTTGGTCACTAGGTCTCCTCCCCCAGTAAGCGATGGGACCATATTTTCCTCAGCCTTCCTTCTTGTGCCTGCAGAAGCAGATGTCCTTGGTGTCCTTCATATCCCTCACCAGGTTCAACTCCAGCCAAGCTTTGGCTTTCCTAACTCCTCCCCTGCATCCTCAGGCAATGGTTAGATTAGACAACCCTCCTGGGCACTTCTCTTGTGTATCTGAGCTGTGCCAGGGGCTCCCTGCCCATCCATCCTGGCCTTCTGCTACACCTGCTTTGCCTTCTGCTACACCTGCTTTGCCTTCTGCAGCTGCAACGGGCTGTTTGTGTGCTTTCAGCAGCTTGTCCTTTATAACCCACCACCTCATGCAGGCTTCTTCACTGCCCTCCTGACAAGCAAATTCCTGAGCAAGCCAAAATCTGCTCTCCTGAAGTCCAGGGCTTTAATTTTTTTTAATATACATGAAGTCCAGTGAAATAAAACAGGAGAAATTAAGAAGTTGCTAGCTCATGCTAGCTCAGCAAAGGGTACAAGCACAACAGGACAAGACATCTGACACAGCAATCTGTTCAAGAGAGAGCTGCAGGCACAAACAAAACCGCTGGGTGCACGATATGAGAACTAGAATGGCCTAATCCCAGCCAAGGGGGTCTTGTTCACCCGGGTATCGTTCTCTCGTGTGGTGGGTTGACCCTGGCCAAAATGCCAGGTGCCCACCAAAGCCACCCTTATCACTCCCCCTCCTTAACTGGACAGGAGAGAGGAGAGAAAAAAAAATAACAACAGGCTTGTGGGGTTGAGGTAAGGACAGAGAGATCACTCAACATTTACCGTCACGGGCAAAACAGACTTGATTAAAGGAAAATGTAATTTATTACCAATTAACTCAGAGAGGAGTAATGAGAAAAAAATAACCCAAATCTTAAAACACCTTCCCCCCACCCCTCCCTCCTTTTCCCGGGCTTAACTTTGATCCTGATTTTCCTCCCTCCTCCCCCCCAGCGGCACAAGGGGGAAAAACAGGGAATGGGGTTGGGGTCAGTTCATCACTCTGTTGTTTTCTGCCGCTTCTTCCTCCTCAGGGGGAGGATTCCTCACACGTTTCCCCTGCTCCAATGTGGGGTCCCCCTCACGGGAGAAAGTCCTCCATGACTTCTCCAACGTGAGTCTTCCCACGGGTTCAGTTCTTCATGAACTGCTCCAGCGTGGGTCTCCTTCATGGGGTGCAGTCCTTCAGGAACCAACTGCTCCAGCGTGAGCCCTCCTCACGGGGTCTCTGGCAGCAAACCTGCTCCAGCGTGGGCTTCTCTCTCTCCACGGGCCACAGGTCCTGCCAGGAGTCTGCTCCGGTGCAGGCTTCCGATGGGTTCACAGCTTCCTTCAGGCATCCACCTACTCCGGCGTGGGGGCCCTCCACAGGGTGTAGGCAGTCATCTGCTCCACCGCCCATGGGCTGCAGGGGGACAGCCTGCCTCACCATGGTCTTCACCACAGGCCACAGGGGAATCGCTGCTCCGGCGCCTGGAGCATCTCCTCCCCCTCCTTCTTCACTGACTGGTGTCTGCAGGATGTTTCTCTCACATATTCTCACTCCTCTCACTCGCTGCAATTATTGCTGCGCAACAACTTGTTCACTCTCTTAAATACGTTATCACAGAGGCGAAAAACGCTGTCGCTGATTGGCTCGGCCTTGGCCAGTGGCGGGTCCGTCTTAAAGCCGGCTGGTATTGGCTGCATCTGACATAGGGGAGACTTCTAACAACTTCGTACAGAAGCCACCCCTGTAACCCCCCCCACTACCAAAACCTTGCCACGCAGACCCGTTACATCCTGATACAGCCTTCAGAGTTAATTGCCAGACATTTTTACTGCACAGCCCTGCACTTGGACACTGCATACTGCGGGCACAGACCTACGGCACTGCTGGCATTGTGACACTTCTAAAACCCCTCCACAGGGACACGGTCTGTGTTTTTGGAGTGCCATTCCTGAGCAGTATCAATTCTCCTGGATTTTACACAGAGAAATGCTATGCTTGTCTTCTACAGAAACTTTGAGCCAACTTAAATCTCACACAAAAGAAATATAATTATGCCAATACCGAATCATTTTAAAAGCTGAAACCTACTTTATCAGTCACCCTTTTCTAAGGAAACTTAGACAGACAAAAGCATTGAAGAAAAAATTAAATACATCTACAATCCATATGTTAAATATTGAAGTTCAGTAGCCGCATACATGGAAAAGCCCAGAAATGAAAAATTAGCTTTTATTCTTAAAACCTATTAAGAATTATTCTGAACTTTGCTACACAGTTGAAAGAACACAGCTGCCAAAAAAAAAAAAAAAACTCCCAAAAATATACAAACTTGGAGATCTCATCTTTCTATGGATTAATAATAATAGCTTATATATGTAACACCCTTCTTTGCTATAGCTGTGGTATTGGGGGGGAAACAGTTGGAAGTAAGTCTGACATTTTCCACATCATGATTGCTACTGATCTTTGACAGCATCCTCATCTTGCATTAGCACTGTCAACACCGCCTGCATGCGCTGCTTCCAGCTCTGTGCTAGGAGGGTCGGCTGAAAAGCCTCATCGAGACATCATAAAGGCAAAACCAGCACCCAGACAGAATATTTGCTGCATTTTGGTTTTGTCTGAAATGAAAACAAAAGTTAGAAAGCTACAAATTCACAGTTTGGGTTAAACAATTTCTGGCTGGCAAAAACAAACAAACAAACAAACAAAAGCCGAACACCAAAACCCCTTTCTCAATGAGAAGTCAGCACTTTCCACGGGGAACGAAAATCCCAACCTGCTCTGCTCTCTACAGGAAGATATTTGCTAGGACTGGCAACCGCAAGCGAGGCAGCCGGCCGGCACTCCACCAGCGGGAAACGGAAAGGACTGTCTGTCCTTGCAGTGTCTCCTGGTGTCCCTTCCTGTCCAGGCAGCTGTAGGATCCAATTCAGCAGAGTATTAAAAGCACGCATTACTTCACATTTAAGTGCTTTAATTAAGAAGGCTGTACTGTTGAACTGGGGACTCGGCACCTCAATGGTTTGCCTTTTTTTTAAAAAAAAAAAAAAGTATTTAAGCAACAAACAGATGCCCTGGTATGATAAAGACGCCTCTTCTCAGAAACAGCAATTGAGCAGCGTGTCCTTTTTCAGAGAGGGTGCTAACACTGCTAGCATACTTGTGCAAGTGCTAAGAGGATCTTTAAAATATTACTGCCCGAGTCAAGCGTTGGGATGTTCTCCATTTCAGAGTGCTCAAGCTGTCCCTGTGCTCTGTCACAGACTTCATCTAACTTTGAAAGTTTAATCACCTTTATACAAGCTGTGAGACTTAAGAGATGAGTCAACTAATCAGTTTCAAATAATTACTCAATTAGAAAAACAAGTTGCTGGTTTCCCTCGAACAGAAGCAGCACGAGGAGAATCACAAAACTAACTGATTTTTAAACAAATATAAGAAGTTAAGGGGGTTTTAAGACAAAAAAAAAATTAAAAAAAAAACCCACAACAGAAAATGGTGGCTTTTGTTAAGCAACTACATTTTACAGGAAAAAAAACCCCACTACTAAAGTTTTACAATATACTCCAGTGAAAGCTGATTAATTGGCCTGAATCTCAACATTAACAAGCCCTAATCCTCTTGTCAGGAGACCTGCTTACAAGCTTCTCTCCCCAGTCGTGTTAAAGCACTGATGGGAACAGAGATCTGTATCTCAAAGCACTGTCCAGCCAGCCTGGGATTATCTCTCATCTCCTAAATCTTAACAGCTGTGTAGAAAGGCAATTAAACTTCCAAAGTTAGATGAAGTCTGTGATAGAGCACAGTAGCAGCTTGAGCAGTTTGACATGGAAAGGTCTAACATATAGCTCCAACATTATTGTTTAAAATGTCTATTTGCTCCTAACACAAGCATCACCTGGCATCAGCTGAGGGTCTTGGACCTAGAAAGGGCATACTTGTAAGGTATTAAAGAGCATCTAACATGGGGGTTTTTTCAGTTATTTTAAAAGTGCTTATATTTTATACATGCTAATGAGACATTGCAAGTTGGCTGAAATAATTATTACGTTAATACCCTTTAATGAATTGTCTATTGTCAAGAATTTATGGATTGATCCTGCATGTAAATCCTTTAATGCTGTCTCCTTTGTGCAAGTGGAATTTCACTCCGCAGCAGAACTCAGCATAGTTGTCATGTTTTCTGCCACTGTTTGAACTTGTATCATGACTGTGATGGAGCCACGTCATGCCAGCAAACTAAAATCTCGTGTTTTCCTGGGCTTTTTTTATTCTTGAGTTAACTGTGCACAGCCTGGAACAGAGTTCAAGCTCACATCTCCAGAGCTATATCAAGATGCCTTAATATGGTTTAATCATCACATCCTCTCTAAATGGCTGTAGGACATTATTTTAAAAAAAAAAAAAAAAAAAAAAAGGGCAAAGCTATTTTGGTCTCGCCAGAGAATTGCTTGACACAAAGGTTTTGGAAGATGCCTAAATATAGACAGTTCTGGTGAGATCTGGGTCTATGCAAGATAACAACTCTGCACTATTTTTGACTGTTTAACAAAGATGCTGGGAACACAATGGCTTCAAACAAACACTGCTTTGGCTCTCCCCGGCACTACAGAAAATAGGCACGGAGGTGCTTCTGAGAGACTCCCATCAACATCACTATAAAAAACTATAAATCCTCTACTAAGTAGTACATCAATCAAAACAGTGGCATGCAAATCATGATCCATTAAGTACTTCACACTTGATTACCCATGACATTTTAGAGAGGGTCATACATTGATGAGTTGCTTCTCTTTTCTTTGCCCTTTGCTATTTGGAGTGCATGACCACTTTTAGTTCATTACCAACACAAAGTTAAGCACAAAGCTTAATTTCAACAAGAAAAAACAGCAGCTCCTTTGTTGGTCCTTTTCTCCTTAAATTTGCTCAAGTTCTATGTCTCTTTATTCTACAAGGATCACACCTTTTGAGAAGAAGCGTCAGTCATGGCACATGTGCAGGTGCACCGTTGTTTAAACTTGGCATTTGCTACCAAAGACATTCTGAAAGTGGAAGAGAAAGACTCTAACCACCCAAGATTTCTCAAGATACCTTTTTCCCTGATTCTATCCAAGACTGAAAGTCAGGCTGAAGACTTGCTCATAGTTGAACTAACTTCCAAAACCCCAAACATGCATCTGGAAGCCATCCTTCTACATTTGTTCCCACTTACAGCCTGATGCCCCACAATGAGGTGTGATCTCATGGCTACAGGGGAGACCAAGACAGTCACCCAGGTCTAATTCCTGTCTCTGTCACAGAGGCTGAGGACAGCCTGCCTGACCTTCCTCGAGCATTCACAGATACAGTGCATATCACAGTATTAAGAGGAAAAAAATCACTCGGTAACTTCCAGCTCACTTCCCTGCAGATCACGGGAGGTTCCCGGGCATGGGTAACCCTTTCTCACAGGAGTTACTGGCAAGAAAGAAGCAGGGAGCACTAGAAGAGAAAGCAGGGCTGTTCCTTTGGGCTCTCTAATTTGAAGGGTGCATATTACACAGACACCCAGAGCGTAAACTTCAATATCCCTGCCTCAGTTTATCCACTTACAAAGTGGCAATAAAATTCACAATACATACATCTAAAAGCTGTTGTGAGGTTTAATTAAGCAATAAGTGCATTTAGAATACGTGGAGATCTCCAGATAACAAGGCATCCATACAAGAGAGGAGGCGATTACTTCTGATGAAACAAAATATCATGGCAACAACCTGGCACACTCAAAAGGGAATATCCAGGGCTGTCTCGACTCTCCTTTTACAGCCTCAGAAGAGGAAGCTTGCAGAGATTGTTTACCTGCTCTTTTGCATCATAAGTTTTGGCAGGATGTTCGAGAGGATGCAGAGAAATGCCTGCATGGGCTGAGTGCTCAGAGCTGTGAAATACAGTTCCTATTTAAAAATCAAAGAGCTGGGAATCTGCTCCTGTCAACAAGCCTTTCAATAGAGAGGAATAATATAGCAAAAATAGATTAAATCTCCCACCTTAGGGTGATCTGGGTGGCTGTGAGGAGAAACGCGTTTTGGCAGTTCCCACATTCTTTTGTCAAACTTCTGTTGTCTGGGAAAGCGTGGAGTGCCAGAAGCCCTTGCAGGTGAATACCTTGGCTGTTTCAAGCTCACTTGATTCAGAGCGATAGCGTGTTTATCTAGATGTTTGGAAAGTTATTAATGAGATCAGCAAATCCTTTCCATGCATAAATTATAAATCACCTTCAGCAATGCCATGTAAATTATCAAGTCAAGTGAGAACATGCTTATTTATCTGTGACAGTCTTTTATCACCAATAAATAAAAGCAAGAGAGAGAATTATCTGGGGAGAAGTGTATCACTCATAGCACTGAACCACAATCTGTTTGGTCACAAATGGCACACTGGTGCAGCAGAACCCCTGTTAAGTTGCACATCACAACATCCTGAAGGAGATGCCAGCAGTGGTACTACACCAATCTAGAGGGAGTCAGAAAGGAGCACACTTGCCATCCAGGCTGCACTGCTGACCCTGTTCAGGTGCACTCAGAATGGTTTCCACCACACTGGTGCACCAGCACTTGCTCTGCAGAGAGGGCAGATGTCTCCCCACAGCCTGCACTCAGTGCCTCTTCTCATCAACACACCTCCCTGCAGAGTGAAGGAAAGGCACTGGATGTACAGAGGTTGGTTTGGGGGACCTGTTTTAGCAGCCTCAGCAAGCAAGAGTTTCAGAAGAAGAATAGACAGAAAGATACCAGTTTTATCAGTGGCTGCTGCAAGTTCTGGATAAGAAGAGATACAATTTGAGCTGGCCTGAACTTTTAAATCCTCTCCTATCCCAAATTCACAAGATACATCACGCACTAATTCCTTTTAGCCAATGTATGGTATCTTTATATCACAGCTCTGCTCATCCGCCTTCAAGGTCCAGCTAACCCACAAATTTACAACACAGCTGCTGCTCTAAGAGTACATGATTTGGTCCAGTTGTGCAACAGGCATATCACCTGGTAAAATTTGAAAGTAGGTTTGCTTATGGAGGCAGCCTATTGATGAATGCTTTAAGCCAAGCTTTTCTTCAACAGTTCTGCAGAAAGTCTCCCTTTGCATGAGAAGGTACATAAAAAAAATACATGAAATTAAATAAAAATCCTGGGGAAAAGAATTGCAGAAACTGTTGTTAGGCATGAACAAAAATAGTTGTGATAGGTCTCTTCTACCCCAGCTGCCTTTGCCAGGCAGCTCCAGGGAGGCCCTCAGCAGACACACCAGTGAGCCAGTGGAAATGATGAATCAGAGTCAGGTGGAAGCATCCGGAGTATGAACACACTAGTACTGCAACAAAACCACTGTGGCTGAAAGCTTACACGGTGGAGGTGCCTGTTGCTCCTGTGGGGGAGATGGAGCTCACACTGCAGGAAGCACACAAACCAAGGCATGATAATGCAGTTCCAAGACAAGCCTAGCTCCAGCATGAGGAACGAGCCCATAGCTGACCCAATTGCTAAAGCAAATTAAGACTTCTCAGGTGGTGGGTTACTGCCAGCCAGCACTGGTGAACAAGTGACAGGTTACTTCCCTCTCTCCATGCAGATCACTGGAGGCCAGTCCCATCCCTGGCAGGCGCAGCTGATGAGCTGTCCCCAGCTGGGCTTTGCCACATCGCCCTGACCCTCCTGTGCCCCTGGCCACTAGAGCAGGCACCCGGAGGGCACAGCCCACCAGCTGTGATACAGGGCAGGGCACAGCCCAGCCTGCAGAGCCTTTACCCCGGCAATGGTGACGCACAAGAAGAAAAGTTTCCTTTCAAATTCCTGCTCCATGTCGCACAGCTGCTAATTAGGAGAAAGTGACAAAACAAACACAGTTTTGCTTCTAATCTGGAAAAGCATCCGTCTCCGACAAAACCATTGGCAAATAAACCTAACAATAATATCCCATTTTGGCTCAGAGGTCCTCATGGCTGATGATAGAGCTATTTATTCAAATACCTACACGATATGTAAATTAGTGCAAGATAATAAACAAAGAAATTAATTGCGGTAACCATGGAGCTATTTACAAATGGCCAAAAGCACCACTGACTTCAGTCCAGGCCACAAAAATTTACTCTAGCAAAGAAATCTGGCGATAAGTCTCACCAAGGCTTCACACGCTCTGGAACTGGCATGACTCACGTCCGCCCCGATCGCCCCACGCTCTTCCTGATACGATAAGTTATCACTTCATAGTTCTTATGAGCGCTACTTTTATCTACTCTCACTAAACCATATCAAGACTTAATTTTGCCTCAACAGTTAACAGAATGCTATCAGCAGCATCCAAATTGCATCTAAGACAGCTTAGGAGAGTGAGGTTTTAAAATACTGTCAATAAGGTGATCTTACACCAGTTAAATATACTCAGGTATGCAAGACCATCTATTTTCAGCACGTACCTTTCACTTTTCAAGAGATCCCAAATTCACAGAGTAACCTCCACTTCCAAACTTCAGCCAAACAGACCTAAGGCAGAAATGTTCTCCTTTTTCTCTCTGCTTTTGATAACTATCAGTGAATTCATTCCAATTAGAGAAAACTACCCTGCAAAACTTCACTGCCTTCCTGGTGCTCCTGTGACTGTGAAGTTTCAGACAGTAAAGCACCACACAACTACAGATGGATGATCTCCAAGAGCAGCCCCAGCAGCCATCTAGAGCCACCAGAGACTTCTTCCTTGCACCCGCCCCACAGAAGGGTTACTTGCGCTCTGCCTTTGACCACCAAAGCAGAGTGCACTGAGAATCTGTTAAGTTGCCCCACCCAGAAGTCCTTCGAGGACCACCGGTTCCTTGAATTTTCAAGCACCTCATCACTTGATTACCAAAATCTTTATTAGTCTATCAAAAAAACATAGGAGAACCCATTCTTTCAAAAAATATTACTCATATCAGCGTATTACTTTTCCATGTTCCTTACTTGCAATTACTTAACATCTTTTCTTGCCTGCATTCATTCATTAAGAAATATGCACTCCAATGAACAAACCCAGGATTTTTCAAAAAGAACCAAACCATGACATTTGTAGGTAATCAAAACTTGAGGCAGTTAAGCAGAGCAGGAGGAAAAGTGCTGGCTTCAATGAATTAGTTATGGCGCACCTAAAGTGTCAAGCATATTTTTTAGACACATTTTTCCTTTGTGAAGGTGCAGCCCAACAGCAGCCACTAATAGGTCAGTAAATTTGCACTGTGCCAGGCAGAGCCTCAAATACATGAGATCAGCAACCAACTGGGGGAAGATGGGAGATGGTTATATCGCTACATTTTATTCCTAAGCAATTGCTTACACTTTGTGAATGTACCACTTAGAGCTAATTTTTAGGTTGTGCCCAACTCATCATGGGACACAAGTAATCTACTGAAAGACCTGCATGAATCACTTTAGTCAACATTAAGTGGGTTTTGACACTGCAAATGCTTAGTGACTTTATTCTGAAATACACAAACAGAACTGTTCATCTGCACAGTAATTTTAGAGCTTCAGAGCAATACAGGGTTTGAATATGTAAATAAAGGAGAGCAAATTCTAGGCCTGGATTAGATGCCCCCTACCCAGATTGCCTTAAAGCAACAAGGAAAGAAGGAAAGTCGCTTTGACATGGAAACAGTTGCACTAGACTCATTGATGGCCTTAAAAACAAGCTCACCAAGACCCCTGGCTGAAGGCCTCCTGGGTCCGTGGAGTCTCCCTGCCCCGGCTGTGCCCCACACCAGGCTGCCACTTCAGCACACCCTGGCGAGAGCCCATGAGCAGGGGCTCCTGGCCAGCCTCCTTCCCTGTTGCGCACAGGACCCTCAGACAGGGAATGAAGAAGCCGAGTCCAGAAGACAGAGCAGCCACGCTGCTATATTAAAAAGTTTCCCAGAACTGCTATTAAGGAGCAGCCTCAGCATCCAAATACTATAATAGTTACCTGAACACTTGCAGAGCTGCCGCTGACTCATAATCCAACTGCACTCACAATTCTGAAACTGGGGATTAAACACCCTGCCTCAGAGCTCGTCCGCCCTGTTGCACACACAGAGCCCATGACAAAAAGCATTTGCAATTCAAAGCACTCATGGATTCAAGGTCAGAGTTTTCCAGTTTCAAGAATTCTTCGTATGTGCAAAGTGTAAAGCATTGATACCACTAGATTAATTTTTTAGCATCTACCTCAAAAAGCGAAGATGAAGGCAATCATTATTTCAGCTTCTTGAGGGGGGCTTCCCTGTCAGCATGTGTTAGCGACTTGTTAAACAAAATGTTTTGCAGTAAATCACATGGAAACGTGAACTCAGCAAATGCCAGAGGCAATGACAGGCGGATATAAATGACAATTAGAAAGGTGTGTCCGGATGCTTGAGGTATGAGCCATGATAAAGTGCTTGTGAAATTTCACCTGCCCGGATTGGGACAGAGGTTGTGGCCTTCAGGGAAGGGGAAAAAAAAAAAAAAAAAAAAAAAAAAAAAAAAAAAAAATCAGATGTGCTAATTAAAAAGAAAACTATATGTCTGAACAGACATCCAAATATTCCAGCCTCAGCAGGGAATAAAACCTACAGATTGTGGGAATTAGTCTGAATCAGACCTCATTAAATGGTCACAGCAACGCTGGAGAAAGACAGTACAAGCCAATGGGTACTGCAAGCACCTCTTTAGCCAGTGAGAAGACTGAATTCTTTTCGCATAATCATTCATTTGCACTCATGGGCTTCTAAAATGAATTTAGCAGATCTCTGTTCACCTTCTCTGAGCCGCTTTTGACTTTTTAGAAAATATAGGGAACTGATAACAATCGTTACAAATTTTGAGAAAGAGAAGCCAACAGACATACTTTAGCTGATTAAAAGTTTAACATTAACAACATCCATTACACCAGCAGCTAGAGATGACTAACAAAGAAGAACATGAAATCACATTACTGCATTCAGCAAACCTTCAGAAAATGTTACTTTTCACAGTCAAAAATAGCATACCTTACCAGCCCAGATTTCATCAGCCCATTCTGTCAGCAGTAAAAGCTGTTTTCTAGGCCATGGCATTTTCCATTAATGCAATCTGATTTGCCACTGCATTTTTAGAAAACTAAGGTGAATGTGCAATACTGAGAGAGGGCAGTTGGTAATCCAGAAATGAAAGTCTGAAACTCCTCATGTAGGGCAAGGTCAAAGAACAGCTGCCTATGGAAAACCCCACGCAGAGGGACTTGCATATCACATTCTAGCTGTCTATTCCTAGGAGCTTTATACCAAGGATATTTTAAATAAACAGTAAAATACTTCTCAACAAATGATTTAAAAATGTGGAGATAATGACTTCTCATATGGCTTTATTACTGCTTGCGCTTGTAAATACATCACCTGGGTAGTTTTATCTCCCACATTGGTTGATCTTTAAGAATTTCTGATTATTGCTCACGTTGTTCTGAATGTTATATCTGTTCCTAGCAACAGAGACAAAAACAAGCTAAAACAAAACATAATGGTATTTTTGAAGCTACAACGTAATACTTACCTAAGATAAAAACCCACCTGCATATTTCTAGGAACTATGGTACTATATAAGAAGTAGTGACGAAAGAGCTGATGGCAGTTTTTGATAGAAACAACTATCATTCACAAGCTACCAGTGAACTAAACAAAAATTAACAAGCACCATAAAGCAATTAAAATCCAAAGTGTAAAGTAGATGTAATGACTCAACAGCCTGATTACTGCTCTCATAAAACCAGCCCAATAACACACGGTCTGAGTCTCCTCGCATTGACATTGACATAAATTTAAGTAGCAAATTGAAATTCTCATCATTAGTGGAGTTTCACTGATATAAAAGTTGTAAGGCGGGAGAAACAGACCCAAAGACTGTGCACTGAAAAGACTGACAAGAAACCAAATCTGTGCACTAAATCTCAGTGTGGTTACATTAGGTGCCACTTTGTGGGCCAGAGGCCAGCTATCAGCAGTTTGCTGCATGATTTGCGCAGTATGTGTTGTTTTATGAAAATCTCACTCTCTAAAGACAATTAAGTGGGCACTGCTACTCTCATCCTAGAGTCAAAACTCATCCTTCCTGGCAGTGAAAAAAGCCTGGAATGATATATGCTCCAGTGGGTTAAAAAAACAACAACAAAAAAACAACCCAACAACAAAAAACCCCACAACCAACCAATACCAGCACCCTAAACCGCACAAGGGAAAGAACAGCATGTAAACTCCAATTTTCTGAATTTTAAACTTATCTTATTACTGGGAGGACAGCCTTCCTCCCTCCATCCCCACTTCTGCATTGGCAATAGTAATACTGCTTACAACTTAGAAGATCATGCTCATTCTAAACTTTCACCTAGCTGAAAAGTTCCAAAGATATTGTAAGACTCAATACAATAAAACAACTGTTCTTGGTCTCCCAGATAACAAGTAAGGCTTTTTCACTGTTCCAAATAATCAATATGCATTCCATGCATATTTAAAGACATCTTTGTATCGTTTCTTTATAAAGACAGCTTTGGCCCTCACAAAAGAGGTTGTTCATGGTCTTAGGTAATGCAGAATAAATTAATTGGGCAATACCTCACACTGATTTTGGAATGCCAATTTGAACAGACACGGGCTCTCACTGCACTGACTGGTCACTTGCTGAGTCTCTCGAGGAGTGGCAGTGAATTAGGAATACAACAGCATGTTTGCTAGGTGAATGTCAAGCACGCTTGAGTAGTGCCCCCGAACCACAAAATCTGATGGGCTGAGATTTAACAACCTAGTTTATGTACCAGATGTCATTGACAGTTTGGGATCAGCTTTTAACTTTGGATGGAGAAGGAGGAGTACAAAATTTAACTAGATACTCCCTGCCAATATCCCTCAGCAAGCCTCTGCCAGGAGTGAAGCAGCTATTTCTTATTCATTGCTCATGCAGTTCGTATCAAAGTTAGCCCTCGAACTCATGATGTTAAAGAGTCCATACTACATACTAACTTGGGACACCACATTCCTTCAGAAAACGCAAGCAGGGTGTTTAAGCAAGCGGAACAGCCCATGAATCGGAAACATCCATAGTTTGGGTTTGAACACAGGAGCTCAAAGCAGCCAAGGATTGCATGAACACCACAGCACCCTTCCCTCCAGCTCCCCTGAAGCCCTCCCTGAGGCTGTGCCCTGAGCAATGCCTGGAGGAAGGCTGAGGAGGGATAGCCAAGTGTGGCTCAAGCACCATCCGGCAGTACAAGCAACTGAAGCAAGCAAAGCAGTACTCCTCTGAAGTCGGAGGTTGCTCAAGGACCCCGCGGCTCTAGGATTAAACGAGGCAGCCTCAGGCTTATTCTGGTATGTGCTCACTGGCACTGGCTTCTTAGGACCATAAAACCTACCTCCTTCTTTACTCTTGGGACTGCAAGTGTTGACTCAGCAAGGCTCAGGGCACTACAGGCTGAGGGGAGCCTCCTGGAAAGAGGCAGGTTTTTATAGCACTTCCAAATCCACTTTTTAGCAAAGCTTGGTCCATAGCCCCACTCCTTTCCTTCTCTTCAGTATTTTCCAAACCAGAACCAGTGCTAGTCAAATATCTTTGCTACCCTTAACACCTTGCCTAGCTTATTTTGTCCCAGTACAGCCAGTAGCTACATAATAAGGCTTACAACATCACCTCCCCGCATATACTCACACTTACATCGTCTTTCCTCTTTCTCAAAATGAAACTTTGTTAAACCACCACAAAATAAATGCAGATACCAGAAAGAGACTTCTTTCCTTTAAACGCTTTCCACTTTCATGACTTACGTTTATAACAGTTGAGCAATCACACGTCAGTCTACAAAAGACCACTTTCAGTTTTTGATTATTACATGCTTCTATCTTACACACACAAATAGATGCATAAATTCAGACAAAAGCTCCTGCTCAATCAAAACCAACACCTCGCTGGGCCACGAGCTCCCTGCTCGCCTGGCACCCGCAGCTCAGGTGAGGGCTTTTGGCACTGGCACCTCTGCTCTGCTGACACATCCCTTCTCACCGCTCAGCACTGTCACTGTTGATCCTTGCCCTTATTTCCTGCTGCTCCCTCCCTGTTGCAATGACATTCCCAGCATGAGCTTTAAATAACAGCCTGTGGTACAAAAAAAGTGACTAATTCTTTACATTTCCAGTCATAAGCGGTGATCTAACAAGCAACACCACTGGCAAGCCCTTCCCTCCAATACTCTACTCAGCAGATGTTTTTCTGTAGAAAGGTGTTCCTAATCATCTTAGGGCAATTAGAAACCCAAATTATTTTTCCCTTTCTCTTCCCAGTCACTCAATGGCTGTGCCCTTGAAGCCAAGCTGACCCGGCCGCCATGCAGCAGGACAGGTAGGGACAGTTGCCGGGGCGGGGGAGCGAGGAAGCAGGAAGGGCTGAAGGACCTCCCCATGAATCCCTGGGAATACTACTTCAGCAGATTCAGCAGGATTGCCCTGCAAATGAGACCTCAGGCAGAAACAGCTGGGTCAGAAAAGGATGAAACTAAACAGATAAGCCAGAATGACTGACTTTTAAAGGAGGAAGAGCATCCCAGCTGTCAGGGCAGGAGACAACTTGAGATGTCAATATGCTGCCCGTGTTAAGTGTTCAGTGTTTTTCAGACAGGGTTAAAGTACTTTCACACACCCCCCCCACATGACAGAGTAAGGCCCTAATATCAGGTCACTGTACACTTGTGATAATTTTCTGCCATGTTTTATTGCTTTGGTATTCCTGAATAACACAGACTCCCATGAGAGCACTACAATAGTCTTTATGAGTTAAGAAACTTTAAAGTATTAATACTAAAATCAGTAGGATCTCTCAGCTAAAAAACACACTTTCAGTTTATTAAAAACTAAAATCCTGTGATTTGCTAGCACTTGCATAACTGAAAGGAATAATCCTTCTCTGGCACTTCACTAAGCTCACGAGTTTACACTAGCAAACAAAACAAGTGTGGTAGGTTGAAGTTACTCTTTGATCTGGTAAATAAATCCATAGTGAATTCAGGTTCAATTACAGTATTTAAATTTATGACATCTACAGTGCTGTAAGAAGTTAGTGACAAATGCCAGTTTCATACAGAAAACAAGCATTAACATGCACAAGCTACAAAAAAAGTCAATTGACTCTATACAGATATATCAAAACATACAGTCTTTTACATGTATTTGTCAAAACATTTGATTGCAGTTTTAGTTACTATGAACAACTCACTACTACAAAGAAATTTCTAGTTTGGTATACTGAAAAGTAAAATTTGCTTTACTGATATTTGTGTGCACACTTAAATGCATATTCACAAATGCAGTTGTCGTTACTGCTGAAATTTCATTTGCATGCAAAATACCTCTGGTGCAAATTACCAATAACATAAGGGAGCCCATGAAATGTTGAAGACTTCAAAGGATGAGAGAAAAACTATTTGCATTTTGGGCCTGATCCAAAGCACATTAAAGTCAAGAGTAGTCTTTCCATTGGCCGCAACAGATGTTCTGACTCAAAGAAGTTTTGATGCAAGTTATTGACTAACAGTAGACCAGCAAGACCACAAAATCCACTTTCTGGAAAAAACCCAAAAGTTAACTTTGCTAAATACTGATTTACTGCTTTTTGTCATGGCAGTTGTCTCTCAGCTTCTTCTGGGACAGCCTTTGCTGCCTCTCTACTGCCTGCAGCACATCCTTCTGTTTGATACCCCATGTTCATTCCAGTTTCTACACTTCAGCATTCTTCTCTCTCGTTGATGGCTTTTAAATTCTCTCTCATTCTCCAGATACTTAACTTTGTAACAGTGTTATTTAAGCCACAAAAGTGACTTATGAGACAAGTACCAATAAAGGACAATATAAAAACTGACAAAATATGTTTTGATAGATTGCTACCTATAAAGCATACAGATATCAATGTATTCAATCTTTGAAAAACTGCTAGTCATTCTCATAACAGAAGTAAACTACTAGCTGCTCTCATCTATTTGAGAATAATCAGCTTAATCAATACTGCTTTAGCAATCTCTGTCTATTCCATCAGTGTTTTAGCGCAACTTTTCATTTGGCCTCAACATGTTACTGCCTTCAACACCAGGACAGAAAAAACCTTTTCACGTAAAGGATAAGAAGCACCATGTGGTAAAAGAAAACAAGTGACTGGACTTGCAACACTGCAGGTACCAGGTAAAGAAATAATAGCAAGTTTATTTAAATAAGCTTGAGTAATTTATTCCTTTTAGAAAGGAACATTTTTCATGGCATGACCCAAAAAGAAATGAACTAGTAGAAGGAGCATTTCTCTAGCATAAACATTATTAACAAATGCCATAATTATTCTGTATGTGTCACCAGTAAGCAAAAACGAGCCCACCGCAATAGAACAAAAAAAATGTACTAGGACGTAGCATACATTTTTCTTCCCTTCTATACTTCAAAGTCATAAGCACTCCTCATATTTCATGGTAAAAGGTTTTATTTCTCGGTTCCTGCAGCTCAGGTAATGATATCGTAACTCAAGGTGGTGCAAGGCTCACTACAGCTCTGACCTCATAAACAATTTTAACATCCCTTCTCCACATCCCAACAGAAATAGGGCTATAGCTGAGTAGCCACTATCTCCTCAGCAGGTACCTGTTCATTCCACTTGTACGTGAGCACATGTGCTGCACATTAAAACCAACCTGGATGCACAGAGAAGGTTTCCATCTGCATGAGGGAGGCCATCTTTCAACAAGCAGAGATAAATTTGCCAAATATGTGAGGTGTGTGGGAGGAAATGTGAAATTAAGCCAAAACACAGCACAGACTCACAAAGCAAGATGCACAGCACCACATCTGCTACACACATCTACTCTGGCCTTCTTCAAGTGCTAGAGACAGCGTGTTGTTTCAGAACGATTAAAGCAGTACTGCTACGAACGGGGGCAGAGGAAGGACCCAGACAGAAACAGTATTTCTGCTTGTCTTTCCAGGCAAGCCAGTTACAGGCAGAACTCCTCATGGCTGCTCAGTAGCATCCCTGCCACACCGTATCATTACCACAGGCTCAGATGAGGAGGGGACACTAAGGCCAGTAAAATGAAGCTATGAACCTCATATGAAAAACCTTGTAAAAAGCTGCGTACAAGCCAGCAATGTGCGCTCGCAGCCCAGAAAGCCAATCGCATCCTGGGCTGCATCAAGAGCAGCGTGGCCAGCAAGTTGAGGGAGGCGATTCTGCCCCTCTGTTCCGCTCTGGTGAGACCCCACCTGCAGTGCTGCGTCCAGCTCTGGGACCCGCAGTATAAGAAATACACAGACCTGCTTGAGCAGGTCCAGAGGAGGCCATGAAGATGCTCAGGGGGCTGGAGCACCTCCCTGTGAGGACAGGCTGAGAGAGCTGGGGTTGTTCAGCCAGGAGAAGAGAAGGGTCTGGGGAGACCTTACAGTGGCCTTCCAGTGCTTAAAGGGGGCCTACAGGAAAGATGGGGAGGGACTCTTGATCAAGGAGTGTGGTGACAGCATGAGGGGTAAAAAGGGTACATTTAGATTAGATATTAGGAATAAGTTCTTTACTGTGAGGGTGGTGAGGCACTGGCACAAGTTGCCCAGAAGCTATGGCTGCCCCCTCCCTGGCAGTGTTCAAGGCCAGGTTGGATGGGGCTTTGAGCAATCTAGTCTAGTGGAAGGTGTCCCTGCCTATGGCAGGGGGTTGGAACTGGATGATCTTTAAGGTCCCTTCCAACTCAAACCATTCTATGATTCTATGACATGTAGAGCCACAATCCTTTGGAAAAGCCACGGCCCTGTTCAGTGTCATTCTGCCTCTGCAGTAGATTGGAACAAACTGATAAAGGGGTATCCAGGACACTTAAACAGGATTCTGGTTAGCTGAAACTAGCTGGTTAGTTAACTGGAAAACTGAAATGCAGGGCTAGAGCTCTAGCAACCAAGAGACCTCTTCAGACTGAAAAGGTTTCTCGTGGGGAAAGAGGTCAGGAGACAGCATGATCAAGTCTCTATATTTCTAGGTCAGACCTCAAGATGAAGGTGATCCCATAGCAACTGTGCAAGAGTATTTACCATAAGAGATAAGGCTGGAGACAACGCCAGTTAGTCTACTCCCCTGCCCCACAGGAGGCTAACCTTTACTTAAACGATGCTACCAAATGTCTAACTTATTCTGAAAATCCTCTAATGCAGAGATTCCCCCACATCCCCCAGCAATCTGCACTGGCACTACGGATCTCTGTGATTATGATTTTAATTCCCCCCCCCCCGTTTAGCCCAATCTTCTCTTTTTTTTTGTAATTTAAGACCATTATTTCCTGCCCCCTTACCAGCTCCATCTTTACAGCCAACTTCTATGCACCTCCGGTTAAAGAAGAAAGGTGAGAGACATTTCAAAATACCTCCAACTCTAAGCAAGCCCAAACTTCAAACTGGTTAATGTGAGCTGGACAGTAAGTGCTAACACAGGCAGAAGGGACACCTTAGTCTCTTAAGCCTGCATGAGGGTTACTAATCCATCAGTCAAGGTCTGGACTTAGTTAAAAAGATACCACCTAGTATTTCAATTATTTCGTTCTGGAATAAGGCCAAAATGCACTAGTTGAAGTGAACAGGTAAAACAGAATCCACTACTTTCTGAAAAAACCTCTTTGATGAACCAATTGAAAAGTGCTCTCTTAAAGACAATCTATTTCCCCTTATCACATGTTCTTATTTGTTATCAAAGGTCATCTCACAAGATTCACGATGCTGAGCTCAGGGCAATAAACAATTTATTTTGCGAAATCACATACAGACTGAATGAAGATAGAAGAATTACAAGCCAATACAGAAAGAAGAGGCAGGTCAAACCAGCACTGGGCTATCTTGGTAGTATCTCTATTGAGCATCAGTAATGCTTAATAAAATTAATAGTATACAAGGCTTCTGGTTCTTCACAAGGTTTTTATTAAAAATAACAACAACAGGGATTATTGTCCAAAAACAGTTGTGAGGTTTGATTTTCCCTTTCTTTGGCACCACTCACCCATAGCCTCACCGCCATGGCTGACAACTTCCCTGCAGAGAATCAGTCAGGATAGTGGCACCAACCAGGTCCAAGTTTCCAGACTGTGGAAAAACTCCTGGGAAATATTAACAGCCTTTTTCTGATACCTGCCAATACTATGGCACGGCAGAGGAAGAGCTTTCATCTTTTTCATCATAAAAAGTGCTAGGTAAATTGCCAGAGTACCACATTTCCGTATTCACTTCAGATTATTTTATAATGGGCAAATTCTGCCCTCCGCTAGACTTCAACCTCTACTCAGTCCAAGTGATATACGTATAATATTTGACCTAATTGCATTTTAAAGCCCAAATGAGGTTCTTGCCCTCTCAGACAGGCTACTTTTTTCTTTGCTCTACCCAGAAGTCCCTGCTAGACATACTGCAAATTTCTCAAGAGTTATTGCTTCCAAACAAGTATCTTCCTTGTTATTTAGCTAGGCTGAAGGACAGTTCACCACCATTTATGACAGAGGTGCACAGACAAGTGAATAGCAATTACTCAGCATTCGTTAAAACGAAGGCCTCACCTTTAATAATTGCACAGTCACATTTCTTTGCGCAGGGTCAACCAGAACT
Source organism: Leptosomus discolor (assembly GCF_034619465.1). Classification (NCBI taxonomy): domain Eukaryota; kingdom Metazoa; phylum Chordata; class Aves; order Leptosomiformes; family Leptosomidae; genus Leptosomus; species Leptosomus discolor. Next base: position 45,579,260 of record NC_141397.1, read on the forward strand.
CCGGAAGGGAGACTTGCTGATTGACACAAATATGTTTGTATTTCAAAGGGCAAATTACAAAGTCAAATAAAAGGCAGTGTTTGCACAAGAGTTAACTTAGCCATTTGGCATTCTCAAAGAGCTCAACAATCCCACAGAAAAATGTTTCTCCTTTGCTCTGCTACATTACATTTTTAACTCAAACTCTAATACAGGTCTGTGGAGAGGTCAAATTACCATGATGCCTGCACAAAGCTAGTTAAATGCACCACAACAAGAAAGAGGAGTTAATAATGACCATTAAAGAAGAGGAGCAATACGGTGGGCAAAGTTCCTTCCCCTCAGTATCCCCACAGTGAGCTGGCAGCTGCCAAAAACTCAGTGCAAGTTACAGCTACAGAGGCCCTTGGACTGTATGGAAAGACAAACCAATGTCCAAACAAACAAGAAAGAGAGGAGATCTCCCTTCTCACACTTTCATACCCTGATTACAGTTCATCTTGAACTAAAAGGACCAGCTCTGCACAGTCACTGTTCCAGCACAGCCTAACAGGAAGGAGAAACAATACTTAAGGTTGCACTGCTCTTGAGACTGCACCATTCCTGTTAAGACAAAGGCAGTTCCCTGCAGTGCTGGATCATACCCATGGTGCATCTCCTTCAGCCTCCATCAGAGCCACCGCTGCTCCTTCACAGTGGACAAGGTCTCCTGCTCCTTTCTGGAGCTAGCCAGCTGCCCTACTTGGCAATGCTGTGGCCATGCTCCCTTCCCTTCTGCTGCCACTCCACACTACTGCAAGTGACTGTAGGTGGATTTTGTTCTCCTTTCTCTCATAAATTAAAGTGCTCTGTCTATCCTAAAGCTATAAACGGGTGCTTTCACAGTGCCCACAACTCTTTGAGCTCACTTTCCAAGCTATTGGGTGTGTTGAATTCAAGGTTACCAAGTATATTAACTCCGGGTACATTAAAATTGGGTACCAAGTGCATGTCTTCAAAGAGCCACCAAGAACTTTAAGGTGAATCAACTAAATGGATAAAGGATCTGCACATGGGTAGATTCAGCCAAAAACGATGGAAATAGTCTTGCAGGTGGTTAGCGATGCACTTGTGTTATACACACTGATTTCACCTCTTTAGTTGACTTCTTTCAACTTTCCTCACCACATAGACAGGCCTTTGAACCTCAAAGCATTACAAAACAAGGTACATTATCAGTCATGTCTATATGTATGCATGGGTACCAGGCACCCACTGAAGCATCATGTCCGGCCTGAAGTATTTGATCCAGGATTTTAATCTTGTATTGATTTTCAGTAGTAATCCAAATTTGGGTCAGCCTGACAGAACTGTGTCTGGGTTTAGCACAGGAGGACAGTTTCTAATGTGCCACGGGAATGACTTCAGCAACAAACTGCAAAAACCAGTTATTTCACATTAAGTGTAACTATTGCTACTCTGAAATTAAATATTACCCAGAAAGCACTCTCATTAACTGCAGAGTCCTTGATTAATGAGCAGGTGGAATGCATATAGGGACCTGGTCCTGATTTCAGCTGTCTTATTAGCTCTACCCTGGACACTTCTGATCACCACAAAAATAAATGAGGAAATCTAAGAACTAATTATGAGTGGGCAAAATGTGTCAACCTCATAACTGTGTTACGGTACTTCAGAGATTAAGTGGAGGCTGGCAGATGTGCAGGATGCAAACACCAGAGCCACTAAAAAGAAACAGCAACAGAATTCAGCTACCTTCTAGCATCTCTGGTGTACGAGACCACAAGAAGCCTCTCAAGAAATAGTCTCCATTTCAGAATGCCTCCCATGCAATTTTGACTACTGCAATCAGTAGTTTGTTCATTGTTTTAACATCAATGGACACAGGAGGAACCTTCAATGCTCATCCCCCTCCCAAGGAGGGGTGGAGGGGCCAAGTCTCCCACCAGGGCACAGACAATGAGCACTGCCCAAAGGACCCAGGGAGGCCGCAGGAGCCTGGCAACCAGAAAGCCAGGGGCACGGAAGAGCATCCCACCTGGAGCTGCTGGAGGCTGCCGCTGCAGGTTTGAAGGCGCATAGGCTGGGGCTGCAGACTGTGCACTGGGGAAACCAGAACCATTTTCTTTGGTTTGCCATCAAACAGAGTTCTATCTAAGCATCTCCTGCTATGCTTATCCAACAGCCACTGCCCCCAAGCACTTCTGTGAAACATTAGGGACTACCCACACACCCTCCTTTTAATTTGTGTTTACTTGTCTCTTGAAAAAGCCCAGAGAAATCTTTTACACATACGAGCTAAGTACAACAAAACTGAATACTCCAACATCTGAGGAGAGTTCAGGCAACTTGTGCCCTACGATTGATGTCCTATTTCTCCCTACACTTTCCTTCTAATCCTCTCCATACTTACACAAGCTGCCTGACCTTCCCAAAGCTATCAGTTCCTCCAAACCCACTTGCAAATTGCCATCCTCGAAAGAGCCTGGGCGCTGGATCAAGCTGTCTCGGCTTGATGCAACCCACACGGGTGCGGCTGGCCAGACCCTGAGCAAGGGTTGGGTAGACCCAGCCCAGGAGGAGAGCAGTCAAGGGGAAGGTATTGATCCGGCTCTTTTAACATGCTAATTTGCCCAGTGGCCGCTTCAGTCACTGCCAGGCGGGACACTTCAAAAGGGAACTGTTTTCAAAGCAGCGATGTCTTTTTCAACTGCAGAAAACACTTAAAACTGAAAGCAAATGAATTCAAGCACCAAGTTCACAGAAGCACTGGTCGGTATTCTTCAGCTCCCCAGACAGAGATGTTTGATGTATGGAAAGACAGCTTGTTAATTAATGCTATTAAAATGTGGCCCAGCAAAAAGCCTCTAGGACTTAAAGTAAGAAAATCCACACCCTTTAAGTGCACATTTTAATATAAAGATAGCCTGTGTTAATATCAAAAAGAATTCAGCCATAACCTCTTGAAGTGTTCCACTGAGTTCCCCCCACCCTGCCACTTCTCAGAAGAAAAGCAAAATGTAGTTAAAATTAAATTTCTGTAACTCAGCATCAACACTGGAGACCATTTTGGCCTTTCTTGGCATTGATAATGGAGAAAATAAAGCCAATTGTTCAATCCCTTCAGACTGCTCAGAACACAGGGCAAAGGCCTGACAAAACCCTCAGTGTGACAGAGGCATTATTAAAATATTTCAGAAAGCAGCAGCGTTATTGACTAACTCCTTTGCTACCAACACAGGCCTTCGATCACTGGCTAAACATAGTGTGAGGAATGGATACAATGGCAGGATTTAATTAACGGTCTGTGGAAGTACTGAACTATGTTATATACACAGAATTTCCAGACAGAATAGAAATCAACTGACTGTTTTGCATCCGTATTTGTGGCTCACAACACACTTCTAGCAAAACCAGAGATGAGCTGTGAAAACCAGGAGTGCTCTCCACACTAAGGGAGATAACAAGTTATAGCTCTGACCCGCAGCATATTACCCTGCTTTGAAAGATTTGAAAGATGAAAACTTGAATTTCCCTTCAACTACATCTCTACTTCCAAGGCTAAAGTTAGCCTTGGTCAGCAAGCAAGAAGAACTGAATCCAGATAAAGGAAGAGCCTCAACCACTGAGCTCAGCCTGCTCCTCTGGACCCCGGCCCAGGGCAGCCATGACCAGCCGAGCCGAGCCCTGGCTGCACCTGCAGCACCAGCTGCCCCCTTCCACACTCACCTGCCCTGCAGCAGGAGGGAATTCAGGATGCCGCTGACCTCTAACCCCTGGACACAGGGGACAAAGCCCATCAGAAGCCACAGGACAGCGTAGGCAAACAAAGGGAGCCGATTGTCAACCTGATGTTGGCTCTGGAGCAGACAGCATCATCAGAACAAACTTATTCACAGAAAAAAAGGCATGAAGAGATAAGACCAGAAAATATGAACAAAATGGAACTTGGAACTTGCAACTTGCTTCCTTGCCACTAAATTGTTAGCTTTATGGGACTTCATGCTGAACAGTATGAAAAAAAATCCAATTTGCTTTGAAGCGCATTAGTCTAACATCCTAATTATTGTTTACATTGCCATTTGCCTTCTATTAAGAATTGAATAATTACCCAGCACTCCATCATTTAAAAATACAAGCAAACAGGATTATCTGGGTAATTAAGACACTGCTCTGCAGTTTTGTACTGTGGCTACACAAAGTATTCATGTATACAAGCAGAAGCTATAGTTATTGATTGCCTTAGTTCAAACGATGTTTTAAGGAGTTCCAGCATACAAGATGGGCAACTCATTAGAGAAAGGTGATCAATGCCTTTTGACAAACATGGAAAGGGAAGAAGCTATCTTGCAGCTAGGACACAAGAATGAGTCTTCCCTCCGGTCTCATCTCAGCCACAGCCATCCTGTGTGCCTCTGGGAAAGTCACCAAGTCTTCCTCCTTCCGTCCTCCAGCAGCTGCAGCACAAGATCATCCCTTCTCCTCCTTCCCAGGAGCCCCACCTTTGCCCAGCCTCTCTGCAGCCTGAGCAGTGCTGCACCAGCCCCCCAGGAAATACAGGGCCTGTTTCCAAGCACACCCCTTTCAGTGGGTTTCTACAGGTGAACTTAATTTTGCAGATTCCTCTAGTGCAATTTAAACCCATTCATCTAAGAAAAGAAACCAAACAAACAAACTAACAAACAAACAAACAAAAAAAGCACACCAGCAAGCTGAGTTTTCTCTAGGCATCCACGACTAAATGAGCCAAAGCAAATACCAACTGTACAGTATAGCTTCCCTCCCCAAACGTTAATAGCCCATCCATATTGTTCTTTAAACAGCATGACCTCCCCTTCCGGGTGGCTATTAGGACAAAAGCAAAGTTTTTGCACGTGCCTTTGTTGTTTTAAAGAGCCTTTCCTCCATTTAATTACACCACCAGAGTTCACACTGCGCAGTTTACTACCCCTGTGAAATTACCTTCAACTTAAACACTAATTGGACATCCAACAAAAACTAAAACCCCCCACAACCTTGTTTTTCCTTCTGGTTTCTCATAGGATGTAGCCCCAACACAATCAGGGTCCCAATTTCATACCACTGATTTATAAAGACACAAAATGAAAAACAGTACTTTAAATTACAGTACATTTGTGCAGCATGTGTTCTAACTCATACCAATAAACCTTTCAACAAATCCATTCTGAATGAGCCCGTGTTTTGGGAGCATTTAATGAGCCTCAGCTTTATTTCAAGCCAAAGGCAATTTTAAGTAAAGTTGAAATAAAGAAAGTTAAAAAAAAAAAAAAGAAAGCCACTAAAACCAGAAATAAAATATGGGTTCTTGTGTAATCATGAGGCTTAAGAAAGCAGAACTTTTCTCACAGATTATTTTCTTTCGATAAATAAAGACAGCAGTTCATTTGTGTATGTTTACTCAAGTGCTACCAGCCCCTTTTCCACTGTGCACCAAACTACAACTGTGGGCCAAGCCCCTTTCTGCCACCAGGCCAGCAAAGTGAAGGGCACTCCACCAGGGCTGAGCAGGTCAACCCAACTCATAGAAAATGTCATAAAACGTAGTGCTTTTTTGTGCACACACTTACAGTGCAGGGGGAATCTCACCTCCCAAAGATGGTCATTCCCCCAGTTGAGGTTGAAGCTACACAAGAGCTTTGTGGTCACCAGTGAACACCTAAAGGAGATGTCCCACCAGGCATGAGAAATTGTGCTCCCTGCATCTCCAGCCATCGTTTTACAAACAAGGCCAGGGCTTCAGAGCATAGCACTTTCCCACGCATCCGCTTGAAGCGATAAAGCAGGCTGCAGAGATCAGGCAAAGACTAACAATCAGTCATAGTCAAGAGGAGACCTTGAGACAAGAGGAACACACTGTGCAAATATTGTACTATCTCTTAAACAAAGACATCAAAAAAATCAAAACAGAACTATTTGCATAAAATCCAAATCTTAGAGCTCCGCATAAACAAAAGGAGATTTTGGCTTTGGTTTCCAAAGGAAGTTCTTATCTCCTTTGTGAAATGGGGAAATGGGTGTGCTACTTTGCATAAGGGTGTATACAAAAAATGTAAATGAGGAATTTGCTGCATGCAAAAGGCAAAGTGGCCAACAGCTGCCAATCCCCATTCACAGGGAAAGCTTCCTTAGTCTCCAGCAGGAGGAAAGAGAAGGGAACCAACATGTTCCCTTCCCAGGGAGGTGGAGCAGGCTCTGAATATTCATAAAATGGCCATTTAGTCATGGGAGTGTTAATTGTCTCCGATTCGCAAAACTGTCTGACCTCACCTGCTCCCCCCCCCCCCAACATATCAAATAATGCATATTGGAACGAAACCAGATAAGATATTTATCTCACAAGTTTGGGGGGCTTTCTGACATAGTCTCAAAAGACTGGACTGCTGAGCATTTCTTTAATCACTTCTCACAAGCGCAATAAAGACCAAGCTCAGTGGAGCATATTATTAGACAGATAATAAACCTTACCCAGCCAAGATCTAAATACTGAAGTCATCACACACAAGATGAGTTATCTGGAAAGTTGTTTTGCCTTTTTTTTTTTTTTTTAAATAAAAGAACACACACAAAACCCAGAAGACTGTCTGTATGCCCCTCAAAAGACTACCCAGACGTGCCATGAAATTCATACCAGCAGAACAGCTCATCTGGCTTCAATTCTGAGGACCATGCCTTTTACTAGTAACACGCGGAATAAGGACCAGCTATTGCTCCCCTATGTACCAGCAGAAACTGACAAATTCAGAAGGAAGCAATTCCAGCCTTTCTCCAAAGGATATATAAAGGGACAATTGCTTGGCAACTGTAGCTTGACTTCTGAGGGGGCCAGGGAGGAAGAAAGCAATACAGAGCCTATGACTATGTTTAAACAGAGATTTTCAAATGCACCAGGTGGTACAAAAATCACAGAGGGAGCAACCCTTGGAAGATCTATTGAGCTACATGAGAACATAACATAACCAAATCACTCCTTCAGCAGAGAAGAGAAACAACTAAATTTTGTTCAGACAGACTGTGTTTCAGCACCCCTCCCATGCCCCTCCTGGTAGCTTCCGTCTTCTCAGCTTCTTTTAAAACGTAACATGTTGAGTCTGTGCATTTTTCTTTCCCCTGCCAAAAATAATCAACCTAAAAAAAATCCTTTAGCAATCTCAAGTCTGCACAGTCTTAGTCACCCTTCTGATTACCCTTTTGTGCAGTCAGACTGTTCATCAGTGTTATTCTGACAAAAAAAAAGTTGTCTATGACTAAAATGGGAAAGTACACACAAATTACTTCACTTCCCCACCCCTACAAAACCTACCATTTAAAAATCTTATCACAGAAAAAAATATAATTAGACTGTACCCTTCTGATGTAAACTGAACTGCTGCTCTCAATGATCACAGCCACTCTTCAAAGCCTCCAAGATAAAAAGAATCTTATCATTCCAATTATTACTTCTTAGGGATGCTCTTATCAAAGTTCCAAGGAAAATTCTAAAACCAGCAGTGATAGGAAACCAAGACTGAGTAGTATTTTACATGACACTGGATTTTCTGCCAATTGGCCAATTCACAACTCAAAAAAGCAAGTGTAGATGAAGACAAAGCTGTTGGCTCTCATAACCTTTACAATATCACAGTAAAAATCTCAACTGTCTCACATATTTATACTAAATGGCAGGTCTAAAATTGAGATTTATAATTTCACAGCATCAAAATCATCACAGATGGCTACAGTCTATTGCTTCTTTAATCTGTCTATTCTCCCTTCCTGCTTGTTTTCCCCTCCTCCTCCTTTGTGTTAAAAAGATACACATTTTATCATAAGGAAATCGTAATCAAATCCAAACCACACTATATTATCATGTAACAAAACAATTTACATAACAATAATGCATACAAGGGAAGTTTAAAATTACTTTATGTCTCAACTTTGCCCTAAAGCACCAATTACCTTAGCCTTGAGATGTGCCATTAGTTGCGATAGTCATGCTCCATCAATAATATTCCACATTTATGCTCTCCTAAATAGATAGCTATTAATGCAGGAGGTTTGGGTGAGAATAAATAGTAATAAGAAAAAAACCCAAGAGCAAATTTGGCTTTTTTTAGCATCAAGTTCACAGCTATAAATTCAGCTGTAAGCAAAGAATCAGTGCTTACCTAATATTTCTACTGATCAGGACCAATTTTGTTGTACCACCCCTGTGACACATCTGTGAAGTTTCCCAAATAAATACAGATTAAATACCTGGCTCCTTGCCCTTCCTGCCCTGAGTTTCTGCATATATACACACACATACAGATGTTCAGTAAGACAATTGCCATCAATAAAGTCAGCTGAAAAAAAAAAGGAATAGCAGTCAAGAGGAAAGACAGTTTTTGGTCATTGTATTCAAACACCTCCATACCACTGACAAATTCTTACAAATCCTGTTCAAGGTCAGAGAGTCATTAACTCCTGTTACAGGAACCACTTTAGATGTAAAGTGGCTTCCCATTACGCTTTCCGCACACACCTCAGAAATGAAGCAAAAGCAGCTCAAGGAAAATGTATTAGTTAAAAATCAGAAGGTTGAGTGAACTTGAAGGAGCTTTTAGGGCAACCCAAGTGCCAACTGGTCCACCTCAGTGCTCTGCAGCAGGGGTATAGGTCCCAGGAGAGGACAGGGAGCTCTGACATCTCCCATGATCTCCCAAGAAGTGCAAAGCCCTGATCCACTGGCCTAAACTATTTCTGCCTACTGAGCTTTTGTCAAACATTTAAGATCTTAATCAATCCCAACTCTGACCCTAGGATCATGAGGGAAGATGGATGAGGAAGTGGACAACCTCTGACCTTTCCTCTTATTTGTCCTGCCACAGTCAATCTACTGAAAAACAATTGAGGTGGAACCTGCTCACCAGCTCCAGTCCCAGCTCTGCACCCTTTTACAGCCTTTCCCAAACTCAAAGCCTCTCCCCCTGCTTCCCAATCCTCTGTACCAAAGCCACAGAAATGCTCCTCACTTCATCCTCCTCCTCCCCTCCAAACACCTGCCGGACCATAACATTTGCTGAACTATGAAGTTAAGTGGGGAGAGGAAAGGGGAGGCCTCATCCAGCAATGTCAAAGGCCAAAACGCTCTAATGGCCTCACTGGAAACCAGATAGTAAGCTGCATAGTTCTGGTAAACTTCAAGAATTCATGAAGAGCAGCTTCCCAGTAAACTGTTCTGGCTGGAGAATGGCATTGTGAGAAAAGGAAACCACAAATAACTGCTGACGAAATGGGTTTAGTGCTTTCAAATTACATGCTAGCCTGAATCCTCTCAAAGCGACTAGTACAGGCCAACTTCACTCTGGAGAGCCCAAGAGACAGAACATTTCTACCTTCTTTGTAAATACGGCATCGCTGATCTTCCTTTTACTTGGGAAACAGAGAATTGGGTTTCATGAGTCCAAGCTTCCCCGGGTGCAGCTGACAGCCAGTAGGTAAGCTGACATTCATCCCCAAGGTCTAGTCCAATACCACAGAAATAATTTAAAAGAGCATCCCACTATCACCACTGCCCACCAGCAAAACCTCAAGAGATTTCCCTTGAACAACACAGGATTTGTTAGGCAATTAGCTCATCACGTCTGGGCCACTGACACCAAAAAATGGCAGATCTGTGTCAGAGTGACCCAGTACTGACCCAACAGGCCTTCAGGAGAAGGCGAAATAATCTCTGTGCAATAAACCAAAATGCTCCCCCCACTCCATTCACTTCTTCCTCTCACAACCCAGGCTGTAAAGGTGTCAAGAAGCTTTGCCCAGAAGTTATTGAGCTATTAAAAAGTAACAGCAGCACCACAGCTACAGGTTCGCATGTTTAACAATATACACGTTTTCAAGTTCCCATCTCAAGTGGTTTGAAAAACCAGAGTAATATACCCCAGACAGGATGCCCTGTCATTGTGCTGCTCATCTTTCCTTTCTCTCTACAGCCCATGGTAATTTTGTTGCCGATATGGCACACTTAGGCTTTTTCCATATACCAAAACCACTAGAAATTAAGGCCAAAGTTCATACTTGGTGCTTCTTTCCTGACAAAGCTTAATTTCAATGCATAATAAAGAGCTTCATATCAACTGTAAATTATCATTTAAAAGAACTAAACCAGACATACAAAAGACACTGCTCTCTCAGGAGTCTAGCACAAAAGCAGTCACTTACTTGCTCTCCAAGTTCTCAGTCTCAAGATAAAAAAAAGAGACCTAATGAAAAAACAGACCAAGATGTGAAGCAAAATCATCTGGCTCCAAAGAACCTTTTCCAAAAACATCGTTCCAAATCCACTAAGGCGTTGAGCACCTTTGACTCAGCACCCAGCAAAATTAAGCCCACTGACCTGTACAAGAATCCATTTAAGTTTGATCTTAATTTATGCTTACACGAGCAAGAGTTTAGAAGCTGAGGCTAAAGATATTTTATAAAAAAGTCCCTTCTCTCCTTCCTTAACCTTTTACAACTTCTTTTTCCAGAAAGGGGAGGTGAAGAGAACTCAGGTATTGAGGTGTTTTTTTTTTTTTTTTCTTTTTAGGATAATCCCTCTTTCATACAAACTTTAATCCCTAATTCTGCAGCACACAGGATGGTGTGTGTGGGAGGGTGGGGTGAAGACTTCTAGCATTTCTAAGAGTATCCTAGCACCTCTATTATTAAGCTGACAACAGAGACCCTCTGAGAAATGAAAATATTTAACAAAGGCAGCAGTGTCAAATATCAAAGGGTATTTAGTGCTAAAAATTTGCAACAAGTAAAACACCATAGACTTCCCCTTCCCAAACTGGGAAAATAATCCAACTAAAACTCCTGCTGCCCCCCTCCCCAACTGGTTCCTCCTCCACTGTGTAATCCAAAGGAGACTTTGCCAGAATTTACTGTGCTTAACAAAAGTTCACTTCAGATAAAACTTAAAAGATCTGCCTCTTTAAACAACAGTAGCTTGACTGCACTGTTTTGCAGTTGTTCACATTTTGGTGACTATCATGAGCCAATTCAAACTTAGGTGCCTGCTAGAAAATGTGTTCCGCCTTCTGCCTATTATGACAGTATCATTTGGTTTGCATTATGTAATTCTTAGCCTTGCCACCTGGAGCTATTGGACTTCTTCATTAAACCCCTCTGTCCCACCACATCTCACAGGGGCTGCTAATTACTGGCTTTATTCCATTTACTCTCATCTCCGATTCAATTACACATTCAACTAAGCCCTAACGAAGAGTACAATATGGCTCATCCTACCTTGGCATTCACCATTACGTTCTTCATAGCCAGCATTGCACAGACAGTTGCCAATGGGCACCAGCCATTCGCCATCTGCCCCACAGTACATTTTTGGCACATCCTTCTCTTCCGAGTTGTTGACGCAGGAGCCGCGAACCTCCACCAGAGAGGATGTATCAGCCCCAGTAATGGTGTCTGGAAACTGTGCCAGGTTTCGAACTGTCAGTGGGCACTTCTTATAGAAGACACGAACAGACACCAAAGCAATGCAAGCGCCGACATCCTGAAAAGCCAAGTAAAACCCTTTCTTGCTGAGTGGTCCCACATCCCGTATCTCTGTATTCAGCTTCATGATCCTGTCACCAATGTCCACCTGGGTGAAGCTCTCATCAGCAGCAATGGTATCAATCTTGGCAAACTGGCTCTCTCGAATAAAACGCTCCTTATCATTGTTTGATTCATAGTAATAAAGGTTGAAAGTCTCTTTGCAAGTTCCCATGACACCTGGCAGGCTGTTGCAGTCTCTTAGTGTGAACTTGATTTCAATATATACCCTTTGAGCCCCCTCCCGGGGAACCCAATCAGTTCGTAACCAATTATTCTGACTGGGCTCCATCACATTGCAGACTTGATAGGTGCGGATAGGAGTGTTCTTCTCATCCATAATGCTTACTTCCTCCCACTGCAAAGAGGAAAAGGGGAAAAAAATACATCACTTAAAAGGAATAATAGAGCTTCACAGCAAACATAATCTGCACTTCCACAACTAACATGGAGAATGTATTTTTTCAATTTCAGGAAAACAAACACCACCACTACCCTCCCTCCAACAGAACAAGCCAAAGACAACCTCAACTACTTGGACATTAAAAGAAGAATCTGTTCAGGAGAAACAAGCTCCAAATCAAGTAACACCTCGAGGAGCAAGCATGCGTCTTAAGGGCCCTCTGAATCAATCCAAGAATGCTCTATCAACTGACTGTTTATTTGCACTGCAGTTAAGTCCACAGGACCCTGCCTACATCAGGGCTATAGGCAGCACTTTACAGACTCATAATACAGCACTGGCACTACAGTGTTTCCCCTGTGGCAGACAAGGCAGGTAACACATGGACTCCACATTGTATGTGGGAATATCAAACAGTGAGATCGCAAGACTCAGTTGCACATAAAGCACAGGGCAGAAAGAGTAACATCCATGTTCCTGGCATCGCTACCACATATTTTAAACTCTTAAGCTACCCCTTATTATTTCTCTAAGCTGTCAGCTACTTTTCTCGGGTGGCAATATCCCAGACACACCTGGCAAATAGTCTTTACTTTGGAGCTGGGCAGAAATAGCTGTCTACAGAGAACTGAGTCCTGGACTCAAGTGGCACTTAGACATGGAACAACAGGCAAGGAGACATCAACCAGCAACACTGCCATAACTTTGCTATCCAAACAAAGTTTCTTACCAGTGGGAAGATGGGAAAAGGCATGTTACTTATCTTGTCCTAAAGGAATTGTCAGGAAATAGCTAAATTCATATTCTCAAAAACCCAAAAGGTTAACAGAGAGGGTACGTGCTGAAAGATCAAGGTAGCAACATGGTTCAAAACTCTTTACACCTCAGATCAAGTTCAGGAATCTTCAGAAATGCCAAACTAACAGGCAGCATAACTATGAAACAAGAATACATGCAATCCAAGGAAGGTATGGAAAGAAGAGATCTGGCCCTAATTCAGTATTTCAGCATGATGAACTTAGAACGGGAAAGCACCCATAATCAACAGGTTCCAAAAAAATTGTTTTAATGATTACATAGACAGAAGACAGCTTCTCACAATGCTCTCCTGGTAGGGAGAGAGGGGAACATAGCGGCATTAGGGAAGAGATATCTTTCCAGCAAAAACCCAGAGAGCTTCAGAATCAGTAAAATCCTTCTTAAAAAAAAAAAAAAAATTATATACTGTCTGGGTTTGCAGGCAATACAATGAAGTATATAAAATTACCATTGGAAAACAGTAGTAACTTTAAAGAGATTTCCCAGAAGTGCTTTTCAGAACTACTGAAGCCATGGCTTTGATAAATTGAAACCTTCTTAATGTTAAGGGGCTTCTTGTATAATATTCTGCATTCTTCTCACAAGGATTGCTCTTATGCAAGTGATTTTTACTTAAAAAGCCTCCAGCTTAGCTGAATCTGTTTATAGAATGACAGTAGCTAGCACCATGAGTCACTAGGAGCAGAAAGAATAATATTTTATTTGCTGCCTAGAGATAACTGCAAATTAAAATGAAGGAGGAGGGAAATCAATACACAGCATGTTACTCCTTTTCACAAAATAAAAAAAAAAAAATCTTAAAAAGTCATCTGTCAATGTAAAGTGTGACATGGAGTTAGTAAGAAGACGGAGTTGTTTAATTTACAGCTGCCACAGAGCTAGTTTACTGTTACAATACTGTCTTTATGATCCATCACTTTCCATTCTGCTTATCTTCAGACTGTCTACGCTACCTGTATTGTGTGTAGTACAAGAGAAAGGAAGAAGCAGAGGGAAATAATACTTGTTGACGGGATTTCCTTTAGTGCATGTACACAATGGAGGATGCTGCTAGAGGATTCAATAAAGAGACCGCTGAGGTCAACGGACAGACTGCAACTAAATTCAGCAAGTTTCACATCAGGTTCTCAACACGCACCCATCTCCTGACAAACACACAAATATATAGAGCTTATTTCATAAACACATGTACACAAAACAAACCTATGCGTGTCTTACTGCCAGAGCTGAAAATAACCACAGCCCCAAATTTCCAGCCACTGTAAATGATTTGTTACTCAAAGTATGTCGTCAAAGCTGTAACTTTTTGCTTTCAAGCTGAAATTCAACTCTTCCCACGGTTTAGTGATGCAGAGTAAGACATTCTGGGCACAAAACCTGCTTTTCAACTGTGAAATGCAAGACTAAATCATTAATTACATTTACAATGCAATTCATTAATTCCTCCAGGCTACTATATATTCGATTATTGCTAGTCACTGCTAAATGACCACGTTTATCTCCAGCCCTTCTTATCCACACAACACTCACACCCCAGGAACTGCGAGGTATAGATCTAGAAAAATACCTTTTTTAATCAATGATCAGGTACACACAGTTAAAGAAAAAGTAGCATTGAAGGACAGAATCTTCCTAGGAAGACAAAGCAGTTCATTTCTGCTGCTTGAAATAAATCTGCAGCATCTGAAGTTAAAAGAAATGCTTTCCAAGCACTGTATCTCAGAGACAGACCATGTACTCTTAAATTTTTCACTACTGGCTTAAAAATAGAACACACATATGTAGGTTTAGTGAAACGAGTCACGTCCACAATAAGAGCACACGTTTCCTTCTCAAGCTTGCATGACGCCTTCAGAGAAAACATGAGGGAAAAGGGGGAATCCAACAGCTGTTAATAATGTACAGCTGTCCTCTGATCATCAATTCTGCTACTGACCTATTAAAACTTGTATTTTAGGTCCTGTTTTAATGTACAGCATAGATATCCCTTGGAGAGCCGTATGAAAGACCCTGTCTCACTCACTGACCCTTCCAGGGTACAGGATTAACAAGGAAGCCCAACTGTCCCCAAGATGGAGCTATACCTTTCTGCACTGTCAAAAGAGGAGGGCAACTGCCTGCAATCAGCAGTGAATGCGCACCATCGGCACTGCCAGAGGCCTGCCAATCACCTCCCCACTCTTTGAAAAACCGAGTTGCAGGGACAGCACAGCGTGCTTAGGCAGAGCACAAGCCAGGACTGTAGTCAAGTTCACCCAGAACAACAATGGGGGAACAAAACAATCCCTCATTCTCCCATGTTATGGTTATTCAGAGCTTATGCATAATGCATCACCAGCCAACACAACCTCAGATTCCTTCCACTCACTGCTGTTTCCTTAGCTCTGCTTCTTCTAATTACGAGTGGGAACGCACACAAGAAAGTAAATTTGTAGGTTTCCTGAAGAATCCAGTGCTTTGTTGTGCACAGGTTCTGATCTTCCAGCACTTTCACTTTTCCAACAGTTTGACTTAGTTACTTCTGCTTAAGCATACTAAGAAGCTTTACTCATTTCATATTAAAAGGATTTGAGGTGTTTGAGGGGTTTTTTTATGTATTAGTGTTTAGTGTGCATTGCTGGCGGTTTTTTTTAAATTGTTCACTTTAAGAAAAAGCCTTTCTAATTGCTTATTAAAAAAAATGTCAAGAGATCCCATGAAGCACAGTCTCCATCAGATCACACCAACTCCCAAGTCCAGTGTTCTCAGAAGTTTCTCACAAAGGCCCTGGGCACCCTGCAGGATGGGGTACAGGTCAGGGAGCAGCAAGGTGCCTATCCACTAATATAAAGCTAAATTAGTAAAGATACCTTGCCTGCAGCTCACTAAGCAAAGGGGCCCTAAGTCCCGGCGACAGACGCGTGAATCTCTTAATGTCATCACATCACCGTCGGGCAGTGAATTCAAGCAATCGTCTCTTGGAACCGTCTCTTTGAAAAGTAAATAAACAAACTCCAAGGAATCACAGTCAAGCACTGGGTGCTTTAGTTTATCTATTCAGAGGCCAAAATATATGATGTTTACATCCTGAAATAGGACAACTGTCCCGCTACGCCAACAGGGCTATCTTGTATATTGATCCCTACTCCTTCATCCAGAAATAAAATAGCAATTGCCCTGAACATCTCCCAGCCAAGACGGCCCACAGGTATAATAATTACAGTCAAAAACACCAGTTCAGTTGCCAGATCACATTTCTTGTTGGTATTTCAGTTTTAAATAGGCATCTAAGCCTATGCCTCAACCAATCTCCCAATCCTGAAACCTCTTTTCTGCCCTTTTGGTTTCCACTTCTTCCATGACAGAACTATCCAAAGGGAGTATAGAGTTTCTCCAACAAAGAGTAATTCACTTGGTAAGCCAGGGAAGAAATCTGACCTCCTTGCCACAATCAACAATAATCGAGCCATTAGGACTCTCTGAAAGTTACTAATCACCCCCTTTACCCTTTTGATCACATAGCGGTTTAAGACTTACCCCTCCTTCCAGGGGACTTGCTATCCACCCCAGTTCTCCCTGAACTGACCTGGAATCCAGCAAGGTAACTGCAGAGAGGTACAAATAAAATAGATTAAGTTCCAGCTGCCAAAAGACAATATTAAAATAAATCGTTTACCTGAGTGTTTCCATATGTGTGGCGCATGATCGCATCCAGGTTCAACTCGAAATGAAACGTTATTTCCGACTGCGCCTGGACCGTAAATTTCAAAGTCCGATTTCGATCCGAGGAATCAATGGCACGTTCGCTCCTCGGCGCGGTGAAGCCGCCCGCAGGGCGCTCCCCCGACGCACCTAGCAGCGGGCACAGGGAGCGCTCCCACGCCAGGGCCCCGCGGGGCAGTGCCGCCGCGCCGGGCAGGCTGCGCTCCCGCCGCGCGGGCACACCGCGGGGCCGCCGGTGGGGACCGGCGCAACTGCGCGTTGGGACGACTGGGAAATCGTTACTCACAAGGAGCTCGCGCAGCCCCGGCCGGCAGCGGGGCCGGGCACCGAGAGACCTCGCGGGGGCTCCCCGGCGGGGCCGGTGACCCGTGTCCGCTCGGCGGGACGACCACGGGCTTCCCCCGCCGAGCCGTCTCGCAGGACAGGCTGCAGCGCGGCCCCGGGGAACGGCGCAGAGCCGCCGGGAGAACCGGTTCAAGGAGCCGCCCCCCTAGCTCGGGGCCACCCCACCGCCGCTCGCTGGAGCGCTGCGCCCCGCGGGCCGGCCCGACCGCGAGTACCGGCGGCGCGGGGGAACGCGCAGAGAAAGCGGGGGCCGCTCCGCCCCGCGACACCTGTGCGGGCGCCGCTTGGGCAGGTCAGCGGCTGTGGGACGCCCAGCCACCGGCCGGGGCAGCGCGGTCCCGGCGGCAACAGGAAAAGGCGGCGAGGGGACCGCCGCCCGCCCGAGGGGCGCCGAACTTTTTCCCCCGATGCCCCGCCGAGAAACCGCGGGACGCGCGCGGCGCCTCACCTTCGTTGGCGGGATAGACCCGGGAGCCGGTGACGGCCCCGCAGACGCCGACGAGGAGCGGGAGGAGGGCGCAGAACGGGACCCCGGCCATGCCGCCGCGCTCCAGCCGCTCTATCCCAGTGGAATAACTGCCTACATAGGGCGCGCGGCGGGCAATAGACATTGCCAAGGGGGCGGGGCGCCGCCTGCCCGTCAGACCCCGCCGCCAATCGCCGCCCGCCCCGCGCCGATCGCCCCGCCCCCGCCGCCCGGCGGCGCAGAGCGGGGAGCGGGGCCGGACGCTGCGCCCCGCGGTTGCCGGCGGGGGCTGAGGGGCGCGCTGCCCCGAGCTGGCAGGTCCCGCCAGGAGGAGGGCGCCCCGCCGCGGGGCTTTAACACTAGCAGTGTCCGAACAGAAAAAAAATACAGAAAAAGGGAAAAAAAAGTTCGGAGCAGCCCTCACGCTCTCGCGCCGAGAGCGGTCGCAGGCACGCCGCGCAGACGGGCCTCCCCTACGCCGAGCCCGGGGCGGCCCCGGCTCCCGGGAGCCTCCCGCCGCCCCGCCACTGTTGAGCAACAGCGCCACCTGGCGGGGGCGGCGCGCCCTCGGCTGCCCGGTGCCCCCGGGGCGGGGAGCGGCAGGACGGTGGGCTCGGCGGGCGGCGGCGGTCACCGCCGGGAGACGGTTTTCCCACCAGCGCCGGGGGGAAAGCGGCAGCTCAGGCCGACCCACGGCAGCTCAGGCCGACCCACAGCAGCTCCCGGCGGGGCTTCCCCGGCCAAACCGGCAGGACGAGCGCCACCGCTCACCGCGAACATGCAGATCGTGAATGCTTTTATGGACGAGGGCAGCAACCGGGGCGGGGGGGGCTCGGGGAAAAGCCGGAGTTCGGAGCGACTCCTCAAACAGTCCCTACGGACGGAGCCACCCCGAGGCCCGGCTGGCAGCCGCCGCCTCCCCGGGCGGCGCGGGGGGAACCGGGGCTCGAGCTCCGGCCGGACAGGCTGCAGCCGCTCCCTGCTCCAAGCCCCGGAGCTCTGCCGGACGGCGGGCTCCGGGGCGACACCACCCTGCCCGGGAGCGCTGCAGCTTGCTCTACTTTGGCTTGGGAAAGCTTCACAAACCGCAGTTCGAGGGACAACCCCCCGGTCAGGCGGGCTCCCTCCGCCCTGCGCGGGACACGCACCCTCCGCGGCTGCACCCCGGCTTCAGGGAATCGCACCCAGACTCTCTAAAGATTTTTCTCATGTCTGGGGTAAAACGAATTCTTGCCGCCATCAACTTTAGTTTAAGCACAGCACCCCTGCAGAAGCTCGATCAGTTTGAAAAAAAGTGGGTTTAATCCATCTTGAAGTTTGGCTAACCATTTTGTGCACCAGGAAACGTGCCTGGCGTGAATCAGCTGCGCTCTGTTTAAATCACTCTACTTCTTCCCAAATTCAAATATCTGTGAAACATGAGACTTCTAAATACTCTTACTAGTACTTTTTTTGCTTCAAAATAGAGAGTGTCTTCTCACCAGTTTTAATTTTAGGTCAAGATGTAGGTAGGATGCATTTTTTTCTTTAAACATCTTTAAAAACGGTTAACAGCACAGTATTTACAATGAGGTTTCTGTAGTCTGAGGCTCAGTTTTACTTTGCCTTGAACATTTATTTCGAAGCACCCACTGGGAGAACCTTAAGGATAACTCTGCAAAGATAGCTGATGTATTTCTCTCTTTCTGTGGAAAAAATAAATCTTTTAAGCAGCCGCTTGACTAACGGGAGTTAGCAAACAGTGCAGCGCAGTCAATGCAACTGTTAAAACTTGTACTTCCTGACTTTAATTATCTGCAAGAATTCTTGGCCTAATGAGGAGGAAGAAAAGGATTAGTTCCTTTTTTATTGTTTACACAAAAATATAGGCAGTCCTCAATTAAAGCAATCTGAGCGTTCTTGTTTCAACATCTTTGATGCCTCTGACAGACCTGCTGTAAGTCAGGATAAACTTTATGGGAATGGTGGAGTATCAAAACATCTTTTTTTAATTGAAGTTATTTTTGTTGCAATGCCAGAAAAGTCAGTTGTCATTAAAAATATTAAATACCTTGAAACATTAAAAATAGTTCTATTATATTAATGCCATTTTAATTTGTTAAAAAACCCACATAAAATAAACACAGACAATGTAAAAAGGACCTGCAAATGTCATAAACTAAAATGTTCGCAATTCTACCAAATCCACCACATTTGGGCTCCAAGAAAAGGTGGGGGTTTTTTAAGAAGACTTGCCAAAATAATCACAATTTCCTTACTTTGTGTCATTTCAACAGATTGTAAAAGCCCAGCTTGGTTTTAACAGATGTCATCGATACTTGGACTAAATTCTGTTCTCAGCCTCAACCTTACAACAAAGTACCTGACATGAAAATTTATTCCTTAAAATTTTGTTACAGCCGTTGGATCTGTTACATTTTTCTTAACTGCCTATTAACTGAGCAGCCTGTGCTACTGCCAACCTGACGGCTTGTATTATTGTAACTCACTATCAGGAGTGATTCAGCTTTGATGGGAACTAATCACGTTTGCACCATAATCAAGTTTTTACACCATTTAAATGGTCAATTTAATGCAGCTCGAAAAAGCACAGCCAGCCTCTCCGACATTTGTCTCAGATCTTACATTTATCTCGGCTCCTTAGTGAAAGTGTATTCATTTGCAACACGCTGTAATATTTTACAACAATACAACACTATAATAATTATGACAATGTGTTAAATGTTTGATCCTGTCTGCTTCCTAGAGGTCACCCCCAACTGAATTATTTAGGGATCTGTTTGTAGGACTCAGACGGGACAGACAAACAGGCACATGAACACACAAACACGGAGCTTTTGAGAAACTGTAAATCATCTTGAAATGTAAGGACTGAAAGATTGTTGTTATTTCCCTCTCATTCACAATTTGTTTTCCTCCTATTTCAAAATACCAAGGGAATATATTAGCACACAAATAGTCGGGCGCTGGCACACATGTTTTGTCTTGGATGTATTTCCGTAGTTAATACCATTTCTAACAGAGCATTCTGAATGGGTCTGAAGTGCCTCTCACATACACATACGCTTACATATATGTAATTGCTTCACATTTTGCCTGATCACAAACACAACATTCATAAGCTAAATCACATTACAGCCCCGGAAAGGGCTGTGCTTTTGGATGAAGGTTCTGTTCTATTTATACTTTATCTTTTCATTCTCCATTTTTCTATGTCCACCTACTTCATGCTCGTCCATCTCCCCAGAAGCTTTTTGCTGTCAGTCAAGTGACAACTTCAGTAGGAAGCTCTGTGTGTTCATGGGCCTCCTGAGGCCCTGCACTACATTTAGGGGAGGGGGGGGAAGAAGAATAGCGGGGGGGGGGTAGGAAGCACAAGCTCTTTCTTTAGTATGCAATTACACAGCCTGCAGGAAAAAATTCACCAGGCTTCTCTGAAAAGCCTTTTCCCACAAAAACGCAATCCCAGTTGCTCCACTCCCACACAACTTCCACACTACTCAGCTATTTGCAAGAGAGTGTAAAATAACCCCAGCAAGTTTAACGCACACGCACACAGAGTCCCATTGTCGAGGGGAATAATGCCCCAAAGGTGCACCTTTATCAGGCTCGGCATCAGAGAGCCGCTGCGGCTCCTTCCCAGTCCAAGTGCTCAGAAGTGCCTAGCCTTTCCCTCCCTGGACCTACTGATTCTTACTGGACCTGTGAGTAATAAACATTTGCCAATACATTACTTGACAAAATTTATTGTTAGCTATTTGAGAAAAACAGCTTTTATTTGATATGAGTAAGATTTCATTCCTTAAATCATGTTTACATTAGCTGAAGTTGCAGCCTGTAACACAAAAAGCCATAGCTAGAGAACATCTACGTGAAGGTAATACGCATTTTTATAAACATCAAGCTGGCAGAATGATTTTGTTTCAGCTGGGATTAGCAGGAGTTTTGCTGCTGACCTCGATAAGAAAAGGCTAGGGTTTATAGCTCATTTGCAAATCCACTCTGCAAGAAAGTGTGCTTTAGGCACTGCAGATTATTTACACTTCCTTTTCTTAATCGTGATCATCACCACAAGTTTCCTATTTATTAGTGCCTTGATGCTTATTACAGGACCTGCGACAATATATTTGGACTAGGCATGGGTGGCAACTTGACAATATACAGGCAGATGCATAGATGTTTTGCCTTTTCTAACCAACAGTGCTAAGGAAAACTAGATAATTGCAAGCAAAATGTAACAGGATTTTAATGACAATTGAAGCTGTAGCTCATATTACATTGCTCCTGACAACCCAACTCAAATCTCATACTTAGTGTAAAATTTATAATATGCCATTATCAGGTCCCTGAAAGGAAATCCTATCACCAAAACCATTTACAAAGCCATGAGTGTTTACGATACAGTTTATGCTTCCTAAAATAAACAAACATTAAAGGGCACTGGCAAAAGGTAAAATCTGAAAAGCAGTACAGATGGAGCAAAGAAAAGAAAAATAAATGCACCAGGATGTCAAACCGGGTATTACCTACCGCTTTTCACCTAACAAGTGGATGAAATGTAATAAATCCAAGTGCCCATCTCTGCAATGTAGGTGTCAGCTGAGCTCGCTGTGGCTCTCACCCTCATTACAACCAGGGGGCAAGCAGGTTTTTTCCTGTGAAAGTGTGACCAATAAACCAGTGTAAATAACTGTATAAGGCTGCAGGTTGTTTGCAGTGCTAGCACAGATGCTTAGCAACCTGGAGAGGAATGTGCCTGCCTATGTTTCATTGAAAGGTTATTTACAGCTGTGGAGGTTAACAGACACCTTAATTATTACAAACTGCTTTCGAATATCGCTGGCTTTGTACTGCCAGTCCTTAGCAGCTGTGCTTCTTACTCATTCATGATCATTTGGGAGTAGCATCAGCTTCCAGAAAATAAAAGTTCCTGGGATGAAGATGTAGGGCTGGCGTACACTGGCAACCAGTGCTCCAGCCCTACAGTGCTCCAGTGGCCAGGGCCACCAGCCAGCGGGGAGCTGCCCAGCCAGCCTCCTCCGAGCACAACTTGGGTGGCTGCGGGAGAGCCTGCTCGCTTCTTGACAGAACAAATGCAAGTGAAATAGCCTCTGCCAAAATTGGCAGGGAATTTGTTTGTAGCAATTTCAGAGGAGCCCTAGTTGAATTTGAAGCCTAAAGCTAAAGTCTGAGCACCGAGAATTGCAAACCAAGTCCAGAGTTCTTTAAAAGCACACATCCATTTTTCTGCAGTGGAAAAAAGCCATTTAGTCAGACGACTTTGTTTTTTCTTCTTTCAAGAATAGGGTCGCAGTTTAAGATTTCTGAACACATTCTGGCCTTTACTAAAGTAAAGTTGAATTTTAGTAGCAGTTTAGCTACTAAGCTTTAATAGGTAGGCAGAATTGGGGCCTTCAGGTGAAAAAGAATAAATCTAAAATTAATAAAATTTAAAAAGAAAATGTTTCCCAGATTTGTTTTCATACTGGAATTTTAGGTTTTCTGCCATAATTTACTGTAGTTATTATTTAAAAACAAAACAAAACAAAAACCAGGATGCAGGATTACTTTTATTTCACCACTAAAGGTTCTGTATAAATAAAGATAATTTTTGTGCAAAGTCTCTGTGTTGTCTTTTTGGTAAAATAATTAAAAGAACAGAGTGTCAGAACTCTGATTAATTTTTATTTGGTGTGTTAAGAGACTGCAATCTTTTCAGGGGTTATTTATGCGACGATGGTACTAATCAAACTGCACCAGAGACAGGTTCCCTACAGAGCACCGAAGATTTCTGGCACTTCTAATAGAATGTAAATCCTGATTAACTCAGATTAAACCATCCTATCTGAAATAGTCCATCCATTATTATGAACAAAATGTTTGCTACCATATAGAATAAAACTGTTGGTGTTTAAAGTAAGAGACAAAACCACCCCCTCCTTTTTTAATGTGTGCTATTTTTTTACTAGTAGGACAGAGGAGAACTGTCTTTCTTTGGAATTAAATATAAAATACTTGCTTTTTCTTCTAAAAAGTAGACAGCATTTGTGCATTTTTTCTATGCATGCAGACATGACTGATACATTCACAGGACAGGAGAAAGATTAAGACTGGGAATTTACATCTGGGAGAAGGGCTCTGCTCCAAGTTCTGCACAGACTTCCTTAGGGACCTTAAACAGCCACTGCAGCAAAACATTTAAGTTGGTTGTAGGTGTTTATCCCAAATACCCACCTTAAAACAGCTATGCTAAATAAATATCAAGCTGGAGAGATCTGTAAGCATACAGTGCCTGTTGCTCCATTCTTGCAAAGAATGTGGAGATGTACAGTTTCATTTGGTAACATCTGCAAGGCAGTGTGGGATTGGTGGTCTAGAGGTTGGCCAGCCTTAAAGTAATATCAATGAGATTACCTCAGAATCTGAAGCATTGCCTGTGTTTCTGTCTTGATTTCAGAGAAGCTATAGATACCAAAGAATGGTTCTTTATTATTTAAGAAATTATTTGTCCTATTTTAGGGGAACCACTAACTGGGGAAACTGAGTATGTGCATATGCCTATGTTCTAGCTCAGTACCTGCACTAATTTTATAGCAGAATATTGCAAATTCCGGATTAACTTCATAGAAGCAAAATAGAAGGCATAGAAATGAAAACCTGCAAGAAGGACAATGGAAGAAAACCACCCCTTGTTTTTATGTTAAAAAAGTGGCAGCCATTATTTTCCTCAGTACCGTCATTGATTTTGGACGAGTTCAGAGAATAAGGTACTTTGTTGTGCTGGGCAGCACTGCCATTGAATTTCCTTGTTTTCTTTTTATTTATACCTATCTGCTGGGTTTTGTCATATACTGAGATATTCTTGTATAGCTTCTAGCACAACCAGATCTCAAATCCACTCTCGGGGATCTGAGCATCACTGTAGCATTGGAACAAAAGATGTGCACAGGTCGGTACCTGCATCCTGTGTTACACGGGCATGAAACTAATTTTAAGATTTTTTTATTTTTAATTCATGACATATAAATTAGTTCCTTTTATTTCATATACTGATGGCACCAACAAACAATTTTTCTCCAGTTGCAACCACTCTTTGTCAAGTCCCATTCCCCTCTGAGTTTTCCTTCACAGTAACCATCTCGTTCCTTTAATGGAAGTCAGCCTCAAACCCTGAGTGTATTTTCTTGTACACGGGTCCATAACGACAGTAAAGAGCAGGAACACATCTCTCTGAATTCTATCTTGAGGCAAGGTATCCATTAGAAATGACTCGTTGGTATTGCTTTAGTGAGACAGTCAAGTACGAGACTTTCTTAACACGTATGCAGCTGATATTTCCAACAATTTTTTTTTTCCCCCAAAACATTTCCTCTTGCAATATCCTGAGGTAAACAGCAAAAATAGTATGTTAGGGGAGAAATGTTCAACCCCTACAGGCACAAAAATGCCACCCTTCGCCTCAGCTATCTACCCCACTCATCACCGTTACTAATCCTTATTCACGTTACCACACTGGCCACAGTTTCTAACACAGACTAAAATTAGTAGTGTAAGACTTGCTTACCCTACCCAAACAATGGGTTCAATTCTAAGGAAGAGTGTGACTATTTACCTCAACCTGTTGCTACACTTTGTCCCCCCATTTTAAGGGCTTGCACAGCACCAGGAACACAGAAAAGAGCCATTTGCACTGTGTTGAAACAAAAGGAAAGTATTATTGGTCGTTGTTTTGTCCCATCCCTTCTGCACAAAGGGACCACACATAGTAGAATTGATGTTTTTTCTTCCCTTGATTACTACCTGAAACTTTCATCAAAATGTATCTTTGGCAGAGATCAAAGTAAAAGACACTGTAGATTTGTTTGAGTTTCCTCCACCATTCCAAAATATCCAAAAATGCCAGCAAGATACTCAAATAAAGAGCTGTAAAAGTAAAAAAGATTCCTAGTGGTGACATCTGTTAGTATATGGATTATTCAAACATCTCTAGAGTTTTCCAAAGAAATGCCAGAATGTCTTCCTACCAAAAGGCAGCTCAGTCTAATACCCTCCTTGGCTAAATCTACGTACAAACTATGCTTCTATATTTTGTTTGTACTAAGAAACATACATGCTTGTTTTGACATGGGCATGAAAAGATTCACAGCGTATCTGAAAATGTATATACTGGGGAACCAGTTTAAGCTGACCTTGGGCTTAGAGAAATCTCTTTTGTGAAGGTGAACACAATTGTTAATGCATAATTTGGTAAAAACACATTTCTGCTGAAAGCAACTTACCATTATGGTGCACGACAGTTTCAGTTTAGGATGATACCAGCATGATCAGGTGGTCTACAAAAGGAATAATTTCTGTCTGTTTTGGATAAAATTACTTGTTTTACCTACGAATGCAAACACATATGCAAACATGTACAAAACCTGAATAAACATGCTGCCAGGCACACTGATGGAAGAAAAAAGGAAGACCCGCTAGAAACCGCACCATAAACAGAAACAGAGGCCATATAAAGCTAGCCCAAAGTTGCTCCCAGTCACGCCGTTCCTCCACTTTTCTCATACCTCCCAGGTGGCCTATGCAGACCACCTACAAACTCAGCCTCGTGAGCGTTATATACAAGACCTGGGTATTATTGCATTTGCATTAGTTTAAGAAGCCAGCTCATGCCAGTGGAATTGCACCAGTAACGATGTGAGGTTTCACACCAGCAGCTTCACACCCCACGTGGAAATACCATGATGGTTTCATTACATTGGGAATTTCCTAGAGCCCATAAACTGATGAATAAACTTTACCTGAGGATTGCAACAATATTTATAGCATTGAGAACGACTCCATTGGAACTTGATGTTTCCAAAGCCTGAGCATAGTTACTAAGAAACTTAATTTGGGAGACATTTACCAGTCCATCAATTAAATTAAATATAAGATGACAGCATTTATCCCGATTCCAACACATGATGTTTGTGAGCGTTAATGATTTTTTTTTCTCCTTTAATTAAAATTCACTTTAAAGTGTTTCCTAAATAAAACATTGCTCAAAACACAGCATCTCCTTAAGAGTCTATCACTCATGAGAAGCTTTCAGAAACAATCATTGCAACTTAAAAGGCACTATAGGATATTTAGACTAGAGTTATCTCACAACATGTTAGCTGTCTGCTTTGTTATTTGAGTTCTAAATGTTAAACACGTGGAAGCAACATAAAAGGATCTTCCCTGTAAAGCACATTTTCCAAATTCTCTCTATCTGTTATTTAGAACCCCATAAAGACCTGTGTGTGTCTACCCATCTGCAGCCACATTTATTTTTACATGTTTTTGAGTGCATATCTCTCAGTGTCATAAGGTCTTCATAAATAAATCAACCTACTTAGATCTGCATGCTTTGAATAACAAGTCAGCCACCAAACCAGCAGATGGATACATTTTTAATTAGGTAAGCAGTCAATGCCTTTTGGTTTGAAAACTCTCTTGTTTCTCTTAAAAAGACAGAAAGTAACCAAATTAAATCCAAAATTGCAGTGGGATAGCATAGTGGTTTTAATCTGCATGTAGCTGCAAATCAGCTTAGAGCCCAGCCTGTGTGACAGCTTGAACAAATGCAATATTTTATATCAAGCAAACCTCGAAGTGAAATATTTAAGGATCTTGCAAGAATACGTTGTAAACAATATGTATTTTTCAATAACACATGCGGTTACTTATGCAATCTTCTCACTCGAGCGAGGCTCTCTGATCTTAATTCATTTACTGTGTTGCTTTTGCAATCTCTCAAGCAAAATATTTTTAAGCAGCAACTTTCAATTTACATAATCAGACATACTTTCCCAAATAACATGGAAGAAACTCAGCATTAACAACATCTTGTACTGCTTAAATAAGCCATGAAAAGAAACCTCAGCAGTTCCAGTTATTTTCTTCCCACAAAAAGGTTTTCAGTTTTGAACTTGGAAAAAAAAAAAAAATAGCATGACGGATGCACATCTTACCCGTACCGAGCTTTCCACACTCCTCTGAACTTCCCTGTCTATGGAAAGTCCAGGTAAATACTCCAGAGCACACCAGCTCAGGGGTGGGACTGGCCCATGCCAGAGAACTCCAAAGGAGACTTCCATGTGCTTAGGACTTCCAGGGCACCTTGCTGCCACAGGGAATGGGTCGGCCCAGAGCTGTCTCTCCCACTGTCCCCACCTCACCTCTCCCTGATATGTTTTCGCTACTAGCTCCCATTAACTAAAATAAGGCCTTTTGTGCCTATCTAATTATTTTCCTACTAGAGTTTGGAAGTTTTCCAAGTGGTCTTCTCTTGCTTTTCTGAACTAGTGAAATTAATCCAATGAAATAACTAGCAGCCTGTAGAACGCAGCAGCCTTGGCCATCACACCTCTTCCCCAGCCAGTGCAACAGGCTGCACCTTCGCTGAGTAAGAGGAGACACAACAGCAACTTTGACTGCCTGGATAATGCTGGCACTTCCACGTCTCCTTTCAAGAAAGATATAATACCTCTTGGTCATTCCTCTAACACAAAATTCAGATGGTCTCGGTGTGACCGTGTAGTCCAGAAGATTATCCTTTGAATAAAAAGGCTTCTCTGGCAGTAGGCGAGCCATGGCTTCTCCATGGGCAAACGACTGCCACCTTCTTGGCTAAAACTACCAGTGCAGCACATTTGGGCTGTATGTTGACCCCAGTTTGCAGCTTTTTAAAAGCAGAAAGTTACAGTGGGCTATGCTTGTACAGTGGGCAAAACTGCCAAAAGAATCCAAGTGCCCAGTATGAGCATCTTATGTTGGTACTGAGGCAACAAAATAAAATTTTTTTGATCCTTACTCAGTTTTATGGTTAGAAAAAAAAAATAATTTCAGAGAGTAGGGAAAAACTCCAGACATAAAATCTGATACTTAAACAAAATAGCTTTGAAATAAATGGACCAGGTTAGTCTTTGATGTCACTTCCTTGGATTTCATGATACAACACCTGAGGTGAATTTTTTCCATTTTACTTCAGCAGGCTCTTTTTTCCTCTTTATGCTTATAGTAAAATAATAACCAGGTTCCCCATATGTTAAATAATGAAATTTAGTTCTATCATTTCTTTGTACCCCTTTACAGTTCTTTTCAGTTGACTAAATGGAAAATACTGTATCTCTAGAGCTGGCTGGAAAAGAAATAAAGCTCTGACTCTCATCCCACTTTCATGGGGTTTGTACTGATGTAATATTACTGATTTCAAGGAAATTGCTTCAGATTTGTGCCATTAGTTAGATGAGAATTTACATGTCAGTGCACCCTGAAAATACCCTGCTCTGCTAAAAGGTTACCAGGATTACTCTCAGAGTTGTACATCCTGAAGTCTAATTGCACTGTGTAAAAGAACATTTATTAAAGATCAGATATGAAGCATAAAGACAGCAATTATTTGAAAGTTTAGGATATAATATTTGCCCACTGGTCTACATGGGCCATTATGCTTAAAAACTGTAGTAGTAGAGGAAATAAAATTTCTCTTATGTGCGCTATGACTTCATACTCTTATTTGAAATGAAAATACTGTAAGATGGAGAATATTAATAGGGAACACTGAAGCCAACTTGTATTGCTTAGAAAATCTTTACAGCTGATAGTTACTGTCCTGTGCTACAATTTCCCTTGTGCCTAGTTTGAGATATGTCTTGTAGCTCACAATCAAGAGGGAAGGAAAATGCTGTCATTTTGCAGTTGCTGCTGATGAGAACTCACCTGCACTTTTTTTTTTTAAAAAAAGCAGAAAATTACAGTGGACTAAGCAGTGCCTTAGTGCACCCTGAACCTTGGATCCCACGTACACCACCAATGCTGAAGAACTCAAGTGCATGTCTCAGAGCTCTGTAGGCTGGAAGGCAGGTGAAGAAGAGAGGGGCACTATGCCCACTGGCAATCTGAGGGAGTGAGAGCTGAAAAAAATGGGATCAAAATGTCCTTGATATATTTCAGCAAATTATAGCTCAATATGACAAAATGAAGGATAATGTAGCTTGAGTCATTTGTATTCAGGTATTTTTGTACTGGGATTTGGAGCCTTGTGCTCAGACTGCCCGATAGACCATCCATATGGCATCACTGTAAGTTGGAGGAACAGATCCCACTAGACAACCACCGCAGCAGTTGCTCTACTACTTTGTACAGTTTCTTGCAGCCAGTAGTTCACATTCTATTTTATAGGCAACAGCAGAAAGATGGAGCCTTTCTATTGAAAATAAGGGATTTATGATTTATACTGATCCAGTCATCGATATTGGACTAAGTTAAAGGAGGATTATGCTTGCTCCAGTCTGGACTTCCAGACCAGTGTGTTGAACCACAAGAACAATTGGAGTAAATTTCAAAACAACGTTTTTTTGTGCTTATCCTCCAACCCTGTACTGACCTCCTCTACTAGATCCTCTTTTAAGTAAAAGTGTGTAAGAGCCTGAGGAACACAATACTACTGCTTAATTTTGTCTGCCTTTCATTAACATTCATATGAGTTCATGCCATGCCTTTTACTGTTTTCCAGCTGATAAATTTTTAATATTGTGCACAACATCTTGCTTATAATCAATGAAAGAAAATTGAGTTTAACATCTGAGAGCTTTAGGCAAAAATGCCAGGCATGGACCAGAAGACCACATGCGAGTTGCAGACTCTT
This sequence comes from Leptosomus discolor, assembly GCF_034619465.1. Classification (NCBI taxonomy): domain Eukaryota; kingdom Metazoa; phylum Chordata; class Aves; order Leptosomiformes; family Leptosomidae; genus Leptosomus; species Leptosomus discolor. The sequence continues at coordinate 45,609,221 of NC_141397.1, forward strand.
TGTGCCCGAGATTGGCTGGTATTGTTTGGATGCTGTTGCACTGCAGCAATAGCACTAACGTAATTATGAGATCAAGCAACATCTGGCGGATTTGGCACCCAGCTCACAATCGATTGTTAGTTAGGGTCAAAGGATGAATGCGCTTTAAGTGCACATTAGGGTGCGCAATCATAAAGCTTGCATTAGCAAGGAAGGAGGAATAGCAGCATTCTTGAGTTTCATCACCCAACAAAATTGATGGCCCACAAAAGAGCAGTGGCACAACATACAAAAGTGATGATGCCAGAGAGACTGATGCGCTGCGGGCGGTATTTGACATCTTCTGACTGTGGGCTGTTGTGTGTTGTGATTTATGTCACCGTAATGATTGATCACTTTCAGATCATTCACATTCTAGCATATCTCTGAGAATTTCCCTCTTCTTCAAACATCTTTTTGTTCCACAAGCCCTAGGCTGCAGATGGCATCAACCCACACATCTCCATTGTTTGAAACCTACAAGAACTCCACAATTCTTTGTGGAAATGCTCATAGTTGAGTAGCTAGTGTCCAATTAAGTCCTGAAACTATGGCTGCAGGCACTTTAACCTTTTTATCCCCTTGCTCTTTTTTGAATTTCATTGCGTGCAACAGTTGCAACTCAATGATGCCTAAAAATGTATCAAGAAAGAAAATCTGAAGGAGATACATTTTTAGGGTTACAGTAAAGTGCTTCAAGTGATGGCTACAGCTGCATCTGTCACACCTCCATAAAGGTTCTTCTAATCACATTTCACAAAATGAATTATCATCTCTGGCATGCAGCATTACAGCAGACTCCATGTAAAGGCAACAGACTAAAGCTTCTGCATGCTGGGAAGCCAAAAATGCCTCTGGGATGCTTATGCAAATCATTAGTTTTCTCTGATATCTCAACCATTCTGTGTGACACATAAAATATCAATGACTGAATATTCATATGATGGGAGAAACAAGAATTCAGGGCTTATATCAAGAAAACACTGAATTTTAAAATATTTTTTGTTTTGTTTTGGTGGATCTAACATGGCCCATTATCAGGGGAATTAGTATAGTGGATAGTACTATACTAACTTTAGTACTATTAACTTCTTCAAATCACAACAAGCAACTACAACAGACGTTTCTATTTTCTTCTTCATTAGGAAGCAACAACACCAAGAACATATTTGCTGCTACTTTAGTCACTTACAACAAGATATCCAAAAGGACTCCAAGAGGATGCATTCTACCACACCTATCCCTTTGACTCTCCAAGTTTTCACAAAAGGCTTTTTCTGTCACTGTGTACATGCAGTACTGCTGCCCAGTGCTCTCTGGAGTATTGTGTGCTCTCTTTCCCTTCTGGAAGCCCTGGAGGTGCAAAGGGATATACCACAAACCCCAAGAAATCGTTCCAGTTGCACATTCCTGTAGTACCGGACACCATTACTCAGACACAATATTAAGAGTATCAGAAAAAGCTTTATCTTCCCTCAAAGCACATACTGATTTGTTTTTTAGGTAGGATGTAACAAAGTCTCTAATAGGTTTCATTTATCAACAATATCTGTTCTGAGTCAAATAGATAGAGGAATCAACTCTTGCGTAAATCCAGTAAGGATTCAAAACGTAGGGCAGGCTGAGGTCCGTCAGCGCTCTTCACCTGCCACACAAAGAGGTTTCAAAATTATCAGGTTCCTGTTTGGTAAGAGTCCAGTAAGCACCATGTTCACTGTATGTTCACTGTATCTACCTACTGTCAAAAGCCATCAAAAGCTTCCAATGACTTGAGGAGGTCTGATAATACCAGACAAAATACTCAAAGTACTCACATTGTGCCAAAAGAAAAAAAAAAATTGACTGGAGAAAGAGGACAGGAGCAACAGTTCAGCTTGTGCTGGCTGCAGTTAAAATTGATTGTCCTGTTTCTTAAAAACAAAATTATCTTAAACTATGCTATTTAGTATTTACATAGGCAGAGTTAATTTCTCAGTTTCAGTAATGCTCACCCCTTGCTTTGTTTAATTTTCATACAGGTAACTAAGGATGCAAGATATCTATCAATGGCTCCAAGCCTGGATGTGTCCTCAGAGTGAAGATTAGAAGCATTGATCTGTGTTTTTCCTCCCCCCCCACCCCCACCCCCTTTTTTTTTTTTTTTAATAAGTATCTGAGGAGTTCCTGTGAAAGCATTTAACATAAGTGGGTCACCAAGAATGAAAGCTGTCCTTGGGCAGCCTTTGAACAAGTAGAAATGTTTTCCTCCTTATTTCTTTTTTCAGCAGAATAGAAAATAAACCCCTTTCCGTAAGCAGTATTTCATTTTTAACAGGCTCTACAACTCCTCAGAAACCGTAAACAGAGCTGGATGCAATTCAAATAGTCTTCGATGAACACTCTCAGGTCCTGATTCCTACTTAAACTAAGGTTTGTATTATCTTTACACCCACTGTAAAACTGTTTTCACTGCTGGAATCACAAGGAAGTCTATAGTCTTAGGGAGAAGGCAGACCAAAATATTCTGAGAGGGGAGGAACATATCTGACATTCCCAATTCAAACAGGAGGTACCATGCTGGAGAGACAGCCCTGCCACCCAGAAATGCAAGGCTTAACCCTAACTTGTATTGAAGCCATGTACTAACCCTACTGTACCAAAACCCATCTCTCGTTGGTTTACTTTACTTAAATGGTAGGAATGTGTAGAACTTCTTAGATACAAGTAAAGACAGAGAACTGTTTCTGAAAGAAAGCAGATGAGCCCACGCACCCTGCCATGGTGAGCAATCACAGTCCTGGCCACCCTTTTGCAGGGGAGGAACAAGCCCGCAGTGTCCCATGACACGCTGTAGTGACTCAGCTCTTGGGCACGGTAATCTTCATCTTACAATTTAGACAAATTCAATATAACCTAGGTTAAATAAGTCAAGAAAAAAAAGGAGGTATATTTAGAGAATATATCTATGGCTTTCTTTTGCTGTACTGCCTTTAGCTGCCTTCTGACACCCTTGGGGCTATTCACAGTTGCCACAAGCTACAGCAACTCTCAGGTTACGATAAATCATTTGAACTGACTGAATATTTGCAGTTGATAGGCAATGGGGAGGAAAGCCTCTCTTCAGTTGCTATTGGCCCAGAAAATAGGTTTGACATTTCACTCTTACCAGAAAAAAAAAAAAAAAAAAAAAAAAAAAACCCACACAAACAAACAAACAAACAAAAAAAAACAGCAAATAACCATTTAGTTATTGGGCAAGATGATATTTGCCCAAAATCCAGTTTACTTCATTGCTAAGCAATGAATTGTGCTTTCAGAGACAAGTCTGCACCTTTCACCAACGCTTATGGCTAAGCATCAGAATTTCAAAGACTATGTAAAACGTAGAGACTCACATGCAATATGTGCCCTTCTGTCAGCTTCACAGGCTACATGCTTTTCTCAGTACTGTTTTAATGAAAATCATGAGTAGGGCTCTTATTCAGCCGAGCACTTAAACTGAAGTATTCACTGTAAAAGCACCTCTCTTGACTTCCCAAGGATTATTCCTGTGCCTGCCTTTGGCATTTAAGCACTTAGCTGAACCAAAGCCCATAGCATTATCTAATGAAAATAACTAAATATATTAGACCTATACAAAACTTGCAATCACCATTCCTGTGGAGCCCATTTTGTAGAACAGATTCCATTTATAGAATAACAGGACAGTGGATTCTATTGTTATATCATCTGAATCAAAATTAAGAGACTGAGTTACAGAGTCACAGACTGGCTGAGGTTAGCAGAGACCTCTAGAGGTCATCTTATCCAACCCCACTACTCAAGCAGAGTCACCTACAGAAGGCTGTCCAGGACCATGGGCATTCTTGTTATTTTGAAAGCATCTGTGAATACTGGTGTCTACATTTAGCCTGTACCCACAGCTAAACTATAACAGTCACTCTGTCACCCGACAACCCATCACCAGCCAGGAAGGTGAATCAGTAAAAAGGAGAGGAGACCCATGGGCAGAAGCAATAACAGATTTTAATGAGATAATACCAGCACCAACAGAGATATACAGAGTTATACTCAGCCAAATGAATATGCAGCAGTCACAATCGACAGGAGAGCGGTCCTCAAGAGCATAGAGAAGCCAGAGGAAGAGCAAGAGGGACCCCAGCAGGAAACCCACAGGAACTCCCCTTCCTGAGCAAACTTCCCCCTTCATAATGACCATGACATTATGGGATGGGCAACACCTGTAGCTCACTCAGGTCAGCTGCCCTGGCTGACTTGAAACTGCTGACAGCCTGCCTATCATGGCTGGGCTGTGATTCTGTCCCAGCTAAATAAGAACAACTAGCAAGACCTCCAAGCCAAAAAAAAAAAAAAAAGTATTATCCATTTTATAGTGAGTTTACAGACTCCTGACAGCACTGAAGTCAAAGCAAAGGCTTGCAGGAGAGCAGAAATAGTAGTGGACATCACAGAATAAACTCTCCCCAGTCTCTAATCTGACAGCATCTGATGATCTTAAGATGATAAATCATGTTGGCCTAAAGATTTGACAGTGCTCTTTTTGTGAAGTAGCATCTCCTGCAAAAGGACAAAATCTTCCCTCAGTTTAATCTGTATACCTCTATTTCAGAAAGATTGCGGGTACATGATGGAAGATAGAATTGGGTCTACTCCTCTGAAGAGATCAGAAGCTGTGCAACATTTTTTTCTGAGTAAACTCATTTTTTGCCTGCTTAAAATTATATATTTTTAAGGTTTTAATTTTACCATAAAAATTCTACAGTACCTGCAAAATGCTTGTATGCCGCAGAATCAGTCCACATCTTTATCATGGAAGGAGGAAATGTGCTTTATGCAGAAATGACCCCCTGAAGGTATTATCTGGCATAGCACTGCACCATGACTTTCGATAGGAATTTTGAAATGGAGACAGTGTACTGTCATGGAAAGCAGGGTTGCCACCACAGACTATATAAATCAATACAAGATCTGACACAGACAGTGCTTATACTTTCAGTGTTTGCCTCAAAGTCACAGTCAGCAGAACCTATGGGCAGGGGTGGGCTCTTCTCAAAACTGAAGCAGTCAGAAGAATGAAGGGAGTGGAAATATTAATTTCTAGACTGTACATGCTTTCCAGGTTCCCTACAGCAGATGTTTCTATACAAAGACAAAGTGACTATTAAAAAAAAAAATATCTACATGCTAAACACAGTTCTAGTAATGTCTCTGTGAAAATAAGCCTTGACAGTAGGCTCAGCGTACACTTTCCTCTTAGTCCCCTCTTCCAAGTGGAAATAAGCCTGACATGTGGACCTGTGTCTGAATTTCTGGTTCATGCTGACAGAAAGACAGAGGTATTAAAATAAAAATCACTTCTAAAACTTCCTGGGTTTCCACGCTCCTGTCATGTTTGAGATATTCATGCAGAAGGCACATCTTATCTGGAGGCACAGCAAGGATTGATCAGCGTCCAGAGTGTGCTCTCAGGAAAAGAAGAATCAATCTGGAGTAACTCCACAAAAATCAAACAATATTCTGGTGTATATGACCAGCATATAGCTCACAAAATCTTCCCCTGGGAAGAATCAGCATTTTGCAATTTCAGCTCAGTCACTGTAACTTTCCTCACATATTCTTCTAGACAACTTATTTATTTATTCCATTTATAAGGATGTTCTGTTAGGGCCTGCGGACACGTGTACGTAACAGCCATAAAAATCATAAATACATCTGCAATCTCTGACTGAACAGAGGTAGCAAAAATAAATTTTTTGTGTTCCGTACAATTCCTCTATGCATTAAGCTACTTTAACAGAAGCAATTTTTTTTTTCTTCCAGCTGCACCTGTAACACAATCACTACATTTACGCTTGAATATGTCTGCCTGAAAACTACACATCTCCCAGGGTTAAAGAGCTGGGTTTTGTTTTTTTTTTTTCCCCAGATCAGAATCTTTTTAACATACAAGGTTCAGAGATTTTCTTTGAGCTACTTTGATGGCTGCAGCCCTGCACGGGGTCAGTCAGCAATAAGCAGCCCTGCCATAATGGTGGGCTTTCCACTATTCCCCCTCCAATGCAGAATAAATGTCCTTTCCTCACTCTGCGGAGCACTCAATTTCCCACAGAATGGTTTATTTCTGCAGAATTCTCCAGGCGCACAAACCATTCTGTTCTGGTGAGCTCTGCACATCTTATTCATGGTAATTACGCTCACATCTTTGATCTCAGATGAGATCTCTTGTGCATATTTTGTTCTATTTATGTCTTTGATCTTGTTACTTGTTTTCCCCCCTTTTTTTTCCAGTCGCCTGTCTTTTCATTTGAAAGACATTCATCCTACATCACTTTAAAGACAAAAGGTGGAACACTGGCGTACGTATCCTGAGTAACCTTGCAGAATATACAGTAGTACTGAGCAATCTTTTGAGCTGAGCCCATCTGGGTTTTCTCTCCCAGTTTAAACATGGTTTTAAGCACACCATGCTGCTAATGTCAAGAATGCATCTAGGCAGCTGAAAGCGATATGTGGTCCTGAGAAGAGTGTGTTAAAAAAACAAGGCTGGTTACTGTGATGACCACAGTGACAGCAGATTACCCTGGCAGAGAGGAGACGTGGGACCCACTAGTGAGCATGACAAAATCTGCTCTCCATGGTAACAGGTAAGTGGCAGGGGGAGAGTACGGCAGCAGCCCTGCATTGAGTGGGGGGCACGCCGTCCACAGCCCTCCCCGCTGCCCCGGCCAGGCTGTGCAGCTGCGTCCATGGCAGAACGCTGCTGCCTCCAAAGCACCTACACATAGGCTTGCCCCACACAGGTGTTTACAAATAAATCAAAGGAAGCAATAAATGTTTGCGACTTCTCAGGTGCTTGTATTGTTAATACCAAAAGCATCGCAGTTGCCATGCTGGCATCCTGCGTGGTGCTGGCTTTGGTGCTCAGCAAGGAGCCCCTCCATGGACCCATAAGCATGTGCCAGCTCTAGCACTTGAAGTCAATGGGATTTGGATTTATGGTTGAGAGTAAAAATGCAATACTGTTTTGCTAAGGCTGGTTCTTCACGAAGTATCAAAACAGATTTCCAGGGCTCAGAATCACTGTAGTAAGATGACCTAATTTACAAAAGACTAGATGGATCTTCAGTCATGACAGAAAAAGCATGGATAGGTAAGAGCTACACAAAACAACCCTCTTGACCCCCAAATTCAGACAAAACTCACAAGCACATCTTTACTGGGAAACAACTGGCATTTATCGTTCCTCTCCACTGTGCTGGCTTGGCTAAAACTGCAGAGGACTGACAGCAGACCTACACGACACAACCATAACGAGTTTCCTCTGCTCTCCTTTATCACCTCACAGACAAAATCTTCTATCAATAATAAATACAGAGTCGTCACAGGAGGCTACAGGGCTGGGTAAGGATGAATGACAGTTTCCATCTGAGAATTTATACAGATTAATCAACACTTTCACACTAGAATTTCTCAAGCTATGGGAAACGTGGATGAGGGGCAGAAGAGTCCAATGTGAAAGTTTTTCTAAATACCTGTTTATTTACCAAATCTCAGTGCAATTCTCAAGCAGCCACATATGTTCATACTATATTCTAGCACTGAAAAGCTCATAAATCCCTGTTTGGCTTCCTCTGAAGCACATGGAAGTTACTGTAAAGCTATTATGTTATGGTAACATAAAGCTACTAGTGCCATAGTCTCTGCTTGCAATGTACATGTAATTAACTTCTCCAAGATCTCAATTACCTCTCTACTCATCCTGTCGTGAAAGTGGAGTTATTATCTCAGCAGGGAATACAGTGTCACATTGCTTACTTTGCACAGGTTCCTCTCCATGTGACTAATCCTTCACCGTTGGATATAAAGGTGCAGGTTCTGGCTGCTAAAAGCCCTGTGAAACAGCAGGCAGAAACTGGAACTCCCAGCTCATCCCTAATCCTATAGAGGTGTCACAAAAAGTATGAGTAAAATCCATTCTTCAGGTTTTTTAATTACGCATAAATAGGAATCCATTAAAAGATTAAGAAGGTGGACAAAAATTTCGTAAAGATAGAACTAAGAAGATAGTGTTATTAGAATATTACTATTTTGAAAAAGAGAAGACAGAAGCTTTGAGTAATTTCAGTTTCTATTTGATTACCTTTATTCCAGCAACACAGAGCAAGTGCTTGTTTGCATTGAGCAGGAATTCATCCTGACCTCCTCAGAAGCAGTGCTCATGTTTTCTTCTGCCTTCCAAAAGCATATCAGAAATCTCACTTTCTTATTGTGGACAAGCATTTCCCAGGCTACTCTCATCTTTTTTTAAAGCAGAACCAGTGAATACTTTGCAACCAACACCCTTCTGCTGGCAGGATCCCTCCCCCTGCGATTGATGTGCTTTCTCAACCTGAGCTGCAAATTGTGCAGCAATTATATCATTCGCTGTCTTTGATGATGTGCAGACATCCCAGGTCTTTTGCAATCCAACACAATACTCTACAGGAAAATGCTTTCTGTTTAAATTTTAGATAAATGGAAAGAAACCTCCATGTATGTAATCCCATTTTAAAAATAATTCTATGGCATGCGAGCCTGTAAATCCTTGTTTGATTTGAAATTAAAAAAACCAAATAGAACAAAGTTTTAAATCCTCCCATAAATGTTCTTCCATGATCCTGGTAATATGGGTTACACTACTGCATTTCAGAAACTATTTTGTATTCTCGGTCATTGCTTGGTCATACAGGTTTCCCTAAATCCATCCCTCTTGCCCCATTTCAATCACTGAATCATTAAAAATAAATAGGACAAATGGGATCACAAGAGGTCTAAATTGAGACCCCTGTCCCAAAGCGGGATCCCATGCCAGGCAGGTGTTTGCTAACCTTTTCTCAACAAGATCTGCGTCACCCCAGTGAAGAGCAGTTTTAATTCCACTGCCTCTCCCCTCTGTCCTGATAGCTGCCTATCGCAGGTGGGTTTGTATTCTTCACCGGGCCTCTGTCCCCATCTCCTCTCCTGAGCAGCTGAGACAAAACACCTCCCAGCTCCATACAAGCTTTCCTTGCGTTTCTGCAGACCCTGCTCCTTTACTTGGGCTTTGACAGCAACTAGAGATAACCCAAGCAGCAGCTTCCCCACACAGGGTCCCCCTAGATCCCCACAGGCTGAGTGGGGCAGGGGGCAGCCAGTGCCAGGGACCCCCGTTAGCCTGGGGTGCTAAACCTGAAGCCCTCTTTTAATCTGCCTTTGGCAGCTTCAATAATTACTGTTAGAGAGATGACTTAGATGATACAATCAGGCCATAATACTCCCAGCTATAATATTTTCTGCAGTCAATAGCATTCGATGTGAAAAATGAGGCGTTTTGTGTCTAGTAGTGGAAATAACTCATCACTGCCTCCATGCCCAGGTCACACCAGGGGAGAAGCAATACCAATGGGAATTCTCAGTGCCAGAGGCAGGGAATGGTGGGCGGCTTTGCAAGGGTACAGGGATCGGAGCATGGCAGCAGAGATAAGAGAGGCTGGGAACGTGGAAAACCGCCAGGAACACTCTTGACTTCATAGCATTTCTGCCATTCGGGGAAATCACATAAAACACAGTATTTTTTTAAAATTATTTTTTTTCCTTTCTTTTTGTGAAGAACAACAGGCTTTTCCAGTTGAGTATATTTTAAACTTTAACTGTTGCTTGCCTGTGCTCAGGGAATATATTGATACTCTTATACATTGAAATATATGTTTCTCTGCATAATATACATGGATCTATATTCTATATTAATCTATATATTCTATACTCACCTATAAAATATAGGGTAATACACTGCCATAACTTGCAGGTATTTCCACATATTTTTAGACCTTTGCCATAATAGAATATTACAAAGAAACTAAACTCATTCAAATGAGAGAGAAAATTTAAGGGAAGCAGCTTTTTTTTTCTCCCCAGGAAAAGCGGTGGTCATTTTAGACAAGATTAAAAAGTTCCATTTTCTCAATACCAAATTTTGTGATTTTTTTTTCTCTTTTGCAGAAATATTCAGTCAAAACATTTTGGCTGCAATGAAAGGGGTTAACAATTATTAATACCTTTCAACTGTGAAGATTTACATCATGATCATTTCTTCACTATGCGAATTTCATGTCTTAGAAAAGTATCTTAATTTCAGATTGAATACAATGGTTCAGCACTATAATTACCACCCCTTTCCTTCTCTTACGGAAATAAAATTAATAATTCTTCCTGTCATTTTTACATATTATACTCATGTCACCAGGAGTTTTAAAGTTTCTTCTTTTAAGGTAGTTACTGGTGGTATAATAAAAGAGAGAAAATTAATTTCCTGTAGTTTGAATCAAAGTGCCCCAGTGTCTCTAGATGCAATGTTACAGTAAAACTGTAAAGTTAATGGAATATTAAAATCTGTCAGTTGAGCTTCTCAGGGAAACATAGTTAATCATCTGAGGATTGTGAGCGTGATGGTAAAAGGGACTACATAAATCACCAATTAACTGCTTAAAATTAAAACCTGAGAGGACCTGTACTTTCTGTTTACAAAAAGGAGAGCTGTAACGCAACAATCAAAAACTCCTTCTAATTTTTAGGTAAATAACAATTACAGCTTCCTTTTAAATATTATACGGCAATAACAGTGCTCCAGAGTTTCTCCATGCCTTTGCTGGAGTGATTAAAATGTTGCAGGCATCACAGCAAGTCCCTGAGCTCCTTGACAGCTGTCATTGCTATTGAACACAACTATAACAGCCAGAGAGAGCTTTATTGGTAAACTGTTCTGCGTTGCCACAAAGGCAATCTCACCATTTCACAGAGGCATCTGTTGCCATATTTTGGAGCTTTATTCCTTCCCTCTCAGATGGAGCTGGTGACTTGGTGCCATGTGCAACTTCTCCCTCTTTATCAATACCATTTGGTGATGTTTGTGCCACTAGGGCTTGGAAGGTTTTGTTTCCAGGAAAATGAGCAAGGAAAATACGTTTTTGTCGAGTATAATGGTCTCTTTCTGCTCTAGTCATGTGCAACAATAGAGCTGAGGGCTTTTCAATAGGGAGTGGTGTGACTTCGGTGTTTAAATATAAATGCACAGACTTTTTATGAGAAGTGCTGTACCCTTCCAATTTACTTTTTTTTTATGGTAGGAAGAGGAGAAAGCTTCACCACAATGAGCTGCAGCTTCAGTAAAGACAGATCAGATGGTCCCCACGTCTGGCTGTGCACTGCCGCACCGTTGCAGCCACGGCAGCACCAGAGCCCTCTGCCAAAGGCAGCCCCCTCTTCCTGCCTCCTCGAGCTGCACTGCCCACCACACCACTGCACCCCGACGGCTTTTATCCTCACAACAGCCCTTGGGCAGAGGGAAGGACATTTGCTCTACTTTTATATTTTACAGACAGCAAACTGAGGCAGAGCGAAACAAGGTTATGTGCTCAAACTCCCCCAGGCAGTCTATGACCAGGCTGGGAGCTGAACCCCAGCTTCATAAATCCCTTGGTTAACAGGGGGCGTTCTGGCCTCTCTGCCAGCCTGTCCCAGCATCCCACACATGCCCTAGGCAGGCCAAACATTGGAAATCCCCCAGTGGTGGGTAATGCTGTCCTACATGCTGTACTCAGCTCAGCTATCTTCTGCAGGTCCCCACATCCCCCAGGTCCCTTACCAGCACATTCCCAGTATGTAGCAGCAGCTCCCTAGACTTTTCCAGCACCTATCTCAGGTATGTTTAACACCCCTCCCTCTCTCCCTTCCTACCCCATACCTCTTCCACATTTGGAGAGAGGTGTAGCTACAGGGATATACCCACAGAAGGTAGCTTTGGGTAGCAGGAGGGACACAGTGCCCCAGGGAGCAGAGGGAGGGAGGCTGGGACAAAACCTGAATATTCTGTCCAGGGAAGAAGTGATGGAGCCCAGATGTGTCAAAAATGTTTGGATGTTTGTGCTGGACACTCCTGGAATGATAACCAGGTTGTAGGGTACAGGTTTTATCTGCTAACAGCTAGAATACTTCTTGGCTTGCCCCCCTCAGTGGAAAATGAGAAACCAGGAAAGAGTGATGTCAATCATGAAGACAAGGACTACTGCAATATCTAAAATATGTATACATCTTTGGGTGCTGGAAGCAGTTAATAGCAACCTGTATTTATACAGCTCTAATAACGCAAAGAGAAATCTTAAGAACAGCATGATTTGAACAGACATAAAATTCATTTTTATTCTCTCAGTCCAGATAATGCACTCCTTCAAATTTCTTTGCACAAAGCAATAAGCAATTCTCTTTTCTGAAGAAATCATTGTTTGAACAACATTTTTAAGTTAGGGAATTATGATGTCTTTTCTATGTTCTGCACCTTTAAATCTATCAGACTACTACTATCCATTTTAGACTTATTGTGTTCATTCATGTGTGCAGACACACACATTGTGTCATGGAGACTGCAGCACCTTCTTTCCTGTTCAGTGTTTTTAAACATAAGATAAAAGTTATTCAGACTGCAATGATCTATTTATTCTTTGTTGAAATATATAAAGTTTTATCCAGCACTGAAATGCATTCATGACTGAGGTGCAGTGTGAGAGCTGCTCAGTGGCACAAAGGAACACCAGAATTAGAGCTGGTTAGAAAATAGATTTTCTATCCTGCAAAACAGTCCAAGACTACTTCTTCATTGTTGCCACTGTTCTGAATCAGGGCAAAAAATTACTTTTCTAAATATTTTCACACGGTGCAATTCTATGGGAGGGAAATTATTTTTTATTTGATATATCAGTCCTCTTCATTTTTATGTAAAATGCACATTTGAAACCAAAAGCATTTTGTAGCTACACGTTTGCACTTCAGAAATGCCAAAACCCAGTACACTTGGAACCCCACTACATCACCACTCCTTTTTCCTTTCTCCAGTCCCCATTTTGTGAAGAAGGGCCATTTTGTCAAAGTACTAGTTTCTACACAGCAGCTGTTTTTTTTCAAAAGAGAAAAAAAAAAAAAAAAAAAGAGACCAGATTCAGGTAAACAGAAGAGTCTCTGAACAGTTAAAATTGTCTATCTGCATGATTAAAATAGAAGCACAGGTAACATTCACTCTTCCCTAATCACCAAGTATGGCCAGTAACTTCTTACAACCTGCAAGAGGTATCTCTGTGTTTTTAGGTGCTCCCAAGAGATCCTCTAACCCTGACTTTCAGATCTGTTCATTTCACTGTTAAGAAGCATCATCTTAAATTTCAGACTATCTCAAAAAGCTCTAGGAAATTCAACACCATGCCAAAGAATCAGCCCCACATTGGGTTAAAAAAAAAAGTGAACAGACGTACTGTTGCATTAAAATAAACGGCTAGCAAGTGGTCTAAATAAAGCATTGCTATCTGACGCCTGAAAACAGATTTGACTGAAAAGGTATGCTTTCAGACTAAGAAAGCAGAAAAAACTAATTAGACAAGAAGCAACCGTGAACAAACATGTTAGCAGAATCAATAACTGGAACTGATCAGCTATTGCTTTAATTGTGCCAGCTGGGCTCTAGCGATGTGCTTAGAGGAGCATAATTACCCGTTTCAGTTGTACAGCAGAGTTCTTTTTCTTTTCCTATCCTTTTATTCACCCTCCTTTCTTTTCTTTTACATTAGGAGCTGGTCATATGCCATTAGAGAAAGAAAAACAGGGTTGAGAAATTAGTGGAAAATGGGCCATCCTCATACGTAAGATGATATTATATGAATAAGTAGAAGTAGCCCTGAACAGTTATGCCAAATGTGACCTAACAAGAAAGTGAGCCATCAAGGAAACATAACTAATTTCTTAATGTAAAAGGACATTGTGTGTGCTGTGTGCAAAGCAGCACTGTAAAATAAAATAAAATAAAATTAAATAGGGACCATTCTCTTTCATATTTCAACATGCGTACCAGGGATTGTTCTAATTTGTAAGGCTGTGACTGATCCAGGCACAGAGTTCTGCTACTAAAGCACTGAAGTCCACGCTGTACAGCTGCCTGCTACTATTAGAAAGAAACCAGGGCAGACATAAAATAAAGCACAGAAAAGAGAGGGAAAAGGGAGAGGAAAGAGAGAAGGGGCTCACTGATTAATTACCAAGCCAAAAAAACCAACCCACCCTTCCTTGACTGATGTTTACCCGTCTTTAATTGACAGCAAAACAAAAAGATTTAATAACTTCAAAGCTCTTATGGGCAGCTCCATGGAAAATCCATAGCGGTGCAGAGGAAGCTTGGCTTTTTTGATCTATAGTAATGGCTAATGGGTCTCCATTAGAGCAATGGCTACCCCAAAAAGTGAAAATTAAAAAGTGAAATATACATTTAATCAGCCACAGGCTAATACATCAAAAGAGTCAGCCTACCCCAACAAGGGGCCTGATCCAAAACACATTGACGTGAGTAGAAAAAAGATTCATGCCCCACAAAAGCTTAAGCTCAGAAACTTGTCCAAAGCTGATCTAAACCCTTTACACAGCTGAAAGCCTCAGAAAATCAGGACTGGTCCTATTTTCTGGTTTCAGGCAGGTCACTTCCCCATCACAGGAGCAGTCCTAATTGGTGACAACCTAGAGAAGCCCAGCACTGTGCCAGGGGGAACTGGGTGGTTCAGCTGCATCCTGCCGCCTGGCAAGGCTCTGCCAGCAGCTCGCTCCAGTGCCCAGCCACCTCTCACTGTGGCATTGCCTCGTAACACCGACCGCATCTGCTGTCTTCCTCCCTTTTGCATGCACCTTCTCTGAAGCTATAAACTGCACACCTAGAGGGAAAACCCCTCCAGGAGTGCAGTAGGAAGCTGAAGGGAAGTAGATGGAAGCAGAAAAGTGACATGCTTTGCGACTGAGATGTAAGAACAGGTGCCAGTAGCAGCCAGCAGTCTTAACCCACAACCTCCATGGGCCAGAAAGCAAATCAGGCCTATTTTCCCAGCAAAGCTATGGAGGGATGCTGCACACCAGGGTCCCTACAGCTGGGGTTCATCCTCAAAAGCCAGCAGAACACATTCAAGCACCAGCAGTCTAGGGCTGGCTTGTGTATGCCAAGGAGGCTTGCCTAGGTTGGTATTTTATCTGAGGCAGTATTTCTATGCTCTATGCTATTCAAGCACCAGCAGTCTAGGGCTGGCTTGTGTATGCCAAGGAGGCTTGCCTAGGTTGGTATTTTATCTGAGGCAGTATTTCTATGCTCAATTTAATTTTTCTAGTTGAAGCGATTTAGCTTTATTGTGTGGCACATACCTCTTTTGATATGGAAAAGAAAGTTTTGTGAGGTGATATTCAAAGGAATCTGCATTTATGTGGGCAGTTACTTCTGGCAGACATCAGTTCTTTACAGAAAGAAGTAGCAGGATTTAGAGCTAATTAGGGAAATTATAAAACAAAAAGGTATTCTCTAACTATGAAAGATGCTTCAATCAAGATCAGTCAATTATTCTGACAAGGAAAATAAATAATTTAAGATTACTTGGTTAGAGAATAAAAATGTATTACATGGGGTTAAGTCCCAACAACGTTCACGTTATCTTTTAACATAAGTGTCTGTATAGGCATTTAACATTATATAATACACATAGAATATCATAACAGAAGATCTCAGTTTCATCTTTTAGTCTTTCAAAAAGTATCCAAGTTCCTGATCATTTAAATCTTCGCTGATTATTCATCACGAACATATTTTCAGATAGGAGATGCTAAATTAGCTACTTACTATGGATGATATTCACTATGCTGCTGAGCGCAGTCACAGAGCAAGCTTCACAGTAGCATTGGATGATAATGCTTTCTGTGCTCATCCTACACATGATGAGCTCCATTTCAGCACCAAACGGGCTGACACAAAAGGTGGTCATGGGGCTGGGCTGAATGTATCAGTCGTTACCAACAGCTATCAGCCCTAATGCAGGTGATACAGAGCAATGTTCCAAGGACTTAAATCTTCAAATAGCCTGATTATGCCAAAACAAACTCAGAAGGGAGAAATTTGCCCAAAATTAAATCAAGGCATTGATTAGATTTCACCAGAACCCATTTTTACACTAACAGTGGTCCTGGTTTGGCTGTCCATTCCTAGGCCTAGTTAATGTTCATTTACACGAATGTTTTAAGAGATGCAAAGAACAGCAGAGCTCTGCCCAGGATTGCCCTAGCTCTAGGAAGGCCGCATGCTCCCACTGACAGACCATGCCTGTGCCCTGGTGAGGTGTCCCAGGCAAAAGATGACTTTGACAGCTCGGAGCAGCCTGGAGGAGAACACTTAGGCACACAGGAAAAAGGGAGATATAAGATTTCTCACTCCTCCCATTCAGCAAAGACTCCCCTTCACTCTCATCCTGTGGGGGTTGACTTCATACGCAGGGAGGATATGCCTTAAAGACCTGGGCAGAAGAGGAGTCCCTGGGAAGCCTCCTGCGAGGCAGTAGGCAGGCAGGACACTGGTCCCTGAGTCCACAGCTCAGGAGAGCGGGCTGGCTGTCCACTGCCACCACGCTCCTGGTGAAAAGCAAAGCTGAAGGCTCCAGATCATATATTATCACTTTAACTTTGTACAAGTTGAAAATTCCTCTTTGACTTTGTATTATTGCTGTTTGTATCACTGTGGAAGGATATTTACAAAATAAGGGACATGTGAACAATCCAGCCTTTTCAGAGAGCCTGGGCTGGGATGTACCGGAACTGCGGAAAGCATAAACAACTTCTGGTGCAGAGGGCATGAACATCTTGCAGGTGCAGAAGAAGAGACAGCCGCCATTAGTGACGCAGTTTTAATTCCTGAAGAAGATGGGTGTGAACATCTGTGAACATGACTTGAACATGACTCGCAATATGGCCAATCGGGTTGGACTATGGGCCGATTATTTGCGATGAAGCCAATCACTATTTATTGGGTGTGGTCGAGGGTTATATATTGCACTGAAAAACACGGAAATAAAGGTTCACTTGTTAGATCACATTGATCGTGTCAGTTTCCTCATGCAGCTCCCGCATATCACCATTGTCCTCAGAGGCCTCAGCTGAAGTCGAGTCCCCACTGTGCCAGGCACTGCACAAGCATATGGTTAGAGACAGCCCCTCTCCCAAGGGTTTGCAGCCTAACTACACTAGACAGACCAAATTAACATCATTCCTACTTTCCAAGTAGGAAGCTGCGACATAGAAGGATTTCAACAGGAGTTGGGAACCTAAATGTTTCTAAAATACAGTTTTCAAGCTTTCTGGGTCTCAGAAGTAGAACAAACCCTACCTTCTCCTACTATGAAAATACAGCCTGACTTTGGAGTGACCTTCAGAGTCCAAGATACAAAGGGAGCATTTGGCCTCATTCAGAGCATGAAACCCGGCCCTGGTCACACAGTCTGCTGTAACAACCTGACAGGATTTTACATCTCTAAATGCCAAGGTGAGCATTTACTTTGAAAGGGAAAACGTTTTAAAAACCAAAACTGCTCTGAGAACTGTTAAGCAAAGCTGTCACCGGTAAATCATTCCTTTCTGCTGATATATTTTTTTTTCCCTCCTGTAGTATGATCTGAGAGCTAAGTACAGCAGTCAATATGTAGTAATCAGGCTAATGATTGTCTAATAGCTAAAATAGAAGAGTGACTCTTAATCATGCAATTGATGCCAATAGTCTAGCACCAAAATCCAGACATGAAGCAAAACTCTTTGATTACACTTCATGTTTTTAAAGACCTAATTAACTTTTATAAGGCTTCTTGATTTTTAAAATATCCTAAGTGAACAGAGTGTAACATCAAAACTCTACAGAAAGCAGCAAATGTGCTTCCTTGACATATCACTTGCTAGGTCAACAAAGATGGTAGACCTCTGCACAAAATTGTTAAAATCATGGAACCCAGAATCATTTATAATGTTACAAATCTTTTTATATTTGTATTAATTTTCTTTAAACCTAAACTCCTTAATAAATATAATTTCAATGGTCTTGCAGAAATACAATCCACTAAGCACTATGTAATCTACTCCAGGACCATCTTACAATGAACCCTAAGTGAATTTGTCCAGTTGAAGCTCAGAGAAAAGGTAAAGGGAAAATGGAAAAAAAAAAAAAAAAAAGTAAAATATAGACAATATAAAACATGGACAAAAAGACAAATGAGCCTATGTAATCTCCATTCTGTGCGCTAATACGCTAATATTTTTGATTAGTCATGTACTAGTTGTATCATTCATATTAGGAAAGAGCTTCCATTAAATTAGAGTGATTTCAAATCCTTTATTACAAATCTGTTGAACTTCTTCTAATGAAATAGGAATAGAGAGATTCTAATTTTAAAACAAAAAAATCTCAATCTACTTTGCCGAAATTACTGACAATAGAAGAGGGGAACTGTCCGGCCTCAAACAAGATTGTAGTTCCTGATGCTACAAACAAAAAAAAAAAAGGTATAAATACCCTACCAGAGGGTTACTTGCAGTCAGGATGATCTTGCAGACTTCCTGCCAGAAAAGCATCTCGGAAGCCAAGAGGAGTTTACAATAGTAAAAAAGAAATAAGCTATACACCCTACATCTAATGCTCACTGAAATCAGTGGGCAGCCCTTTGGATGAATATAGAAAAAATGAGTGCAATTAATGCAGGTAAAGACCATTCCTCTTAAAAAAATAATTCTGTTGGCTTCAAGCAAACTAACTGCATGGCTACAGGAAGCAGGATCTGGCCTATCACTGCTGGAGAGACCTAGGGAACATCACAGCAACTAAAAAAATTGCTTCAAGGGAAAGGGCAGGGAAGAGATTTAGCATGCTTTTCACCTACCTACATATAGAACTTGCTGAAGTTTTGACACTCACTTCAATCATGTCCAGTATGCTTTCCATTGTGGGGAAGCTACAATGCATCCTCTCATTTTAAAGGAACTTTGGATTACTCTCCATCTGCCTAATGAAAGCAAGATCCTCAGGTACTATAACATTTCAGAAATCAGATAATGAACTGAAATCATATGTTACATGGATTAGGCTCTCTCTGAATCAATCTATATTGGGCATTTTGCTGGGAGACTGATGCGGATTCCATACATTTTTTTAATTACTGGAAAATCACTTTAGCCAATTCTCCCATTAGGGATGACATATTTCATCATTGCTCAATATTAAATCATAAAGGGAAGAAAAAATTAATGGTGAGGTGTAGGAGTTAGCATTTCACTTCCCCGCACTGACTGCAGAATTTTACTGAGTGCTTATACCTAGTCTTTATATATGATTAGTCTGAGGGATCACTGAACTGCCTTCAGATTACTAGGTCCCAAATTCAAAAGCATTTCTTCTATTATTATTACTTTAAAATTCAGTCTCCTATTTTTTTAACAAAGGTGCAAGTCAAAATAGAGTTTTATAATATGTTATAATATGTTTTCCCTGGCCCCTTGCCTGCAGTTGTTTGGATAGCTGGCAGAGCGTGGTATCTGACAGTACAGGAATGGTGTGGATAGTTTGCCATTCCTACAGGGATCTATCTTTGGCAATAAATTTGGACTGCATGTCTGTTAGTAGAGTGTGTCAAAACTGTGCCAAAAGCACTTTTGGATGTATAATAATAATAAATGAGTGTTGCACAGCATTAGCAGAGGAATTCTCATACAAGTTGTCCATCATTTCACAGTAAGTTCTTTACCATGTTACTGAATTTATGTCTCACAATAAATTAAGCATATCAAGTACTTCATCCAATAGGTTCAGTAAAATAAACATACATAAGTCTGGGTAACTTCCATGCCAACAGAACAATGCCCACAGCTCAAACAAACACAAGTCTAAAAGCCAAATTCATGGCTGGAGCAGGAGGGCACATTAGAGCACAACCCACAGAGCTGGACGCACTCACACCAGCCAACAAACGCCTGCTAGCCTGAAGTTCTGTAAAAATCCTCGATTAATGGCATATATAAAAGTTTGTTCCACATTCCACTACACTGAGTCTATAACAGCCAATCTAAAAGGGCTTATCTTTATATAGTTTTTCAGTCTGAAGCAGAAATGTAGACAATAAATCTTGGTAGGAAAAATATGACTTAATTGCTATGAGAATCATGCCAATCCTTTACTGTATAGCAGTCAGTGTTTATAAAACAATAGCTACTGTTCAAAGCAAACGAACACATAAGAAATATTGCGTGTTTAGTGAAAATCCTCATAAATATAAGAGTAGGTAAATACCCCAAAGGATTTCACCTTCTCCAAATTCTGAGAGCATTTGTGAGAACAGGTGTGTTGGTACGATAGGAATCTCTGGAGATGCTGAGGTTTGGTACATATGATGGTACATGCAAGGAAGCACACATGGCAGCCCAAACAATCATTATGCTCAAGGAAAATTTACACAATAATCTGCTGGTGGAAGAGTCAAAAAGGACTTAATTTCGAAAATGGAAAGTCATCAAAATCCAAACTTTGCAAAGGAAAATACAGATTAGTTTTACATGCTTTTTTAAGACTACTTAAAGAATTTGCTCTTTTAGAAGGCAGGACAGTTCTGAACAGACTCAGTTATATCCATGATTAAAACAAGACATAGTTAGAAATCTATTATTCAGCTTTCACTCCGTAGCTTTCCCATTACACTGTCTACAGACATAAGAAACATTTCATAACATTAGGTTTGAAAATGCTGGCCAAAGGTCAAGAATCAAAAACTAGTCCAACTTTAAGGAACATCAAGAACTCATCCCTTCAAAGCCAACAGAAGTTACATGTGAGCCTACTTGCCAAAAAGCCTATTTTTAAAGCTGCTTAAATATGGATTGGAAAATGCTCATGTTTGAGCAGTGACTTGCAGGCACTGACTCCCCAGGGATGGCCTGAGGGGTGCATGCAGGAATGCAAATTGGCTGAATCAGAAATGAAGCACGTGTTGTCTTCTGCCAAGAGGTGTGTCTTCTGGAGGTATAATACAGCAAAGAATAACACAGAATGGTGGGTTTAAGATGCTATAATTGACAATGCATACTTCACTGAAGCATGGTCTATAGACAGTGAAGTTACCTGGAATTTCTGCTGTGCTGTGTGCAGTGACACTTTTTTCCCAACCTGAAGCACCCAAGGAGGGAACTCCTTTCCATTTCATTCCCAGCATTTCAAAAACACTCTACGTGGCCTCTCAGGAAGACTCACCACCAACAGCTCCACATGGTGTATAAGGCAGGCTGTAACTCTCCTCACCCAGATAAGAGCAGATACCTTCTGAGAGAGACTGCACACTGCAGCTCTCTGAATGGAACAGCAGGCAGGCGTCAAGCCAGGGTGCAGCTGTGATTGATGTGCACTTTGTGTGCTTTGTCGCTCACTCTATGATATTTCTAAAGGAAAAACTTCGGTGGAGTGACTGGCATGTCAGTTGTGCAGTTTCCATCACCAGCAATGGGAGCTGCACAGCTCAACTCTTTCAGACCCTCTGAAAAGGCACACCATGGAGCACAGTGACCCTCAGCCACACGCATCTGTCTAGATGGTGCCAGCATGTGGGCTTGGGTTAACAAACATTATATTTAGGAATAACAGCTCAGCACCATGTAGTTTTTATTTGTATCGGTGGTTTTTTTCATGTGTTTATTGCACCAAGGAGGTGATGGTGAGGGTTGCATTGTGGCAAATGGCACCAACTTCAGCGAGAAAGGCAGAGTTGGGACCAGCCTCTACAGCTTACTCAGCAAAGGGTCACACATGACAAGTCCAAAGGGGCTAACAGAGAGCAGAGAGAAACTATATCCACCATTAATAGCCATGCAGTAGCAATCAGCAGTAGGAACCCACCTGTTAAAACACCACTGGCACTCAGTGTTTAAGATGGTCACAACTTTCATGTAACCTGATTTTACTCTAGGAGCATGCATCTCTCAGGTCTGGTCTCGGGGAAGCATGGTTGTGTGCTTCCTCCTACTACAGGGAAATGGGAAAAACACAGTTTAACTCTACACCAGCAATTTTTTTTAATTTTTTTTTTTTTTTTTTTTTTAAGGCTAGAAAACACCCTTCCTCTTGTAGTAGACATAAATGTACTTCAGCAGTTAAGATGTTGGTTCAGCCAACTGAGATGGAGTAATTTTATTTCAATAAATGGTATTTTTCAGCAGTCCCAGATGAATATTTGTATTTCTCATAATAGCTTAGGAAAGAAAAGTCAAAATTTGTACTGTGAAAGCGCTCTCATTGCCTTTTCTTTATAAATACTGTCATTTTAATTGAGATACAACTTCCACACTTTCTTGCAGAAAAAAGCTATACATTTAGGAAATACTGTGATGGTTTTGGCTGGGGTAGAGTTAATTTTCTTCATAGTAGCCGGTACGGGGCTATGTTTTGGATTTGTGCTGGAAACAGTGATGATAACACAGGGATGTTTCAGTTACTGCTAAGCAGTGGTTACGCAGAGTCAAGGCCTTTTCTGCTCCTCACACCACCCCACCAGCGAGCAGGCTGGGGGTACACAAGAAGCTGGGAGAGGACACAGCCGGGACAGCTGACCCCAACTGACCAAAGGGATATCCCACACCATATGACATCGCACTCAGCATATGAAGCTGGGGGAAGAAGGAGGAAGGGAGAGATATTTGGAGCGATGGCGTTTGTCTTCCCAAGTAACTGTTATGCGTGACAGAGCCCTGCTGTCCTGGCGATGGCTGAACATCTGCCTGCTGATGGGAAGGGATGAATGAAATCCTTGCTTTGCTTTGCATGCATGGCTTTTGCTTTATCTATTAAACTGTCTTTATCTCAACCTACAAGTTTTCTCACTTTTACCCTTTGCTTCTCTCCCCTGTGCCACCAGCGGCAGAATGAGTGAGCGGCTGTGCGGTGCTCAGTTGATGGCTGGGGTTAAACCACAACAAGTACCTTATTTTTAGTGCTGATGAACGAACAGTGGACACCTGAGCAAAAGTCATACTATTTCCACCTTTTCATATGGACAAACATACTGGCTTATTGTGCGTTGAGGAAAGGTATGAAGGATGCAGTGCTGTGGCTCAGATGTTCCTGAGGACTCTTCTGGATAGCTGTTGGTGATAGTGCAGGACTGGTCTCAGAACAGTCCGCCTCAGTTTCAAGGTTAATAACTATTTTTCCACGGTCATTATGTGACGACTTTTTTTCTGTAACATTTGTATTCTGACACTGATTTAAAGGGCCTCTGGTCATATCAACATCCACAGCAAGAGCAGATTCTGGGGAAACCTGTCACCCTGAGATGGGAATACAGGTGTGGGGTATCGGTGAAGTAAGATTTCCCCAGCAAACACTGTACAAGCTACTTCAGGAAAGCACAGTTTGGACAAAATGCCCACCTCTATGCTAGAGCTTTTGCTAGTGAGAGTCCGAGCTCTTCACACTCCCAATCCCTCCACCTATATTGACAGAGGTCAACAGCAGTGACCCAGCCTAGCCTCTACCTTTTCTCCCTCCAAAACAGCCAAGGGAAAATAAGTCTCCAAAAATGCAAATGCATTAAATCAGCCAAGCATTTTATGGAGGAAGAGAAGGTTAGAGAGTTCTCTGCAGCCCCTCCAGGGCCGATGCAGCACAAGCCCTCCTGTTGTTGCCAGTGCTCCATCTCCCACTTGGCTCTGCTGAGATCAACATCAAATTTGCCCTTGCAAAAAACTGTTTGCTTTGGGTGTTGAACCACTCCCTGAACAGGACAGTTTGAGATCTAAACACCTATATGGTAAGTATGTGCCTGTAATTAACTCTGGATACGCAAGCATAAGGACATTTTCATTTAAGTCCCTGGTAGTTCATTTTTCTAGTCATGTGCTGAATTATGTTCTTGAGTTCATGTACATTTTGGTCTCTAGCTCTCTCCGGTTTCAGCTCAGTGTGCACGCATGCCCACTGACAATGGGAAATGAGAAAACCCAAGCCCTGCTTCATAAATTTAAAGCCTGTAAAGGCCACCTAATGGCATTAGAAATTTCTTAACATAATTTAATTTGCGTACATGCAACTCTTTAAAACCCCTGATTTTCCTGACAACCAGACCTGATGTATTTTGATTCTGCTTTTATTGTGTATACCAGCTTCTATTAGTACCATCACAATAATATATACAGAGCGATTAATTCATGAAGTAAAAGCTTTTCTTCCTTTCTAAAAGCCACTTAATGTAAACTCCAAACATCATGAATGCTCTCATTCAGACTGATTCAAAGTTCTTAGCTGGGGCCAAGAGGCACAAGATGAAATGTCTGCAAACGATGATGGATGGCTTTAGGCAGGGGTTGCTCAAATTTGCACTGGAACCACTCCTAGCACCTTACTAGTGTACAGCAAGCTGAAAACCATCATCATTCCAGATAGGTTATAATGCCTTGAAAGATCATGGAGGTTTTTTTTTTTTTTATGTGCAGCATCTGGTGTTGACAGGAATATTAAAAATCACCTCTTCCCAAAGCCACTAGCCCTTTGCATCATTTATGCATTCAGAATAACCTTTAAGCAAATCTTTGTATTGTTCATCAAGTGTCACAGCATCTAGTGTCATAATGCCTCTAATCATGGTCAAACTTGTTGTATTTTAAGGAATATTCCATGTAACAAATATTGTGACCATAAAAGTGGTTTTTATCTACATGTAAGCAGAAATACATTTCCCAGAGATACTCAATAAGCTTGGCCTCTTTAGCCACAGATCAGCAAGGCACATAAGAACATGTATAACTTCAAGCATATGTGCTTTACCCCAATTACAGCTGCGCAAGTCATATATTTCAGTTAAGTACATACTTAAAGGCTACATGGAAACGTGAATTTAATGCATGAGGGTTTGAAGTCAGCATTTGTTTGGGTCTTTGGGGTGTTTTTTTTTTACTTCTCTTTGGACTGATATCTTCAGCACTTCAATTATTTTTGACTGATTATTACCCAATTTATTTTTAATTTAACTTCATACATGCCATACTTCCTTTCAGACAGAACACTTACTTTCTCTTTAATAGATTTCTGTCTTGAAATACTGACCTATCTACCACTGGAAAGAAGTAAAATATAGGCTCTGGTATAACACCTACTGAAATTGATCTTGAACAGGTGTGGATTCAACACACATAGAAACCAGTAAAATACAAATGGTATTTAGTTATTGAGGCAAATGGCAAGCTTTAAAGCACCACCTGTGTATATCTTGCAACATATCATGAAAGTGGTGAGAACCGTCCTCATTTATTCATGCACTAACTTGTGACATTTGGCTTAGAACAAAAAGCTGTAGAAAAGGGTAAGTTATGAGACGTCAAGGAAAGATGATATGTCACGCTGTAAGATGGGGCACTTTATATTTTACTGTTCACTTCAGTGTTATTCTCAGCCCTGTAGCAAGGAAAGAGTCTGCCTGGCGGGGGAGGACAGGTCATTTTCCTTACGCATTGAAAGAGAGAGCCTGGAGTTATATTCATCCAAATACCTTCCTAGCCTGACTTTCCCCTCCTCTTTGTTAGAAAAAAACACAAAACCAACTGCCTTTTTGTTCTCTCATTTCTGCAATGTAAGCTTTTGCATCTCCCATCTCCCCCAAGAAACTTGTCAGGAGAGAAATCCACCCGCTCCGAGAGGCCAGCATAAGGCAAATTGCACCCAAAATATTATGTAAGGTCTGTGACCCAGCGAGGCAGATCTCTCACTGGTGCATAACGTGCCAGAGGATGACTGATCCCGTAACCGCCAGTGCAGTGTCCTGACCTCACGCTTCCATTAATGCCACAAACTGCCAGAGAGGGAAACAAATAATCTGCCACATCAGCATTTTACTAAAGCTGAGTTTTATTTGCTTATTATGTATTTAGACTGGTTTAATAGCTACAGAACCACATTAATATAAGAAATTGCAATGCTGCCTCACTATTTACTTCAATATATATACTAGTAAAATCTGACAGCTGACAGCTTTTGAATGTGATGGTAATGCAATCATTACATTGGCACTGGATAGAACGCAACTGTCTGAAATCGTGTGATAATATTTTCAGACTTAAACGATGGTTTAGGAATAAAGACGTAAGTATTTGTTTATGAGTAATCTATCTTGAATATGTTCATTAGTAATATTTGTGAAAGCTTCCAATAAAAGTTATTTGAAATTAATTAGAACAGAAACCGCTAATTTGTTTGCCTGAGTGGTTATCACATAAACCCTGACCCTAAATAAAACAAATATAAACCTGCCACAAAGATGTGAACATGCTGTCCCAAAAGGCACAACCACTTAACTTGTGTAATTGTCAGTACAGTCAAGAAAAGCTGTTCTAAGATTTGGTTTTCAACACTGGATTATACAGCATGTCCAAACAGAGCAAATTAAATTAGGCTGCATCTAAATTAGACTTCTTCCAATGGCAAAATTACTCTACATCAACAGAAACATTGATCTGCATTAGCAACATCTACTAAAGATGACAGCAGAACCAAGAGGAGAATTTAGAAAGCCACTCTTACATTTGATAGTTTCCCCCATCCTTAAAATAAGACCACACGCAACTCACTCTCGTTGAGTTCAAAGGACACCAATAAACCCCATTGTTCTTGTAATACTCCAGTGTTTTCATGAAAAAGTTGCCTATTATATTCTGTTCAGCTCATCTCTTCTTGACATAAGCCGAATCTATTACTGCATTTATTTACTGAGCATTTGAGCAGAACTTTATCACCTAGAAACATCTCTAGCATCTGAGCATAATAAACACTAACGTGAAGAGATCAATGTCAGTTTATACACTTCTCATTAAAGCATTCAACAAAAAGAATAGCCTTTAAAGGTCTCTGCTCTTGAGCTTATTTTAGAATATAAAAAGACAACCCAGAAGGCTGAAGTTTGAAGATTTCCCTGCTCCATGTTTTCAAGACCTCTTTGTACATCACGTAGGGGGGGAGGGGGGGTGGGCAGGGAAGGGAGGGAGGAAAGCACTTTTTCCAGAGGGACCCTCCGAGCCTCTTTTAAGGCTGTGCTTCTGAAAGTCGCATCTGCAGCTACCATTGAATTCAGCAGGAATTTGAGGCTGACAGCCAAGAAGAGGGCCAGAGATTGACCTTGTATGGAAACCAAGGTCTGACCGGCGGAAAGTGGGGCTTTTCTGAAATTAATTTTTTTTCACTTCGTGAATGTCAGAATTTACTTCTCTAAAATTTGCAGCATACGCCAAAATCCAGGCTGTCAACTATTGATCCGTTCTGACCAATGACTCTGCAATCAATAGTATTACAGAGAAAACCAAATTTTTAAAATGAGGGCAGAGTAAAGGACTGGGGAGGCTTGGGGGATGCAAATAAACCTGACCAGGTGCTTCCCTGTTTTCAGTTGCTGCCAAAGGCGTTATGTGCAAACAGCAGGCAGATGGCTGTGACCTGCCCTGCTGTATCTAGCTAACAGATCCATGGCAGATACCCATGGGCTCCTGAGTAATATACTACTTAATTTCTTTTCAATTTTGAAGACAATAATTAGAGAGGGGAGATTGCATGTTTTTATTAAAGTATGGAGTCTATATGCTCTATTTTAACAGGGAAAATCATTGTTGTTGCCTATTCAGAAATAATGTCATGGAATAAAATCACAATAACCATTTCTTCGATCTCCATATTATCAAAATAGATTCAACTTTTTGTCACAAATCCACATTTTACAGTTACAGAAATGATACCAAGCACGGCAACAGACTGGGACTGAAATACACTTCTGAAATTTGCTGTATTCTGGAGTAAATCACAATATGCTAGACAAGTACTAGTCTATGAATATCATGGACCTATTTTTACTTTATTTTTTATTTTATTTTAAAAAAGGAAGAGATTGAGATAAGAATAAGATTCAAGACAGTCAGCCACAGCTTTTAATGAAACATGTAGCTAGGTCCAGACTGGATGACACAAGACTACTAACTCTCTATACTAATTTTAATTGAGGATCGTTACCTTGTTGGGTGGAATGCTCCTGAACCTGCTTGTGTTTTGAATGACTAACCACCCCACCATCATTCCAGCAAGTCACTGAGACATTAGCTGCTGCACTACAGATTTAATCTTGATCTGTCTTTTTTCCTCTGTCTCAATGTCCCTCCTGACAGCACAAACCTCCGCACAGGGTATTTATAGGTGCTTTCTCGAGGATGGCTATACTATGCCTTAAGTCAGTAAGCAAGCCACAATCAACAAAAGTACATTTTTTTCTTGTGTTAATGGATGTTGTACACATAACGAGTTTTGTTCTGATTTTCTGGTAAGGTGCCAGAGGTGAACTGCGTTGCATGGACTTACGTCTCATCAGGCATGACAGAAAAGCAAGACATATTAGGTAAATGCATCACAGGAATCATGCCCTGTTTTCTTTAAAACCAATGGTGTTTTTGTTGATTAAAGCTTTACCTGACTAACATCCTCTTTGTGTCCATCTTGTATAAAAAATACAGGTAAGACAAGGTCAGCTGCTCACAGTTAATTAAATAGCTAGCTGACTGCTAAGTATTATTTAAACTGTGCTAATGCCTAAACGACCTTGTAATGTTGTTCTTGGCACCGTCAAGTCCCTAGAAAAGGTAGATCCCTCCCCAACAGACATACTGCAGAAGAAGGTAACAGTCTGGGAGCTAGATGGCAAAGCATTCAAGAGACCATGTTTTGCATAGATGAGAAAGGCACAAGTGTATTCTGCACTGAATATTACAGAACACCCATCAGGGATCAGCAGATTGGTGTAAACTGAAAAAATAATGAAAAATTAGTTTGCAATAAATAGTTTGCCTCTCTCCCACTAGCAAAAAAGTCTGCTTTTTATTAAGTACAGAGCTTCATTATGCATCTAGGTAATTGCCTGGATAAATCTGGGACAGAAAGAAAAGTTAAAAACCATTGGAAATCTAATTTCAAAATTCACTGATGGCTCAGAAATATTTTCTTCAGTTTCGAAACAGAGGCCCTACCTAGTAGATGAAAACCCCTCTTCATCCAAAAATAGGTTAAAAATCATCCAGGAGAAGCGCATCTGAACAAAAGGTCAATCTTTCCTCAGTTCTGTCACCGCTGTTTTGTATCACAAAGAAAGAGGTGGCACAACATGTGAAAAGAGAAGAGGTATGAGAAATCTCGGCAGGAAACTTCAGCCAGCCTGCTTCAAGGAAAGGGGGAGAGTATGGATGAGGCTTTTGCCAGAAGAGCAGCCCAGAAATGCACGGTCCCCACTCAGCAGGAGTCAGGCATTGCCACACTTCAGACTGCAAACATAACCATCAACTCACAATGGTGTTTTCTCCCCAACTTTGCATATTGCCAGTGACAAATAACAATTGTTTGCCAGTGTCTCAATCAAACATTATGGGGAAATAACGCTGTACAACTCCAAGGCTTCTGTACAAGAAAATTCAAACTATTTATTATTATATTCGGTAATAAAGCTGTTCATTATATTATTGAGACAATGGCTGCACTGCTTAGCATAGAAAAGTGACAATCACGGGAAAGTAGGGGGGCTGTCACCAATAATTAATTGTGCATATTTGGGGAGTTGATTATGAAAAAATCAAGGGGAGAGAAAGAAGCTAAAAATCAAATTACAAAACCGTGATCATAAAGTGAAAACAGTGCTGACTTGTAAATAAACCAAAAAAACCAAATCACACATTCTTTGGTGCTATGGAAAGGATATTTAAAATGACAAAACATATATATGGTCTCAAGAACTAACTGAAACCAAGTGAATTCTCAGCAGATTTCTTCTAAGAGAAAATACAGTACTTCCTGACTTAGAAGACAGTATTTGAAAGGATAATTAAAGCAAGTCATGATGAGAAGTACTGTATAAATACAAAGACATGGGACTGACAAATAATGTGCTCATGGAAATGTTGTTTTTTATTTTTCTGTGGAACATACAAAATTTCCACTCATTTGTCACTCATTTTGTTTCAAGGAGTTACATTTGTAATAATTTTATTAAGCGTATTCAGAAAAAAACCCTCTCTTCAACAGGAACAATGCATCATACTGCATCTCACAGGCTACAGAAAAAATATTTTCAGGTACAAAAATACATCCTATGAAACATTTTCTCACCAGATTATTAGCATAAATACATAGGAAAGGGGAAGAAAATGCTGAGTCAGGACATGGATCAGAAAAGAATTTAAGCACTGCCTCAACTGTGTTTCTGAACTGGGACCTTAAGTTTAGCTTTTTTTGTTGAAAGAATTGCATATTATTGTGGGATCTATGTAAAGCATGCCAAGCTTCATTCTGGATTTAAGATAACTTTTGTTTCTGCAGACCTAAATACAAGGTTTTACCAGTGACAAATCTCTCTAGGATTTACATTAGCTCTTCTATAACGGTGCAACATCTCTTACTTCAGAGATATAGGACATCTTTGGGTCAAGGTTGCTGCTGGTCAGAGCAGGTTTTAGCAGAGCAGTGCTCTAGGTCCTGACTCAGAAGTTTTGTGCAAACGATGCTAAACCGACTCAACCAGTAAAAGAGAAATAACAGCTTGTTCCCCATTCTAACAGTTGTGGAAACCAGCACAGGAGTCAAGAGTACCTGACTGTTTCTTTCTGCGAAGGCAGGATTTGCAAAAGCCCATTAAGGAAGGCAGCTTGGGAAACTGCAAAGGAAGAAAGGGAGTGCATAAAAGATGAAGAAATTGGCCCAGAACTCTTTGACAGAAAAATTGCCATTTTCTCCAACCCTGCTGGAAGGAATATTTTCCCTTTGGTTTATAATTACACTTCAAAGCCTTGATATTTGTAATGCATAGCCCCATTAAGATTGCTTAATTGTCATTCACAGAGATCCATCCTCCTGTAATCTCTGCATATTCGCATGGGCTTTTTGACATCTTCCCCAAAAGAAGATGTGGCAGACTGGCAGGCAGCAGCGGCCAGCTCCAGCAGGGATTACCCATAGATTACAGCTGTGCTCCTTAAAGGCAGAGCTTTAGCTGCTAACCTGCTCTGTGAGGCCGGGCGCTGCCCTGCCAGTGGCATATGCTGAATAATTTCACAGAGTAACTTTACTAAGCACCCTGTCACTAGCCTGGGTGTCCATTTCAGCAGTGACTATTCTTCTGGCCACCCAAGCATCTAATGGCAGTTCATCAAGCTGTAGCTGAAATCTGAAAGTACACATATGTTTTTTAAACACAACTGTGCTTTAATTCCTTTTAACTCTACAGACAGCACACAGCTGTTTTGAGCTAATGGATGTTACTTCTATTGTAAGATTCCTTGAAAATAAAACAGATCATATAATGGCAAACTAACAAATACATTTTTATCAACCTCTGAAATGAGTCATTTATCTTCTGAGCTATGTACTGAATCATGATACTAAATGATAAGTTTTATCTCTTTTACTGTCAAACTCAATCTCAGTCAGGCCCCAAATTGCAGAGAATATCAGCGAAGAGTGAGCTTTACTCCCGAATGAAAATATAAGAGATACTGGCTAGCTGGCCTTTTCCTAAGTGGCTTTAATCTTTGTGAGGTTTGGCTTAAATGAAAACGTATGGCAGTGTCATCCTCCAACAGTCAAGCACAAGGCCCCGGCACAATTCCACTGGCTGGGAAGGTTATCAGCGAGCAGAGTGCCTTTCTCCCCTCGCTGCCTTCACCTCCTTACTTTTCCTCAAAGAAAACATTAAGTGTTCCCTAGTCACCCAATCCCACTCTGCTATTCAGTTAAACACATCAATTTCCCTTTATTACCTCTTTTAAACAAATCCAACTTTCCATCATACTGTACAATTAAAACTTAATTTTGTGTTAATCCTTGATAAATGATACCTAATATAAAGGCCGACCCCTTGGAACAGGCTAACATTTAAGGCTTTGATGAAAACCAAGCACTTGTGACCTATGAAGCAACAGCTGTAATATCTTCACTTAACTCATAGGTAGCAGACTCATTTAAAAGCCATCATATTAAAAAAATCAGTTACTTCCTTCTGAATCACTTCATGAAAATTTGATAGTCACAAAGCTGCACTATACAGACATGCTAAAAATGATTATTCAC
Source organism: Leptosomus discolor (assembly GCF_034619465.1). Classification (NCBI taxonomy): domain Eukaryota; kingdom Metazoa; phylum Chordata; class Aves; order Leptosomiformes; family Leptosomidae; genus Leptosomus; species Leptosomus discolor. The sequence goes on from NC_141397.1 coordinate 45,641,241, forward strand.
ACCAAAACAGAAGCAACATAGGAAACATACTTTTTAGGTGTGGGGTGCAACCCCTGATGTTAGCCATCCCAGGAAAGATTCTTCAGTAATGTAATATCGGATTTACACTCTTGTAGTTATCAGCTTAACATCTACAAAAATTCTTCTAAGTCTATCTTAAAATAAGTATATTTTAAAAAATCGAAGACTACTGACAAGGAAGTAAGAGCCTGTGGCAGAAAAGGAAGTGAAAGAAGATTTATGGAAGGCTAATTTCATTTGAAATAACCTGTTTTCAGCCAGCCGAAGAAAACAGAACCCAAAGGAAATTCAGAGGAAATAACCTTTAGGTCAATTTGATATCTGTTTCACTATGTGTGAAGAAACATCCTTCACAAAACCTGGACCCTCTAGTCATAGGAGAACTGATAATCAAAAGTAATGCGGAGGAGAAATTGTTGATCATCATCCTCAACAACAGCGGACAGTCACTGCTATAATACAAAACCTGCAGGCACGGCACTCACCGGGCAGCCATGACACATGGTCTTCAAGGAAAGCACGAGGGTGAGAAGGTGGGAAGCACCCTGGGGCCATGGAGCTCGGGGAGATCGCTGTGCAGATATTGCGCCTCCCAGCAGCATCACTCTCCCCCACCAGCTCTGCACCCCAACTCACCTCCTTGCCTAGGGCTTGCTTTCCCTTTCCTTGCTCTCTCTTTTCCCAGTCAAGAAAATCACATACCAACCCCTCGCCTCAGCAAAAACAATGCTGTAATGCCAGCCTGGCATGCAGCTAATGCTAAGCATGGTCAGACCCACACTGCTTATTTGTAAGAATCCACAGGTTTGTTACTGCATGAGGCTGACTGACAGATGGGGGGGGGGACGACTAGCTTTTAAGGGACCAAATCTCTGATCTTCCCTCTTGGATCAGTACTATATTCAGCATATAGACTTGTTTTTGGAGGGATAAGGGCTCCTTAAAGATTCTGCTCAGCACAAGAAGCATGGAAGGATGCAGGCATAAATGTTTATTTTAATAAGTCTCACTTTTAAATTGAGAATATTGCTGCTTGTTTTCCTCCTAAGGATTATAGAAGTGTTTGGCCATGATTTAGAGTCCAAAATATTTCTGATGACATTTTCTCTGTGTTCCTTTATTTGTAAAATAACAAGTAAATAACTTATCCAATCCTTCTGCCAACAACACCAGAGAAGAAACATTCTCCTGCTAATTTATTTGTTTTTATCCACCTGTAGTTTCTACAGAAACCAATGTCACCTGTGATCTATCTCTGTTATAGCCTCTTATGGCAGTCTGTTTTGCTTTTTTTGCCATAACCTTCCATACAAAATTGAACTGTCATGAATAATAGAAGTGCCACCACATTATGTGTCTCCATTTCATAGCATGTGATACAATATCAAGAATGTTGGCTTTTCAAAAAATCCATACCATTTTAAAATGGCAAACCCTTGAAAATGTTTTTAACTCGGATTTTGAGTGCTGCATAAGTCATTGCAAAACTTGTGATTAAATAAACGGACAAGAAATGTGGATCCACATCAATGGGGAAATGGCAGAATACACAAAAAAATTATTTTAACAAGTCTGTGCAAAAAACAGGTAACATAAAGGAAAAGAAAGCAAGAACATTCCACAAACTTCTAATAAGAAATACCCAACAATTGTGCACTTAATCTGAGATTATGTAAAATAGCTCTAATTATTTATCTCAGTACGCACCATGTAATTTTCAATTTTACCTACTTTGCAAGTATTGCTTCATAAAGAGGAAGCAGTGTGTAAGCTATTTTAAGTCTAACTATTTTTGAGGAGGAAAGAGGGAGAGAAGGAACTTCTGAAGGTGCCAGGTCTGCATGCTTAAAAATAACTGTGGGCCAAATTCTCCACTTGGCACATGCAGCAGAACTTCTTTCTTCCGAAAGATCAAATTTCAGTTGCACAACACATTAACTCTGCACTGATCATGAGCCACCTACTGAATAAAGGACTTTGGGTTCGAGTACCAAATTTCCATTTCAGGTGATGCCAAAAATTCTATTCTGAAAGCCTTTGTTTAAATATAATTTAATCTTGGTGGTAGTTACTTTGACTACAGGTGTGAATAGGAAGTGCCTCTTCTGCAGCCTTGCCTCAACTGCGTATCTTCTTTTGCATGAGGGGATTCCAAGCTGTATCTGCCTTCTGCTGGGAAATTCCTAACCCTGTGTAAATGTCCTTCTCCTAGGGCCAGGGTTATACATCTGGAGGTATCCCAAATGCATATTGATTGGGATGGAACAAGAGAAATTGGACTGCTCACCCTTCCCTGTGAAAATAAATTCAAGAGCAAAAAAGTGGAAGAGGTTCACTGAATCACTCACTGGAAAAATCCAGAGAGCAGGGATCCCACTCTGCATAATCCACACCAGATCACAGCTGCAGTCCCTTGTCTAGCCTGTCTTCATGATCCCAGCAACCTTGATTTCTTTTCTTCCTGATATCATACCTTCCTCCACAATTGTCTACAGAGCATCCTTCCAGAAGATGTGCAGCTGAATTTATTCTGGCAGAAGAAGGAATTGATCGTGGTTAGTCTGTTAAACTACAAAAGAGTGAGCAGCATCACTCTTCCTTTTCCTCTTCTGATTGCTTTTTTAGAAGACAAATGTAGAGAGAGCCTTGCTTGGTTATCACAGAAGAGGCCTCTGCCTTCAGGAGAGGTTTCCAAGCTCTGGATAATACATTGCACAGAGCCCCTCTACAACTGAAGAAAATGACTGAAGACTCACCTCTCTCCCATTTTCCTGCTGGCTGGTTTAAACAACCGTGCTCAACCGATTGCATGGTTTAGAGCCCATTCTGAAGCAGCACTGTACTTTCCCCATGAACTGTCATGGAGCCCAAGGCATCGTAGCCACTCTGAAGCATTTTCCTAGCCTTATTCCCAAACTGAGCAAAGCTACACCAGTGTGAGAGAATCCAACCGACCACTGCAAGCGTATATTATAAATACTTGATTCTGCAGGTCCTAGTTAGCGTAGACATGACAGGAAGAGTTCTAAATAGCATAGTAGGAGATGAACACTCAGCTTAAAATGAAAAGATTTTCTTTTACTATTTCTTTGTCATTTTCTTTTATAGCATCAACAACCCTACTCCAAATCAAGCACTCCAAATCAAGTTCTACATCTCCTGTCTGATACAGAAGCAGCTGGACCATGTTTCTTCCATGAGCTCTCACCACCCCTAGACCTCTAACCCTTTCTGCCTGTTTCCTTTCTCCTGCAACAAGTAGAGGAAGATGGATTTTAGCAGCCTTCTGACTCAGCCCCAGAGCTTGCCTCCTGACTTCTCTCACTGCACTGGCAGTATCTACCATCTGAATATTTCCACGCACAGTTGTGAACCTGATTTCACCATGCACTTACCACATCTGTTCTTTCAGGTCAGGCATAGAAAAACTACCAAACTCCCTTAACATGGCAGATTTCCAGTCAGTACTGTGTTCAATCCTAGGAACTGCACGTGTGAATTATGCATACCAATGGACATATATTTGGCACAGCACTTTAAAAAGTCAAAGAAAGCATGTAGAGCCTAAGGTTATTGCTGTTGTAAAGCAAGCTTCAAAGATACCCATCACAAGTCACAGAATAAACAGCAATGGAACTTGTCCTGCCTAAAGAAAAATGAAAGAACAACGATTAATATGTTGCAATGGACCTTTTCATCCTTATCGCTTCCAGGCTGTGGAATGTTATTTCTGGCACAGATTCTTGGTCAAGTATGAAGAGTCATCGATTGGCTAAAGTGCTTGATTTAGCCTATTTTTATTCTATTATAAAATGACAGAAGGAGGTTTTAGACAGGAATAAAATCAATAGGGGGAAAAAGTTGAACTTGGCAAAATAGCTATAGCTTGAAATGAAAATCATATATTTGTACTGTTGAATTTTAGGATACAGATTAATTTAAAAAAGGACTAGAAATCTACTGACAGGCATCAAATAAGTATGAACAATAACATACTATTTTTTAAAAGTGTCCTTTATCCTTATCCTCCCTCCAAAAAAAAAGCTTTACAAACTGATGCAAGACGCTTCTTTGACTTCAGTTATCATACAAGAGTTCCTCCACAGAAGTGCCAAAGCAGCAGGCAGCATCTCTGCTGGTCACCCTGTTCCCCTTCTCGTTATGAGACTTGGGTCCCATGAAACCCAGGAGCCTGGCAGGTCTGCACTGCACTCCTTCCTTCCCAAACAACAGGACATGGTACATGCCCCTTCACAGATGATCCATGAAGAGATTATGTTGAGCACAGAACTGGTACAGAAGAGGGGGGTGGGGGGTGGGGGTTGTGCAGGGAATAGTTTCCCTTTATGTGTGCAAAATCACAGTAACATCTGACAGGCTGAGGCCAGATTTCTGGTCATATTTCTAGGCTGAGAATGTTCTCGTCCTCTCCAAAGGTTATTAATTATTTATGTGAAATAATATTACAAGTTCCAGGTTAAAATTAGGGCCTCATAATGCTATACACTCCACATACCTGCAGTCAGGCACTTTCAGTGCCTTGAAATGTTCAAAATGTATTTCTCAAGGAAATTAAATTAGGGCAGCAGTAGAGGAAGTGCAACGTTAGCAGTCACAATACTCCTGGACACTTCTCACTATCGTTTATTAAACAAAAATTCTCTATGAAACATGTTCTATCCCAAGTGCGACTAATCTACACAGAATTAACTGGCTGACCTCTTGTGCACAGCATATTACAGAGGTTTCTTGAGGCAGGATTTAAAGATGGAGATTATTCTGACTTTTCAGATAACCCAAGCAAGAGAATTCCTTTTGGTATGGACAGACCAAGCTAACCGAATATTCCTCACGCTGAAATACATGGTGGGATGATATGATCTCACCTGGAGCACCAGAAAGCAGTCTGTCTTTAGACAAAAAACCAAGAGTAGTAAAAGTAACGTATTTCTATTAATGAAAAAATCACAGCCCGGTTATGGTGACCAAGGTGGCATAGTCCCTGTGGTAGGCACTGTTCACTGTCTTAGGGACAACCCTCCCTCACCCACGCAACTTCTCCCTACTAGATATGGGTAGCAAAACCACACTATGACCTCTGCAGGTTTTCCTCCCAGCACTCCCTAATGGGGTCTTTCTCCTGCTTGCCTTCCCCCTCCCTTGCACAGCCAATGGGGGCCATAATGCTTTGGCACAGAACCAGCAACGTAAACACTCTGCCAAACGTCAAGATCCCCAGGAAGAGTCAACACAGGCTTATTCTTCCTTCAGTTCTGTGATCAAAAACTCCACAGGGAGACTGATAAGGCAAGCGGACTGTTATTGTTAAACACAGCAAGTACACACAGGGTAGATTAATCTCCACTTTACTCCAAGGTAACTGATAGCCTGAGTCAAGCTAGAAAGATAGGAAAATGAGTTCCTTTCTTTGCTTAATGTTACATTAAGTTTTTTGTTCATCAGAACAGGAATTCAGCTCATAGGGGAAAAAAAAATACTTATTCGTAACTTAAGGAAGGGGATACATAACAAGTGGTAAAGCCACAGGGCAAAGTGGAGAGCACAAACATCCCATCAGACAAAGAAAGGAAGGTTTCTAGTGAATGCACAGAAAATTGCTCAAAACAGGAACCACTCTGAAGCAGAGACGTATTTGAAGGTCAGAAAGGATTGGTTTTGCCCATTCTAGACTGCACCTCAAAGCAATGAGAACATTTCATTTTCCTCCATCTAGTCGTCTTCATCAGCTGAATTTCCCCATATGCACAGTCCTCTGTCCTGAGAGCTCACTGGACAATCTTGTAAGCCTTTAGCCACAGGCTCTTCCCTGGGTGAAAGAGGACAGCTCAGAAGGAGCCCTCCTATTCCTCATACTCGCAGATGAGAGGAGCTGAGTCCCAGCTCTTTTCATGACAAAGCCTTTGGCTTGGTCTCTTTCTAATGCATTTGCTAGCGATTTTCTGCCATCCTCCTCCTCCCTACACTTCTCCGTCCACTCTTTTCTAGCCCCTGTCCTCCAGCTATCCTTTACTGGAGGCCAAAGCAACTTGAAGGGGTGACGCTTTGCCCTGCCCCAGCAACTGCATAGGTAAATATCACCAGACTTTCCTCAGAGCACGTAAGAGTCCATATCAGGGCTCTTTTCATCATGCACCAAGACCAGGGCCAAGGACAAACTGCTTCTTTGTAAAATGGAGACCCAGGGAAGAGGGGGGAGAGGGTAAGTCAAGCTCTTATTGAAGTCAATGAGCACGATCAAACCACTAATCTGGGTAAACAAAATACAGAAAATGACATTGATTGCAGATTGGTTTTAACAATGAATAATTGTGCTTTGATGTGCACATAAATGTGATAAAAATCAAGGCAATATATTCAAAACAAAATAAAAGAAAAAATACAAAGGAATATTTTACAACTAGGCTCCATTACCATCTATCCTAATGAGATTAAGTAGTAATTGCTGTGTCAAGAAAAAATATAGTGGGCTCAGTGAACGAAAGATCATGATAGGATCCCATTGTATTATATAGGCTCAGGTCTAGCTGGAGAGCAGTGATGGGATTTTTCCAGCGTTGCACAACAATTTTTTTTATTATTTTTTTAGTATCAAAGGTCTTTCCCTGGTAATGTAATTCTTAGTAATAAAAGTACTCCTCTTCAAATGTATCTGTAAGTCCTGCGGAAGCTAGCTGCAGGCTTTTCATTCTTTCACTTTAGTACAAAAGCATCTTGAAATCGGTAGTGGTTTTAAGCAAGCTTTTCTGACCTGTTTTCTTACTGAGGATGTAAGTTTTCTAGTAGTGGAGTTTTTTTAACGTATTGCACTTGATCATCTCAAAGCGCAAACTTCAGTACCATCTAACATTAATGAATAATGGATAAATATAGTAGTTTGCTAAAGTTATTTGAACTTGCATTGTCCTGAATGTAATACAGGTTTGTTTAGGCTCATAGGCTTTGTAGAGTCTTTAAGAACCAGACATCTACATCACACTAGAAGTCAACAAAAATTAAGTAATTTCACTTTCAAGGTATCTTTGAAAGTTTCTGCCTTAATACTTTCCTGGACCTATACACTAAGTATAAGGTGAACAAGGGACAACAGTTGAATTGATACATTTTTTATAGCAAGAGAATACTAGATTTCTTTGTCATAACATTAAATTGCATTAAGATAAAAGTAGCAATTCTAGAATTAAATAGCAAGTAGAAGAAATTCGCATTTCCTCCTTGATCTCTTTGTTACTGAAATCCTTTAGGCAGGTAAGAAAATAAATGGCAACTTCCTGAGACACTTTATGTAGAATAATCTATTCCACAGAAGGCTTGGTGATAACATTAATGAGCAGTGATGTTAGTTACATCAGTAAAGTAAATGCATTTTGACTAGTGGAACGATCTCTCTGGAACGTGGTGATGGACACTAGTTGTAAAGCTCACCTTAAGACATAATCTAACAGCCCCTTTGTTCGAATCCTGCATATTGATACAGTGTCAGCACAATGTAAATGTGGAACACGTTTCTACCAGTAGCTAGCTTCGGGCAGCAGGAAGAGCTTGGAACAGAAAGGCCTGAGGAAAACAAACTGAGTAGAGCTGGTGCAAAAGATGAAAATGGAGTTTAGGTTTGGTCTTCCTTATTTAAGGGACCAAAACAAGTGAGCTTCAACAAACAATAAAAGAAAACAGGAGAGGAAAGAAGCTACTTCTTTTGTTCTATTAACTCAGCTGGCACCAATGAACTCATCCCTTTCCCATTTTCCTGCTGGCTGCCTCTAAACAACTCTACTTGACAAATTACATCAGCAAGTCAAATCTCATGCCTTGTGCATCAGGCTCCATCATTTGATCTAGTACAGCTGCTGCAGGTTTTGTTCCAATCTGCTGCTTATAAGGGTCTGTGAGACAACAACCTCTTCACTGACATAAGCCAAGAACTACCACACTGTGTGGTGGTGAAACCCAGGACTTCTGGGCTATGAAATGCCATATGAAAGAAAACCAGTCTCCTTGTTTCTCACTGTGGTCTCCATGTCTGTTCTGTTGTGGGGACCCACCAGAGGAGTATCACCTCTGGGAAAAGTAAGCATGAGTGTCCTCTTGGGAACCTGCATTAACTGTTCTCACTCTCACACCTTTAAAAAGCAAGACTTACGAACCGCTGAAGTCACCCATCACAGACTGTACAGGAACAGCAACAGGCAAGCTAAACACTCAGATTATAATGGTGCCTTAAGTGCAATTTAAAGCACAACAAATTAAAACACCTTCTTTCTTATTAAAGGTAGGTATTTCACAATCAAAATATCACAGATAGACTAAAGAGCCAATGCACCTCCAGTCAGCAGTATGGTGCAAGGTGGGTGAAATATAGCGAACTGCCACAGCTGAGCCAACCAAGAGCTGTAACACTGTTTGGGGGGAGAAAAGCAAAGAAAAAAAACCCCACAAACCTAAAGATTCAGTGTCATGACAATGACTGTAACAAAATAATATATATTTTTGGTTATCCTAAACATTCTTAGTTGCTAATATATTTTTCCCTAAGACATTTACATGACTTTCTATTTTTGTGCACTCATAATTGGAGTTTATGATTTACATATTACAGTGCAGTAGAATCCAATTATAACAAATCTACAGAGAGACTGTACTTATTTCAGGAAAAGGTACTGAGGAACCATGTCAACACATAGCAACATAATGACCTGCTCACTTTCTGGCTTTCAAGCAAAACACTGTAATGATTAGGTTTCAGACACTGCACGAGGATACTTAAGGATGAGCTATAAAACCATTCTACATCTGTTTTTGTTTTATTAGCAGAACCATTTCTGGGAAAAACAGGAAAGCAAATGCTGATCCAGCTGCTAATTCTGGATAACTCTTTCATGTCACTAACTGCATTACCAAACACTACTTCTTGTAACCCTTTCTCCACCTTCTCCTTTCTCCATTAAGTATAAATTTCTCATTTCCCCCATCAGCGCTGAAGCATAATTATAATTAATATTAATTGCATAGGTTTTTCGTTCCATGTAAACTCAGTTACAGAGAAGATAGTTTGTCGATGGTGGATTGACAGATGATATCTAGTAAGACAATGAGTAAAAAATAGAGTTCAGATACATTCTGGGACAGGCCAGGATGGAAGAGAGTAAAATATATTTTTTTTACAGATAACCACTCAGTTTATTGATAAAATGATCACAAGTGACAATCACCTTGATCTGAGTGGAGCTGCTCCTACGCAATTGCTGCTCAAGACCACAGCTATTACTAGTGCTCATTGAATCTCAGACTCCAAAGCTTTGTTTCTCACTGGATCAGCAACTGCTAGTCACTCTGCACACATAATTTTAGGCAGGTGAATTCAACAGGACTGTTAAGCCTGCTCTAAATTAAGATATGCTTAGCTGATTTTCTGATGGACTTTGTGTGAGACGAGATTACCAAAGCAGCTGAGAAAATGTGGGGATCCAACACCCCCATTCATTTTGAAAACTTCAGGCTAATGACCTAATATTTCAAATCTTTCCTTCCTTGTGAATCTGTTGTCTTCAGGAAAATATTTTCACATGCTAGTGTTATGTTTTTTACACCTCTCTCATTCTTCTTCCACAAAAAAAAGCTTGTATGATTGTTCTTGAGTCAATCATTGTAACAAGCTTGTGCTTGATTAATTAATAACACTAGTAAAGGGTAATCAGGGAAGTATGCTACTCCCCCTCCCCTATTTGAAAATTGCAGTTCAGCATCAGCTGACTGCAAAGCCAGATTGAACAATGACACTTTGAAGTCGACAACTCTCTGTGCTCTATTCCAGAGGAGCAAAATTAATCATGATACTCCTAAAACCTCTATTGTATCTTTAAAGTAGCAGAAAACATAAGTATTGTGAGAAAACTAAGTGTTTCTCTGTCTCTGCCAGTAGCTTCACTTTCAGTGTCTCAAAATTAAGGTCCTGTAACAAAGAAGGCAATGGAGCATCCATGGCAGGATTTGCCAGCTCTTGTGAAAAGCTGTGTGCACTCTAACTTCAAATACTTTTCCCACTAAAACTGTGCACAACTGAAAGTGATGCAAATACCTATAAAGCTCGTGTTCAGGGAGACTGCAATATCTTTGTAGACGAATATATTTTTCTCCCTGAGACTGATGAGAAATGACTCTAAAATACAAACCTGCTTCATTTCTATTACAAAAAAAGCAAAACCAATGCTGCCAGCTAACCATTAACTGAAAAATAATGAGGGCTAATGAAATAGCAAGAGTCCAGATCTTTCAGTGCTCAGACAGTTCTCTTAAGGGAACTGAAAATGAATTAGCCTGAGTTTGACAGCAGAAGAAAAGGCACCTAAGGCACTGGAAGGTGGGGACGAGGCTGTCAGAGAAGGAGTAGAGAACAGATTGACAGACAGCCTTATATGAAAAAGAGTAATTTAGGGGTTAGAGAATCACTCATTAAAATGTTACAATAGTTAGAAATCATTTTAGAAAAGCAGTGCTAAGCAGACACTTTTATTCCAGCATTAGGACTGTTCAATGGCCCTGTAGCACCATGAAGAGGGTCAGAATAGATGATCATAATGGTCCCTTCTGGCCTCAAAATCTATGACTTTACTAAAACCATCCAGACTATATGCTGCTGCAGTTCTGTGTTCCCATGTAACTCCGTAACGATTCTTCCTTTCCTGTGTTACATAAGGAGCGTCCTATAGTGTTAACACCCCACTCCATCTATCTGCTGATATACAGTTAATACGATGGTCCCAACAGCTGGGCTTGGATGTCCCAGCTGCTTAAAATAAAGGTCCGGCAAAGACTGTGGAAACTGATACAAGGGATCTGTGGGTTATAAGCACTTAACATCAGCACCATCTGATGTTAGCCCTGCTTTGTGCAGGTGATTGGACTAGATGAGCTCCAGAGGTCCCTTATACCTGCATCTTTCTAAATATCCCAACCAACACCTTTGCATAGGAGCAGCCAAATAAATCATATACTTCTCTATTTCACCTGAAAGTGATATCATTCTCCACAGTTTTACTTCTACATTTATTCAAAACTGACTCAAACTGAACAGCTAAGTACCTATCCCCAGATAAAGTCTGGTCAAGAACCAAAGGCAGACAAAGTAGCATGCCAGTCCTCTAGAAGGTGCCCCTCCCCCTATCCACTTTTGGAGCAGGTCTAAGGAATGAAGACTTCATAAATAGTATCTGTAATGCCTTTGTTTTAAAAACAGACATGTCAGAGGAGTCGTAGTATCACTGCCATCTGTAGTTTATACAGCAGGTGAGTAGTTAGAGTACTTGCAGGACTTGAATGCTAAGCCAAGAACTCAGATCTCCTTAGGAGAGCAGTGTAATCCCTGAACCACAGGCTTCATTCCCACCCCAGAGGCTGTGGCACTGTGCAGAAGGAGATGATGCAGTTCATGGTGTCAGAGGACATGCAGGATGTGGCAGGGTCCTGTTATCAGGGCCCTCAATTTCTTGGGGCAGAATCACACGTTTGGATGCTTGGACTTGAATAGTTGGCACAAAGTGGAAACAGGAACCAGGGCCAGAACACACGGAAAAACAACTCTGTTTTTTCTGGCTCTATGGAAGGACATCTAATAAATCTCTGTCACAGAAGTCTGTCATTTCTGAGATATCTGGCTCTAGGCAGAACAGCAAGAATCCAAAAACCAGAAAAAGCATGAGTCAAAGCCTACCTTACATTAAAAACCCTAGGTAGCACCAAGTATTCTGATTAGAGCAGGCTGTTTCGGATGGAGGTGCATGCAAAGAGGCATACATGTTCAAATTACAGATCCTCACTAGCACAGAGCAGCTGTTTGAGAACAGACTGAGGCCTTGAAAGGATCAGCTCAGCACCTTCCAAGAAAAATAAATGGAGTACCAAACAATACAGTGCAAACAAATCTCTTGGATAAGACCTGAGAAGACTAAGAAAGGCAGGTCCTTTCAGCTTAACCTCTTTTGATTAGTGAAGTTTACATTGATGTCTTTGGTTAATAATATATTCTCCCTCACTAATGGGGCTCATTCACTGTTTTTTTGGTGCCTACTGGCATTGCATTTCAATGAAGTGTACAGCATGTGCTTATAAAATGCCTTACAGTCAGTTTGATTAAGAAATTATACAGATACACAGGGCTACTCCTTGCCTATGATACATGTCTCAGTCCAAGCCTATCTGCATCTGAGTCTCTGAATTTCTTGGGAACAGCTGGGATCATTAAACAAAGGTCAGAAACCTCATTTCTGTGTACAGGGAGAAAAAAAGAAAACTGAGTAGGTGTAACCTTCTTTCAGAATTACTGCCCCACGTTATGGCTATTTCAGTAACTCCTCTACCCATGGCAGTTTCATGCTTATTAGAAAGGTCACGCCAATAAGCCCAGCACCTTTTATTCAGATTCATAGGTCAAGACGTCTTAGCTAATTGAGAGTCCTCCTGGATAATCTGCTTGAGTACTTTATTATGATTTTGTATAAAGCTATCAGATGTCACTCCTAGAGAAGATTATTGCATAAAAAAAAATGAAACAAATACCTAACCATTCTGTTTAAGCACTTAGACACCTGCGTGAGATTATTTCCAATAGTCCTTGGAATTAGCTGATACTGCCATACTCTCTACTTGGGAGGTTCCAGCTAAGAGCTAGTGGGTATCTCATCTGGGCATGCATGGTGTTTCCAAGGTCCAAATATGCAAGTGGAAAAAGTTCTCCTCCCTGATGTGTGTTCCAATAAACTGGCAGGGTGATTTCAGTCTTTTGTCCCTTCTCAACACAGAAAAACAGAGGATTTTTACAGATGGAAAAGACAGAGCAGAAGACAGGATACAATTTGCCCTGTCTGTGCTGCACTTGTAAGAGAAGTGCAGAAAGAAGGTGGAAGCCTTGCAGTGATCCCTATATGGTGCTGTTAGAACTAGCGCATTTTCTAGAAACAATCACTTGCCAGTTGTGCAATGCACTCGGTGCCTTCTCTACAAGGCTTGCAATAATTTCTGAAGCTGACACTATTGGGATTCATGGTGTGTAAAAAAAAGCAGGGAAAAAAATGGAAGATGCAAAAGCCTTAGTCTATACCTGGTTTACATCAATGGCAAAAAACTCTACGATATCTTGCATTCCCAATCGTTGAAATGAAGGTCTGTCATCTTTTATTTGTCATCTTACCTGGCAAACAAAAAAAGGAAATTACTTTTAAGACCGTAAGTGTGAATGGCAGGATCTGAGATAAAGCAACATCTTGGGGTTTCCAAAGTTTCTTTGAAGAAAGGACCTGAAATACGAGCCAACTCATGCAGAAAAGGTGGACCAGCTTTCCCCAGAAGTACTCTCTGCAGGGAATTGCTGCACATAGGGTACAGAACATGCACCCTGGAGCGATTACTTCTCCTTCTCCCTGCTCCCCTCTTTTTGGAACACAGCTATGCCTTGCCCTTTCCAAGACACTTTGCAGGATGCCAGTACAGACTCAGAACAGTATTTCAGCCAGAATGGGACGTATGGTAGATTTGAAATTCAGTGCCAGAAGGAGGAAAAAATGAAAAAGCCAGGATTATTGAAAGTTATTAATTTTGCCTCATGAGTATAATTAAAAATCATTGGGGGAGAGGGAGAACAGAGTGAAAGAAAATCAATTGTTATCAGCCTGCAACATGTGGGTAGTTTCCACCCTCACAAGTAGAGTGGCTGTGCTAATACCTGGTCTGGCATTTGGGTGAGCTGATACATAATTTTGAAGTTAAAGAATGTCACCTTCTGTACTGGCATAAGAAGGTTTCCTGTTCATCTTTTGCCAGGTGTTCTCACCCCTGCATCATCCCCATAGCCACTGTACTGCCACAGGTTTTGGAGTCCTTTGTTGATATTTTTAATCTAAATTCCCTTATCTGGTTTACCAGGCAACCCTATAAAGAGTTGCATCAGTACAATCAAGGGGGATAAAGACAATGACTAAAGTACTATTTGTGGGAACGAAACACAAAACAAACAAAAAACCCCAATTACCAGGGAACAACCCTAGATTTATATAAGGGAATTGCTGCTCACATTTTTGATTAAGTGTTCATGTTGAAAGTTTTGAATAAATACTAAAGAAGTTTTGTTTTAACAATTCCAGGTCATTACATTTGAAATTATTACTGGGAAACACATCTGGCATGCATCTCCACAGCAAAAGTACACTGAAATTAGGAAGTAGTTCTGAGAGACTTGTTTGCCCCTTTAAAAAGATATTTGATTTAATAACAAGATAAATGATTATAAATAGTGCAGCACAAATCTTCAGTGCAGGAAAGAATCAATGCAAAATCTCAGATAAGGTCTGTAAATTGCAGTTGTGTGCATCAGGGCCAAGTCCCATTTGCTTTTACACAACAGCCTTACTGACAAAAGCAGGATTTCTCCTGCAGAAAAGGGGATTCCAGATCTTCGTTTAGAACATCTATAATTAAGTTAGTAGTAAATTATATATAATTACAATTTTATTGTCTTTGAATGTATCCATCATTACATTTATCCCTGGTGAACTCAGAAATTCCAATTTTCGGCAGCCTCGAGCCCTTTCAGCGCTCCCATTGACTCTAACAACAGCAGGACTGGATTCATGTATAATTAGAGATAATAATGCAATGGGGCCATGCTAGAAGTGGGAGCTACATATTTGTTCCTAGGCCAAACTCAGCAGGGAGAACCTGACACGCACATGGACAGAAAGCTCTTTTCTGAAGGATAACAGGTGTTGTGAGTGATAAAATCTTAGGTAAACAGCACAGACTGAATGCCAGCCTTCAGGTGAAGGCACTATGAAACTAGCGGGCATCACATGTGCACATCTGTGGACAGAATTAGTTTTTTTTCTGTGCCACAATACAGAAACCATGGGGGACTCATGAATGGACTCCCTGGAACTAAAATGAGGGTCAGATGAGGACAAAGTAGAGAGCAGTTGGGGTTTTTTTTAACTTGAAAGGACTAATTCTAAAAATTAAACATATATATCTATGATAAAAACTTCAAGTATTTCAGAGTAAAACCTTTTCATACAATATTAATGTTTAGAAGAGTCTTCCATGCTTATTTCCACTAAATAAAAATATCAGAAAAAATAGCTCCACCTGAAACAAGTTCTGAAATACCATAAATAAAAACGCATTCATCGTGCTAAATGTTCTACCTTAGTATAAAAGGAGAGCAAATGCTAATGAAGCAAGCTCTGATCTATGGATAAAAATACAATCTTGCTAAAGTAGTCTTGATTTCTCTATCAAAAGTACATGTGGCTCTGTGCTAATTCCTGTTCTCCCTGTTAAAGGAACAAAGGCATGATTATTCATAGAATTTCTAAATAAAGATGAGTTGCTAGAGATGCAGGATGCTCAGCAAACTACATTTCAGAAAAGAATTCAAATCACTTTGGTTTTATTGCTTTTTTCCCCTCGTAAGTTAGCTTAGACTGACAAAACATTTCCCAGGACAACACTGGAACACAAGGTGGTATTTAGTTAGATCTAACTCCATCAGAGCTGGCATCTGCTTCCATTGACTTTAGTAAAAGTGCTAACTAATGTGCAGTTTAACCTTAACATACAAAGCAAGGTGCTTCCATTGCATAATCTGTGGAACAATGTTCAGGGATGGTGAGGCTGATTTCCAGTTAAGCAAAACACCAGAGGACATAAACTGGTCTCCTCCTGGGGCTTTACTGCATAACCAGATGTTTGATAGTTAGCATTTGTACCCACAGATTACCTGCCTTAAGAATCTGGTCCCAGATGTTTTTGTACAGTATACTTCAGATTACGATATTTAAAAAACCATCTCTGTTCCCTATGAGTAAAGCCTACAATCATCCATCAATAGCATTAAAGGGCTCTTTTTTTGTGTGCATTTGCATTGTTTAATTAACTTTTTTCAATATACACGTTCCTCATGCTGTGAGATATATGGGAGGTAAATCAGTACAAGATAGCAGTTCTTTGTCTCTCCTGAAAATGCAAATTGTTTCTCTCGATTACAGTTTTTCTTCCTCTCTGGACCAATACATACAACCAAGAATTAACTTACTTTAGATGTAAACACCATTGTGCATCCCTGGTGGGTTCTCTGCCCAAGTTCCAAGATTTGGGGTTTTGTCACCAGCCAGGTATGGAAAGCAGAAACCGTTGTCTCTCACCATCTAATCAAGGTAATAATTACAGGCAGTGGATCTGGAGCTAAGAAGAGGAAATAGGCTTTTCAGTCATTGCCCCTGCATTTCAATCGAAGTCCCATGCCGTACCACACTAGAGAACAAGGTGTAAATCAGCTTAAGAACATAGTTCTGCATTCAATGCGTTGTGGTTTACAGCTCCCAAATGACCCTCATCTATCTTCCTTAGCTGTAGAGGTGTATAATTGAACTAAAGAGAGGCTTGAATAATGAGGTTGAGAGTGGCAGCTCCGCTGCTGTTGCTTAATAGTGTACGAGCCTTGCACTTAGTTTTCTGATATGTAACAAAATACTGTAGTGGGTCCAATTCTTCAGGGTGACACTTGGTGATAGTCCCTCTTTTAAATTAGAAAAGAGCAGGGGGTTTGCAGGCAAAAAACCTATAAATTTTTGGCTGCAACTAGACTCCCCAAAATACAATTATACGAACCATTTTCTATTCAATATCTGCTCACAAAAGCTCAGAGAGACAAATTGCAATTATCTGCTCTTTCAGTCATGGAATCTTTCTATTTTTTTAACTTTTCATCTTTCTTGTGAAAGATTCCCTTCTCAGCTCAGAGGAGTACAGTGTGACACTTTCTAGCAAGACTTCTGCACTGGGACATTGCTGGAATGAGCAGAGATGAAGTCTCTGAAAGCAGCCTTTCAAGCAACAAGACCTTGTTTCCAGATCATGCTTTTCCTATACGGGTGCTGGAGACATCCCTTCTCTCTGTTGGTGAGGTTAGCATTAGAGGGCTGCAGTCTTTTCAGCCTTTCTAACTCCTCCTTACCACCAGTTCATTACTGATAACTACACTGGAAAAAAGGTCTAGCAGTCCAATAGCCCTGGATCAATGCGAGATGTCTCCCTAGTCAAGCAGCTGTTAAAAATGAATGTTCCTCTTGTGGCATTTTTGTTGATTTCATGGACACTAAAAGAGTTACTCATGTATTTACAGCACCAATTAAGCAGTCAGTCTGCTAACTGCCTCCCAGTTACACCAATAGTACCTCCGAGTCAGTACAAGATCTGAGGAGAAACCTGGAGCAGAGGCTCCCAGACCTCACAGACATGGCCCCAGAAGCAGCCAGGGTCCTCCATGGACCCAGCTGGTGGGAGCAGGGTGATGGAGGCACCAACTCGTGAGCCAACAAGGAAGACAGAGAACAGAAGGAACGTTGGATGCAGCAACTGATGTCTGGAGAGGCATCTTCCCTGGCTGAGGAGGCAAGCTGCAACCTACTTTGCTCACGTTTATATCTTGGGCAGGGGGAGAACAACTACTCTGCATTCCCAAAATCACCTCTGCAAGATCCCAGGAAGCACTGTGGCAGCGTTCCCTATAAAATCTTCATCAGTCCACCTCACATCTGACATATACGACAAAAAATGATAAATTGTACCGCCTCCAGAATTTTCACTTACTTATTATTTTACTTTCGTCCGCTCCCATTTTTATTGTTTATATACCTGAGAAGGAAAGTTTATTCAGGGTTGTTGGGCTGGCACTTTTCTTTTGCAGTGTTTGCATAGACCACAAGAGAGAAGCACTGCCTTCAAGAGCCCTGTAACTGAGCTCTTAGACAACCTGATATCTCACAGTTTCATCAGCAGGGTGATGCAGGTGACAGGTTTGTGAGGCAAAGACCTGTGAGGTGAAGAGGGTCTTGGAAAACAGCAAGACTAAGTTCTGTTGTCCAAAATAATGCCAGGAGATAAAAGTCATTATGGTTTTTCTAATGCAGCAACATTTCCTAGAGTGAGAGGCATATACACTTGAGAAACACAAAGTCAAAACGAAAAAAAACCACTGGCCATTTGGATATTCCATAGGAAAATCTGCCATGCAAAACTAGACTTCAAAAACCAAACCAGATTTAACATATAAATGACCCAGTCTGGTTTTGTAGAAGTCACCATTGATTGTTAAAATACACAGCTCTCTGAAAGGAAAAAAATTTGACTTACTGAATTTATGTTTTTCCTGGCTCTAGTATTTCAAGTTGCTATTCTACCCCGTGCTAAAAACCTCCAAGAATATTAAGCAGTCACTATGCCCACGTAACTTTATTGTACCTTGCAGAAGTAAGCTCCATTTAGCTTCACTTGACACATAGGTTACATTTTCTTTAAAATATAATAGTGATATCAAAGCCGCAGGTGTATGAAGTTGTACTGTAGGAAGTTGTAAGTGAAGTACTGTAACATATAAATGTTTGGGAAGATAAATAATAGTGAAGTAAAGCCTTTAAGGGCAGTCTGATGTAAGTACGGACTTAAAAGAGTAGTTCTGCTTATTTTTAATGGGCTTTTGTTTGCAAGCAAAGGTTGTCCAGTTTCTAGTCCTAAGTCTTAGCTAAAACACAATTCTGAGCAAACTTGCTGAGAACCTGACTGACATAACAGCTTTGTCAAAGCTGAATTTTTCCCTTTCAGAAAGGACAGCATCTCTGTGTTAAGTTTTAAATGCATTAAAGAAAGCTGAGAAAATACAGAATGGCAAGAGTTACAGCTACTTCTTTACTGTAAGGCAAGCTGACCGATGCAGCAAAGGCTGGTATCTTATTTGTGGTATGGGATGTGGCTTTGCCACAAACCTGAAAAATCTCATTAGAGAGAAAGTAATAAAGGTGGTAACACTGTCCCTTGGGACTCTTGGTCTTTAAGTAAGTACAAGAAACCTGTCTAGAAAGAATAAGGTAGGAAGCATTCATGACTTTCTCAATTTCACACCTCCAGTACCTGCCTACATTGGTTAAACACAATACCGCACTCTGAGCCTGATGATCTCCTTGCATTTACTCTGACGACTGACTCTCCTTTATAGAAAAGCATTACTGAATATTATCTTCAACTGCTAACACTGACACACCTGGTACATCTGCCTGGGAATAGTGGAGAAACTGTCACTTTTCTGTCTAATGGCTTATGTTACTGTAAAGAAGTGCAGAGGTAAACTGTACTTGCCTTCAGATATCTGCTTGTGAGACAGATTTTGCTTTCAGCTCTTCCCATGTGAGCTTGCCACAGCACCCTTGACTGCAGCTCGGTGGAGTTACTTTGGATTGACACCAGCTTACCTGAAGTATGGGATGTGCCTGTGGGCTGCTTCCCATCAGTCTACAGCCCATGGAGGACTTCAGAGAACTGAACAGAATAAAACCTCCTATTGCTTCCTTTGTCACCACCACCACTTGTCATGATAGCCACCAGGCCCATGCACTGTAAATCTTGCAGATCACAGTGAGTTTCTCAAGATAACCTGTCCACACAAAAGCGCTGGAAAGCTACTGGTAAGTTTAGGCACACAGGGGAAGAAACACATTTGGTTTTGTGGGACTGTGCCTTGCACACAAAAATAAGTGAGAAAGACTTTGGTATCCCTCCTCTCCCTCATGCCGGAGGACCTCAGCAGTTTCCAGAATTCCAAGTTTTGGAGATACCCCAAATATGATGGTACTGGAGAGGTTTATGCTCTCTGACTGATGACTAAATTACCGCCACTATGTTATCACACAATAAGTTTTCAGACAGACTCTTAATTGGTCCAGTTTACTACAGTTCCCTTGAACATTTACGGAGGATGTAATTCTTCCCTTTCCTGACAGAGACAGAAGGACGGCATGCATGGAGAACCTGAACTACAAAATGGGAAAACACTTTGAATTGGCAGAATCAAGGCAGGTATTTTATTTATTTGACTTTGGGCCTTGGGAAGTCTGTCCAGCTGCAGCAGGCTCAGAGGACATGCTGCACCCAGGGCAATAGGCTATTCTGTTTGCAGCCTGACAAAGCCTTGATTATCAATACAGCACCCACATTCAGTGCTTCAGCTATACAGGTCACCTTGGTAGGTAAAATGGGAGGGAAAGAGGGTTTGAATTCTAGCAGGCAACATCCGCTGAATGCATAAAGCCATTTCGTAGCTGTTGCAAGCTACATAGACCTGTGAAATCGCAATCAGCAGACTGGCAAGTAGACAGCTGGGTCACTGTCACAGACACACACATCTTGTTTAGTTGTACCTCACATAAAGATTTTTCATTGTAGAAGTGGCTGCCAGAGGCTTGAGGAGGCTTTCTATACCCACCCACATGCTTCTTGTTTGTGCGGGGAGAATACACTAAGCAGAACACCGGTTTTTGCTTTTTCCCTTGCACAGCCAGAGACATAGAGGCCATGTAACTGCCCAGTGAGGACTTACAAGCAAAGACATACAAAATAAGTCTAGTCATTTATATCAGCTCCAGCCAGAAACAGGAGGCACCTCCTATCACACCGGTCTTGATTCTTCTGTCAACCAGCTCACCCTTCTCCGTTCTCACCTCCTACATTGCACATCACAGCAAGGTTCTCCTGAATGACTGAGCTGCTTTTGCTCAAACTCAGCCTGACTGTGACACACAAGCAACTCCTGCCCGCTCCAGCAAGGGCCTGTCAAGAAGGGGATGCCCATTGGGGTCTGTCACTACAGCCTCCTCTCTCACAGATAGGAAAAAGCCCACATCTACACTTCATCTCTCCCTTCACTCAGTATTTACACTGAGGCACAAAAAAGCATTCCTCCTCTGAACATCTCCCTTCCACTGGAAAAATCACCAGGACCCAAACCCAAAGCTTCCCATCCCCCCATTAGCTGAACCTACTTTCCCTTGGTGAGCAGTGTTGCCCCTTTGAGAGCTGTCCTCTCCCAGGGCTGAAGCCAGGCACCAGGGACTCCCCACACACAGATGGGCTCCCCTCCTTTTTTGAAAGTACTTCAAACCACAGTCAAACAGAGTAAAACATTACTAAAAGCAGACAATACTTCAGTCAAAACCACCGAAATCTTCTCTCTCTTTCCCGTGGAAAATCTTCTAATTTACAGCAAATTGCTACATGTGTACGTAGCGACAAAGAAAAATGAGGCTGAGTCATTTGAAATAACCAAAATCCCCTCTCTGAGAAGTCATCTATGAAAAGAGCCACTGACATTTGGCAAACTGCCCAAGCTTTGCCAAATGCTGAACGCAGGCAACTTGTCAGTCAGTCTGTTTGTTTTTGCGGGATGAAGACTCTGACTCGAATAAGGAAGAAAATACAGAAGAATCGTTGTATCTTTCCCTAGGAATGCTTTGAAAATAAGTGCCTTTTGGTGCTTTTTGGGCCTTTCCAAAGGCAAACAGGTTGCTCCTGAAAGGAAGTACCACAAGCGCTCTCTGATGAGAATGTTTCAGTGACTGCAAAGGCAGCACAAACTCCACCAAAGACAAAGGATGTGCAGCCCTCTCTGTCCCCTCTTAGCATCCACCCCAGAAATACACCAATGTGCATCTGGAGACCAAAGAGACACGATCCCCCTCACTTCAGCACAGCTATCTCACAGGCAGAGTGATCAACTGAGTGGGTGCATTGAGCTCAAAACATGCCATGGGTTCACAACTTAGGCATGAGTAATGTGCACACGAGCAGTATCTAGTCCTCTGAACATCCCAGGCCAGTGGAGATGTAGGGAAAAGGCAGATTATTAACTGTCACTGTTAAAACCATACTCTGTTGCTTACAACAGTAGATTTAGCAGGCCTGTTAAACTAATATTCTTCCAAAACTGTTGTGTGGAGACTCACTGCAAAAGGTTATCTCTGGGAGACAACAAAAGCAAACCACAAAAATAAAAGCAGCTAGAATGGTGCTACAAGATTAGGAAAGTCTGACTTACCAAGTCAGCTCCTGAATTGATGCTAAATTCAGGAATGTCTTGGTTTGAAAGACAGGTGTCTGCTGAGGAAGGCAGAAGCCTCCCTTGAAATGGAAAATGCAACCCCCTTCCCTCCAAATTATTATAATTTTGAAATTAAGAGGCCTTCAGGAAAAGATATGGGGAATAGGAATAACAGTTCTTTACTAATATATATATATATATATATAACACAAGGAAAAAAAAAAAAAAATCCAACCCACTGGTTTACCTCACAATGGGATGGTGAGTCGTGAGGCAGTTCCTTGATGGGCCATTAACAGGAGATAGTCCAGGAGCGAGTTATCGATGGGTCCATTGTTGTGCCCATTAACAGAAGATAGTCCAGAGGGGGGAGGCAGGGAGCACCGCCCCACCTGGTCTCAACAGCTCCTGAAGATGGTAATAGAATACTTTTTTTTTTTTTGGCACATCTTACACTGTAACCTAGGACAAGGAACTGGTAGAATCTCTACAGTTTTACTTAAAATCCTTTCCTTGTTTGAAAACCCCATAGAAATAGAAAAGTCCTGTGTGCAAATTTCTCAGAGTTTCTGCTTTCACTAAAACTTCTAAATAATGTTTGATTTCCAGATCACCTTCCCATCTCCTCAACATACTTTCAAATAGAAACCAAAGTCCACGTGATCTTCTTGGGAAGCACTACCATGTAAGCTAAAGCTGCTCTCAGCATTTGGCAGTGTCTTAAGCTATGCCCTTAATCATAGAAGAGAGGAAAAAAAATTACCTTGCGTGATGTGGATAAGAGAGACACATAGCTCTGCATTTCATTCTAATTATAGAAAAATGAGGGATCTGCATAGCTTGAATGTGGACAGCATAGAGTCCTAATTATGTTACTTGGGTATTAAGCTGGACTAACTCCATGCTGTATCAGCTATTGTAAGTCCCTGGTTTTTAGCCACCCTCCCTCTTTTCCTTTTCCTGCAATTTGAAAACCTAAGCTATAACCTTGGAGCATCCACATACAGTTAAATATAATTTATAAAGACAGAAAGAACTGAGAAGGGATTTAAATAATTATTGAGCTCAATTCTTCCTTTCATCTTAAAGAGACACTGATCAATTTACTGGTTTTGAATAAATAATGACAGTTCCCTGGTAAAGACTTACAGAGCACTCATAAACATAACACTAAAACCTCCCAAACATCCATAATTTTAAATTTTCTTTTTTCCTTTAATGCAGTTTTTCTGCTATCAGTTGCACTCAAATCTTCTGTTCAGCCCAGCAATGCGCTAACAGGCCCTGCTGATAATATTTTCCCATCAACCAGTTTTAGGAGACAGAGCAGTTCTCAGAAATCAACAGTGACCTGTCTTTGCTCAGTGTAAATCAAGAGCAAGTCCACCAGAATCAGTGGTATAAATTCCTAATTTATACACTGGCATAAACTAGAAGAGCAAAGGTCAAAGATCATGAAAACGTGGAAGTTCTCTATCAACTCTCAGTGTGATTATTTGTATCACAGTAGTCCTTAGAGGCCAATGGAGACAAGCATTCCTTGTGACAAAAATTACACATTAAGAAAACTGCTGATTCAAAGAGCTTAAATGAATTCACCGTTATCAGGATTATCCTGTCTGCACTTCTATCAAATTAAAACTGCGGCAGTTGTGGCCTTTGTTTACAATTTCTGAATATTTTTTTTTTAAAAAAATACGGACAGTTGTCATGCAAGAAAATGATTGCCTCAAGTTCCAGCAAGTCTGTGCTGTGCCACACTCAAGCTCCCAGCAGTGAGCAGACCAGCACAGACCCCAAAAGGAAACCATTTTGTCACAGTTATCCAAGAGCTTTCCAGCTGGTGCTCACCCTGCCACAGGTAGCTGCTATGACACAGTGGAAATCCATATGCACTGGTGCTTTTTCTAGGAGATATTAAGATTCAGAGGGTTATGTCATACTGTTATAAAAACCACCATGTAATATGCATTATCGTGGGAAGCCAAAGAGGAACGTTCCTAATGTTCTAACAATATAAGCACAGCCTTTGTAGAAAGTCACCCAGATTTTTGATTCTTATCCATGCTTCTGGTTAGACATCAGTGACATTTCTGAGGTGCTGTGCAGAGTACAATATAAGGATTGAAAGTAACTGATCTGAACTGATTGTTCTCTGGAGACTTAGCAAACAACTCTACGGACTAGGCTTTCAATACCAATGATAAAAAGTGCAAACATTTTATTCAGCAGACAAGTTTGTGAAGAGGCTGCCACATACATTTGTCATTTGTTAAAATTTCTCATTTAATAGTTCTGCCTCTCTCAAGTTAATATTTTCCCAGACCAGAGACCAAAAGAATTTAATGCTCACAGAATCCTTTAGATCTTCTGAGCAAATCAAAACTCTTGCCAGGTAATTAGCATCAGCCCCTGTTTACCAAATGCTCTTCAGCCTATACCAATAAATGATTAACAAGGAACTTCTCAAGTCACTTTCCAGATGTTGTTTATTGAGACACCCTTGCGCTGCAATGACAAATGGGGCAGAAATAAGCAATGCGCAGCTTGGCAAGATCCTGCCACTCAGCAGAATATTCCCTGGCTGAATAATTTGGGTGAACACCACTGGACAAAGGTTAAATCTACTTTCCTTTATATAAACAGAAATGTGTCCCAGCTGGTACTCATTAGGTTTGAAGAGCTGAACACTGGTATTTTCTCAAAACAGGTAGTAACAACAAGCCTTTAACACAAGAGCAAAGAGTAACACTTCAGTGTAATACTGTTTGATGTGCCTAATGCTTTATTGTCTTTTTGCTGTAGAGGAAATCTTAAGATAGCCGCAAAGTTTGCTAGAATGAGCTGTGAAAAGTCACACCAATAATGAAAGTGGGAGGGAGGTGCCTTTTACCATTCTTTTGCACCTCATTATACTCCTAAAAACAATAATGTTGCTATAATGATAATTCTAACACAAAGCAATTTATATGGGACAAAACTGAATACATACCGCACCAATGTAAGGATGACTATTACCAGGGGTTGGAGGGACCCAAGTCACCCAAGTGACCACTAAAACCAGTAACACTTGGTACAGTTAAAATGTCAAAATTCAAGGCAAGAGATGTATATGGATTAGCATGTATATACATGCAGCGCACGTCTGTAACTATTCTGTATATATGCAGGGTGACAGAGCTCTAACCTCAGAACTACTGTGATGAAAATTTTGAAATCCATAAACAATTTTTTCCCAGACTATGAAATGGGATGAGATCAAAAAAAAAAAAAAAAAAAAAAGGCTGCATATGTATAGATAAAATAAAGGTTAGCAGACCTGGAATAAGAAAACTATAATTGGAACTGATCTAGGAAAAAAAAAAAAAAGGTACATTTTAGTGACCACACTTGCAGGTACAGCGTTGTGTTAAGTACTAGATGGTTTTGCAAAATTTAAATCTCAGAAGACAGAAATCCTACAGAAATTTGCATATTTTTCAGTAACTTATGTTAAAATCTATAATGATTCAGGCACATTTGAATAAGAGACAAAAAGAAGAATAATAGGACCTGTCTGGTTTGGGATTCAATCAAAAACTGGGACCCTTCCTTCGACTGGGATGAGATTCACTTCTCTGCATCAGACAAATAACAGTAACAGTTCCTGAGATAACGAGTGTGTTTTGGCAGCCAGAAAACAGGAGGGAATAGCAACATAGCACAGCTAAAAAGAGCCTCTTCCTTCCCCTCTCCCCACCCTCAGTACTAATGCTTTGTGTGTGACAACGGATGTCCCCTTCCAAGCACTACAAGTGACCTGTGGTGATGTTCTAACAAACCGCACTCTGACTTTGTCCCCTGTTTCAAATCCCAGTGACCCTATGATAACAAATAAGACCTGGGGAGGGGAGAGGCTGGAGTAGCAGGCGAGCCGGTGCATTCCCACTTGTCCAGATGCACCATTACTCGACTTCTGTTCCCTGTGGTTTCAGACATATACCGGCAGTTCCCCAGTTTCACTGGCACTCTCTAACCCCAGAGGATTTAGAATTTAGTTCCGCTAATCTCTGGATCCCATATAACATCAGATATTTAGGCTGTGATCTCAGGCAAGGATTTGCCCCTGAGTCATATTAGATTACTAAGCCACTGGGAAACCAAATAATTAAGGAAATCCATAATGAGGGATATTAGCTAGAGACGTATTCTGTGCCACAAAAAACAGCTGAAAGGCACAAAATAATCTCATTTAAAAGGAAGAAGAATTTCCTTCAAAGTGGCAAAATGGCCACATCGGTCTGCAGCATCAGCTGGAAGTGGCTGCAGGTCACTGGATGCAGAGCTGGGCGGAAAGGCTGACCGCCAGGGTCAGCTGGACTGCACAGCTCAGCCAAGAGCTGGGTTTTCTGGGCTCAGTGGGGAGCTGCTGGTAAATCCTCTGCTGCCCAGATCGGGACTGGGTAAACTTTATTCGCCAGCTTTCATTACCAGCTACACCACTCTCCTGCTGTAATAGCACTGTTGGCTTGCAGACAGACAGTGAACTTAAGGAGGCAATTTAAGTAATTCAAACACCTGTCCAGCTCGTGCCCATCCAGGTATACACACCAAAAAAAATTGAACTCCAGTCCTATCTCTGCACTACCACCAGCTGCTGACTTCTTCTCATTCACACTAGTCCTAAGAGGCACTTGCAAGAGATCCTGTACTGAG
Organism: Leptosomus discolor; assembly: GCF_034619465.1. Classification (NCBI taxonomy): domain Eukaryota; kingdom Metazoa; phylum Chordata; class Aves; order Leptosomiformes; family Leptosomidae; genus Leptosomus; species Leptosomus discolor. The sequence goes on from NC_141397.1 coordinate 45,667,885, forward strand.
AACTGGCCCTCCTTTCTCATTTCACTCCTTCAAACAGGCCCCAGGCCCCATAACCAAGGTCTGCCAGCACATTATTTTTCTGGTGACCTCTAGATGCTGGAGTTTGATAGGTGATGATTTCACTACAAAGCAGTTAATTGATAAATCTGTTCAGCTTCTTTCTACATCAGGTACTGACACAACAGCACACTGCAGAAGGGCCTGAAAGAACTGTGCGATAATGTATTGATTATAAACAACCCAAGAGCCATTGTCAAAAGCAGCAGGCATTGTTCTTTCCAAAAATCAAATTTAACGATCTGTTTTCCCTCATTAAACACTTGAAAGGCTTTCTTAGGAGCACTTTTTACTACATGGATGTCCTATTTCATTTTGACACATAAAACGTGCTCCTGTCATTCTCTTCATTGTATAGTAGCTTGTTTTGTTTACTGTAAGACGGAGATGTTATTTTAGGTCATATCTTCTCCTTTGTAGTGCTCATTTACAAATAGAAAAATCCATGTACATCTTTGTCTCATCTGTCTTTAGCAAGGAAATGAACCAAACAAAACTTCTGAGTAGCAAAAGGAAAGTCACACCATAAAGAAACAGTGGAAAACAGCAAAGTTTGTTTAAAAATATTTGGAATATTCTGTTCTGATTTTTCTTTTGTAATCACTGCAGACAAGCATGCAAGCAGATGTGATCCAAGCAGATCACTTAGCTTTCACATATTCTCTCAAACTTATTTTCAGCAATATCACTCAAAAATGACACTTTGGAAATGTTCACAAACCAGGTTTCACTTCCTGCCTCACCTAGGACTAGTGATTTCACCTCTGAATAGCTTCATGACCCTTTGGGGGGACTTCAATTTTACTTACTAACTCTTTGACTCTACAATGAAAAGTTACATTCTCTGTAGGAACAGATCAGTGGGAGTAAGGTTCTGGGTTCTGCCTGGGAAAGGTAAGCGGATTTGGCATTAACAAAACATTAATTCCACGATCAGACAGGACACCTCTCTCTTTCTGCCTGTTTAGTGCTGAAATTTCAGCTGTTTAGTGCTGAAATTCAGGAATCATCATAAGCAAAAAATAGTTTTGGGAGAAGCACCAGTCATGCTGGGCTGCAGAAGACAGAGCTGGATGCATTTCAGCACTGTGGACCACCTGTCATTTCCGTAAGAACTATGGCTGACTTCAGTAAAAAGCCGTATTGTGATAGCTACAGTAGCCAACACTGACAAGAGAATTTGGTTGATACAGCTGCAGGATGTTTAATATAAACTTGAGCTGCTGCCACATAATTACCCCTTGTGTATTTCTTGTTTAATGCTCTTAGCATCAAGGGTTCTTCCCCAGAGCTCCTGCTGAGATGCAGCCTCCCAAACGTTTTTGAAGTATGCACACGTTGAAACCTGGTACCCACAACCTTACGGATGAAATGGGCTAAAAAAGTACTTTGTCAGCATGAGCCATTCTTGACCCTTACAGCATACCATGTTATTTTGTGGTGAAACAAAAAAATATGCTAACTGGGAAATGCATATAGCGCAGTCAACAGAGTTACGGTAGACTTACATCAGTATAACCAAGACCATGATCTGGTCCATTATTATTAATTATTTCCAGTAAGATTTGTGTGCATGAATACATTACAAAACACAGCTTTCTATTTGCCTGACTTTATGTGCAGTGCACATAGATCTGGCAGAGAAGAACAGATACAGACAGAAAGGCTGAATGACAGTCTGGGAGCTTCTGGCTCTGCTACTCGTTCATCGTAGAGCTACATGGAAGCAGCATAACAGTCTTTGTTTATGAATTCAAAGGCTTTTACTCCCCATATATGAAGCACAAAGACTTTGAATTATTTTCAACCACTCCTACAGCTGTTTCAGAAGGGAACTGGGTAATGTTTATAAGGATCTTTGAAAAAAAAGCCCTGCATAGGTGCTAAGTGCTATCTTTATTAGTTTCATAGGCAGGTCTGCAGTAGAAAAGCCCTAATAATTTTATTGTGCATTCCTGCATGTTAACTCTTTGCTCCCGTTTTTTCCTGACAGTAACATAGCTGTTCACACTGCCCTTGTATTCACTGACTTTCCTCAAATAGCTGAACAAACAAAGGGTGTTTGCCACAGTCCTGAACCCCTTGGGTTTACAACCTACAAGTGGGCTGGCAACACTGCCTTGAAATGATTTGCTTTCCACAAGCACTCCAGAGAACAGATTAAGTCAGAAGAAAGGAAAACTGAAAACCAACATCCGTTAGTGCTTTTTTTATTTCAAAAGTGTTTGACAGAGTGAGTGGAAGGAAGGAGTCTAAAGCTCCAAACTACACTTTAAAGTATTTTACTTGAGTGTCAAGGACCAAAGCCCAAATGTCAGCTCTTCAGGGCTTTTTTCATGAATCACTGCAAATAGAGCCTGAGACAAGAAGGTAGACAGTAAAGAGATGTTAGGAAAATTCTCGTGAGGTTTGCACTGCTTTTCTCTCTTTTCATGATTTATAGACATACCAGAGCATGCTTTTAAAATAGTTCTGATTTGGTGCACTACTGGCAATACTGTTCTGCTTATTATTATAAGTAACCAGCAACCCCCTCTCTTGGAATTTGACTCGGCTATCCAGTCTTAGGAGTTAACTACACGAGTACTTCCTAATAGCATGTTGCTAACAGCTGGAAAGTGCTCTACCTGATGAGCTTCCCAATGCCCCCTTGTGTTACGTAACTATTATTGGCTTCATTTTACCCTCATACACACCAAAAACTGGACACACTCAATCCTGTTGCCATTCTGATATTAATCAGTACTTCATCCAGGAAACAGATCTACTAAAATCAACACAAACATAAGCAAATCAGCACCACTGCTGGGATTTAGCTTTTTGGGTCACAGAGGACAGAAAGCTATTCCAGGAATGAGGCCCCACTAGCAATGGAGAATTCAAGCCTCTTCTCTCCAGGGAGCATGGACAACTCTCCAGGTCTTCCAAAGAGCTCTTATGGCCTAAAATACCTAGGACAGAGACTCTCAGCTCTGTTCCCATGACATGGAGTCATCAGTTCAGATGGGAGCATGGTCCAGTGATGAGAGCAGGAAATGGCAACACTATGTGGTGACACAGTTAATCAAACTAAGCTTACTACTGCAGAAGCAGTAGTTAGTTACCCTCCAGAACCCATCCTCTAACATTTCTGGAAGGTAAGGCAAGCTTCAGTGCTTGTCTACATTCCATAAAATGCGTAAAATGGTATTTAATAGGTTTAGCTTGCATCATGCTACAATTCAGAGAGGAAAAAGAGAGAGTGAGAAGGAGAGGGAGAAGCAGAAACACTACACTTCAGAAATGAAGATTTCAACATCAAATTGTAAGGTTGGCATAAAAAGACTAAAAAAAAATCATCAAAACATAATTATAAAAAAAGCTAATCAAATTTCTGGCAGTGGGCTAGAGTTGGCTTGTAACAAGCTACAAAGGCTTCTTCTATTCAGTTAAAGAAAATCTCTGTTACTATTCTACTTTGTATCTGCCTTATTTTGGCACATGTTGCTGGAAACTCAAACAGAACTCTGTAACCTAGATAGTAAATAATCTCCAGACTTCTCCTCGGATCATGTAAATAATCTGTGTGCAACAGAAGTCAAAGGTACTTTTGTGAGAAGAGCACTTGATAAGATTTATTCAAGCTGCACTTCCAGTTTCACATTCCTTTCAATTCTTCAAATTCAGCATTCTTTAAGCAATATCTGTGGTATTACTGCTTCTTGTGATGTAAAGCAGCATTATCAGCATTTAGAGAGAAATAGGAATTATTTTTTAATATTCATTACTGGACAATTATCAGTCACATCATGTGTTCATTTGAATAGATCCATCTGTGCAGTATCTATAGGCACAAATGCAACACTGAAAGCAATTTTAGTATGTCCCTCCTCTTTTACCCATCCTCTTTACGGCTTCCTGAGGGAGACAGCTATAACTTTGCTGTAGCATCACCTTCAGCTGTTCAACTGTCAGACTGTGAGTTCACACTTGAGGAGTTTCCTCCAAGCTTTTCTAGTTTATTCGCCAGTATGACCAACTACAGAGTGCAGGCACCCGGCTCAGCATTGAATCTGTCCTTAAAGGCTCCTAATGCTCCACTTGAGAAATGTCCTGCCGTAGCCTCTGGGACCAGACTCTGCTGTGCTTTGTGACTGCACAGCAGAGGAAATATCCAGGATCCTGATTAGGGCATTTCGATGGTATGCCAATCCCGGTGATACTTTTGATACTGAAAAATCAGTAGAATTGAAGTTCCTTTGATAAACCAGCTTGTAGATAAATTCCAAAGTATATTCTCATAACTGTAAAACTAACCTCAATCTGCTAATCCCTGCCTGTGCTGAGAAAATGGTATTGCTGTTAGCCTCAGAGATAGCAAATTTTATACAGTGAACACAAATGTTACGGGAGGCAGGGACTATGAAGCGTGTAAGGGGCTGTTCTGGCCACACCCTGCCATCTCTCTCTTCAGCTCCAAATCAACTTATTTGGGTTGTCCCTGGGACAAGCTCTGCCAGGGTCTGGAAGCAGAAGAGTGGGAGCCAGGAGTTCCATGGAGGCAGAAGCTCTTCATAAACATTAGTGTATGCACTACAGAGCTTTGAAAAAGAAGGAAAAAGGGAGCAGGGCTGCAGCTCTAAGACGTGTCAGCAATCCAGTGAAGCCGGTCAATCAAAGACAGCAGAAAACAGGATCAGCTAATGCATAGTAGCAAGGTCTTCTCCACAGCAAGAAGCCTAAGGAGAAGCTGCACTCATCAAGACACAATTCTTCCTCTATCTTTCCTGAGTATAATTTAGCTGTGAATGGCTGCAGCAGCATCTGTGGCTGAATTCCTGGCTCTCAGTGAGAGCTGCATCAGCACAGACACAGAGCTTTCATTCCCTCACTTGGACTTTTACAGACTATCTCATCCCAGCAAAATTAAATTGCATAGAAAACAAAAGCCAGTAAAAAAGCATTAAACACAGTAATTAGTCAGTAGAACCAAGAGTAGGAAACCATTTATTATGAGAATTAAGTGAAAGATTCACAATGAATAATTTAGCTAGCAAATTTAGTTTAGGGTTGTTTCTTTTTCCCCCCTGCCGGGACAGAATTCAGCTAACAGTTTTGCAAGCTGCCTCAACTCTGGTTTGGTCTCCAGTAGTAACCTATTTAAACTAGTTGTGACTGAGCAAGTAGTCTAGCTTATACAATGGAGCAGATGAAACTAAAATAAAGGTTCTTATGCCATTTACATTTATTTTGCAACACTTGCTTAGCACAGGTATTATTATCTTATGGCCACATTAAGCATGACATGCCAGCACTCCTCCCTTCCCCTTTATTCATTCAGAAGATGACAGCAAAGCTCAGCAACCTTCATGCCAGATGAAAGACTGGAACCAAAGGAGAGTCATTGTGATCTGCAATATTGAACACAAGGCACAAATAACGCCCACATAATAACACTATAGATTCCAACCCTTCCTTCATATTTCACTGCTCAAATGACAAATAAATGAACCTATCAGAGTTCCTAGGATGTATCATAAAGTGGAAATATTGTAGATAGAATAAATAAAACATTTTTATTGTGGTTAATAGCACCAGAGTGGCTAGAGTTACATTTTAATATAAGTGTCTATTATTTGAATCAGTATTAGACTCACTATGAGTGGTCTCACCTTTCTTTTCTGCCGATAGAGCATTTGATTCCCCATCTGAGGAGGTCACAACAGCTTTGCCCTACATTCTTAAAGAGGCTTCTGCAGCATATGGCAGGGCTTCCCAAGCTGCAGGACCTGAACTACAACCCGTATGCAGAGCACTTCATCGTGGTTTCCATCTCAGCAGAGACAGAAGCATGAGCCCCATGACCAGAGGTGAGAATTGCCACCACTGCTCCTCCTGATGAGGACCTGATCTTCACTGCTGATAGTGGCACATCACACAAAAGCTGTTTAGACAAAGGGGAAAAATTATAGTCTGACCAGCCATACAGTGCCCACAGAATTTAGCCAACTAAACATGATTGTCCTAGGAGATGAGATTACAGAGAAAGGCAGAAAAGAATGAAGATTCCTCCAGCCAACACTGGCTTTCCTTTTGCAGGTACTGACAACTCCCTTGTAGTTATACACAGAAAAAAATCCCTTACATGCACAAATTTTATAATCACTGCTGCTCTTTCGTAAGCACTCCCTTTTTGACTGGCACATCTGAAAGGCAAATCAGCTTTCATATATGCTAAGCAGTCCTTTTCCTGATTAGTCCTTCTTTTTTTTTTCTATTCATAGATCAGATAACATTGAAAATACCTGCACACAAACTGAAAAGACATTTGAAGGTTTAGCCCTGCTCATCCTCCTCCAAAGGTGACAAACTGCAATACAGCGTTTCATTAGGAGGCTCAGTATATGTCTTCTTATATCAACAAAACTTTTCTACAGTAGTAGAAATGTACAGCTTTTATATTCCCACCTAATTTCTACAGAAATTTACTTCAGGTCAAAGCATGCTTGGTCTGAAGTCCTCAACCCATGATGTGTAACTCGCAACAGTGTCTTCATGTCAACACTCAAATGTCAGAGGGCACAAATGTATGGTTTGGCTAGAAAACCTCAGCAAAATAAATTATTCCACAGCAATGCTTACAAAAGTAAGCACAGAGCAGCAAACACTGGAGTCTTCCCCAATGGAAGGTCAGGCTAGAGGGTCCTCCACATGCATAGGGCCTGGTGAGCTTTAGATAACAGTTACAGACAGTGATTCTGCAGCTACAGACCTGTTTCAGCTGGCTTCTAAGGTTTTTTCCTTCAAACTAAAAGGGACCTCTTTTTGATTACAAGGAAGGGCATGGTTAAAATGCAAAGAAACACATCTGCACACAAGTCCAGCAGTCTAGGTCAGACCTAGGGTAAAGAATGTCATTTTCTACTTAGAACTGAATTTTGAACAAAGAGATTGCTTTTGATTTGGGGACTCAGAAACAGAGCATCTTTTACCTTTGGGAATGCCACATGTTGACTTTGGACCTTTCTCTAGTGTGAATGTTGTTAAAGGCAGAGCAGAATTGTTGCCAGACCCGGTACCCATTACAGGATGTGTCAAAGAAGGGTTACACTAGACACTTCCAAACTTCATCTGAGGTTATAAGATCTGCTTGAAAAATACTGGGAGAAGAGCAAATGGGGAAAAGAGCAATAGACACTCTTTTCAAAGAAACCAGTTACTGCAGATTCAGTGGGAGCACAAGGATGACTGTTTGGATAGCAGAGAAAGGGTAACCACTGCAGAAGAGGGAAAGGGAGATTTGCACTGCTTTAATTCAGTTAGTAAAGGAGCCAGAGATCTCAGCCAGTCACGTTGAGTGGTACTGAGTACTATCTCCACATATGTGCCTAGCAAGTTGCTTCTAACTGCAGGCTGCCCAATGCTTCTTGTCAGCTGGATAAATCATAGGCCAAAAGTGTACCAAAAATGGCCATCGATTCACTGATCTACTGCGAGCCCAGGTATGGTTTACACCAGATGATCATCAATGCCTTTACTACAATGGTAGAACCTTTTAGCCTGAGATAACTGATTTAAAACAGGCACTTTTAGCAAGATGCTTTTGTGGAGACAAAACAAAATAGTAGGTGATATCATCAGTCTTTTCTGCTCCCTCCTCTTTATGCTAAAATGACAATGTCTTGTTTTCATTTGGGTTTTACCAGGAAGATTACTGACAAATACTGGTTATCGCACAATGAAATAAAAATCAGCAAGGCTCCCATCCTAAAAATAACACTGATACTTTGAAAAAAGAAAGCTAATTATTTAATTTCCAATACTCGCTTTCAAAGCATTAAATGATTTTTAAAAATCCTTCATAGGTAAACACAGAGCAGCAAACACTGGAGTCTTCCCCAATGGAAGGTCAGGCTAGAGTGTCCCCTGCATGCAAGAAGGTGATACTCATGAGACCTGGGGCTTTTCCTCCCGTTCTGTGACAAGATTCCTTTCAGGCTCTGGGAAAGAAAGTTTCTTATTCCCTTTGTGCCTCCAATTCTCATAAAACATAAATCAACCCTTGGCACCCTTAACACAATTAACATTAGATACAAAAGTAAAAAATGCTAACACGTTAATGCAGTTCTTAGGCAAGCTAATCACGCCTGTTGCCCCCACTGCCTTCTAGAGACAAACAGTTTATCAGTGCCCTGAGAATTGTTCCCATGCTTATGGCAGCATGATCGCTGCCCTGCATTTTAGCTGTCTGCCAAATCAGAGATTTTTTTTATTCTTCTATCTCGTTTTACTTTTGTGGTTGTTTTTTTGGCTTGGGCTTTGTTGTAGCGCCGTGTTTGCTGATCACACACCAGCTTGCTGACTGGGAGCACATTGTTTGATTTAAGCATCTGTTGCTATTCAGAAGGGGCTGAGGATTGACACATGGCTGACAGGGTTCCTCCTCCAGGTACCAGCTCCCCAGGAGCCCAGCGTGAATGTGTCAGATAAGGGAGGAGCACCAGAGGCAGCCACTGCCGAAAGCCCCATGCAAAGGGGCTGAGACCCATGGAGGGACACAAGCAAGAGAGGAGGCGATATAAAGAAGCTGGGGTGTGGGTGCTTGTTCTTGGCCTCACCAGCAGGACGCTGGTAGACAAAGGGATTCTTTCCACCAGATTAAACTTGCACATTTCCTACCTTGCAGGACTAGCATTGTAATTCAAACTCTTTGCCGCTGAAAGTTAATGATTTACCACTCCTCACAACCCACACAAACTGACACTAGAGAGTTACGAGCAATTAATTGATAGCGCATTACAATCTGAGATAAGTAATAAGCACTTCGACTCACAAAGCTGCCAGCATGCATTGCATAGCTTCCTGATTTGGCCCAATCAGTGAAACATGCACCAAACTGCATCTGTAATAGCGTTATTCACCATCTAATTATCATTATTTGCATTTATGATAGGTTAAATGCAGTGAATGGGATCAGACACACAGGAAGCACTCAACACTGGGGATACAGAATTAGTAAAAGAGAGACCTCACTTTTAGAAAGTGACATTGCCAAATAGAATAAATCCAAAATTTGGCTTAAAATACAAAGGTGAAGATAATAAAGCCAGAAAATAAAGCAAGAAACCAAGGAATGCAATGCCTTGGGATGTTAGCATGCCTCTGGTTTGAATCAAGAGATATAGGTGCAGAAACAAGAAGCAAGCAAGCAAATGGAGCAACAGCCTAAATCTTAACATGCCACCTTTCAGAGCAGCACCAATTCAAGGAATTCCCACCTACCCTTGTCCTGCCTAATCGCTGCTTTCAAGTCTCTCTGCAGCTCTCCTGTAAAAGATCAGGAATGAGTACTACAAACTCCATAACCCAGCACACATATTATAAAACTTAAACTGCTCTTAACTAGTAGTTAGAAAATAAGACACACAGCTTGGGAATCCCCTCTTTAGGCCTGAAGGTTTGGCTGAGCAGTAAAGGTACAATGAAGAGCCTAGTGTTAGAGCAAGAAAGCAGGTTTCAAATGTGTTCCAGTCATTGCATGTATCCTATATTAAGCAATTTTGAAGAAAATACATAAAAAGACCACAGAGCAGGGACCAGATTGCCCCCTGCCAGAGGAAAAATCCCAAATCACTAGGGCACAGAGCAATTGTCACCCTTTGCCTACCCCTGTCTTTACAAAACATCTGCACACTTTAGTTTAGGGCGCTTAGGCTAAGGCTGGACAGAGGGTGGGTGCAGCACTTCCTGGGCTCCTGAGTCCCCATGAATCACATCAGGAGACCTGCTGAAATGCACCTCAGCTGCCTCACTGCACTCACCCCTGGATTCCCCTCGAAGGAAACCAGGACATGCAAAGGGATGCCTGTGGGGAGCAGGACTGCAAGGCACAGTCCCGAGCCATCCACAGACACAGTCCCATTGCCCTGGGCTGGCCCAGGAAAACACACACAAACCCTTGAAAGTGAAACGTGAGGTTCTGACTTCCCCTACCAAAAAGAGAGAAACGACTCTTTTGGAGAGAAACAAGGAGTGAGCCCAAGCAATTTTTGCAAGAAAACGCTAAAGCAATTTCCTTCGTGGGCCATAAATCCCAAGTAGAGAGAGGCACCTCCTGGTAGCACTGAGAAAAGCACCTGTATGTCCTACCTCTCAAGAGCCCGATGCACCCTCTCCCTCACCAGTTTGTTTATTTGGGGTTAGCGTTCACTCTGACCCATGAAATCCATCCTGAAACATCCAGAATCTCCCCCTTACTTCTCAGCACCTTACTCGGAGTTGTGAAGTCCATCACTAGTCCCCACCGCCTAATAGTTAGTGATTCCCATACTGTTGGGTTTAAGATCCAACCTCTCCACCTCAGTTTCCAAGCAGAAAATATGAGTAACTCTATTCCTATCTCTGAGCAGTTTTGTGGCACAGATATATATTCAAAGACTATTGGCCATGTAGGTACAGTAGTAATGAAAACTCTGCAGACACACTCAGGGTAGCTGATAAAAGATTTTCATAAAATGCAGAAACATTTCAGCCCCAAACCTGATGAAAGCTTTGCAAACAGGCAGTTTCATCACAGGCTGAAATTGTTATGGAAAGGTCAAGTCAAGTTTCTACAAGAAAGCTCAAACAGGCAGGTAAGCAATGTTACATTATACAGTGAGGACACAAGAGCATCCTTCACCCAGCCGCACTAATAAGATCAACAAGCAAGTCCACTGGGCTGACCCCAGTGCATGGGAACCCGGCCCCTGGAACAGATTGCCTTTCTGATCATCTTCCGTGTAAAAGTTTACTAAATCAAGCAGGGTTACTAGGACAGGGCCATGACACCTTGAAACAGACTGCTTTTCACTTCTAGCTAGAGTCACAGCAATCTTCATGGTACTGATGTACAATTATGCAGTTTCATACTAATTTGCTTTGCAGGATTTCTGCACTAATCTGTGCATGCAAACTGAGCAAAAGAAATGTCTTTAAAAATCCTCTCACCACAGATTCTGCTTTGGTGGTCAAACCTGCCGTGGAGTTTTGAAGAGAACTGTAGAAAACAGTGGCAAATACTACAGCAGTACAAATTCATCCAGGCAACAGCCTTGATCCTCCTTCAGCTCCAGACATTGATTGCGACCAATAATTTCACTGGCCCTGGCAACATCAAGCCATGTATTTCAATGGATAATCAGGTTCAAGGAGCTTCTCTGTGGATCCGGAGGCCAGGAAGCAGGATTACAACTGACAATCAGGGAAGGAATTGTCACTACATGTTTTCAGAAAGTAAAGTTTACCAGTTACCATTAAAGAACATGGATTTAACTAGTTTTGTATTTTTACTTACACAGCCAGTAAGAAAAAAGAAATTCAAAACCTAAACCAAAATACTGAATTTATACCACTCTGGATAGTATAGACTGATTTAAAGTATATAATCAGCTGCTAAATTCTCTTCCCATCTTCACATCAAATTCCATTCTTAATAACAGAGAGCAGCAAAAACCCCAGGGAGGGTCTTCATTGCCATACCAGGTCCCTAAAGGAATCACTACAAGAGAATATCTACAGTTCATGGAATTAGCCACACATCTGCTAGCAGCAGTGTCTCATGGTGATGGCCATCCTTCTCATGCCAAGGTTTTAAGACTTAGGCAAGTTGCTGCTGTGTAGGCTGGCATATACCAATAACCAAAAGTTATTTAAAATCTGCAATTTCTGGTCTACCTTTGGCCTCCAGGACCTCCTTTGCTTCAGATATTCTTTCTCACAGCACTTTTAGGCAGCTAACGATGATGTCATTTTATAAATTTGAGATTGTCCACCTATCCAAATGTTTACAGTTTGACTGTACTGCATTGTACTGGTACATATGTGAAGCATTGTTCCTACCAAGAGGTACAGCTGTTGTCCCTTGGTGTGTTTACAATACTGTCCTAGAGTAGTGGGCCAACATCTAAAGCAGAAAACCCCAAGCTATGAACTGTCATGCTTTTCAGCATGACATGGTTTTCAGCATGTTAATTATTTCACTTTCAGGGATAATCATGCACATGTCGCAGTTTGCATCTGTGCCAAAGCAGACACCACCTCTCACATGAAAATACCCATGATGTCGAAGATAGTGTGTTCTCTGCTTCTCTTTTGGAAGCGAATTTATGTTCCTCCAGTGCACATGTTCCCCTTTCCTTCCACAAAATCCCTGTCTAAAGAGAAGCCAAAGGGAAAAAGGAAGAAACATCATAATTCTGGGGGTTTTACTATACAAGAAACCAGCTCTCCAGGATTACAGTCTAGCATTCAGCTCTATAATGAATTATTTATCCTAGGAAACCAAAAATGCTTTATTTAAGATGACAGATAGCCTGTAAATTTGCTTCTTATATATGCATTGACTAATTAGATTAATTAAGCATGCATACACTTCGGAACAATCAGGCAGGTGGCAAATCACATTTAACAAAACTTATATGATTCATTCTATCATCTTCACACTTGACAAATGACATCCATTCCAGTATGAAAGCAGGGCAGAAAATAGCCTGTTATTTGCGATGTACAATACCATTATTTTAACATTTTATTTACTTCTTTAAAGAAACTGTAAGACAAATAAACAGTTTCCAGCAGCTAATCCACTTTCATATGACCACCCAGAAATATAATTCACTGTACTGCATTAAAACAGCAAAACCTGGTAAAGCTATTAACACCAGAACTGAAACTGAAATCTGTGAGATAAAGGACCTCTGTTGTTAGGCTAAAGAACTATGATAAAGCTCTTGCACAGAGTACTGTGAAACTCAGCTATTTCAACCTGCGGAGATTCACAAAACCTTTCATTTTCTCTTCAAGCAATAAAACAAAGGAAGGGTAATAGCTGGACATTTCTTTACTGGGTCTATAGCTTTGCTGCTTTAGACAGCCACCAGCAAACTCAGAAGCCCCCAGGACTCTTTGCAGCCTGGAGTGGCAACCAGCCCAGAGAAGAGAAATTGCAGCCCACAGAACAAGCACTGAACTCTATACTGTGTTTCAAGCCTTTGGAGACGCAAGCCCCGTGCTGGTGCCCCTGCACACCCCGCGCCAGGAGGAGACGGGGCAGAGGCTGCATGCGGCAGCAGTAAGCGTTCTCCTGGCAGTGCTGCAGCTGGGATCCACCTTGTCTGTGTGAGCTGAGCGCCACTCTTGGTCCATATCTCAGAGATGTCCTAGGACCCCACGTTCACAAGCCATCAGCCAAGTGACAAAGCCCAGCTCCAACTTCAGCAAGCCTGAACCCTCAATGATGTGACCAACGATGGGGCCTGCAGCAGAAACCAGAGCGATGGTACTGGGAGCACAAAGGTAACGTAAGCTCAGCAAGAACAAGAGTATAATCAACACTTCAACTGGTTATTTCCACAAACCAAGGCAGGCGCCAAAAAAAAAACAACCCAAAACAAAACAGACAAATCTGCATGGAAAGGATTTAACAGAGTCTTTCCTCATCTTTATGAACTTAAATGCTGAGGCTTTCACTGTGAGTTAATGACTGGTTTGCACTACTCCTTTCTTTGTGCACTCTGTCACTAATCAGGAGCAGTGAGCTACCTCAAAGCCTCATTACTAGCCAACAAAAAAAGCCAATGAATCCTCAAACAGAAGTTTTGCTGCAGTGGCATATTGCCATTTAGCTAGAGGGAGGCAGGAGAAAGCAAGTCAGCAGTGACATATTCTGTGCATCCAGCTGGGAGAAAAAGAAAACCCAAGTATAATACCGCATCTTATCGGAAGTAGTTAATCTGACATAACTTACTTAACAAAAATTACAGTCTATTAAAAAGGCATGTAAGCAATGCAGCTGAAAACAAGTCTACACGGGAATCAGCTAGCATAATTACGGCTGGCTAAAAAATAGGAGAGACAGAAGAAAAAACTGTGCATAATTTACCAGCTGACAAATGTTAATGACAAATAGAAGAAAACAGGTCCTTGACAAAGAAGAAATAATAGCTGCATTGTTTCACTTCGGAACTCAAATATTTTTATCGGGAGTGGGGGGAGACCACCTTACATCTTCATGAAACTAACAGATCAGCACAAAATGGGGACGTCTCCATACACAGGTTAGTACCAGCTTTGGTTTAGTGCTGGTTACACACAAGTTGCACGTGAAGAAAATACATTTGTGTCTGCAATCTTGGAAGATTAATATTTCTCTTCATCTCCTAACAAGATAATCACATGCGTTGTGTAACATTAAGCATATGAGCAGTCCTTCTGGAGCCACACTTTAAATTCAGGACATGCTGAGCTACTTTGCTGAGCTGGAGCCATGGGGAATGCCACAGGGATTGTGCTGTATGTTTTCTGCAGACAGATAAGAGGGCTGTGAAGATTTAAGCATTACATCCCACTATCTGCAAACATCTCTCATTACAGTGTGCGAAAAAAAGTCATTGTCATTTTCAGGTGTTACATTTCTGTTGCTTAATTTTAGGATAATTTCATATATTGGAATCACAACAGAGTGATTCTAACACAGCAGCATTCAGATGAGCACCTTTAGGATGGCCTGCACAGAGGTTGGAGGTCCTGTGCTCCTTATTAAACTCTTTTTTTTTTCCCATCACATTAAAGGCAGTCAGCATTATTCATTGTAATGATGTAGCTGCCACATGAAAATGAATCCTGGATGGGGATCAAGGCCATGCATTTGCAAAAGGAAAAACTGTACTGCACCTGAAGATTCTTGGGCTCAGGCGCTGTACAAGACAGGAGTGGCATGCAGGCATCAAAGTAAGGCAGCAACTGATTTTATGATATCAAAAACATGCAGTTACCTTGTGAAAATGCTAAAAAACGCTAAAAAACAATCTCAGGCCAGGACTAACTAGCAGCTTGATTTTTAAAGGTATATTGGCACTTAATGGGCAGCTAGTAGGATTTCTTGCATCATTAGGCCTCCAAATACCATGGCCTGAGGAAGCAAATACGCCGACTGTGATCTTGAATGTTGTCCCCGTGCTCCACTCTGGAATGCCTCCTCGATCTGACTGTCACCTAGATGAACACACGCTTAGGGTAAATTTCCATTACGTTTTCATCTGGTAGATACAAGTGGTTTGATCATACTTTAAAACATAAAAGCGGGATGGGGTGGGATCATTGCCTAGATGTCAGTGATCAAGACCTAATTACTAGAACCTAATTTGTTATCTGAAAAAATTAATCTAGTACGACACAATTATTTTACACACTCACATATTCACATGGTCTTTCAGGAGGCAAATTTTCCATAGCAGAAGGCAATTATTAGCAATACTCAAAACCGTTACTCATAATTAGGATTTGTTTAAAAGTGCCTTATTAGACCCCTAAATGTACAGCTCTATTTATAGGAGACATTTTTCAGGTAAGAGAAATCTTGATTAGGAAAGGAAGGGACAAAGGAAATAGGACTAAAAGTAATATGAAACAAGCAGAAAGTAAGTCTTTTATGATAAGTAATTTGTAAGGAATCAAAAACTATCAATGAAATTTCATAACCAGAAGGGGAAACAAAAAAAATAAAATAGCTGAAAAATGATCCAGATCTGGTACAAAGGGCAGCAATACAGAGAGAGAGAGGGGCAAGGACTGTAAGGCAAGCAACACCCAGCCCAGGATCAGAGTATGGTTGCGTCTACCCAAGCCCCTGGACAGGCAAACCAGCTCATATCCAGCCATGTGTGCTCAGTCTTCGATCTCATGTAGCAGGGCTGGGTAATGGTGTGGGTTAAATCACTCAGCCTCATTCTTCAGAAAACTCACACCATTTCACACTACTAAATTGGAGGTTACAGAAAGCCCTGAGGATTTCCAGGGGTACTTCAGGCATCAGGAAACAAACACATTGTCCAGCATGATTTTACAACGTGATTCCCATCTACCCTGGCTAAAGAGCTGGCCATTTACTTTATATTTTCAAGAAAACAAAACACTATGTTATTTATCAGCAAAAGGTATTTTGGAGGAACAAAATACCTGTTGACCACAAGGTTTTTCTTGAGCAAATACACCTCATGCACTGATTTGCACAGCAAAGAATGGGGGAAGTAAGCATGGGGGGAGGAGGCAGCCCTAAGTAGCTGGTACCATCCTTTTTATTGTACTCTGCTTTGCCTATTCTCATCTTACATCTTCAATATCTTTACCAAATACTGTAAACCGTGTTTTGACAGCCTCTGATAAACAAAAGGAATGAAGTACAAGCATTATAAATATATGTCGGCACAACACATGCAACAACATCTACGTAATAACCTTAACAATTTTGTTTAATATACTCTAGCTTTCAAATGTTATTTCTCCAGCTTCCTTGAGCAAGGTGACTCCAGCACGAACACTGCAGGTTTCACTGGTTGGATTTTTTAAAATTCATTCCCCCCTCTCCTTTAGAGGTCAGTCTCTCAAGTAATAGCTTCTGCATTTCAGCTGTCAGCAATATTTCCTCTTCTTTTCTCCTGCCGCTCAGGTCAATCATCTTTTCCCACTGAGGCTGGAAAACCTGCCTGCTCCTCTGCTTTCTAATTTTAATCTCCAATTCATCTTTCTTCACTTTCATTCAATTCTTGAACCACATTGGTCTTTTTCTTTCTCTGTCTGCACTTGAATATGCTTTTTCCCTTGTCTCAAGAGTTTTTACACAGCTAACCAGGATGATACATAACCAGTAACTAGCATTTAGTTCTATTCATAAGATCCTTGTCCCTTCCTAAGTGTCACCCTGCAATTTAAGCGCACACAGCTGCACATTTATTATGTGGAAGGAGCTGCTAGCAATTTCAGCCTGTAGCAGAGGACCACATGTGTTGTGCCTTCCAAGTCTCACTCCTTCTTTCCTAGCCTCCTAGGTCCCACCTAGTCCACAGGTCCCACCTTCTGAGACCCCACTCATCCCTGTGTGAAGTGGCCAGAAGAGAGCCTGCCATTCTTGTCAGGGATGATACGTGCCTTCACTGAGGACCTGCCTTCACTGAGAAGCCACCAGAGAAACCACATAATGGTGCACACAGCAGGGCCATGCTGGGTCCTACAAGCCCAGGAAGCATCCTACCTTTTATTACTGACAGTGTTATAAGCAGTCTTGCAAGAGGGGCTTAAAAAGAAGGAAGACTCAAGAAACCTCAACACACAGCAGATATCCATGCCAGAGGATTTAATAGTCTGATTTTTTAACACCTTTATCAATATAGATGTGTATTAAAGCTTTCCTGGGCATATACATTTCCATCTCATGAAGCAAATTAGCCTTGGGAATTGCCAGTAGACAAATAATTCTTTTTAATCCCTGTCTTTTCAAGTTCTTATCAGTTTTTATAAGTAGCAAACCAAAACATTGGTGTTATTTAAGGGAATTTAATCTCTGAGTATTTCTCAAAGACATGTTACATTTAATTGACTTCATGCATCATATTTGAGCTTTCCAGTATCATTAGCAGGCTAGCCAGAGAACATTTACTAGAAAGACCCTATCAGAAATGGCAACACCATCCCTATGGCTGTCAGGTCAGGATGAATGCCAGCATTTCTCAGATGACTGTCACAAAGTGCTTCAAATCTCTTCAGCAGTCAGTTTTCAAGCAGCTGAGTCAATTTGGACAGTATGTGAGGGAGCTGTATTTTTAATGTGTATTGCCTGAAAACCTTGATTCTGAGGACTTGGTGGGAATGAAGATGGCTTTCAATACCATAGATCTAGCCTGGGTACCCATCAGGATCGTCCTGGTTTGGCTGGGATAGAATTATAGGCAGGCTGTCAGCAGTGTCAAGTCAGCCAGGGCAGCTGACCTGAGTGAGCTACAGGTGTAGCCCATCCCATAGTGTCATGGTCATTATGAAGGGGAAAGTTTGCTGTGGAAGGGGAGTTCCTGTGGGTTTCCTGCTGGGATTCCTTCTGCTCCCCCTCTGGCTTCTCCCTGATCCCAAGGACTGCTCTCCTGACGATTGTGACTGCTGCATGCTCACTGGGCTGAGTATAACTCTGTATACCTTTCTTGGTATTGGTGCTGTTTCATTAGATCTGTTTTCACTTCAACCCACAGGTCTGCTCTCCTTTTCCCAATACCCCTCCCTGGCTGGTGATGGGTTGCTGGGTGATAGAGCAGCTGTTACAGTTTAGCCGTGGTTACAGGCTAAACACAGACAAAAACACACACCAGAAATTTCCATTTCTTCCTTTTATGAACCCCACAGTAACCACTGCAGGGCATGCGTCTTCTCCAGAGCACTGAGGGAGGAACGACCTCTCCATACAACTGTGCTGCTCCTCTTCCTTATCAGTCTGAACAACCTAGTCCCACCCACCACGGGAGGAAAAAGCAGCAACAGCATTTACTTGAGACGACAGTCAAGAAACACCAAGTCTCTATTTGGAGCTCTCTTTCTGAAGCCAGCTGTACCAAGTCAGAACTCACCATTCAATCTGTTAGGGCTATTTTTGCCCCTACAATTAAAGCTAATATAAAGACTTTTATTAGCCCTTTGGAGCCAACAAGTCCAGAGATCTCAGTGTTACAACAAATACAAGATGCATTAGTGTGTCTATATGAATTTAAAGCAGTCAAAGAGGTCTCTTGACTATCAAGAATCAGGAAACCTAGCCACAAGGGTTTCTTTAACCCCTTTTATTAAAACCCAAATTCTTTCCATGCTGCATTTTTCCAGTAAAGCAAGCAGAATACTGCCACCAAATGTGGCCATAAAATGGAGAAGAATGTAAACAAACGACACTTCTCTTGTGGGTCCCCTTTCTGGACTGCAGTTCTGTGCAAAGTCAAGGTCTCATTAACACTCAAAAAAGTTTGAAGTAACTCCAGCTCGCAAAGAGTTAGCGGAAACCAGAATTCATTCCATCATTTGTATTTGCGAAATACTGTGTAACCAGACCTACAACTAAACAGGGAGTGCAAACTTGCAACAAGAACAATGTTGCTTTGGTAAGGCCTGAAACAAAAATAAAGGTACGGTATGCCAAAGATCAGAAACTCTAGAGAAAGCAATGGAATGCACATTTATGGGGACACTGAAATAAATCATCCTATGGAGCCAATGATCCTAGTCCCAGTCAAGCCAGTAATAACATTGCTGATTATTTCAGTGGGAACAGTTTCCACCCAAATTCTAAGTGCTTCAACCATGCTAAAAATGAATATACATGTAAATTTAAAGAGCTTATTTTTGCCTGCCATCTTTCAGTAGTATTTTAATTGATCAGAAACTTGCAATAGTTTCCTCATCACAGAAACATATCAAAACACATGATAAACTGGTCATCACAAGTTACAGAAAAGAGCAAAGAAGAAAGTCCAAGTCAGTGTCTAGAAGATCTGCTCACATAGCAAAAAAAAAAAAAAAAAAAAAAAAAAAAGGAGAAAGCCACATCAAATCTCTGCTGAGCTTTTCTAGTAGTCAATTCTGAATGATAATAGAGTTTCAAAATTAGGCTGTGCAGGCAGGTATAATCATTACCATGACTGATAGACTGTAAAGCACCAGTGTTCAAACCTTAATTTAAATCTCTGGTAGAATTCATATTAAAAGACTTATTAGGTGGTCTCTGTTAGACTGCTGTGAACTTTCCATTATATAAAGTAGTCTATAAAATATTTTCCAGTAGACTGTTTGCTGTCTTAATTATACAGTGTGATATATAATCTATATCATTTGTAGTTCATTCTCTCCTTGGCAAATTTCCAGCAGTAAAACAATAAACTTGTTGTGTTTTCAAGTCAATAAATAACTCAAAAATAAAATTTTAAAAATCTTTCACCTTAAAGGTCCGTTTCTTCTCTTTTGTTTGTGTTTCTTAAAAAGAAAGCTTTTTAGTCTGATAGAGATTAAATAAGGACCAAAATCAACAGTTTCTATCAAATCTAGAAGAGAAAATTCTCAGAGATTATAAAATATGGTTTTGGGGGGTTGTGCTTAAAGCTGAAATTGTTTGGGTTCAAAGGATAGTGAATTCATTAAAGAAGCTACTAATAAAAATCATTCAGGCCTTTTATTTGGTTTTTAATATAAAAATTATTTGCATTACGAGCTCTGACCTCCCTAAGGGAACAGTCATTTCTCTGTATATAGGGTACGCTCTCTGGAACACAGAAAGGTTATTATGAAAATAATCAATCATGCCAACAACCCAGCAGTCTTGTAAACAGCCAGCAAAACTGCTAGCTCCAGGTTCCCTTGCAGCTGCTTTTCCATTTGTGCAGCATATAAATACATATCTATAATCAACATTGTAATTAAATTCCCACCCTCTAATACTACGTAATTCGTGTCAGATTAATTCCTAAAGTACTGCACCTGGAAAGAGTACAAGATAATATCGACAGCTCTGTCCTTTTTAGGGCCATCAGAAAAACACTGTCAATCATAATGGACTACTTGTGCCACTGTGATGGCTCCATTACAGCTGCCAGGTGTTTGCAGTTAGTTTTGTGTCACATAGATGTTAGGGCTGATCAGAATAAAAACACAATAGTGATAGTATTAATAATAATGGGAAAACAGGAAACATCCCCCTGCCCCAGGCCATATGATGGAGGGTAGCCATGCTCCCACGCCCGTGCTGCTGCTGCAGCCCTGCACCCTGGTAATTCCTGTGGCCATGAAGGAGGGAGAGGGAGGGAAGAAAAAAATGGCCCGTGCCAGATAAAAAGCTTGCATAAGTGGCACTTCACCCTGATCTTCAGGCAGTTTCTCAGTTGATAGTTCATGTTCCTAGCGCTGCTTGACTTCAGCGCAGCATTGTCAGGACTTGCCTCTCAGAAGTGGCAGATTGTCTGCCAGTGTCACTTTTTGGAGACGCAGTCACAATTTACTATCTCACTATCACTACAAAGACAGAGAAGCCCACCCTTTCCAAGAATGCTTTTTTTTGAAGCGGAAAGTATACACAAAGCACAGAAACAGAATTACTTGAAAACAAAAAATATTTGTGATGTTATTCTAGAGTGTCATAGTAAAGAACAGTAAAAGTAAGAAACATTTATTCTTCATGGAGGCAGTTGTTTAAGAAAAAGCTTCTCTAAAAATCCCAATAAGAAAACTCCTCAAGGCTTTTCAATCCTAGAACTCAAAGTATCTAATAAAAAGAAATATCACCATTCGTCATTTTACAGGTAAGTAAATAGTAGTGTAATGGACTTATCAAGATCCAACACAGAACTGGAGGAGAGCTGGGAATAGAACCCATTTCCCAAGTCTAGTAAAACGCTTTTCGAAAACACAGAGCTCTCAGATTAAAATAAATAAATAAATCTACAGAATACTGTTAGATGCGTGTAAGGCTTTCCTAATTTCATCTTCTCACATCTTTTAAAGCCTACCCATAAATGATAACACTTACAGACCAGCCTCAGCAGGTGAAACACATATGCTGAACCTAGGAATTTCTGCCAGTTTTAGTAACTGCATTCTGATTTCACAGGGTGTGAACAATTTGAAAGAACTGGGGATTCTCCTCAAGTTACATGAATTATTTACCACAGTAGTGCCACAGACTCAGTTCTTGAAGAGAAACTCAAACTTCTTCAGGTCACTGTCCTTAAATTACTTTTACCCAAAAAAAAAGAACTTAAGACAATGCATATAAGTTTATGTCATTAAAAGTCCCTTTAATGTCAATGGGGCCATTGTGAAAATGCTGCAGGTTTTCCAAAAAGGTGCACAGATCACTGGACTCAATTCAGCTCTAGGATGCACCTGCATCTCTAGGCATTAGTAGAGCAATAATGTCTCCAGTTACTAAAAATACACAATATATTGGAGCAGGAGAAAGCATGCAGTGGTTCAAAGCTACACAAACACAGTTTCCTCTCTCCCTACTTCCTACACTGAGCTCACCTTTCTCAGCCAACTCACAAGCAGCCTCCTCAGCTGAAGAAATTAAAGAACAGCACAACGATGGTAATTTTCCACAAGGAGCTTGAGAAAAGCAACATGTGAATCAGAAAAACCTGTGTATGTACTCCTTCCTCCTTTTTGTACCACCCACACACACTTACTTTCAATCCAGTATTACCACAAGCATTATTTTAAGGAGTGCCTTTGAACTGAGCCATACAATACATCTAGACAACAGAAGTGGAAAAAAACGACTGTCCAAAGAGGCAGCAGCAAAGCAGGCCAGCTCTGCTTCCCTGGGGTTAACGAGCTCTCTGTACTGCACTGGAAATGTCACAGTAAAGGTTACAGCTGGTTGGCACATGGCTTTGGTACGTGTTGAACAGGTTAGCACTGTTAAGGCTGGAAGAGCCTGCTTCTCTTTCCTGTATTCCAGGAAATTTGTATTCATGAAGTGTCTTAGATTATTTACAATACTTACATGGTCATTAGTAACAGACCTTTTCACTGGTCAAAAGCCAGACTGTGCCCAGTTACAAAAAACACAGAACACCCGATGTGGGCAAACAACATTTTTAAAAACTTCTTAGTCTCTCAACAGTTTTTCTCAGTCAGCTGGAAGGAAACCATCCTGTGAGTTACACCAGGAAAGAAACAAGTGGGTTCATCAAATGAAGGGGTATCACCAATTTTTTTCCACATTCATGTCCAAACTGTATTAAATCATCAGGGATCAGCATTCTCCAAAAGAAAATAGCTCTGTAGCAAATGATTTATTTTCTGCCATCTTAATTCATTACCAGAGAGATTATGTTTCTCCCAATAAAATCAACAGGAGACTCTCATTCACAAGCACTAACAAAAAAGTAGATTCTTCTAACGGCATCCAAAATAGCAGAGGAACAGAGCGAGCACACCTTTGCTTACAGATGAGGTAAATAAAACACATTCATGGCTGTACCAACATCCTAACTCCCATCTCACATGTGGCAATTGCACCTCAGAATAACTCAGTTCCCTTCAGAGAAGTTGCTATAACACCTGCCATTATAAATGAGATCAGAAACAGTATGACAATGAACAACAGTGCCAGCAACCACTTGGAACTAAATTTTTTTATTTACTTCTAGGAGCATTATTTTGCATCCTATATCATCATTAAATAGCATTCTACATATACTTCATCTTTTTAAAGATTGTTATATAGGTTTACACCAAACAACCAAGAAGGAAGGATATCTAGACTGAAAATACCTCTGGAATTACTTTTATCTTTTCTGTATCACAAAAAAGATACTTTCTTTTAAAGGGAGTGCATTCAGGTGATGAATCACTGCCTCAGCAGAGATTTTACAGTACGTGATTGAGTCATAAAGGAGAACAAAGCTGAGAACTGAGCCAGGGTAGCTGGTAGTTGAGAGGACTGGGACATAGGCAGCAGGCTATGGGTGAAAACAAACCAACGCCGCACAAAGGATAAAAGAACAATTATCAAGGCCAAATAGAGATATTCAACTCTGGCAGCCCAACCCTGTGAGACTGAATATAAGCTTTTCTTTTTTTTTAATGCCTCATTCTAATCTGATATTGACAAAGATTTTTGTCCTCTGATGTTTCCCCTGAAAAAGCCTAAGGCTCTTTCAAAATTAATGTTTCATGTTACATATCTCTCTATTTTTCAGGAAACACAGAAATTCTACTTCTTCAAAAGCTTCACACAGGTTTTGTATTGTCCCAGATTTCAACTTTCCCATCACTTGAGCAAAGACCATGTAAAACAGTCTTTTTTTCCTGTTTGTTTAAGTGCTGTTTTAAGAACTGAAGGTCTGCTGCCGCCTTTGCAGGGAGTGGGTAAATTTTATATTTATTTCTTCTCAGCCCTAGGCCTTCTCATTGCCCAATATATTTTTCCACTTACTTCAAGCCATCAACCTATCTCTGCCATTAGCGCTGATTTATAATGCCTAGGAACATAATCCAAACATGAATCTTCCTTGGGAATGCTGCAGTGGCATGAGAAAAGAACCCCATTTAGTTCTCTTCCTGGGGTAGAAAATACAAAGTTTCCAAGCTATCAAAAACATGAGAGGCTCTTTTGTCTGATATTCCCATTCCAATCCTTGCAAAGTATCAGCTCAGCAGAGAGCAGGCCCATCAGGCACTTACAGGTAGGGAGGAAAGGGATTTCCTGTCTCACAAAACTAAGATTTCAAAACACTCCCTTCCCATAACCGGATTTAACAGAGACTTTTCAAACCTCTTCCCCAAAAGTAAAGAGAAAGGCCAGATTACCAAATTAGCCAAAAGCTAGGATGAGGGACATCCAGAGTTCAAACCCCCAGCCTGAACTGGGAAGAGCAGGTCTCAGTTCTGTATGTCAGGTGAGCATCTCACTTGGGTCATTCAGAGGTTTCTGTGCATCCATCCTCTCTCAAATTTCCAGTTTCGGATTAAGAAATCTTACGTTTCCTATCTCTTACTGAGATCACAATTTTTCCACCTTAACACCTCTTATGAAAATTCCACATCTTGTTTGTTGTCAGCCCATGCTTTTGTCACATATTTAATAGGATTGCTATAGGGTGGATATTCCATCTTTTATTTTAAAACAATACAGAGATAGGCTGGAAAGCATTGCCCCACTAGACCTCAAAGCTTGCAAAATCAGGATTGCAAACAAAGAGAGCAGGATTTATTTATTCAGCCAATTTGACGATCTCGCTGATGTTACTGCTTACTTTTTCCTGTCTTTATCGGTTGGCCACGTCTGCTGTAAATCGTCTAAACAGAGTGGAGAAGGGCTGTAAAATGATCTTAGGATTTATTATGCTGCTTTTGCAGGATAAGGTTCTGTGATGCAGAATACAGAAGATTCCTACGGAAACATGAGCCCTCTTTGGTAATTTTGAACTTTTCAGTTAAAACTTTCTGAAGTCACATAAGTGACATAGGAGCCTAACCCCATTAGCGTTCAGTGCAATTTGTGTCTAACTGTTAATGTTGCTTTTGAAAGAGAGTTTAGAAAAAAAGATACAGTCAATGCTACATAAAAATATCAAATACAGTTCACTTAGAAGTTGTTAGAAGAGTTTTGCAGTGTAGTTTTATAGCCAGGAGTCACCATTTTAGTCTGAACAATTTGGCAATTTTATATGGGATGTGTCTGATACTCCTGTGCAGTTTCACATTATGTTCTCCTGAATACCAATGAAAATTCATCTTGGACACCGTAGTATAATGAACAGCAAATTAATATATACTGACATGCCACTTGTCATAAAAAGCCTTGCCAACCATTCTCACACCTCTTCTCTATTGTTTTGCCTAATCGATAAAAAGACTTATCTCTGACTTTTACATGAAAATGGAAAAGAGTGAACGCTTACCCATCTTGTAAAGCACAGTGCCCTTCTGAGAAATGTTTGGCAGATACTGCTTCTTACAGTAACACTTTGCTTTAATGGCACTATAATGCTGAATTGACAGTGGAAGTCCCATAGAAATGTTCAAGGCATCCACATTAACACTAAATAAAAGTCATTATGATTTTAGAGATGTGCCAGGACAGAAATATCTCATCTGGCAGGATGTGGCACCCTGTGAGGATGAGTGAGAAATGCTTGCTAACCTTTTGAAAAGGCTGTCAGTCTTTAGATGCAATGATCTCTTTCATGTACACAGCACTTTCCTCACAGAAGTCCCCAACTCTCCTTACAGGCTGCTTCACATTTACTATTAAAATCAAAGTTGCTCTCAGGTCATTTCTGGGGCGAAGGGGCAGCAGACAGGCAGGCAACAGAAACATGATACATAAACAGCACTGGTGGTAACAGAGATGTTTTGCCAAGGATGAGCTCTGTGAAGGCTCCTTCAGTAGCCTTAGAGCAGACAGAAGAAATCTTCCTGCTGCAAACTAATTGTTTACCTTAAATGTGCAAGAGAGAAATACAGCATAAAATTTGCTGAGATTTGGGATGGGATTCAAACATAATGAGTTTAAACCACTCATGGTTTGAATCCCTTACTGGAACACAGAAACCCTGACTCAGTTCCTGGATTTATTCCCCGCTCCTGCCTACTTCTGCTTCCTCCCCAAAATGAGCTAGTCCTTGAGATTCCCTTTCTCCAGCTTCCACTCCAGGGAGAGGACACACACCTTCCCCAAATACATAACAAATGTAACTGTACTTTCACAGCCTTGTACAGAGAAGAGATGCATTAACATACTGCTACACTTACTACAGCTGGAAAAAATACAAAGACCATTTTACAGATGGCGAACTAAGATACAAAGGCCAAGACCAGAGCCACTAACTCGTACTCTGTATTTTACATTCATATGCATTTTTCCTGCCCTTCCCTCCACACACAGCACAGAGAAGAAAATGCCTTCAGAAAGGACCTGAAAAGCAGGTGTTTCTCTCATTTCATATTTTCTTTTCCCAAAGTCAAATCCAGATTTTCAAGACGAGAAAGTGTAAATGCCTGTATCAGGCAAAAGAGAGGCCATGCAGCTACTCAGGGGAGTCTTACCTTTGGAACAGATTAGGTTGGACCCTGAAGCAGGAAAGTTATTTTTTCTTCCCAAAACTTGTCCTTTAAATGCTAAATGTGTTAACCCCGACACCCATATTTATATCCAATTGCACTTTTAATCTTACTCATCTCTTACTCTTGAAATAAAGTGCTCTGTCTTAAGCCAACCCTAAAGAAACAATCAGTTTTCTAAGTAAGTCATGTGTAAAAATCACCAGTTGAAAGCAGAAAAGCTCCAGCTGCTCAGACCATATCAGCCTCATGTTTCAGCATGACTTCATGGGCAGAGTATAGCCTGATGTGGGATTTCCCATTGTTTGCCTGCCCCACAAAGCTTCTCCACTGAGGCTACTGGACATTTAGAGCTCAGATAAACATGAAAAAATAATCCCTACATTTCTTCCAGGCAAATTTCTGTGTTGAGAAAGAGAAAAATATTCAAAAAAGGCAGACATATGTAGCCCTTACTGCAACACTATTTCTGATCATTGGCTACTGTGGCGATGCTAGGAAAATACTGCCAATTTTGAAGGTTTGAGCAGCTTAATTAAAGTACTTCCGTTTCAAATACTAAAGCTCATAAGTAATTCATAAAGAGGATGTGGCAATCACTGCAATAATATTTCATATTTACTATTGGAGAAATAATCCCTTAAAAAGGTTAAATGGGCTCCAAAGGTGCAATAGGAAAGAATAAATTCTCAGGCAAGTTCAAATTCAGTTATGGGCTACAGAGCAGGTTCCAGGCAGTGTCTGTAAGGCGAGACAGTTTCCTCATTTGCAATAACTACAGAGACAGTTTCTCCATCTGCAAAAGAGATAATGGTGTTGACCTTCTTTGTGCATTCCTGTGACATCTACTGATGAAAAAGACACCATAATAAATACACTTTCTTAGACTATAATCATGTGAAGTTTCTATGCAACAGAGCAACCAGAATATCATCTTTTTCTGTCCCAGCATACAGAGACTGTCCTTGAGAATGAGGCAAGGAATACAGAGAAGAAATCAGAGAATTCAGATATTCTTTGTCAAACCACAATAGCAACTGGGAACCAAGCAACAGATGATGAACCATCATCACCAGTGCTGAACCATCTCCATTTCCCTGAACAAGCCTGAAAGTGAAAAGCCCATGATTCATAGTTTTAGCTCTCCATATAGTTAGCAAATGTTTAAATTTTAAAACTTATAGCAGTTGGCTGTTCTTTTCTGCAATCATGGCAGGCCCCAGTAGGTAACATGAGAGCTATGCCTCTTACTGGACAGATAAAAGAGCAGAGGTTAGAATATCATTATCCTCCATTTCACAAGTAGAAAACTAGAGCAAAGATTATTAGAAATATGCCCTGGGGCATATCCAGTGCACACCAGGGCCTTAGTTATATTTGCCTTCAGCACAGGCCTAGAACTAGAAGCTTCCTCATGAACACAGAAGGACACACTGTCAGGCATCTTATAACCTCTCTTTTTATAAACATTTTTTAAAATATTTAAAATTCAATTATTTACCGAAAGCAAAAAGTGTCTTGCATCAGGGACTGTCCATTAAAGTGCTGACTACAGATGTCATGTCTGATTCAATTTTTCTAAGCAGCCCACAGATATGGATTTAAAGGTCATCAAACCTTTATTGTGACTAAAAAGTTGAAGCCACAAAGCAAATTAAGACCCTAGGAAATAAATCATAGGCCTCATTTAAAATATACATGAAACAGTTCTAACTTATTTGCAAACACACAGAGATAAGATCTGTCAAGTTGTGTTATTGACAGCACAATCTTCCTTTGCCTCACTACTATGGTGAAAAGTTGAAGCACCCAGTGACAGGACTAAAACACTCTTTACCCAAAGAAAAGGAACACCACCGACATCAGTGGGGCAAGTGTTCCCACACGGCCCCAATCGTATACGCTTTAGCTGTGAACTGTAAGGGATCAGCACTTCTAAAGCAGGAAAACTAACCCATTCTTCATGCCTCTCCCAAGCCACAGTATCCTCTTTCTAAGACCGCCAGCAGTGGAGTCTCACAAGTCACTTTTCATTACACCCACCTAATGCAGCTGCATTTCTATTAGGAATGTAGGGCATTCGGATACTGTGAGCCCAGCTAAACTCACCCACTGGAAGCTGCGCTATTAATTTAACAGGAAACAATCCCCAAAATCCCACTTTATTTTTGCTGTGTCTTATTCCAGTCTATAAGATTTCTTCCCTCAATTTCAAATAGAGGGGGTCTAAGGTCCTAAGGAGAAAATTTATTTGCCAAGAACCTGAGCTCTACAGCTTTTCAAGACTGGAGGAAAAAAGCCAATAGCAAAGAAGATAGAGAGGAAAGGCAGGCAAGCAGGCAAGTTAGCATATTTGGAAAAGCATTATCCCAAAGTACAGTTCTTACATTACAGTGTTGCACGAATCTCATCCAGCCTCAGTGGATTATTAGGCCTGAATTTGATAGCTTAATAGCAGAGATTACAAAAACTCACATGTAAAACCAGCAGTTAGAAAGTACGGAAATTCATCTACGGTCATTCCTTTCTAGCATTAGCTACATTCTTGTGAAAGGTAATGTTAAATCTGCCAGGAGAAGGTCAAGACCACACCAAGAAAATAAATCATGGCATTGCTATGTGGACCTGTTTAAAGGTTAAGGATCTAAAGGACATGCAGATAGTCTAAAATATGAACAGTCCCTAGGGTATAATTACTTAACCAATTCCATTTGAGCAGTCCTGAACAGATGGTTTAGTAGGTATATTGACTATTGCTGAGTTTTGTGAAACTATTTATTACCCGCTGAGACTGGGAACAAACGATACTGTAGAGATGTAGCTGGTTATCTCTCTAATCCTGTGTACCCTTGCAAGATCTAGTGACTCGGAAATGTATTCCCAGAAGTACCATCTCCCACAGGCAGTAACTACATGAAGTAACATCAGATAACATCCTGTAGGTATAAAGCCTGAATAGATTAAGCACAAAACAGGTTGTTTGGCTGAATTTTCTAGCCACTGTAAATTATAGTGACTGCTATACAGTTCAACACACCTGAGATAATACTGAAGTTGTTGGCAGTATATAAAAGACTCATCAAGTTTATGCTTAGCTGTGAATGCAGGGCCCATAGCTGCCCAGCTATTCACCTGAGTTTCTTCAACCACAAATACTTTTCCACTTCTTCCAGGCATCACACATACTGATGGAGTATGTTTTACCTGAACTTCTTCCAGTTCAGACTAGGAATAGGCTTACAGAGTTTATTCAGAGTAAGTGTGACTGTGGTGAAAGTGCAAGTGAGAGAAGGCTAAACTCTCCCTGTTGATCCTAGGAAGGGACCAGGGAGACAATAAGGACTCCTGCCTGCACAGGTGGCCAAAGCCAGGTTTATGCATCACTAACTTCTCACTCTGTTACAACAATGGTGAGTAGTAAATTGGGTTACACTCCTGTCCACAGTGTAACAAACAATGATGCTTGAAATATATCAGCAATTTGAATAGGATGTGTAGTAGCTGTGCTGGGTACAAGCTCAGCAGCTGTCAGCTCAGAGAACTCATACTGGGACAGCGATTTCAAAAAAAACCAAAAACAAACAAACAAACAAAAAAACCCCTTGTAGTAACGTCCTGCAGTTCAGCCCTACGATATTTTTTCTAGGATCAATTCTTTTAGAATTACTAATTCCTACAGAACTCCTACAATTTGCAGTTTTGCTCTTCTTTATCTGTGCCTCAGTTTTGCAAAACAAGTGCACCAAAGATCACCCCTCCCCAGCACAGCCATGAGTGATGGTTTATCTCCTTTTTGTCATAGAGGCAGCTTTCCCAAGGGAAAATTTTGATGCAATAAAATCAGAGTTTGACATTTGGTTGGGACTTTTGGACATCTGGTCTGCACAATGGTCTGCCAGAGAACTGGAAAGTTCAGCTATTTCTACAGCATATGCACAGATCAACTGCACACAGCACAGACAGCACACCTGAGCCTGTCCAGAAGCAGTGGATTTACTGTGCCTGTGCTAGACAGATGATTCATGCGAATGCAGTGATCTGACATTTCCCAAAAGCATCACATTCATAGTACACATGTTGACCATATGTGTAGCATGTGACAGTGAGAGCAGTGCTCCCTGGAAGGGTCAGGTCTACTGCAACTGAGCTACACAGCACATGTACAGAAATACCTGGGCTTTGTCCTCACCATCCGTCACTACAAGGTGCAAGTTAGTCAGAGATATGTGCTAGTGATGGTA
Source organism: Leptosomus discolor (assembly GCF_034619465.1). NCBI lineage: Eukaryota > Metazoa > Chordata > Aves > Leptosomiformes > Leptosomidae > Leptosomus > Leptosomus discolor. The sequence goes on from NC_141397.1 coordinate 45,698,571, forward strand.
AAAAGAGACATATAGTGCAGAGGAATGATAACAAGCTGCAGTCTTCTAATCAGTGAGACACTAGGTCAAGTCACCATCAAGCAAACCTGACTGCCATTTCCTCCAGAGTCAGGGCTTGCTGCTAACTACAGCTTTTGCACTTACAATGGGCGCAGGCCTGTGAACAACCCTCCAAGTTCCCCTGAAAGCCCAAGGAGCAAGCAGTGGAGCCTCCTCTTAATAAAAGTGAGCTGGTAATCTTGGTCCTTTACCTTCACATTTGGCCAGTTACTTAGCTTAATCAGGGGGAATGTTACACCTTAGCATGCCAAAGCACCACTGTGGGGGACCTTGGCATGCCAAAGCACCACTGTGGGGGACCTTGGCATGCCAAAGCACCACTGTGGGGGGCAGGGGAGGAATAAGCAGAACTGCAGGGGGCAGGGGAGGAATAAGCAGAACTGCGGGGGCAAAATAAGAGGAACTGGCCAAACGTTAGTTTGGATTACCGAGAGAAAAGAATTCACAGCTGCAGTACAAACCAAGGCATCTCCAGAAAGCACCCATGTAATCAATGGAAGACAAAGAGATACATCATTTATTTTATTCAAGCTAAAGCAAACAGCACTGAGAAAGATCCCATTGAATATTTGGGTTCCTTGGTTTCAGGTTCTCGGCAAGTACTAAGCACAAAATACCGAAAGCTCATCCTTTAGGTCTCAAAGGGCTGGGTCAGATACTTAGGTCTTGATTTGATAAACGGGACTCCACATGGCCTGAAAGCAGCGTCTCGTCTCGTGCAGAGGGAATGTCACCATTCCTGTCCGTTTATCACCTTCCCCTATAAAGAGACTTTTTCTTTTCTAAGTCCACGCATGTTGCTAAAAAAGAATTCAGAACACTGAAAATTTGGACAACCTTCCACTAATCTTCCCTTCAGGGTGCCCACAATCCTTTAAAGCATGACAAACTGACAGAGGGAGCTCCTTTATAGTCAGTGGGCTCTATATCTTTATAAACTGGGCTCTTCTGTATGCAGCAGAAAACCCAGGAAGGCAGACACTGTACAAAGGAAGGCAGAAACAAGCATTTCTAAGAGTCCTTGAGGGGCTACCAGATGAAAGGAAAAGATCTGGGAACAGTAATACGATTCTTTAGGTACAGAGGGGAAAAAAAACTACTCTAGCTTTGTTGAAGAAGAATCCCACATGCCTGCTAATCTACCTACCAAGGGTTACATGACACTTTAAAAAAAAAAAAATTTGGAAGGCACTCAAAGCAAAAATTCAGCTTACCAGAGAACACAGCCCTGCCCTCATCACCTTTCTGCTGTTTTAGATGTTATTTGTAATACAGCCAAACTGATATGCCCTTGACATGTCCAGAACGTTACAGCTCCAGGCAGCTTTTGGTTAAGTGGGGTTGAGAAAATTGTATGTCTGTATGTGTAACAACAACTAAGTTCATTCCCCTCTTTTTTTTTTCTTAGGTTTATCTCTGTTGATAATGCCACCCTGCCTGCTACCAAACTGCTACTGTCGGGAGAACACCCTGCAACATACCAGCCGTTAACAAGCTCATTCTAAGCTATACCTAGGTTAGATAAATTATTCTATAGATTGGCAAAGTACATGTCAAATAAACCTTTCTAAGAAACCAATTCTAGCACGTTTCCAATTGCAAATTTTACACTGATTTTTTTACTGGTATATCTGATATTAAGTGAATTCAAAAACATCACAATGATAAACTAGTTACCTGCCATATTCCAGTTTCTGAAGATGACCAAGCCTGAGTTTGCACATTTTTCATTTTAGCCACCAGAAGTAACATTATAACAATTTGGACATAATGGATATCATGCTATTGGCTAACATACCATGATACAGCCATATCACATTCTGCTTTATATCTATCTATATATACACGTATAACATGTTCACATTGCTTGGTCTGCCTGTGGTACAGCATGCAAGTGGAAACAGCTCACTAGCAAAGGTGGGTAATTCTGGTGGAAGTCCACATTCTGCCAGATCATCAAGGCACTTTTTGCCATGGTTACATTACATAACTTCAATAAAAATATGTTTATTTTGGAAATGGGAATGAATGAACCCTTTCTGGAACAACTACACAAATTATTTTTTAAAATACCTGCGTAATTTTACATGACTCAGATCTTAAGAATGAATGTTTTGCACAAATTAATCATTCCCTGTCATTTCCACCAGCACATTCCCAAGAAGGTCAGGTTGGATGAGGCTCTAAGCAACTCGATCTAGCTAAAGATGTCCCAGTTTACTGTAGAGGGGCTAGACTAGATTACCTTTAAAGGTCCCTTCCAACCCAAATTATTGTACGATTCTAAGGAAAAAAAAAAAAGATGCCCAAACCTGAAAGCTTTCCTCCCACTCTCAATGTAAAGATTAGGATTACCATGAATACACTTGGAGGATCAGAAACAAGATCTCTTCGATATACACATGAAAGTCAAAAGTTGAATTATATTACTAAAGACATAGTTTTTTCAAGTATTACTGCATATAGTACAGTACAAAGTAGTACAAAAATTGTACAATTTAAGACTAAAATTGTTTCCAATTGAACTATTACATGAACTCTAATAGCATTCCCAATTGACAAGATTACATATTTTATTACAATAGGCTTAAACAATAGGCTGTGTCCAGTTCTGGCTCCCCAGTTCAAGAAGGACAGGGAGGTACTGGAGAGGGCAGAGCAAAGGGCTACAAAGATGATTAGGGGACTGGAGCATCTCTCTTAATAAGAGAGGCTGAGGGACTTGGGGCTTTTTAGCCTAGAGAAGATAAGACTGAGGCAGGATCTTATCAATGCTTACAAATACTTTAAGGGTGGGTGTCAGGAGGATGGGACCAGTCTTTTTTCAGTGGTGCCCAATGAGGGGACAAGAGGTACTGGGCACAAACTTGAACATAGGTGGTTCCACCTAAACATAAGGAAAAAACTCCTTTACTTTGAGGGTGACAGAGCACCATAACAGGCTGCCTAGAGAGGCCGTGGAGTTTCCATTCCTGGAGACATTCAAAACCTGCCTGGACCCTGTCCTGTGCAACCTGCTATTGGTGAAACTGCTTTAGTAGGGGAGTTGGACTAGATAATCTCCATAGGTCCCTTCCAACCCCTACTGTTCTGTGATTCTGTGAAGAAAAAAAAAAGGGGGGGGGGACACATGACACACAGATGTCTGAAAATAGGACCCCCCAGTTAATAAAACAATTTCAAAACCTATTCATTTACTTTGTCTTTTTTTAAATTATTATAGCAATAAATTTTCAAGTATGTCAGTAAACACACGTGCAACACTCGTGAAAAAGCAAGATTAAGGTAAACACCTCTGTTTAAAAAAAGATTCCTTTTAAAGATTATAATTCACAAGCTGTGCATACTAATTCTACTTCATCCTTCTCAGCAATTAACGAAGATGAAAAGAGAAACTGACTAAACAAATAGACTTTGAAGCATCCTTTCATCTATTTAAGAAACTGTTGGGATCTTATTGCCATCACTTTGCTGTGTTTTATAGCTTCCTGAGAATCTTAAGTAAAATATCAATCTGCTTGGAGCAAGTCCTACAGGTATTTTTCAAATTAGAAATACCTGAAAGTTTATTATCTCCCTCTTATTCATATGGTTCTTGACAAATATGATTGAAAAAGATTGATATTTTGTCTCTTCATTTCCTGTACTTGGAAGATATTTTCTCTGTGAGTCACTATATCAGCATGTCACTCTTCCACTCTGGGGCAAGAACGAACAGCTCCAGCCAAGAACCAGCCCCTCATCCCAAGCGGCTGGAAGAAGGAAAAGCATCCACAGCAGGGATCACCTGGGAGGAACATAGGCGGCAAAATCACTCAGGAAATGCTACTGTGAGCTGAATCAATCCTGAAAGAAAATACTGCTGATACAGCAAATTTTTAAAAAGTGTAAGGCCATGTGTTTTGTGTTCCAGGATGAACAGCAATTAAATTCTCATCAATTACACTAGCAGGAACCACTGTACCTGCACATGTGCAAAGATATAAGTAGACTAACCATACAGCAAGATACAAATATCCCATCTCAATGGAAAAGCACACCACAGCTGCTGCTACTCATCTGAGAAAGTAATTAAAAAACTAAAACGCATTACTCCTATTTGCCTTGTATGGGAAACTTTTTGGTTGGGATGTGGGGAAAATGAGCATTACAATACATGTAAGCAGTTAACAGTAGAAAAAGGGAAAATAATATCAGTTTTAAAAAAACCTAGCTCCCTTAACCTCTTCCCTGTCCTCAAAAAATGGAGGAAGACTTGAAATGAATCTTGAACTTCACACTGTATGCGACTGTGAGAGAAGAAGGGAAAAGAAAATAGAGAAAGAAAACCCTCAATGGACTCTGACACTCTTCAGAAATTCAAAATCTTAGCAGTCTGCCCAGGGATGCAAAATGCATGTTACCGGTGTGACAGGTGACCCCTGTGCACCTCCGAGCACAGGGCAAAGCCCAGGTGAGGGCTGGGGCAAGGCTGACACAGGGATTCAAAGTCAGGCAATGAAGAGCTGTTCCAGCAGAGCACTTAAGACTGTGCACAATTTAAGCAGTCCCATATTTAAACGCTCTGTTGAAATAAGGCTTTTGTTTTGAAAGTTGCTGTCAGTGCTTTCTTTTAATAGGAAATCAATATACCATTTGTTTTCTAGAAAGTAGACACCTGTCCTTCAGGACTTGTGCAGCCAAGTTTAGCGCTGGTGGAAAATTGAGTAGTTTTGACCTAACTTTTCTTTTATCCATGAATGTCAGTTTCCTTACCCTGGGGATAGGAGGTGAGTGAAAATCAAAGAGAATGAACACCACAGTATAAGCTATACCAAATACTGACTATGGCTGAATTATCAGCTCTTAAATTTTTTCAATGATGGAAGGCCTGTACAGATCTGAGACAAGAGTCACTTAAGCAGTTAGCCTAGATCTACTCAGGGCAGAGAACAGACAAATTGAAACACTTTGCAACATCACGTTCCTGAGAAGCCCAATGTGTGAACACAGGCACATTTGAGTATCACGTAAAAGAGAAGTTTACACCATCAGGGATATCTTCTAGAACTGAAGTTTGCAGATCTTTTGTTTTTACACCGCAGCTCTACCAACAGGACTGCATCCATTTAGCCCAGTAATTTAAGAGTCAAACTGGTTAACTTGTATAAACACAGAAGCACCTAAACAGGATTGAAACAAGCTTGAATTTTTTTGCCAGAATAAGCTAAGGTATTTGAATGCGCTAACATTAAGGATCCATGTCAGTTTAACTGGATCAGTTTTTAAGCAAATTGTTAAACCAGATTTTTTTTTTTTTGCATACATAGTATAAAACGTAAGTTTCTTTACCATTCCTATACAAGCACTTCCATCACTCCTTGCAAAAAACTGATTAACGTGCCAGGACTGCCATGTTTCTACAAGTCTTTTTGTATGGTCTGACTGCAGCTCTTAAGTATTTAGCCTGCTTTCACCTTACTACTGCCTTGCTCTCGGCTGTTAATTCCCAAAGTAATAATCCCTGACCTGAACTTGTTTCGATTTCTTTTTTGTTTTGCCTCAGGTTATTCACTTTCCATTGCTACACAACATCTCATAGAATAATTTTCCCTCCCAAATGTCTTCAGTAGCACTGTCATGCAATAATTTCAATGGAGAAGAAGAAAAAGGTAAAAGTACCCTAAATGCCATACATTCACATTCCAAATAATAAAGAATATAGTATTTTCAGTATTCCGGAAAGCTGCCATTCAAGACTATGACCTAATTTCTTTTTCAAATGGACAAATCAGACTCCTTTTTACCTCAGAAAAGGCTATAGATCCAATCTTCGCTACAGAATTTTAATTGTAACGAGGGTTACCATAGAACGTGATTCATTTTTATATTATGCACAGTTTATTTTTAAATTCTACAAAGGCTGTTGTAATCAAGACTCAGGGGACTCTGAACAGATTCTTAAAAACTGTAAAGAACACCTTTATCTACCTTAATTTCCTTATAGATACAGACGAAGAAAAAAAAAAAAGCCTTTTTTGGCTATTTTGTTTTAAAATCCTAAAAGAAATAAAATTTTGTAGCAAGAAAATTGTTTAGCTGTATAAGTAACTTGTTACATGATCTCATTTAATTAGAATCACACTGCTTCAGACACAAGCCTTGAGTGACTGACTTCTATGGAAGTCAGTAATTTCATTTTCCCAGTCATTCAAAGAATCCATTTTATTTTTGTCTTCAAATAGAAACTAAAAGCAGGAAACTACAAACGCTCCTCCCGCAATCTATTATGTACTCAAAGAATAATCAAGTATTGTAAATTGGCAAGTATATCATTGAATCATAAAAACAGAAGTCCTCACTGTGTGCGAAGAACCACAGAAAGAGAAGAAAAGCTTCCAATTGTTGGCTATGAAAAAATAATATGTATCTTCTAGAATTTAGTAAGACGGTAACAAAAGGAAACAGGCTATTGTCTTCTGGGGGGGGTGCAGGCGGAGTAGCAATGAAACAATTCTCAGGTCTTGTTTTTTGTGTACAAAGGCAAGAAAATCTCAGAGGAAATGAGTTCCAGAGTCACTGATAAGTGCTGAAATGTTTCTCCAGTGGAGAGCATGATATAAATCCTTATTCTTTTTCTTTGTAGGTGAAGAGATCGCTAATGTGCGCCCAAACAGACCCTTCTCAAGAAGAATGCTAAGGAAAGACACTAAGATCTCAGGAGTGGTACTCTCATAGCTAAATGAAGGTCACTTGTGGAAGCAAACCTCTTGTTAGGTGCAGATTCAGATATCTGCGCGCATAACAACTAGTTTCAGCCTGGTGCATTTATTTACTGAGGAAAGAAAAAAATAAAGCAAAGAGTTCTTTTCCTAGAAAAACATGAAACAGAAAGAAAGACTATTTTTCTTGGGTTTTTACAGAACTTGATTTTACCAAGTTTGGAGAAGGGATGAATTTTGGAAAAGTCAAGACTGCTAGAGAGGTTTTTTTGTGCAGGACCATTCAAACCACCAGATTTAGCCATTAGTCTTCCCGTAGTGTTTCTGGAGAAGAGAGGATTGACGGCCAGGTAAGTGGTTTACAGACCCTGATAGAACAGCAATGCTAGAAATCATTCTGCTTTCAGAGTGGTTGCATTTGCAGTAAGCAAAATACAAGTCAAACGAGAATTATTTTTTTGTTTAATTCGTACCTAGGAAACCTGAAAAGAAAATAGCCATGTCTATCATCTGATGAAAATTATTGCTTTACACGCAAAAATAAACTGCGAATCATCCGATCAATCTTACCACTTTTTATTGGCTGTTTCCAGAGGCTTAAAAATACTAACTGCAGGGCAGAACTTAAACCACATTCATGTTTACTTATTTTTCGTACTAAAATCAAAGGCAGGGAGAGTAGAAAGAAGAAGTAGAGGACTTGAGAACATTAGGTAGCAGCCAGATAAGCAAATCCCTTTGCCTGTGACATGCCACTATCTAAACCATAACTCTTCATCATGCTTAGCTATGACAAAGATCCAAGTATGAGAGCAATATGAGGGAGAGAGACAATTGGTATCTCTTTAAACAGAAGATGACACTAGCAAATTAGGCTGTGAAATTTGGACTCAGCTACTGCTGCGCACACGTGCCAGCACATAGCCACAAAGTATTTCAGTTCCTCGAGCTCCCACATCAACTGAGTGTCAAGGACACGCATTCTCAGTCACACAACTCTCAAAGGCAGCATCTTCCCACCCTCCCACACCAGACGATGTGGATTTTCGCTAGGCCTATTCCTTGCACCATGGCACACATTTAAACTTAGAGGCAGAGCTGAACCTGGACCCCATTGAGCCTGCCTCCAGAGAAGGGGGCTCACCAACAACTCAGTAGTCAGCAACAAGGCAGAGGAATAAAAAGAAGCATAACTGGAACGACGGTAGCCCTGGCTAGTGGCTAGCAGCCCCGAGCTGCTGAATCAGATTTCCTGGCTGTGGTGGGAAGCACAGGCCTTGGAACATCCTTGGGAAATGGTCATCACACTTCTGTCTTTGCCCCACCCTTCATTGGGGATGTCAGGTCTTTAGGATGACCATTGGCATCTCCTGCCTCTGCACAGAGACAGAGCTTTCCAACCTCTCAGCTCCTGAGGATAAATAGCATTTCCTTGTAACATTCCCCATGGAGTCAGGAACCTAAGACAATTACAGACAGGAACCATAGCCATCCTTCACAAAAAACAGTTTGGCTTGTTTCTTTTTTGGATACTGCTGCATTACAAACAGGTCTTTCCAGACCTGTTCCATTCCAGACCTCCTTGAACCTACTGTCTGTGAGGTTTAATAAAAACTTGGGTTTATAAAAGAATAGCCAATATCACGAACCCTTGAACTCATCCAAGAGATCAGTCCAAAACTAACAAGTGAGCAGAGGAGCGGATTACTGCAGCCTACAAAGCACAGGAACTTTCTGTACTTACCCAAGAGTGCTGGGAATCAAGAAAGTGCCCTTTACATATTTGCTGTGTCATGGGCCCAAACAGAGGCATGGTTTCTACAATTCCATTAGTTTTAGAGATCCCTTTTCTTTCTCCTGCCCTTTTATATTCCCCCCCAACTGTTTTTTTCTTCTTCCTTGTAAAATCATCATCTCTTGTCCACAACACCTTTCATCAGACTTGCAGGAACAAAACATTGCTAAAAACGTAAGACACAAAAAACGTGAACAAGTTTCAAGACCTTCTGTATGCAATAAAGAACAAAATTAAGTAACTATGTCAAAATGCAAACTAAATTCCACCAGTTAATCACAACCAGGTAAAGTTTTTGTGATGTAATCAAACAGATCAAATGAACAAACAAAAAAAATCGTAACAGATGCTGTATTTGAAAGAGAAACATGCACAGAATTTTTAATCCAGTTCTGCGTCTAAGTTGTGTAGCCTGAATTTTTATTTATTCCACATTTTATGGTAAACATCAATTTTTACTTCATGGTATTGACAGAATAGGTAGAATGAGACCTAAACCTTCCAGTTTGCTCTGCCATCGCTCCCTTAAGAAACATGACTCCACTGTGGAGCTCTAATTTCTGAGCTGATAGAAAAGAGGTCTGGGCAGAAGTTCAAGAGGTCTGCCAGTCAGTCTCTGTGTTTTATTATTACAGGATCAATTATTCCACCATCATTCTTGATGAACATTTAAGAACAGGTTAGATCTCCTTTGGTGGGAACTCCACAATTTTTCAAAGTACTCTATTCCAGCACTGTAGATGTTACATTGAGACCAATGTCATCTCTACCAAATGGCACAAGTGCCAGAACAAAGTGCCATTTGACACACGTAAGTGCAGTTCTTGTTAAAAAGGCTCTTCATCTTGCTATTTTAAAAGCATACATCTTTCTTTGTTATTCATTTACAGCAAGCCAGTTACATTTTATCTGAACAATTCATCTGGTTCTCAAGTCAGATTTATAGTGTAAACTTGAAATAGTAATAAAAAAATGTGAGGAAGATGTCACACTTGCAGCTTTACTATAAAGCCAACATCTTAAACACCGTACCAAACTGATTCTGCAACCTTCTCTCACAGTCTCAGTGAAAACAATGGAGCAAGGAATGTTCATGTTATTAAGTAGTGGATAGTGACACAGCAGAGGACACATTAACTGTCGTCTATATGATCTGGAATGTCATACCAAATACATCTTCAAACACAGCTTTATAGGATACTTTTAAACAAAAAAAAAATCAGTGTCAGAAAATTGCACTTCAGTGCAACAGACTGCAAACAGACTTTTCCTTCTTTTTTTTCTCTTTTTAAGAAAAAAAGATATAGCTGCTTTGTTCCTTTCAGAACTGCTGTACATCTTTCTGACTGCTATAAAATAAAGCCCAGTCTTTTGTTACGTTGCTTATTATGGTTCTCCCTCCCACCACCCCAACTTTTTTTTTTTTCTTTTTTTTTTTTTTCAGATTATTCCGAACATTTTAGCTTCAGGGAAACTGGCTCATCATTTTTCTTTTCACATAGAACTAGCTGAAAGATATTCATGAAAGATTCACTAGGGCAAATTTTCTATGAGTATAAGCAACAGCAACATCAATATTTCAATGTCTAGAAAATGTGGCTATTCTCTTGCCTTGAGTACATCGTTAGAAATCATTGTATTTTAATGAATTCAAAATTTCTTGACAGATTCTGTAGGTACCTTGCTTATGAAAATTCATAGGGGGAGAGGAGATTTTTTTTCTAAACAATATTTGGGAACTGTGAACCTGCTCATGTTTTACAATACACTTAGGGTGGTGTAGGTGGAAATGTGACTGCTGATCTTTTCATCATGGCCCTTGTAGACTGCTAGTTTCCCAGGCAGTTTCAGCTGTCACAGTTGCTTAGAGTCCACTGAGCTGTTTTTAGTTACTCATTCAAATATTCATAAGAACCGAGGGCTGCAGTTTGCTGTCTGGTAACAACTTCATTTTCTGCTCATACTGAGCTTGTCCTTGTGGGCTGCCTCTTCCCACTCAGATTGGCTTTTTCACAGCCACGTGACCCTTGAAGGATAATGGAGATTCCCTGGGAGTAGGCGAAAGAGGCATGTTCTACCTTTTATCTTTGCTTCACTGGATGATGAAAATAATTGCAGAAGACAGTTATGGATTACTAAAGAGACATGTGAAATGATCAAACCTGTATCAAGCACCGGTTTCTGCTACTAGAGAAAGCACATGCTTTAATTATTTACCTTGCAGGACAGCTCACACCTTAGCATGGCCACATTTTTGTGCAAATATTTACTTAACAATATTGTACTTGAGCAGAGTAATGAAAAGAGGTGTAATTTCATGTAATGTTCCTGGGAAAGACCAATGGACTGTGACATTTCCCTGCATGGGGGAAATCACTAGAGTGCAATGTTTCTATTATTTCATTAAAACTCTTGCTAAATAACCCTTCAGGGCAGCACAATTTTGCATTTTTAGCTAAAGGAAACAGCTGAAGAAGAGGAATCCGCAACTACTGACAGTGAATAATAGTATGCAGTAGGCTTTCTAAGAGAAAATACTACTTAACACACATGAATACCCAGACACACCAATTACAACAGTACTTACAGGAAGCTAAGCAGCATCCTGCAGTTAGCAAGGGCGGCTTCCACTCTGTCGGGTACTTACAGAGTCAGAAGAATGTACAAAGGAGGAAGTCCAGGTACTGCCCTTGCCTGACTGATGATCATTGCTCCTGTCTGACTTCTGTCCTCTTACTTCATGCCAGCTTTTTTTCTAGGAAAAGCTGATGGGCAGCCCCAGCATCACCAGCCAAATGGAAGAGGACATGCTCCTTCTACCTTCATCTCTCCATGCAATTGCAGCCCCTAATAGGGACTTTATAAAGAGTTTTAAATGAATGTAACAGTAGGTGTTTCTCTGAGTATCAGTTAATAAGTTACAGGGGTTTTAGTGTTAGTGTTTCATGGAAAAAGGCTTAATTTCTGTCAATACAACATACTAGATACATAGCATCTTAAAACGACTATCCTTTTAATTACACTGTCATAACACTTTCTTTAAAGATTGTCTTCTTCAAGGCTTAGATTGGAAGTGTTTATTTACACACTTACTGAACATAAGTACACAATAGCAGCAGACAGCAGTGAAGTCTTCTGGATAAGCTACAAAGGATGGAACAGGTACAACATAAATTTTCCCTGTCTGTCCTGTTCCACCCAAGATTCAAAGGGGGTGGGGGGGTGGGAACCTGTCACAGGTTAAGCAAAAAAGATGATGGTTTTGATAGCTAACGAATGACAAAAACATCTTTGGAAGAAAGCAGGGCGAGTAGGAAAAAAAAAAAAAAAAAAAAAGAGCCCAATAACACCGTTTGTTTACATTAGAGAAACATTCACTACCACAGACACTGTTAAGATACTGTCAGTGTTTCTATTATGATGCCATATTTCAAAGGCTTATAACTTGGCCATGAGAAGTCACTTTTAAAATTGAATCCAGAATAGAGAGTGAATTTAGCTGCATTCTGTATATTATTGTCATCAAGTGGACACCAAAGATGTAATAAAACTAAGTAAAACAAAAAAACAGGTACAGCTAAATCTAAACTAGGTGTATTGATGAGCTATCAATGCCAAAGGCATCTCAGGCTCAAGTCACTCAGGTACCCCCTGTTCCATTGTCTTTAAAAACAAAACAACAGATAAAAAAATATACATTTTATGGGGATTTTTGGTTTGATTTTTTTTTTTAGTTGTTGCTATAGCTTTCATTCAAGAACGAGAAAAAAAATCTGAATAAGCAAATCATGCAAGAGCACTATAAAGTACATGAAAACAAACACGAGGAATAAGCACTGAAACAACATCTGCTTCTGTAGCACCTGCAAGATCTATTTGTTTCTTTGTGGAGACATGGAGCAGGACTCATTTGGTCGAGTAGGGGGCAGGGGGATCTAACTTGATACATTTTGACCTTTCATGAAATCCCTTCAGTTTGCTCCCCACAATCTATTTTTCCTTCAAATATTTTTCCTTTCCAAGGCTTCTGAAGAGCAAAGGTTAATGAAGTAAACTATGAGTGAATGCTAACATATGCAATGTATATACAGAAAAACGCACATCCCATTTTTAACATTTCTCTGGAAACAACTATGGTCTCTTATAGCTGCAATTTTGAAAGAATGCAATTACGGTATAGAATTTCAGGTACTGTTGGGCTGAGGCTTCTGGAGACATACAAAGAATTAGTGTATTGTTGTGCAGTAAGTTTATGAAATCACATTCCTCTAATATTCTCCTCTAAACCTTTAGTGCAAGCCCCCTCAGCTAAAAATCATGCCTGTCTCATTCTGTTTGTAAAAATATCTATCAGCAGCCTAAAGGCTTATTTTCAGTTTCCAAAAATCAAAACTGTGTGTCCGCTAAATTAGCATTAACTAACACAACGGAAGAACTGCACTGCTGATGATAAAAAGTATAAACTGAAAATCAAGCACTCAAGGTAACAGATGTGTTGGTGCTGGTCTATCGGAGAGGAATCTGAGAGATGAGGGTTCCACACCAACGCACCCTGCACACACTGGCCAGCTCTGGCAGTCTGCTCAGTTTAGGTCTGAGCTGAGATAAAACATGACGAAAGAGGCTGGACCAAAGTCAGTTGAACAAGTCTAAATGACAGGCATATCTAAGATGTAAAACTGCATCTTCCATCATGATCAGACATGACTTCTAGGGTGTTAAAATCGATGACCCTTTGATGCTTTCCTGAATGCAAATAACAATACATCCAGGGATTAAGTTCACCAGCAGAAAGAAAATCCAGGTATTCCTCTCTTGTCTGTGTAACCTGCATCAGGAATACACTTGTCCCAGAGAGGTCCAAGTCTAAGATGGCTCAGGCTTATCTTATTGACAGTGCAAAATAAAGGTGGGCAGGAACTTAGAGACCAGATATATTGATCGGAATAGTCTAAACTCCAGCCATGGAAGCTCAAAATCCACTTCATAGCCAAATCATTCCTAATATCTGTTCAGCCAAGCTTCAGCTCAAGGTGTTTTTTCAAGCTTTTACTGACAGCACTGATACTTAGGCTATCTAACAAAACAAAGTTGATTGCTATCTTTTACTGATAAAACTTCAAGCCAGTTCCTTAACACAGTTTTGAGTACATTGGATTGCAAAGTAACTTCAGAAATTTTGCTTTACCACAGTCTCTATTTTTCCATGTAAACAAAGAATTCTCCTTACACACACATTTCAGGACATACCCTCCTCCATACTTGCATAAGGTCCCAGATAAACCCTGAGCAGCCTTGTCAAATAACCCTATACTTCACATTTTACACAGTAAAACAGTCTTATATTTTCAAAACAGTCACCTGCAAGAGACCCGCTGCATTAACAAGCAGGAAAGTCCTCTCCTTTCACTCACCTGAGTATGGCATAACATACGTATTGTATCAGTTTCTTCCTGCAGCCTCTTCCTTCATCCCCAACAGAATTATATTACTAACCAGCCCTGAAAATATCTCCTTGCTTTTTTCTAGTGTTTTTTAAAAAAGAAATGCAAAATCATGCACAGGCAAAACCCTACAAAAATAAGTATTTGGTAAATGTAAATGTCTTGGAAATTTAATTGATAAAAAACTCTACGCTACTATACATGAAGGCAGGAACAACAATAAAATCTTTTCTTCAGTTACCTTGGTAAAAATGGGGGGGGCAGCGTCAGAAAATTTACAGATTGCAAGCAAAACAAAATAGCTTTGATTTTTTTTTTTTATAGACTTGCAGGTAGAATAATTATCAAAATTTCCTGGTTAGTAAGGACTTCACTTTAAGAAGTTAATCACAACAGCTACATTGGTTTTTCTGTACACTTGCTCCTGAACCGCAGCACTGAGTGAACAGAGCATTACTGTCTTAAAAAAAAAGGGACATGCTTGCAATATATAGCGTACCCCCAGTCGTAGCCAACGGGTCAGACCGCAATCCCTTTGCTAACATTGAGCACCTACCGCCTCAGTGAGCTAAGGGCAGCACTCGCAGAGCACGATGCCAGTGAGCACAGCCCGCCCCGGCCGCGCTGGTCCCTGGCCGGCGCCACGCGATGGGCACCCCGCAGCCGTGTCACGCGTGCACGCGGGCCACACCCGGGCGTGCCCCTCGCGGCCCTCAGGGCCACACCTGCGGCAGAGCACGGGCGTAAGGCCCCAGCCCCTGCACAGCCCCTCTCCCCGGCCCGGCACAGAGCGCAGGCACACCGCCGCGCAGGCACACCGCCACGCACGCCACCAGCCGTGTCTGAAAATTAACAACAACAAAACAAACGCCCCCCAAAAAAACCCCAAAACACAAAAAACCGCCACCCCCCCAACATCTCTTTACAACCGTTAGAACCACGTTTACAATACACACTGCTGAACCCATTCTGGGAGAGAAACCACCTTGTGCAGAAACAAGGCGTTTTCCAACGCCCCCAGTAATTCCTACAGCGCTACCTAAACCCAGACCACCTCCCAAACATTAAACTTCTCCTCTTTTATAGAATTTTCCAGAAAGAGATGAATGGTTTCAGCTAGATGGCCCTAACCGGAGCAGGCGTTTCCCTGCTCCCTCTCAGTGTATCCTACAGCTTGCTTCACGCTTCAACACATTTTTCCAAGAGGAACGACACTTTTAGTGCCTTTTTGTTTTCCTAAGAATTTTATTGCCTGCTGAAACCAAAAGGCTACAAAGCTTTTTACTACAAGGTGCTCGCTCGAAGGGCTCCCCGGGCGCACGGGGCGGCGGCGGCGGCGCTGCTGTGATGGCGGCGGCGCGGGCGGCGAGATGGCAGCGGCGGGCCGAGGTTGCCACCTAGCCACGCGCCGGGGAGGCGCAGGCCGCCCGCCCGCCAGAACGGGGGCTGACAAGGCGACCGTACCGAGAAAGCGCGATAGCCCCCGGCAGACGCTTCCCTTTAAAGTGCCAGGCTTCCTGTGGTATAGTTCCCTTGATAATTACTTGAAGCTTTTTAAGCTTTTTCCCTAAAAATAGGAAGGAGGGAGGCAGGAATGGGAAGGACAGCTCAAAAACCTCCACAGCACATCTCTTTCCTGTGGATCTATTCATTTAGAGGATGACTCTCAAAATAACATGGGAAAACAAGTTTCTGAGAACTTCACCTCCCCACCATGCAACAATTCCAAATGTTTCAAACCACAGCCAGGACGCAACCTTCCCGTGGCACACCCTGCTGCGCCAAACATATTCAAAAATCTACATTAAGCAGCCTCTTCTCGCAGTTCCCTGTTAATAATTGCTAATCTCTCAAAAGATTTGATTAGCATATATTGAATTTTATAGTACTTTGATTAAGATGGGGGGGTTATTATTATTATTTTTTTAACTGAAAAAATCAGTAGTCAGAGCACTGACTGCAACTTGAAGCAGCTTTGTGGGAATGACGCCTTATCCAGCAGGTAGGATACGGGACCCTTCAGGACTCTTACCTGTGTGCTCTCCAGAGCAGCCTCTCTGCAATAGTATTACAATAGGGAGCACATGCTGCTGTCCTCATCTGCTGCACTCCCTGAATACACAGCTTATGAAATCTAGTTCTAATCACCAGCTCATAGGCTTGCATAAAATGAAACTCTTGGGTAAATCATTACACAAATCTCTAATTTACTTCTAAACCAAGCACAAACAAATCTCGATCTTGATAAAGTTTGTTAAACCCACTTTTGAGGGCTCCTAATCAACCTGTCCCTGCCATTCACCAGCTGCAATTAATTTCCTGCAACATGCAGCTGACATGCAAACTCATTTACTCATCATGGCACTTCCTTTCCCTCCCTGCCAGCAGATGCACCCAGGACTCAGCCTCCTGTGCTGTCTGAGGGTGACTTCAGTGATGGGCTGCACAGCTGGAGCCAGGCAGAGGGTGAGCACCTGGGGCACCCACGTTAGCCCAGGCAAGAGGAGGAGATAACCGGAAAAGAAGCAAGGCGATCTCTGTGCTCCAAAAGGGATACACCAAACCTTCACTAATATTCTCCAAGGAGTTTCTACTCTACTAAAAAAACAGGTTTCAAGATCAATCATATTTGTGATTTTCTTCCCCGATATCTGCCAAACTCCAATCTTGCCCTCATTTTTGGAAGGCTGTAAGTTATTTAGATAATTTTTAACAAGAACTAAGAGCAGGGGGGATTTGCAACCCCCTTTTTTTTCCCCAATAAAACCCAACAGCATCTAATAGAAGGACCTTAGCAAGAGGATTCCCGCCCCCGCCCCCTCAGTACAGGAACTGAGCTTTTTCCCCATTTCAAAGGATCAACAAAGCTACCAAGAAGGAAACCTCAAATTATCTTTGGGATCAGTTTTGTTATTGAGGGAGACATTTTTCTGTCACAAAACACTATGGGTTGCTCAGGTTTGACATGCTGAGGTAAGAGGAAGAGGATCTAATACAGATAAAGAGGTGTTTGCTCTGAAATAGCAGTGATCCAGGTTTCCAAAGCAGTCTCATTATTAGCACAAGGAGTAAGGAGGATTTATTTAAAATTACCTAACAATTTGTTCTGAGGTTTTATCTTTTGTACTTCAGTTAAATCCTACTCATTTTAGGCCCATTTTAAGCTGATCCCACACAGACTGAGACTTAAATTCCCTTCATTTTACACATTTTTGGATCACACTGTTTTTTGTTTCTGTGTCTGGTGAACTGGGTCTCATCTGAATAGCTTAAAGAAACCTGACAATAAGAGAAAATCTGCCCTTAAATCACTCTAAATACACTTTTTAAAGAGTTGGTCCTCATAGGAGAGATTCCTTTTACGAAGGATGCTAGGATACATCAGTATCTCCAGATACAAGAGGTGTATCAGTGTTTTTACTCTACAGCATTAAAAGGAAATAGACCAGGTAGGCAAAATAGATAAACTCTTTCAAAATTCCTCTTTTCAAGCTCTCAACTCATTTAAGCAGACCCGCAGCACTTAAGCACTAACTCAAGGAGCCTTCTTGTTTTGCCACCATTCCTATGAGGAAAGAGAATGGCAGGGACCTGGCTCTTGGACCAGTGAGCCTCCACTCTGGGCTGACCTCCATAGTGGGGTGCGGTCCCTTCTGCGCAGCAGAGCACGGAGTGCTTCACGCCAGTGGCTGTATTAGGGGCATAGCACCCTCATGCCCTTTGCACAGGTACCCTGGGCATGACAGCCCAGTGGGGTGCCAGCAAGGGGGAACTTCATCGCACCGATCCCTTACTAGTGAAGAATTTGCCAAGGAAACCAGGTTAAACAAAGTTAGAGGGGCCTGCCCTGAGAATCAGACATAGATCTGACACTGCCTTCCCTTGTACATGTTCCCTCCTCTGCCGTGCATTCAACTGTAAGAGGGAGGTCCAGTCCTCCTGGCCTTGTGCAGAAGTGGAAGGTCAGCCTTTCAAGTCCAGGCCAGCTCATTTATTTAGGTCTCAGTTCCTTTGCCCCTCATTCCCCCTTTCCCTGTATTCAAAACAGAGACAACAATGCTCCCTTCAAGGAGGACCTGAAGTTTGCAAACTGCTTCAGGAAGCTCAAACAGTATGTGTTACAAAGGACAAAATTTCTTATCCTTGTATTCATTTGACCTCTGTGTACGTTTGTTATGCTTAAAGAGACAGAATACCTCCCACACAAAAATATTTGGGGAGGCCAGGATGATGTATGATTTTAATCAAAACATCTGTGAAAAGGTTCCACCCCAGAAAAAGCTTCGGTACATCAGCAACAGCAGAAGGAACTAACAGCTGGGTGAAGAGCAGCTCTGTTACATGACACCTAATTGAAAATAAAAATCTTGAAAAAGAGACTTATTACAGGTCTTCCTACTATACGAGATGGGTCTTTCCAGCAGCGTTGCCTAGGCAGAGGAGGTTTTATTTGTTTCTCATACCAAAGACTTTCAGCATAAGATAGTACTATGAAAAGAGCCTTAGAGACCTTCACTTCAGTATGTGTGTGCTGTTCATTGAGTATTTTACCACTGTTGCCAGCTGTGCCAGCCTTCTAAAGCCATTACCAGGTCACAAATTCAGTTCTACGAAAGTCCAGCTCAGTCTTCATCATAAAACATTTCATCAGCTGAATATTTCAAGGTTTTCATTACCATCATAAGGAAGCATTAATGGTGATAAAATAATCAGTCAGCAAAAATTCTATTACTTCTCCCTTAGTAAATGTGATCATTACATCCTCACTCAAAAGTTTCTCATTTCCTGAGGGATCAGAACAACTATTAGCTAAAAAGCACAGCGAAGGTACAACCGACACCCATTAAATGCGTAATCCTATTGCCATAGAGAAACCCCACTGAAATTGCACCCCGAATATCTTTCAGGTAGGTGATTCAAATTGTTCTTGCTTTTATTCAGATTAAGACCAAAGAATGTAGCAGAGAAAGATGTAGCCATATAACACAACCCTTCTCTTCTGCTTTCTCTTGTATTTTGTCTTTCTGTGCACCGAAAATTTATTCTTTTAACTGGATTAGTTAGTTAAAATGCACAGTATTCTTTTAAAATGGCTCTCCATATTTCTCTCTATGGATTACTTTGAAGCACAGCATGTCTGTTCTTTTGAACAGGTTCACTCTCTTCACAGGTGTTCATTAAAGTGCGCTCAACTCTAATCCCCTTAGCACTGAAGTATGCAGCTTTTAAAAGGGACCTGTGCTAAACCAGCATTGCCAAATTCTTCAATGCTGTAAAATGCAGACTTTCAAAAAGAAGAATTTCTTCAGTGTCTTAAAGACCACACATGCTCATCCTGGAACAAATACTGACCTACTTAGTTAACCTCTTTTTAAAATGACATTTTATCTTTGAAGTTTGTAGAGGAGAAGGAGCCGCACCAGAATACAGTCAATCTGTATATCTCTAGTTGTTGGAGAGAGCACACATTGGAAAACCCAGCACCCTATAAATAATAGAGGTGATTCTCTCAGCAGCTTGTTTACTGGAAAACTGACTTCGTGAAGGAGAAAGGTTGAATAAACAACCAGCTTTTTAGATGCTTTCCTCACCGCCCTTTGCAAAACATTCATGCAGCTCTTAGAAGAATGTAGTTTCTCATCCACCACCCTTCCCAAACTGTCCTAGATTTGGTCCAGATTAAGTAGCATTAGACTACATCCACATCAGCAAGTACTTTGGCACAACAGTAATGGATCAGTAGGTGAAAGTGACTGGTGCTCAGCCTCCTGACATCTCCACTATATATATTTCATATTTACTTCCCATCATATTTAGTCTTGTCCCTGGATTAAATGCCCTTGGTGCACATGTGGTTTGATGCTTTCACCTCGGGTCTCCTTCTCCCGAGGAGCAACACACAAATTAGGTTCTGGCAGTTTTCCTCATGGCTGTACTGCCAACAATCAGCTGGAGATTCTGGGCTCAAGAGCGGAGCTCAAAGTGATGGGATTGCATTGCCCTGCCCTTCAGATACAGCATTACCTATAAGGGCTTAAAAACTTTCAGATGGGGGGAAATACTGAGGCTTTTACCGTGAGCTCAGACAGTGAATGTACCTTCCTAAGACAACTGTTATCAAAGGCCCCCAAAGCTAGAAAGCAAGAATCACCTCTTCCCCAGTTTTGCTCAGATACTACAAGTTTTTTGGCAATACAGGCATCTTTATTGAAGAAATTAGTGAAAAGTCAGACAACTCTTTTGAAAGTTTCCCTACTTTCACAACTGTTCGAACATCTGCATGTGCCAGTTTGCTCAGGCTGGCAATCTGAAACACGGCAGGAGGCACCTGCTATATGTGCCAGTGCAATTTTGCACTGCAAATTCATTTTATAATTCAATAAACATTCATAGATCTTAGTGAAGTGCGTTCCCTGTAGGCAGCAGCAGGAGGCATCCACCATCAGCTTTCAAAATAACCCTTGGTAGTGCACAGGCAATGTTGGATCTCTTTAAAACTGAATTTGTCTCATTTCATGTTTTTCTCCACCCTTCTCTGAAGATTTCAAAGCACTTAGCAAACATTAAATAAATTTCTTTTATTTGGGGAATTATTTAAATCCACTTTACTAATAGAGATGAAGGCAGAGAGGCTGCTAAATGCAGCAAGTTGTTGATAGGAAAAAAACCAACAAACCAAAACAAAAGTAAGAATCCCCATTCATATGCCCTAACTTTATAAGGCAATGCTGTCTTAACACACAGGACTCAGGCACAGGGAAAAGAGTAGTAACCCAAAAAGAGAACCCAAGTGTCCAGAACCATCACCTAGCACTCCGTGCTGGAACAGGGGATAGGAACACAACTGCCTGCTCAAAGGATGTCTGTGTGTTTTACATGAAACCACACTTAACCAACATGACAATTCTTGGACCACAATTCTCACCTGCCCTGCCTAGGTAGGAACCTGCTCTAACCCTGTGCTAAAGGCATTGTACTTTTGACTTGCTCTTTCTGACTCAGTGAAAACTGTGAAGAAAAGGACTCCAAAGAACAATGTCAGTACTGGGACTAGCACTGCTGCAACCCCTAGGCTACCTAGTAGTATTGATACTGAGGGCTTGATCCTTCAAATATGATTGTTACCTGGTGTGGTCACTGGTACAAGTAAGATAAAAACATGTAAGTGACACTGATGCAAGTGTACTTTGGACACCATTAAGGAAATTCAGACACATGCATGATTCCTGTTGGAATAACTCCACTGATGACACCTGGACCTTCACTGTGACTTTGTGCAACTCAGCAAACTTTTCTATGAAGCTATTGAGCTGGAATCATGGTTTATTCTGTACTGCAGTCTTGTACAGATGTGTAGAATATATATATGGACAATTGTATAATGCTACAAAATTCACACATGAATTGGAATTCCCAATTCTATGAAAATGCTAAAGATTTTGCTATCTTGTTGCATTCCCAAAATAGGAGACCAAACCGTCAGTTTTCTCCAAGTATTGCATAATATTGCAGGCCAAGAAAAACTGAATATCTTGTTTTTGAAGCAGTGTTGTGCTGTGATATTTCACGAAAAACAAGCAGTTGACATTTCTTAAATCCATTTATTTTATTGACATTTTGATGAGCTGACTTAACCTTATACAGTATCATGACTCCTGAACTTTAAGTCCCATAAAGCAACAGACCATTTTCTTCCCAACCAGTTACTTTCCCAAAGCAAACTTCCTTTTGCCCAGTGCTCCCTGTCACGTTCTTCTCAATAAACTCAGAGAAATCAGTGCGTTTCTTGCCATCAGCCTCTATTTTCTTTCATGCACTGAAAAACTACAATTTCCTTAAGACAATGTCTACAAGGTAAAAACATGATTGGGGGTGCAGTCAACAAAACCTTTTGAATTAGATCAGATTAATTTACAAATAAAAGAACTAACAAACTACCACAATCTTTATGAAAAACAATCCAAGTCAAATACTTCTTACTCCTGACAGAAATGTTTCCAAATAACATATAGAGAAAATGTTGATTTTTGCAAAGACAGCTTTCCAGCATGAAGTGCATGACTGTACCTGCTAGCCAACAGCTTACATAGTAAGAATGCAGCAGGGGCTTTTGTTGTATTAACAATTGTCCTAACCAGGTCATGCTTTTGCACTGCACCCCTCAATAGTGTTTCTGCTTTTGTCTGTTTAATCTGATTAATGAAATAAAAGTGTGAAACCATCATTGCAACCAGGAAAGAATTATAAAATTAAAATGTCTGTTTCAAAACAGTGCTAGTTCACAAAGCTCACAGTTGGCGATTTCCTTCCCAATTTTGCAGGCTGTAGAAGTGAAGAAACATATTAGGATTCTTGATGTTAAGCCAAAATCCCTGATCCAGCAAAAAAATATTTGAGCAGCTCCTAGCTGCATCAAGGCTCACATCTTCTCTAATGTAAAAGTGTGCACTTTGGTTTTGCCTCTCAAAAAATGATACTAATTCTAATTCCATTTAAAGTGATCCAGATTTTAACCGGAGAAGTAGGAAGGAAGAAGATGTCTCCATAATGATACAGGTTAAAAAAAAAAATTCAGCAGTATAGAAGAAAAATACCCAAAATAGACATTTGATAGGCCTTTAATTTCTAATAGACGTTGAGCCAAAAACTTTCCTGTCTAAAATAATAAGCATGGATCTATTATAAATGTGCCAATAACACATTCTCCAGATAAATGTGTTTCAAATTACAAGAAATATTTGAGTCACTGGAGGATTTATTTTTTGCACCAATTACTTCTAAAACCAAAATGCATCTATATTTTGTTTCTCATCTCATTAACACGGGATTATTAATCGTTGCAATGAATGCTGGTATTTAACATATGTAAGATGATCAAAATGCTCAAGCTTAAGTAAGGCAAAATACCAAGACTATGTCCTTTCACCTGGAATTTTGTTGCTGTAGGTACTCCTTGAAATTATATAACTTTTTAATATCTTACTGAACAGCAAGTTAAACCATATAACCACTGTCAACATAAGTTACATCAGTTAACCTTTATGCTTTCTTAAAACAGAAAACATCAACCTGAAAATAACTAAGAAAGCAAAAGCTGTGGATTTTGGTGGCCTATGTAATCACAAGCATTATTTTTAGAACCACAGGCAAGAGAAAATGTTATGTATGCTTTAGTCACGGAGTGAATGCAAGTCTTGTACAGTGCTCAAATCCTGTATGCACCTTCAAATTAAGAGCTAGACTAGACTTTAATGGGGTTTTGACTCTGTAAGATCCTTTCTTCAGAACATGAGTTTTATTGATGATAATAAGATGTTCATCAAAGCCAACATCTGCAGAGGGCTTTGATTAGATCTCAGCATAAACCAAGATTTTACTCTGTGGGTTAATTTGTGAACATATTTTGCTTAAACAGAGGGAAAACAGGTGTTTTGTGTGTTCAGGTAACAATCTCCTCCCCAAATCTATAGGTGTATATTGGGTAAAACAAGGGTAACATACACATCACCATTGTGGCTGTTGATTCAGTTAGGTGAAATGTCCCCTTACTAAGGAATTTTTAGATTCCTTTTACAGTTCACTGGTCAGGTGTGTCACCACAGTCTGCAGTTCTTAAGAAGCCTCCTGTACGCTGGAGAGAGCAGAATTAAGAGAAAGCATCCTTCACAAAGTAGCACCTTCGTTCCATGCTGGCATGGTGCTCCGCATTAATCTCTGCTTCCCAGCAAAGAGCTAAACTCTGGCATCTGACTACGTTTGCCTGGGACATCCTTCCAAAAGTTGTTTCATGAATTCTTATGGATGAAATTTACCTTTTCACACTAGCATAACAAAATCAGACCAGTCAACATTTGGCAGATGTGGTCATAGTTTGCCTAAGCAGACAGAATTCCCTGTAGTCTATATTCACTCTGTGATATGCCCTTATCTTCCCCTTTTGCCCACACTTTTCCCCATGGGCTGCAGAAGGTTACCAGGTTTCATTGACTGTAAACCAGAAGATTCCCGATACACACCTTCTATGGTTTCTATATTGTTTTTCCTTCTCCACGCTTCTGACACATGGCAAATCACATGGGGTCCTTAGACTCCATTCCATGGACAGATAATGGTTTCAAGAGGCAGCAAAAAAACCTGGAACTAATCTGAAGCCGGATACCTTCAGATTTTCTACGGATTGCTTTTCTAATTACAGCAGAAGTAAACATTTTCCTTCTGGCACTTTCCCACAAAACATTCACTGAGACTTAGGACTGCTAATTCTAATGTCATCATCCACTAATCCCACATACTCTCATCCTTGAAATGGGAAAGAAAATTATCACATAGCCTACTTAGGATAAGCCAGGCCTTTGGTCCTTCTGATATGACAAATAGCTTTGCTAATTATCTTCCCTGATGCTAAAGAATTATTGAAATTGTTTATGAAAAAACTTTTGCTCCCCTCACTATATCCAAAGGCAGCAATGACAGCAGCTTTGCCACCTACCTCATGTAGCACCAGTAGGGTCAGTGGGTCTCCATTTTCTCTGCCTGAGCTGAACTGAGCTGCTTGAAGAGAACCAGATTCACCCTTCACCTCCTGAGGGCAAGTGAACAGGAAACTTATTTTCTACAAGAGAAGAAAGAATAAGAGTCAGCCTTGCTGAGGAGTTGTGCCAACTTCAGCCAGGCCATGTGAACTAAATTTAAAAGTTGACTGTGTGTGTGGGAAGCCAGGACAGAGGGAAACTATTAGTCAACTCATTTCAGCAGAACATTTGTGCTGTTTCGGTAAAGATACTCTATACTCCCTGCAGCTGCTCAGACGTGCTCTCCCAGAGCTCTGGTTCTGCATGTTGCTTACCCGACAAGTCCAAACTCCTCAAGCTCCCTCCAGTAAGAGGGCCAGCCTTAGCAATCTTTGCTGCCTTCTGCTTTTCCAGCTGTCAGTCTGCAGCAGGAATTGCCTCCCTACATAGCTCTGCAGACTGGGATTTTACACCTGGCTGACTCCCGGGAGCACCCATGTCTGCGCTAGGCAGGGAGGAAAGTAGAGGGAAGCAGCTCTTCCCTGTGGATTCTTCTCTCAAAGATACAGACACTTTTGAATCACCTATCTCCTTATGTCATCAGAGCCTGCAGGGCAAAAACTGAAATGATTGGAAAGTGATTCCTCCATTCTCTGTGTGGCCAGGAGCCAGGAATACACTAGCTCCACACCAATCTTTTCCTTCATTTGAACCAAGCTGCAGTTTGACCAATGCTGTTCTTTTAAAAGGACAAGCTTGCTGAGTTTAATCCGTTCCAACCAACAAACAAATTGAAAGTAAACATATCCATTTCTAGATCAATTTGCAGGTTTCCTTGACTTGTCCTAAAAATTAACCCACTCTCCTTTTTTTTTCCCCCGTCTACCAGACAGGATCCCACACATGTTTACAGTCTCACCTAAGACCTCTAATCTCTCTAATTTGCCTGATCTCTAACTTCTTATACCTGACCTCACACATCTAACATCCCAGATAGAAAAGCATTACTCTTCCAGCTAACATCCTTTCCAAAAGGACAACTTTTAAAGTGTTAGAATTAGCAATAGGTAAGGAGTTTCAATGACCGTTTTAGCCACTTCTTTTATCATTTTGGTACATGGTTATCCAAAAGAAAATTAAAAAAAAAAAAAGAGAAAAAAGGAAGAAAAACAGAAAAAAAGAGGGAAAATTGGGAAAAGGGACAACACTATCATTTCCAAAGGATGCGTCCTTTCCATTAAAATCATACAGAATTTTCTCTTATAGAGAATTCCGTAAGTAGGACTGCTAGTGAGGAACGTAAACGTGGCTGGCTGACTTGATCAGTGTAATTATTCTTCCTGATTGTTTAGCTTGATATAAAGCCCACTCACATGTGGAACAAGTCCTCAAATATTCTTTGATATGGTGCTGCAAAGACTGCTGGTAAAAGGGAGAGAATAAACTGATCTTTAAATCTGCAGGGGGTAATAAGCTTAATGTATAGCAAAGATGACTTAAGTTAGCCATTAGGAATAGCTTTACAGTGGCGAGTATAATTAACAGATCACCAAGAGATTGTGACGTCTATGTCCTTGGAGGTTTTTCATTACATCTTTAGGCAATATCAGACAGGGATGGGTTGCCACTGCCTATCTCACTTTCTACAATTCTGTGTATTTGTATTAGGATACAGAAGCCACAGCTATTACCTCAATTTATCTAGTAGATATTATGGAGTATCATGACATATGATATGAAGCATCATCAGATTAATTAATACTTGATAATTGAGTAGTACTGAGAAGTCATGGGAGAAGTAGACTGATGTGTTAGAATGAGGACAAGGCAAATGTTATGGCTATTATTTAATAAACGTTTCTCCTTTTTATTCTTTTCTTGTTTATTCATATCAATTTATAACTATCAACATAGCAACCACAGTAAAACGCTTGGACCAAACTAAATCGTGTCCTGCAGAGGGCATTGCTGAGACATAAAGTGGAAACTTAGAGTTAAGTATAATTTTGGTCTTCGAATGTGACAGCTTTTCTTCTGCTAGAACTGCTTAACTTCTCGTTCCTCTGTAGCTCTGTTGCTCTGTTCTTCCCTGCCCTGATGAAGACAATTGCTTTCCCTCAGGACCTTTAATCCCTGTCAAGATTTGCAAGAACAATATGGCATTTTGCTTTTCTTTTTGCTTAATCCTATTAAAAAAAAAAAATTAAAAAGAAAATTTGGCATGGCCCACACCTGCCAGTCACATTCTAGCAGCTGGTTGCGACTGGCAGGAGGCTTTAACTTTTTCTAACCATTCAGAGATGGATTGCCATCAAGTAGATAGCAAAAATCAAGTAGAAATAGCAAAATGTCTGAAAGTCTCAACAAATATATCCTCTGAAATGCCCTCCATCAAACTGTTACCGCCTTTGCAATTCAAATAAGTCTAAATCAAATTCGAGCAGCGACTGCTGCAAAATGCAGAATACATGACTCCAGCATTTCCCAGAATTACCCCATCACTAAACACTAGAGAGCAGCCTTTCTCCAGCATATTAAGAATTGCACAGTGCTGTTCCCTCTGTTTTCTGAAGGCAAGAGAAAATTGACCCCTATTCTGAGGATTCAGTGCACTCCATTGAGAAAAAAATACTCAGATGTCTGATCAGACTGGACTGAACTATAAATCTGCTAGATAGCACAATCACAGCATTTCTTACGGATACCAGCTGTTGGTAGTTTCCACCCAGCCTTCAAAGTGTCACACATTTTTCTTGTGGGCTTTGTCTTCTCAGCTGGGTTATTTGTATTACTGCAGCACTTAAAACAGACGCAGCACCAAAGGGAACTTGAAATTGGTAAGGAAATGCTTATGGCTGTTTGCAGTCTACAACCTCAGTTTAAAAGGGTTAAATAATATAGTAAGTTTACAGCAACTCTGGGAATTAGATCAAAAATTTCTTTAGTGCTAGATCTTTTCAATACCCTGTGCATTAAGCCCACATAGCTTGGGCCTTTGAAGTGCTTAGGCTGCGCACTGAAATAGCAATGCTAGAATCTAAAGTTCATTTCCTACCTGCAGGTTATCTATTCATCAGGACTGACAGATATGTTAAGGTTTCTTCCACAACCCTCACCAGTGCTTGGGCACGTATCCAGCAAAGCCTTTTGTAAGGCTGGAAGCGACTGTTGGTATCATACTTGTGCAGAGATGGCAGAAAAGGATACCTGTCAGTGCTGCTCATAACAGCAAGACTGTGACACATAAAACCTTTCTCCTGAGCAATACAGCATGGTTTTCAGCTTGTCTGCTAAAGCCCCAAGTCACCAGGGTGAAACATCACCAGTTCTGCAGCTAAAGATTTACTGGCAGATTCGTTGCATTTGGAATAAATTTAGTAAATACCATCTAGTTCAAGACAACTTTAAAAAGGCACAGAAGGGAAAGACATGTCCCTTACTTGTCATAATACAGAGATGTTCTATGCTCAGGTGATGATATTTGTTTATATATCTGGTATGAAACCTCATTGAAATAAGATGTGTAAGTGTACAGTACAGCTATACATAGGTATTTAAAGCAGTACTTTCTACAATGCTTCACACTTCAGCACTTAGAGAAAGTCCCAGTGTTGATAAAAATACTGACTTTTAAATCATGATCACTGTACACAATTCATCACCATGACCATCAGATAACCTACATTCCGGCAGCAGCAAAGATGGAAGCAAAGACTTTCAATAGCAAAACCACAGGTCTCTCACTTTAGTTCAAAGAGGGGTTATCAGATATAGATTTACTAGGACTATCACTCTCTTCGGGGTTAGACAGCAATAGTAGTTCTTTGGACCTCTGCCCTCTCATCACATCTTTATTTCTACTTGTTCTAATGTTCTGAATTGAAATGGTCAGTGCAGGGCAGCGTATTTTTGCTGAGTGCCTATATGTTGCCTAGCACAGGAGCCTCAGGGGGCCCCTGAGTACAGCTGCAATACAAATCCTTAATTGTTTGTTTGATAGAAAGAAATCACTAGCTAGTCCTACTCCACAAGCTTTTCATGACGCATTTCAGTCTAACTTAACATCATCTGTATTTAAGTAAGACTTTTTACCCAAATGTTCATTAAAAAAAAAAAAATCATTAAGGTGAACATCAGTTACTATATCACGAGCAGCTAAGTCCTACGGCAAGGCCACATTTTGTCCATTTGCAAAGATATGTAACAAACCGCACAGGATTCATTACAGACTGCGCCTGATCGCCTTGTTTACCAATATAGCTCAGTTTAAATGAGTAATATATTTAGGAGCTTATCTCTTGAAAATAAATACAGATAGTCTCTATATTTTGTGATCCAGCTCCTTTCTTCTCCAGAGGACAACAACTCATTACGTGTTAAGCATGGCACAACCTCATGTGAACATGCCAAAAAAACCTATGAGGCAAAAAGTGGTATCGAAGGTTCATAATTGAAGACAGGAAAGGTAAACACCGAAAGATTTACTGATGAAGCCTGGGAGAAGCCAAGACCAGAACCAAGGCATTCTAGACACTACTTTATAACCCTGCTCACAAGACCTTTGATCCCTTTGATATTATTGAGCCAGTAATATTGAAAATATTTAGCACTCATCCTCTTCTTACCCAAAACATCTAAAAGTAAGAAAATACACTGCATGCCTCAATGAGCAACATCTTTTACTTCAGAGTTCCTGATATCTTCCTGGTAGCAAAACTAATGAAACTCAACTCATCCACATTTTTGCTGTTTGCCATACAAAGAAAGAGTAGAAGGAAGGAAATATCTCATTTGCATAATTTTAGTTCTACAGTAATTACTGTATGTGAGGAAACATTTACTAGAGTGTAAATATGAAGAACTGCGGCTATTTGGTTTGACATATGGAAATAGGAGATAAAAATGGGGTACAAGAAAAAAAGAAATAAAATTAGGTTTAATAAAATAAGTTTTGTCTCGATTATTCACTCATTGAAACAGGGATGTTAAACGTTCTCAGATTAGTCAAGTTTCAAATTCAAATAAAAACTTTAAATTAATTCTACAATTGTAAAACACGAAGCAGCCAGAGTTGATAAGAAATTACTGTAATTGTGGAATTGTGGCAAATGAAGATAGAAAATAGTTTCTTGGTTTTGAAGTGTTGTGGGGTGGGTTTTTTGGTTGTTTTTTTTTTTTTTGAGGGGGGGTGGGGGTGGTTTGGAGTTTGGGATTTTTTTAGTGTAAACAAAAGAACCCACAAAGTTACTTTTGTCATTTTCTCTCTTTTCCTGTTCAACGCTTTTGGTGCTGGATAACAGAAACTCTGAACTAGAACATCACTAATCCAAAGTCTTATTTTCTTAAATTACAATGGCTTTTAAAATATCTCAGCTAGTGCTGATCAAAAAAAGACTGTACACAATGGTTTCCGCAATGAAAAATGCAGATTTGATTAGGTTAAAATATCCCACAAGAAATATCTTTTCATACTTACAAGATTGAACCATGCCACTTTTTACTTTTTTGTGATAAGAAAATAACCGTAACAACCACATCAAATATTCTGATAAGGATGAAAAAGAATATCTGACTATTTCTTTTGGTAAATATTTATTTTGCTTTCATTCAGTATGAATAAAATGCGACAGAAATTCAGGACAGAAATGCAACTTCTCAGCCAGCTGTTAGCAATAAATTTGCTAAATTCTACTGAATTCCTGTGGAGTTTTTCATTAGTTTAAACAAACTCTAGACCAGGCCACAGAAACAGAGGAGAATACCGAAGAACCATGTAGTATGTGTCTCAGTCTTAAAGCTCTTCTCCAGACCTGAATCCTCTTCAATACAAGCCTATAAGGTATAGGCTACCCTTCTCCAGTTCCACCATCAGTTCAATTCCACAATCAGCATAGGGCTTGATCTTCCTTAGACAGGTGGGTTTTGCACCTGAAATATTACAGGTCATATAACTGATGGATAAGATCCTGGTCCTTCATTGCCCCTATCACAGCATACTGAAACGAAATAGCATGCAAGATCCATCAAGCAATATTTAAATTCCTATCCTGACTTTTTCTTGACCTTCTTTCACCCCTTTATGTATCATTCATTGCCCATGTTCCCTTTTTCCTAATTTGGTGTTGTTTTAATGCTGTTAACTTTAATTGTCAATAGTAGATACACAGTGAGGAAACCTTCACTAAAAGCTGGTGACAATAACAAGACCTATCAAGCTGTGAAATCTGGCAAGACGCTATCTGCTTAATGAAGATAGCTTCCTTGCAGAGCCAGCAGGAAGGGCATTTTCTACAGCTCCCTTCTATTTATGGACAGAAAGTGACAAGGTAATAGGGCTTTCAGCCTAGGCTACCTGAAGGCAAGGAAGACAACTGTACTTGCATTTGGGGTTTTTTAACCCCTTTATTTTTCAGCCAGAATGCAAAGTCTGATAAGAGTCCTTCAATACCTTCCACAGGCCTTTTAAAGCTCCAGGATACTGTACCAGTCTCTCTTACCTGTTCATCAAGCAAGAGCATCAAAGCACCTCAGCTTATAAGTGCGCTGTCTATGGCATAAACAACCCTCAAATTCCCGCAGAATTGAGGTAAGACAGGCATTAGGAATTGTATGTACCTCGCATCACTTGTACTGTGGCTGCTCAGATCCTGTCTGCTCAGCTTAACTGCGATGTCAGTTACCCAGGCAGAGTCAACACTGAATATTCCTGGTGTGACTTGATATTAGAAAGATCAGCTACAGGAACAAAGACATCTTTAACACTGCAGCATCTAGTGCTATAGAATGCTGTCAGCTACAAGTGTGCCCTGTATCCTCTGTTGCTTTTTCTTCATTACATGATATAATATTATCAAAACTGTCGCAGAATAATGCATTATATTAAAAACCCTTTTTTTACTTTTGTGTGCACAAAGCTAGGGACATGTGATAACTGTTACAGGATCAACGCCAAAACGTTGAATTTTCCTTGGCAACATCCAGAGTCATTTCAGTAGTCCTTAGGACCTTTGCCACTACAGGTTCTTTCAGCAGACAAGAGAAAAAACACATATATGCAGAAAATTACTCAGTCCTCCTTGCACCTGAATGGAGATCTCATCTTGCTCCATCAACTGGGAAAAGCCTGGAGAGACTTTCCTCAAACTTTAGGTGCCTGAAAGTATCTAAACTTAAATGGGATCTCAATCTAATGCTGTAATCTCAGTGTGGTTAAAAGCATCGGTCACTGTGTTCTGCAGATTGCCTATTTTAATCCATCAATATCTGAAATCTCTACGCCAGGGCAACAACAGAGGAGTAAAAAAGGTGTCACCAGATTAAAAGGAACACAGGCCAACCAGATAGCATTTATAAAGAGTAAGCATCAGAAGGGACAAACGAAGCCGAGTCCTACAGGAGGGAATGTTGGTTTGTCCTATAATTAAATTCACCCTCCCTTTGCCAAGCTTCCTAATCCTGTTTTGAGTGGGAGTCATTTTCTAACAGGGAAAACAATATATAAGGAATCAAACAAGTTGCTTCAGGCAGAGCAGAGCAGGAGGGAAGGGTGGGAAACACACTCTTCAAATTGTTTCCACTCCTGCTTTCTGCCTGCTGACCACAAGCTGTTGCAATGTGAGCTGCACAACAGGCTGTGAGGACCTGCTCAACCAAACAGCCACCCTGCTGCGGCCTCCTTTCTGCTCAGCCTATTTCCAGTGAAGAACATTTCAAAGGAGCAGAAAATGAAGCAGTCTGATAGTTTAGATGCTCAGTTCATAGTTCACGGTCAGTTGTTTGACCCTAAATAGCCTCATCCTTTGCAAAAAGGAGGATATGAGAGCCTTCAATGCAAGTGTATAACCAAGGCCCTCAAAGCCCCTGAAGTTTTTCAGAAGCCTCATTTGGCTTCAGGACTGGACACCTATTCCCAGTCTTTACCTTGCCATTGACTTCCTTTGAGGTTTTGAAGGACCTTGTCTCTGTTACCCAGCTGTATCACAGCACTAATAGAATTCCCATGCCCCAAAGAGCTGATATGCAACACAGATGCTCTAAATCCTTCATGATTCTCTAGTCAGGGGAACACATTAACACGTGAAATATGCCAGCTTTCCTGCTAAGCCGAATTTAAAGCTCAGTATCTTATATAATAAATGGATGCAACCCAAAATTTAGATTTAGAACTTTCTCCTCTAAGTCTGAGCACATGTGCAGTTTTTGGTTTGGCCACTGTCTCCAGTAAAGTTTGTCTTTGCTGGCTAAGTGCGAAGTATAAGATAATGCAGTTCTTTGTTAAGATGGGGTTAGACAGTTCCCCTGCTTTGCTCAAAGGAAAGCTTCAACAGGGGTTCCTGTTCTGACTCTGAAAAATGCTGACCATTAGCTGCTTCCAACCAACTTTATGAAAGTGTAACAACTTACACTGAAATTCTGCTGCAGGAGCACTTCATCTAGAAACACCTTGTTGAACTGAGGACTGTTCAGAGCTTTTCCTTGAGTCAAAATAGGTTGAGGGTCTTTTTCAGATGGCCAAGCTACTCCTGTCTACTATTTAACTGAAAAATTAAATTTTTTCAAACCCATCAGATGCCTTGGATTATGAGGCAAAGGCAAAAAGACTAAATTAAGAACATCTTTCCAACATTAACCATCTAACAAGAAAACAAGTTGAGTCCTTGCTTCATGCATGAGTTGTTCCCACTGATGTTTATTGGGTAACATTTGGTTGTTTAAGAGTTATTTGGCACTTTTTCAATACAGCTGACAGCTAAATAATATATAATCTGGCTTTCAGCAAAGCAATTACAAAGTAAACGTGAATACACTGAAGGAGTAAACGACAGGTTACAACACCTAGAACAAGATGCCACACCTGAAAAAGCTAATATTACCTGAATAACTATTATCTATAATCACAAGGATATGCTGAAATTATTGCTTTATTTAGTGGAAGATTAAGCCACCTGCTCTTAAAAACACATGCTAGGTACTTGTTTACTGCTCTTCTCCCTCACAGACACTTAAGAGGTTCCATAATTATTCCAGTAGCACATTACTGGAAATGATGCGTGAACCTCAAGTTTCAGGGACAGATTGTTCATAGAAACAAAGTATTCTTAATTAAGCTACTCACCCCTCTTGAGAAGCAAAGTAGAGAATCTGATCCCATGTCAGAGCTCATAATTAGAACTGTGCAAATACTAGATTTTCAGAAAAATAAAAGAAGATAATCTAAACTGAAACGTGTTCCATCTTTACACTGATAGGAATCCTCTGATTCCTCACTCTCAGCAAAATATTTTTGAGGGTCAAGCAAAATACTATATTTGAGCCAAAACTTCATGTCCTGTCCAGCTAGATTAATAGGAGCTTAAAATTTAAATCAATTAATTAAAACATTTATTTTCTTCCCCACATTTTGTTGAAAAAAAATAGCTAAAAAAATAGTTAAAACATTTCAATTAATTTAATCCATATGTTCTGGAGGAAATGTATTTTAAGTACTTTCCCACCACTGAGTCAGTTGTTACTCGTTACTATCATATATTATTTCTTTATCTTACAATAAGTATGATAAAGCCATCAGGGCTTTTCTTTAAGCTATCATCTCTGCTTTGAATTCCACAGTAGCAGTATTGAGAACAAGTAATAATAGTCATCACCAATGAATCTCCCTAATCAAAGGTGTTCATTTAGAAACAAACTGTGATGGTAACTGCAGCAACAAGCTGCAGATGGAGAAGGTGCAAATTACTACTTCCCTTCCATCCTCTGTGTCCACCCGCTGCTTGTGACAGTGTGGCATCCATCATTAATCTGTTGGAGAGCCCAGCATATCGTAAGACCATGATTATAATAACAGAGCTGTTTGAACATACCATAGGTGCCTTACAAACAGGGAGTCTAGTTTCATTAAGGTATTGTTACATGCTGTAGGATTTTTCTGAAGTTATGTGTCTGCTATGAAAATCACTACACCATAGTGGTAAACACATCTTAAAGCAATTAAATGCATTTGTCCAGTCTTCAAAAGCAGGAAATTCTGTCACATTATCCCTAAAATAAGTATCTGGGATAAATATGCTATTGGAAAAGGAACTGAACCAAAACCAGATACCAACATCTAACTAGCCTAGAAGAGTTTTGACCCAGTTTTACACTTCCCAGAAAGCATCTTCCCCTGTAATGAGCCAGACTGAGGGTATGTGTGCATACTCTTTTGCAAACAGATATGAACAAGCTTTGCCTTTGCCGCAAGCAGCTTCCCCACTATTCTTCTGGCATAAGCAGGACGCAGTGCCAATGGCAACACTTTGCCCTTCAGCACCTCTCATCTCCTCAGTGCGAGCACTGCAATATTCATGGCAGCACAGCTTCTGATCCAAGAATTGTGCACACACGGCTAAACTGCTTAAGTGCCCGCTTACGCATTGCCCCCAGACCGCCTTAAAACTCCTCTGACAAATATCCCTGCACTTGCAAAAAGCCCCATCTTCAATCCAGACTTCTCTTTCAGCTCAAGCCCATTTCTGAGTGACTAGTTAAGTGCAGCACACATGCAGCATGCACAGGCATACACTGGACCTAATTCTGCGTGGACTCCTACCCACTACTCCCACTGAAGTTAGCTGTAATCCCTCATCCAAGAAAGTTGGTCAGGGCATATGAGCCTTTTCTTTCAAAGCTGACAGTGCTGGGAATCTTACTTCTACGTTGCTATAATTTCTTTGGATGTCTTTATCCTCTGCTCACTGCAAGCATGAGTAAAAATGGAGTTCATGGAAGTTTGGGGGAGTTTTGTTGTTTGGATTTGGTTTTGTTTTGTTTGGGTTTGTTGGGGTTTTTTTTAAAAAAAAAAATTCTTTGCCCTTGTGATCAGTCTTTCCATTCCTCATATGCCATTTCATATCCCTTTTCTATTTGTGCACCCTCTAGGGGTGTATGAGCTGCCATTACTGAGGCTGAAGGAATCCCTTCAAATCTGCAGTGGTAGGAAGAACTTATCTACAGAAAGTTAGATAAGTAGAGATGTCCTTTATTAACAATGTGCACCGGGGACATGGGATCCTTCCCAAAGATATCCACCTGCACATTGCAATCAACAAATATTTATATATTAAATTCATACATATTCAGTCTATACAATGCATATTCATTATCATTCTCTCGATGATTGGTTCTTTTCTCACTTCTGATGCAAATCAGCATGCAGCCTCAGTCGTAGTCTTCTATTCTTCTCTTTTGAGTAGCTGGTGTAATTTGGGTAGGTGGTCCGTGAGTCAGAGGTCTCAACCACTCCTCGAATTGACCATGTTTGGTCAAGGAACATGTCCTTGGCTCGTAGGCTCTTGGCTCGTACCTGCTTTGGTCACAATTCAAAGATTATACACAATGGGTACCATCATTAATCCTGTCTAGCAGACATCTTGGACTATAACATATTATCCTTGTTTCTAACCACTAATAGATTACTGGTTAATGAATACCTTAGGTCTGGAATTGTACAGGGGTATGCTAGCAGCGTTGGCAATACAGATTTTATTTTATATTTGATCATTTATTCCATTTGAGACTTATCTTCCCAACAATCATTAGTCTCTCCTACTAATATCCACTAATTAGAATTCTTGATATTCAAATCCAGATGGAAAAAGTAAGGGGACTTCCAAGCAGTATCCTAAAATCCTAAAACTGGTGATTTCTGCAACATTACTAACTACTTCCTATTTACAATGGTTTCAAAGGCTGGATATTATCAACATTATAGGCAATAAGCACCAGTGCAGGCCATTTGTTTGAGGGTGTGTAAAGTGTCAGTTATGACTGTATGTATTAATTATTGTATGCATTGATGTATATTTTTATTGTATGTGTTAGTGTCTTATTGTGTTTTCTAACGCATGTATTAATTTGGGCAAGCTTTAAAAATATGCAAATAAGTCTATATTAACGCAAATATATTTATCTTAAGGGAAGTCTTGATCTTTTCCATTATTAAATTTCTGAATGTCACATACAAGCAGGTGTAACTTTTCAGGCTTTATCAAAGTAGGGTTTTATCAAAACTGCCAAAATCAAAAGCTTAACATGTCAATGTTTCTACACAAGTCAGTAGGACCACTAAGAGAGTTTTCCTTAACTCCCAGCAGAATATAAAAAAAACACTTTGTCAGAATATTCCTTTTAGAGCAAACCTCCCCATTATATTGAGGTCTTCACAGCCCAAACAGGAACAGTAGACAGTGCTGTTTGATGTTGTCTTCTCCCCTCGCATTTTATTATCACTAGAATTAACACGTTATTCTTAATGCGTTTTTACAACATGTATTGGGGAAGTTTAATATTGGGACCTTACTGTTAGATCACCATGTTTACAAATTATCAAATATTTATTCTATAATGGTATTTCTTTATTGCTTTCCAGATTTCATTTCAAGGCATATTTCTTAGAATACCTTACTTCCTCAGAATGTGAGGATTGTCTATTTACCAGTCAGAACATCTTTATCAAATGCATGACAGAACCAATCTTTGTCATGGGAACAACATATCCTCCTAAAACTAATTTATTGGGGGCGGGGTGGGGGGAGCAAGGGAGTCATAGAAAAGCCCAGCAAAAATAATTAACAAACATTTCAACATTTTCAAAACTGCTGAAACGGATATCAATTTGTAGAACTCTTTGTATATGAGCCTTATAGAAAGTAAAATTAGTTATAAATTTAAATCTGACAAGTGAATTGTTTGTTCAACCAAGAAAAAACAGAACAGGTTTAACTGTGTAAGAGATTCCAGATTTAAATGATGCTGGTTTCAACAAGCTAACACTTTATTTATAATCAAGTGTCATGGTTATTCTTCCTGTTGTTAAAAATACAGCTCCAGTCTCTTGCCCGCTGGACACCACCCTCCATTCCTGTCACTCTCCCTTGACTGACTTGCTGAACATCACTTTCAGGCTTCTTGTCCTCACTTTGAAGTCCTACACAGAAATAACCTTCTGCTGCCACATCTATTTATAACTACTTCCTTGACCCTTAATGATTCACCAGTTATGTCAACTTAATGGATGTGTCTGTTTATGCCCTCATTTACTCTACACTCTCCTCTGTGCTGCGTACAGGATCCAACACATCTGTAAAGCCACACTTTGGTCTCTTACACACTTTCAACTCTCCCTCTCTGAGTTATAAGTCTTAGCTAACAAATTAAGAAACAGACAGTGCAGATGAAATATGTCTTTTAAAACTGAGAACATTTGTATTTCTGTAATATTTACATAAAACCACTATGAGCTTGAGACACACATATGCATGATTGTATTCAAAGACATTCTAACATTTCAGTAGGACTATCCACTTGCTTGAAAATCGGCATGGACAAAAATCTTCACAGGACCAATTGCATGGCTTGAACATCCTCTGCATATTGCATGCTACTTGTGTTTCTGAAGCACAACAGCAGCTCAAGTTGGCAAAAGCAGACAAAGTTTTGGGTGCAAAATTTCTTTGCATGTCAATGCAGGAAAAAAAATCCCCAACAGAAAGTTTCTATGGTCAAACAAACAAATCAACAATATCACACAAGGCAACAACCAAACAGGACCCAAGTCTTGTAGGCAACTTCTTCCAAAACACAACCAGGTTTTGTTTTCAAAATTTTTTTTTTCCACAAAGACTTCATCTTTTATTTTCCTATCCAAGAAAATGGACTCCCCAACACTGTTTTCCCTCTCTCTGTCACTACTCAGAACTTTTCAGGAACGAAGGCATTTGGAAGTATTTGTGTTAGACCAAGGAAAACAACCCCATTTCTTTCCTTCAATGTAGGGAAAGGAGATACTCAGGGGAATAACACCACACACACATCCTCCTCTATCCCCAAGCTTCTAGCTGCATTCAGAGACTGGCAAGGAATACCTTTTGCAAAAAGCCCTCCAGACTGTGAAAAGCAGGAGCAGCATTGCTGCTGGAGGCAGCGATCTTCCCACTACTTCAAATGCTGTCTGAAACACAGCTACCCAGAAGCTGAGGTGGGGGACACCCCGAAGGGGGTCTGCACAGAGCAGCCTGCACAGCTGACAAGTAGCACGAAGGACCTGGCACAGCCTCAGCACTACGAGGGATGCACAGTAAAACTAGTGTCTGTTTTTAGAGTGCTGCTGTCAGGGAGCTCCTCTGGCCCTTGCTCCACTGGGGAGAATGAACAGTGGCCTGCCAGCAAAGGGGAAGGACTGTCTTGTATGTCTGTTTGTGATGTGAATCAAGGTACTTTAATTCCTGCATTCACATGAAGCATCTCATATGAACTTAGTATGGTTTCAGGGAATTTTTTTTTATAGAACAGACTTAAGAGAGATTTAATTGCATAAACAGAAACAGCAGGAAGGGCAGGAGGAGCTGCAGTGTAAGGAGAGGAGTGATGGAAGAAAATTGGACAAGGGGATCCTTGTAACTTGCTGCCTGAAGGACTAGGGTGGCCACCCTGTAGGTACAGCATAACCACTGAGCCATGTCCCTGCCAGCCCCTCAGAACCACAGCAGAAAATGACTCCTGATCCTCCTGTATCATCAGCCAGAAAACCGCACATGCTCACAGCGGTATTAAGCATTTAATAGCTCTAGCTTTTTTTAAAACAATGTTCTTCCCCTTGAGTTTTAGCCTGTCTTATTTATAAGAAAGGATATATTCATCCTCTGAGACAAGGACACATATTTAAACTCACAGCAGCAGCTGTGAAGAAGTGTAAGGAAACAGCTCTTCTTCCCAAGGGGCTCCACCGAGGGAAGACAGCTTTAAAGTTAAGCCAGGGCTCCAATCTATTCTCAGACTGAATTAGCAAGCAAGGCCTGACACCTCCTCCATTTATACCGGTCTCCCCTCAGCAGCCCAAAGATCTAGCATTGCAGGCAGCTTGAATCAAGGTTTTTTTTCTACATCTACCTGGACTGCAGCCACTTCAGACCAACTAAATGGCAGGTGACATCTCCGCAGATAACTAAAGAAACATTGGCTGCTTCTCCCATACAACCATCTTGTTTTCATTGTCAGCTTGGGCATATTCATATTTTGCAATCATTCTCCTTGTCTGTCCATGCAAATTCCTCATGTACCCACTGCCATGCAAAATGCTGGAGCAGACAGACATGCAGACTGACCAAAGGTTTCTAACTCTGTTATTCTGTCTGATGGAAAGCACAAGGGTTTTAAAGCTTAATGTTTAAACAAAAATATATCCAATCCTACATTGACAGCCTCGGTTTCCTCATTGTGGAGTGCTTAGTGGGATTTGGTTGGAGTTCTGACGGGCATCTGGGATCCCCCTTCCTGACATACGCCTTCCCCCTCCACAACAGGGAGGCCAGCTTCCCCTCCTTTCATCAAAGCCTGCTCCAGCAAGAACAATCCTTTCTCCTTCCCTAAGTATGTGCCCCTCCCTTTTCTTCTCCCAAACTTCCTTGTTTTTCAAACCCTTACTCAGACACCTCTGCCAATTGCTTATCCCATTTGCCACTCTACTCCCCACTCTTCAGAGCAGGCTTTAACATATTTCCTTTGTTCTTTGCCATCTTCACACACCCTTTAATAAGCCAGGCAGATTTCTTAAAATTTTAGCATGTCACGCTAGTCTGCTTACTCACTATCAGGCACAAACACGACTCCCGTGTCTCCTGAGAAATACAGGCTTGGAAAGCTGGATATGCAACTCTGCCACATTTTTGACCAGATCACTTCCCCGGTCCTGCTCGCCATACAGCTGCCTAAAGGTCTGTGCCAATGGAGGGAGAGCAGAGGGATAACAACAAGAGACCACAGGCAAAAGAGAAGAGCAGCTCTGTCCCTGTGGCAGCAGTATCTATTGGTGCTAGCTGAAACTACTCAGTTAAAACCCTTTGTCCAAAGAATGGACAAATGCAAGCAACCCAAAGTTCTTTTGCAGTGCTGCTGCAGGTCCTGGGTGCTCTCATACCTTTCTTAGTGGTCATTCCTGTCTGCCTCAGACTTTTTGCTCTTAGATGGCAGGAGTTAGTTTCTGTCTTGGCCGAACTGGCCAGTATAAACAAAAAACAATTCCACTTTTTTTTTTTTTTAATCCGGTTAGTGAGAAGCAACTTCTTGTACACCAGATTCTTATTAAGTGTCTTTGAGTTTTCCCCAGAAAACCATCGAAACTAAGGGGCTGTGACATTTGATCTTTATAGGGAAGATGTAGGATCAAATTTGCATGTTTTGCTGGCCTTTCATCTTCTGATGGTTACATACCTTCTTTAGATAGCAAAATGAAGGCCTTGAGTTCTCATCAAACCCCTTTATCACATTCAGGAACAATACTGCTACACAGACCGTTTGGTGGTGTTCCCCTTGAACAAACCAACGGTCAGTCCTAGGGTTTCCTGTAGCTTACTCCCAGCTGTAGTAGTGCAGAGTAACTCAAAGGTGAACTATGCATCGCTTGGCTTTGCTAAGCCCAGTTCTGGGACTGGTAGTGGTGTGCAGCACTTTGGACTGTGTGTGGCAGTCCAGCACCTGCGATTTGAAATGCTATAGCAAAAACATGCTGATAGGATCTGGCAGCTGGCAAGATGGAGGCCAAAAAAAGAAAGTGACAAACTTCTCATAAAGTAAATCTTAAATCTGATTCTAGGAAGACATATTGAGCAATATTAAGCAATTCTACACTACATTTTCTTTACAAATTAACTCCTTCAGCAGGGTTAACTGTGAACTGCATAGTCGGTAATGAATTTGTAACTTCCATAACTTTTCCTACCAGAGCACCACAGAGATGAGAATAAAGGAAGAATTTCTGTTTCCATAAAGAACACAAGTATTTGTAATTGATTCCTTTGCCTATATTTTTCCCAGTAATCCCATTTAGGCTTTGTTGGCTTATTAAGTTCCTCTCAACCAACTAGTAGTACAAGAAAATAGCTTTTCTCCTTTCCCTTCAGTCATAATACGAATATAGTTCGGTGTGTATACATGGAATGCTGCATACGGTTTGCTTTTGCCACATTTCATTTGTGCAATATTCCTCAAGAACCTGTGGCAGAGCATGAGCAGTGCCAGGCAGCAGAGCGAGAAGCTCCAATGCTCCACTGACAACTCCTCTGCAGGACAGGATAAAAATATTGACACCTGCCTTCCTCCCAAGAGGTTTATAAAGACTGATCTGCCAGTATCACTGTAGAGTAACTATCCTAAGAAGGATTCACACAGGCTGGCATCTGGCCCAAGCAGCACCTTCATTTAATTTCTTGGAGGTCATCTATACACCTACCAATTCATGCAACTATAGACTGCTGCAATATTGCTATCTGGTAGCACCAGTGCTTTCTCACACAGAGGTGACTGAACACTGTGTCCAAGTCACAGACGTTAGCTCCTGGTCACCTAGGATGAAGTTCCTTTGAAATTCTGTCATTCTGTCACCACTGTTCACTGCCACCCTCTCTTAACATACTCCAAGAAGGATGTGCCAGACTGTACTTCAGAAGATCTATCACAAAGAGCAATCTCTTTGGAAGGAGCAGTCAGCAATTCTTTTACCTTGTTACAGGCAGAATCATGAGACATTCATTTGATTCTAGTGACAGCTGAATTTTGAGCTACAAATTTTAAAGTATTAATTGATAATGGGATACTTTCTACTGCACCACGTTCATTACAATTGTTCACTTTTTATATCCATGAAGTAGTGCCTCATCAGAATCCAGAAGTGGGTTAGGACATACTCACCTGTGGCAATTAATATTTCACATCCAGAAAGCATGCAAAAAATGACTCTGAAAAAACTATTTAGTTCACAAAAAATGCCTGTGAAAGCCAGGGAAAGCAGAAAATGTCAAATTAGGCAAAATTCTAGTAAACTGCTATATTCAGCCTTTCTTAGGAAGGAGGGGAAGGTCACGCATTAATATGTATTTAAAAACTGTAAATGAACCTGGAAAAGTTAAGGTAACAGCAAATTCTATTGTGTATACACAAGCCACTCAGCAGCTTTTGAATATTAAGTTTTTATCCGGGACTAGTTACAATAGTCAACAACAGGGTAAAACCACCCACATTACTGCAGAAACAAGACTGGGCTTATCTTCCTATATTGCTAAATCTAAGATTTAATTTAATGAACCTCTCCAAGATCTCCTTTGCTTTCTTTTGTTCCCAGCTTCTCCCAAAAGATCTCATAAACATATCCAAAGAAGCATAGGTAACTTTCAGGTGTGGGAAGTACTTGAAGATCCTCTCTTCATAGCTAGATTAACAATTTTCAAATGCTGTTAGGCAGTGCCTGTTGCCGATGCCACTTTTTGGCAACTGTATCTGACAGGATATTTGTAGTCCATCCTTGTACAGGCAAGAAGCCAAAAGAAAAACAAACAACCCACCTACCACTACAAACTAATCCAGGAAAGGAAATAAAAAAACAATCATCAGACTTACATAGATAAAGGAGTATTTTCCTTCTGCCAAAATTCAGTCCTGCTAAACAACCCAACAACCAACATATTAAAGCTAACACAAAATGAAGATGCGAGAATGGAAGGATTGGGTGGTTTTTACTGCATCCTTGTATCACAGAGCTTTCCAGACAAAAGTCTTTCAGATGCTCCTCATCTTGATTCTGCTATACCTGCTGCCACTGTAACTACATGAGGTGTAAAGGCCATACAGGACATGTAAAGCTTATAGCAGAGTTCCATGCTCACTGTAAAAGCATTCAGGGCAAGCTAAAGTTCAGCACTAATAAAGATTCATGAGTCACCTCCTAACTCCCAGAGATCTCTGGTTGGGTAAATGGAGACTTCTAGAAAATTGAATAAGCAATGGCCTATTTTAATTAAACAGAATAAGCATTGACCCATACAACATCACTGAATAGAAAACAGCACTGTACTCTGAAAAATTAGTTTCTGTATGACAAGTGTCTTTAGTGGCCACAAGGAGTCAGGACAGACATTGAAAATGCTAACACAGCTATTGCAGAAAAAGTACCTCCTGTGATCTTGCTTCACAGCAAAGAGAAGTTACTGACTGCACCTCAGCCTGAGATTGAATGTATCCTATAATTCTTTCAACGAACAGAACCACAAAGACCTCATCTCCTTGTCAGCTCCAACGAGGGTTTTACTGGGAGGCTGCACAGAAGTTTTTTCAGGGAAGCATTTGTGATGACAGGGAACAGGACAAGGAGATATTGAATATTTCTCTTTAGCTGAGGGAATCTATATGCTAGGCCATTTATTCCATAGGTGTACATGTGTAATTAGATACCATCATTCGTCTAAAG
This sequence comes from Leptosomus discolor, assembly GCF_034619465.1. Lineage (NCBI taxonomy): Eukaryota > Metazoa > Chordata > Aves > Leptosomiformes > Leptosomidae > Leptosomus > Leptosomus discolor. The sequence goes on from NC_141397.1 coordinate 45,742,355, forward strand.
ATATTCCTAATACTACTTTAAATCTGTAACAATCAACCAACCAGGAGATGGGGCTGGGAAGGGTTGCAGTGAGAAGCTCTGTGGTAGAAGACACAGAGCAACTGTAAACTACGAACTACAGCAAGATTAATAAAACCTGCATTTATCTCTTGTTTTGGCATACTGTGACTGCTAGGATTTATTACCTTGGGCATATCTCATGTCATGTGAGAATCTCTATGCCTGGGAAGAAAGTGGCTGTACGGCATGCCTCAAAAGTGCAACGGCTGATGAACTGATTAGTCAGAACACAGCTTTTTTTCTTTTCCCCTGCAGTCTTTTCCCCGCTTTTCCCAGACGTTTAGCACCGTTACCCATGTCCACACTAGCTTATCTAAACTCACAATCTTATGTTGCAATCCCATTGAATCCATGACCTATAAATTTAAGATGCCTTAGCGTACCTCTTGCAGAGCTACTGAAATATAAAACATTCAGCATCTGTCCATGCCTCTGAAAGTTTCTTTCTCTGTTCTCAGTGCAGGTAAGTCCCCATGAGCCATGGAAATTTACACAGAAGTTTTATGTATAACTGTCCATGACACAGGAGGGTGAGCTAACCAAACCATTCCAATTTTATGATATATATTTTTGAGCACATAAAATTCTACCAAAGATCTGGGTTTGGCAAAAATTAAGTCACATTATCCACATAGATTTCTTTTTCTATGAGATACATTTTTCCATCATCTGAATTGAAAAACTTGATTGGTTCATATATTTCATCTACCCTTCTACTTGATCTTGCTGTACCCACTTCACCTTTCTGAGGTTCAACTGCTTACAATTTCCAGCAGGTAGCAAACTGATCATGGGGACACTTCCTTTGAAAATTTTAAGAGAATTTCCAAAACACATTTCCAGTGGGATCTGGTATATTGATTTAAATTAAATCTGTGTTTAAATCTATCTAGACCTATACAAACACTTGCAACTATATCATAGCAGCTTAAGAGGGTCTTAATTCAGTTAGGTGAGAGCACCCACCCTAACCTAAATGCAGCTCAATTTGAGTGCCTTTACAAGTTGTCTCTTGTCAGCAAAGCCAATGTCTGAATGCCAGTCACAAAACACAATGAACATGTTCTACCTCATCTCATAATTAATCTCATAATGGACCGTTACAGGAGTGGGGTATTTTGGTGGTGGTAATTTGCTTAGTGACAACTACATCAGGCTTGGTTCCATGTCTAAAACACCAAGAAAAACCAAAACCACCCAGATTTACAGGTGAAATGGCCTTTACCACAACTTCATTGCATCAGTTAAAACCATGTGGTGTATCATACCATGGCAACTCACTGATGTAGATGGGCCACTGACCTTCAGAATACACACTTGTGCCGTTCAGCTGTTTCTTTAGAGAAAACAATTCTCTGCTGATAAACCTTGACAGACAAGTGAGGTGCCTAAAATCCTACTGCTGGTTTGGAAAGGGATTTAATCTCTAAAAGCAGGAAGACTCTGAATTGCTTATTACAAGTACAGAGGTTTATGATATTTTTTCCCCTTCTGTTAATAATGCAGACCAAACACATCTCTGAGCCACTGCAACAATATTCACTCTGTTTCCTGTTTTATCATCAAAACTGACACAAAAAAAAAAAAAAGAAAACACCCTGTCAATGGAGCTGCACAAATATAGCTGGGTTTGGAACAAGCTCTTCCAAGCTGTAGTAAAGCTAACAGCATCCCAGAGGAACAGTTATTTTTCTGCCTCCTGAGGCAGAGCCTCAGTGTACGCAGAACCGTAGCATAGTATTTGCAAGCTCATTCTTCAGCCTTGAAGAGCAGTGCTTCCCATCTCTATAAACTTAATTTATCATCATAGAGTATCTTTCTTAAAATCCTGCTAAAGTGCTTTAGAGAAAAGAGTATAAAAGAGTATCAAATCCTTTTCCAGCCACATGTTAGAACCTGGGGTTTGGGTTGGTTTTGTTTATTTTTAAAAGAGTACAGCCAGCCAGTTCCCCTATTTGAGCATAATGTAGCCATCCAGCCCAACAAGCAGAATTAACAGCATCCACTCACATCTCAGACTCTTGGTAAATATCTTTGGTCTTCAATCTTCACATTAAATAGCAGTACAAATCTTCCAGACTTTAATAGGAATGAGGACACAGTGAAAAATGAATTAACTGCTGGATTTGACCCCTTTCTATCATTCAAAATCACTATAGTTTTCTGGGTTTTACCACACTACAGGAAAACGTGTCACTAAGCAACACTAAACATTATTTTGGTTGCATTTTTGTACAGCAATCTTTTAGTTTTTACAAGACCCATCCCAATCCAAATTTTAGTGAAAACAATAGAAATGCTCCCATTGAATTCCCTCCACTTTGGACCTGATCTTATGTTTGCAGCTTTCTTCTGCACTGTGAAAAGACAGACTCAGGACAAAGCACTCTACAGCTCTATTTATTCAGCTTGTGTCATGACAGCTTGAGAAAAAAAAATCCCAGTTACTCCTCCAGTGAGGAAATGAGCTGAAAATAAACAGCTCACCAGAGCACCAAAGCTAAAGGAAAGATGAGATTAAATGCCAGCATTTTACACTTCTATTTTGTCTTCTTAGAACCACAAAGACACTAAGATTTTCTAGCTCAGCAGAAGTGCTTCCCAAAAACATCAATAGAAGTATCATCACTAACCTTCAGGGGAACAGAGTTAGGCCTATACAGGGTTCTTTAGAAAATCCCATCTTAAAGTCCAAAAGAAGCATTGACAGCTTGGGTGACTAGGAGCTTGAAGGCCGTTTGTGAAAAAAAAGCCAGCCTCAGTATCTAAATACATTGCAACAGCAGTTGGTCTTGTCAAAAGCAGAAATGTAATTCCCAGTAACTCCACTCTTTCCTCTGTTCCTTTCTGAAAACAGCCAGTGGAGTGTGCATGCCGCATTTAGCTGAAGTTAGCCAAGGTCCAGGAAACCTCAGGACTCAAGGTGGCCTCAGATTTCTCTAGCCAAAATGCTTGCAATTCTTCTGCCTGACATGGAGTTTCAAAGCCAGACTAAAATCAGTGATATTGTATCTCTTAGTGTTCTTTCATTTTGTAATTTATTGAGTGCTAATATTTTCCTCTCCTCCTTCTACAAAAAGGAGTTTATGACCAGTCAAGCACCAGAGACAAGTTTGACCTGTGTGCTGTTATAAATCAGGTACCAGAAGATGGAGAAGGGTTAGGAAGCATACTAAAAAAATCGTTCTTGAGTTACACCTATGGTATATGGTCTACTCAAAAGTTCTTTTACCTCGTAGCACAGGCATTTGTTTTCAAAGCCAGCAACAAGAAGGGGGCAGAGGGGGAAAGAACGTGACTGTCCCAGGTCCTGTTTAACAAGAATGCACAGACTCTACAGACTTGCATGGTGAGCACCAGTGAATCTGCATTTTTTTTTGTCGATGTCTAAACATAACTATAAGTCTGATTCTTATTTTCTATATGTTGTTCCTGTTATATTACGGAAAAACACTGCTAGGATTAAATTCAACCTTTTGTTACGAATTCCACTGGAATCATGTCAAAAGTTATAAATGAGATGACAGGATTGATGTGATTGCTTGAAGTTAACATCTCCATTGTGTGCTAAATTTATACAATGTATTTGGTCTCCAGACCACATTCCTATTCCTGCATTTGTTTCCATCTGTCATATCATCTCTGTACTTGACCTTGAATGTTGTTGTAGTTTTGGAATACAATGTTTCTGTGGCTTTTTCCTCAGGCTACAACTTGAAAATGTATTTTTTGTGGTCTGCAGACCAATATGAAGCAGAACAGGCAAGACTCCATATCCCCATGAACAAGACAAACCAAATACTGAACCCAGAAGCTCATGCAGAGGTTCCACTGAAGTCAACAGAAGCCACACGTGGCCATTCACCTACGACTTTGAAAGTGTTTCTCTTGGTCATTATTAGGGTCAAACCAACATAACTGACTTGTATTTGTCATAGATCAGCTTCTAGCAACAGAGAGCATAAAGCAAACATATGACAGCAACATCTACTTGAACAGTGTCTCTTCAGACATCACTAACCAATCCCTCCACTGTCATTGCACTCAGTTACTCCTCTTCCATTCTTAATACAGCCTCTTACTATTCAGGTTTCCTTTTGCAGTGTCTTGTATTTTCCACTAACTTAGTACATTTAAACAAAAGAGGTTTGCTTGACTTTTGGCCTGAATATTACTTTTGTTTAAGTTTTTGAAGAGAGTACATTCGAAATTTTTTTTTAAGGAAAAGAACAAAAGAAAATAAAATAATTCTCTGACATCTGTTCTGTTGACTTCCAGCTAGTTAGAAAAGCTGTATTGCTGAGTGTTATTTGTTTGCTGTTGTTTCTCTTAAATATTTTCCATCATTTCCCATAAAATCCTGGGCTAAAATATCACTTAAAGTATCACAGAATCTGCCTGTTTCTAAGATGGCATTTGCTCCTTGCAGGGAAAAAAAAAAAAAAAAGAAAGAAAAAAAGATTGCTCTGTTTTTGATATGTGCATATAGGCACGACAATTAAAACTGACAAAATTTAATCAGATAATATTTGAAAGGAAATAGCATACTTATAGAAGAAAAATGTTTTATTGCCTTGACTCTCTGATCAGGGTCTGTTTTCTGAAATGAGCAAGAGGGGTAAGTCCATGTTTCCAGTATTATGGTTGATCTTACATAACTAAATGGTTCACTAGTCATCAATACCTTCTTGCTATCTTAGGATGGACTCTTACTGATATTAAGAGCACTATGTTACAGCATGCCAAGAGTGGAAGGGAACTGAAAATGAGTGAAAATGAGCTTCCTAAATAGATTTATCTAAAATAGACAATTTAGTAACAGCTTTGATTGAAAGAAAATAATAATGAATTCTCCTTTTTCTCCATCAAAGAAGAAATATATTGTTTTATGGATGCATCGGCACATTTTTTCGTCATTGTCAATCTGCCAGTTCATGTATCTGTTGTGTTTACCACAAAGAAGGCTGGCTATTCCAAATTTGCATTTAAAGAGGTGAGTCGAAAACTCAGGAGACCAAACTTACCTTGTTTAAATGGATATAAATTAGCACCAACAACAATAGTAAAGTTGTTGTGTAATAGTGAAGTAGTAAATAAAATGGAAAAACAGTAAAGGCTTAAAGTTTCTTGAAGGTATAGCTTTGGACAGGACTTTCTGTACTCCCTTAACTTTTCTGTTTGCAAGTATCAGCTGTGAAGTCAATGGCCATGATACAGAATAACCATCCACAGGACTTGATCTGCCAGCACCAAAACAAAGTGCCACTGTATGGAAAGGGGCGGGGTGGACGGGGAGCGGTGTGTGTATAACACATCAAATTCAAAAAACTCATTCAATAGTGAGAGCAGCTTGCTCACCTTATGTCCTTGCTAACAGACAATTTTTTCAGCGCTTGGATCACCCTTATGCCAGGGTAAGTCATATTCCTGCCAATGGTACATGGCTAATATTTGTGATGAATTTCAAATAGGATGTTCTCAAAGCAGCTCTTCAAAGTAATGATTCCTTTGCATGTTAGAGATACATGTATGTCTGCTGACTGACAGACAGATTTTGAGTCTAGAGTTGCTCCTCTTATCTCTGTTTCTTACCGACTTCTCCAAAGTCACTTATATCATTCTCTTACAAACGTAAAACACAGCAAGGGCCCAAAATCCAAAATGTACTTTTATCATCTGCCCTTTATTGTTGCATTTGAGATAAAATAAAAGGCAGCAAATTCAGTGGAGCCATGAAGGAAAGACACATCAGTTACATAGATTACACCACTGGCTGATTTCATCTTCCCAAAAGCAGAATATGTTCTATTGAGTTTGATGTGCCAGCACCAGAAATTGGGAAACATATCAAGACAAATATTTTAAAAAGCAAGTACACATTGTTGCTCTGACATAGGATTGTTTAAAACAGGAACAGTTATGCAAATAGGAAACATACTGCTTGAAATACACGAAATGCAATGCACAGTAACCAGCAAAAGTAAAATCAGGCAGCCAGATCCTTATTTGGACCTCTTTAGCCTAGCTACTTTGGCGTTATGGAGCTACACTCATTTTACATGAACTAAAGGTTTGGCCCAGATGTGACTGTTCTTAGGCAGTACTGGAAACCAATGATGTCCAGTAAAACTGATAGTCGATATTTGCTGTTTCTTTCTTGCCTTTTTTTTTTTCCTTTAATTATGCTTTCTTCTCTCTCTTCCCAAGAACATTTCCTCAGCTCCAACTGAAACACAAGACTGTGATCCACAGTGCATCCATACAGCCAGTCAGAACAACAGGACTTGCTTTATATCAATAAATTATCCCTGATTTAAGGCAAATGACATTCATGAGGCAGTTATTGCATGAGAATGGTAAAGTTTTGCAGAGCTGCAAGAATGTTAAAGCTACACAACTCCCTCTACCTTTCCTTGGGGTTTGGCACTCACTAGCTTATCGTGTCAATGAAAATCTCCCCCAGTAAATACAGTTCCTGTAGGTTCTGTAAATTAAGGAAGGTGTCAGGCGTTGTTGAGTGAATGGGGGGAAACTGTGAGAAATTACTGGTCTTTCTTCAACTGCAGCTTCCCCGGAGCTATGGCTGATGGGCAGAGCACACCACAGATGACCGCCTTAAACACAAATGTGAATGCTCAAACCTGATTTTACTAAATCACCACTGAGAGCCTGAGACAATAGCTGCTAATAAAGTCATTCTGCTCGTCTTGCTTGCTGCCCACCGCTGTAGCTGCTCTCACTTGCCAGACTGAAAGAGGATTCACATGTGTGCCCAACTCATGTGGAGTTAACCTGCGGTTAACTCTATGGTGAAGATTTATATCCACATATACCAAATTCATCCCAAGAAATAAACACAACTTCTCTGACTGTATGAATAAATACTGTGGTATACGTGCACTAGAAGAAGTTGACAAATTTATGTCACTAAGCTCTTCTAATTATGTTGGTGCTATAAAGAAGGCAGAAAGAAAAGTTAAAGATTAGGCTTTAGCACACAAATCAGACAAAATTTATCCACCCATTGGGTAGCAGATATCAGCAACAAATGAACACACCCAGAAATGAAAGTAAATAACGATGGTCAGTTCAAAGGACACTTAGATCCATGTTTGTAGAAGAAACCAGAAGCCACAGCCACCAATTGAACTTGTTAGTTCACAGTGGTGATGGATTGGTTGATTAGATTTTTTTCAGGGTTAATAAGGGCAGGCCTCAATGGGTCAATAAGCTTCTCTCATCTTGTATATATTTTCCTGGTATGTAAACTAACAACATTAGACAGTTGAAGCAACAAAGAAAAAAATCCCAAAAAACGCGTGATGAGGCTCATTGGTTCCTCAATAGCTGCTTTCGCTTTTCACAAGTTTGATGTGACAAGCTGTGGATTCTGCAGCAAAGCCTGAACATAAAACACTGAAGGGCAAAGCATTTAGTTTTGACCTAAGCACATTTGGGTGGTATAATGATGAAAGACAAGAAGTAAAATTTAAAATGAAAAGTAAGGAGACAACTGAGAAATATAAAAGCTTAAGGTCTTCACCTTTCTCCCTTCTTTTCTGAGTAATGAAAAAACAAGTCACAAAGAACATGACACCAGTCAAAAGAAACATGTCCCACAGTGCATCAGAGGAATCAATTTATTTTACTGCAGTCTTGCCTGACTGTAAACGGACAGAGTGTGAAATCAAAGCAGAACTGCTGCAGCAGATTCTCAAGAGAGAGCAAAGGCAGAATATGCAGAAATCATTCATCCAAGAACGATCAAACACCTCAAAATTCAGTCCTTGAGAAAGATGTAGATCCTTGCATCCTCCTGGCAAGCAGGTCAGCAATAACTCTGAAGAGTTAAGGCTGACTAAGGCTAGCAGACTTCAGGTAGATGAAAACTAGTAGAGGGTGTGCATCCTCCTGCATGGAGAGTGAAAGGAAAATAGGTAGGAAAGGAGAAGGCTTGAGATGTCTCTATTGTACAGAGGGAGTAGCAGGAGGTAGAAAGTAGCCAGGTGCTCAGATGATGAAAAAACAGGTTCTGGGCTGATTTTCACAGAGAGGGGCACCATATATGGGACTTCAGTGGCAGAATTTGCCCCTACATTGAAGATTGAAGCCCAGCCAGTGTAAAAAAAATTTTCGTAACTGAAACCAACTGCAAGCCTGTGTAACACAAACGGACTAAACTGATTACATGGCCCACAGCAAGTGTGAAACTGGAAGGATTTTCAGAGGTCCATCCCAAACTCTGGTCTACCCAGACCCAGCGTTTATCTAACCTGCTCTTAAGACTCCAGAGAAGAGATTTCTTAAATCTTCTTCTATTAGCTCAACTGCGCCTCATGTTGGGAAGGTTTTTTGAATATGTAAATCTTTCTATTAAAATCAAAGTGCAATAAAACTTTACATTCAAAGAAGCCTAAAATTTTACAACTATAATCCAGTTGCCCAATCAGCTGTATTTAAAACACTTTGCATTGTAACAGGAAGCTCTTTCTTAAGTCTTTAAAAAAAATGCTCAGTTAAAAGTAACTAGATTCAATAACCACACTTCCACAGTTGATTCCAATTTTCTATAACAAGGAAGGTGTTCCTGTAAATATGATTCTTATTGTTACTTAATGTTGATGAGTTACTCAACCAGAACTATTTAGTTCTAGAATGGAAAAGTTGTATGTGTGAGCTAGACATGGTCTCTGGAAAAAACAGTTGTAGATCAGCCCTCCTTTATGGGATAAATGCAGGAAAGGTAGACAGTCTATTTTTGGAGTCTACACAATCCATCTGAGTACTACTGTGCCTTTACTTTTGCACTCTCTATTAATACAAGGAAAGTAGTGTAAATGAAATTATTTTTAAAAGGGCAGGCAGCAAGAACAAAAGAATTACTTCCCGATTTCAGAACAGCCTTTGAAATCTTTATGAAATGTAGGTCGTTCCAACTTGTCTTTACTCAGCCTAAGCACCACAGGGCTCATCTATTCAAGTGATTTATGGCAGCAGGTGACAACAGCCAATTCAGACTGTCTTCTGCTTTGGCCTTGATCGCACCATGGACTCAAGCCCTATTTGAACAAAAATAAGTTCAAGATCCTCTGCAACTTGCCAAATCATGGTGGAATGAAGAGGCATGAAACTAGGCAACTGCTGCTAGATACTTAGCAAACTATCCTTCCATATTATAGATGCATTGTTTGCCCTCAAGAACTAAGCATATGCAAACCAATGTTCCAGTTCTCAAAAAAAGAAAAACTGACCAATTCCTCAAGTAATTGCTATGTTGATTCAGTTTAGTATATAAAGGAATAAATTATGGCTATGAAGTAATCTTAACAGATTATTTTAAGTGTTACATGCTACTGTGCACTTTTTATATATAGAATTCTGCTCTATCAAGTTGATAAAATGAAGGAAAGAGATGTCAACCTAACTGATTAGTGGACAGAGAGACCCCAGAAGCTGATACACCAATCTTAAAATAAATGTTTAAACAACATAGTTTAAATGTTCTCAGGAACACCCTCATTTCACTTCATTAACAACAGAGGGTGCCTAACTTGAGTAGTTTTGATTAGACTGCTAAATGCAGAGCAGATGAAGCCCCACCCTAATCGATAGAAGAGAAAAAGCTTAATTAAAAAAAACAACCCACACAAAACCATCACATTGACTTAGTGGCAAAGTTTCTCGGAAACCCCAAAGCTGTAGCTCAGTCATCAGGAAGATGAGCAGGTTATTGCATGTGCAGTCCCAGCAATGCAGAGACACTCTAACTCAGAACAGTTTCTGCTAGACTGCATGTAAAAATCATCATGGGAACTGCAAAGAGACATTTTATAAATGGCAAAACTTGCTACAGGCGAAGTCACCAATTTGCAGCCTAATCCCATCCAGGGACATCTAAATCCTAGAGGGAGATGAGATTCAAGAAGTTCTGAGTCACCAAACTATTATTATAGCTATTCTTTCTGGCCCAAAATTTTCCATTTGTGGGTTTTCCATTTTTCAGCAGGTTTGAAAGGTATTGTTTTCACAACAACTTTCTGCAGGGGTTGGGGGCGGAGAAACGCTCTTACCAGCTCTCACTAGAAGGAAGGAAAGAGAAGAAAAAAGAACAAATTCCCAAAAGGTCTGGACAAGTTTGCCTAGATTTAAATGTGGTTGAATTATATTACATCACTGAATTGCTGAGAATCATTACTCAAAGCACAGTTTCCCCAAAACAACCATGAGAGATTGTTGAAGCCACAGTTCTGTCTCTTTAAACACCGATTCCAACATGAGGCACCCAAACTATTTGAAGTAGGGGTGACAAATTTAAAGTCCCCAAGATTAGCATTTCATCCAGCAATAACATGTGAGGTAGGAACATTAGATCCAAAACATGCAAACAAGGGTAACATCCAAGTGGAGAAAACTGGTGATGAACAGAGGTTGCAGAAACAAATCCTTTTGCATCAGAGACTAATGGGATACAGGCAGAGAAAGAGGTCTGCATATCCAACCAGCATTAAACTTGGAGGAGTTTCGAGACTTTTGGAAAGTGCTGAATGTCCAAACCTGAGCACAAAACTAATTGAAGAAATTTAATTCAAGAAGTTCAAACAAAGCACAGACTCTCATATTTTTAATTTGTGCAAATGCAGAAAAACACCGTGAAATTAATCTGTTCTGCACTGGGTGGTACCCAAGTCCCCAGAGCTTTAAGCACTTTATGACCAGTGTTCCCGTAAATTATAGAAATTCAGCTCACAGTTGGCTGACAGGTGTCCTTTTTACTGACTCAAAAAGGATTTTCAGATGTAAGCTTAAAGAGAGAATAGAAAAGAAGCTAGGGGAAATAAGAGATGGAGGCTTTTGGGATTTTTTTAAAATAAAAACCAGCAACAATTATCTTCTAGCAATAGTGAAAAATTATTTACATTGAGACTAAAGGGTCGTATTTGCTTTGGCAGGAATTCATGGGAAAATAAAAGTAAATCACAAAAACATTATCTGATGTTTTAATTTTCTTTCCTCAAAGGCCACATACAGTTTGGAATCCTCAGCCATATACTAAAAAAATTAAATTCAACAGAAATTAAGGAAATTTCATACAAGTACATATAAGGAACACTGGACAGGTCCTTAGCTGGTGTAAATTGATGAAGCAACGTCACCTTCAGGAAAAGGACACTGATTTGCAGTAGATGTGGGTCCAAGTGAGACTCCAACTAAAATAATAATGGACGTAGACCTCTAAGAAATTTAGACTAATTCCTATAGTAGGTATTTATAAAGAATAACAATTTTGGTCTATGCTGATGCAAATCTGACAGTCAGCAATAAATCTGGTAGACAGAAAACTCATGAATCAAATTCCTCCCTCATTCATGCTTCATCAACTGAAATGGTTGATGTTCTGGATTTGAAACCCTTGTGCTGTCTGGCACACATAATCCTACCTCTCATCCTTCTGAAAAGTCTCAAATGTTTCAGAAAAAAAAGTGCAAAAAAATGTGCAAAATTTCTATGAACTGCAATGTAAGAGAATCAGACAGAGGTAACCTGTCCGGAGGTCACACTGTGCATCCAATAGAAATTTTGAAAGTTTAAGTAAAAGGTGGAAAAAAAAATTAAAAATTTGAAAGAAGGAGAAATCAGGATAACCAAGTCTAGTTGGTGTCTACATTCAACCTACACCCAGAGCTAGACTATAACAGTTGCTCTGTCACCCAACGACCCCTCACCAGGCAGGGAGGCGAATCAGGCAGAGGGGAGCAGACCCACGGGGAGAAGTGAAACAGATAAACACCACCAATACCAACAGAGATATACCAAGTTATATTCGGACAAATGAATATCCACTCATCACAATCAACCAGAGAGCAGTCCTTGGGAGAAGCCAGAGGATTAGCAGGAAGAATCTCAGTAGGAACCCTACAGAAGCTCCTCTTCCTTAGCAGACCTTCCTCCTTTATACTGAACATGACATTACGGTATGGGCTACACCTGTAGCTAACTCAGATCAGCTGCCCTGGCTGACCTGAAACTGCTAATTTCTTGCCTAGCATGGCTGGGCTGTCATTCTACCCTAGCTGAACCGGGACAGTTGGTTAACTGGTTAATCAAGATAACCAGTCCAAGTTTCACCAAACTCATAATGGTGAAGAGGTGGCAATGAGAGTGAAGATTGCTGCAGCACAGCTACAATAGTGGTCTCCTGTCTGTGACTACTCAGTGCAAAGGTAGCATGTGGGACAGATGTTTAAATCCATAGTTGGTATTCATATTTACTGTATACTATACAACTTAAATAAGTAGATACTGCCATTGCACTCAAAGGACATTCTTATATGTGACAGTGAAACATTCACAAAGCACTAGGTTCCCAAGCCAGTCACACAGGAAGAGCAGTCTCATGAGCTTCGCTTCCTGAGACGTGCCATTGCTAACCCAGCTCCAACAGATAAAGATGAAAAAAATGCGAAGACACCCTTACACCTGTAAAATGCGAGCTGCAATAGGCAGTCAGGAGAGAGGGGGCACAACTGGTGAAATAAGTTTTAATTCCAGCTTGTGCATTATTGATGGGGAAAGAAGCAGATAGAGGAAGCCCAAGTCAGGAAGAGACCTCAACTGTGGACTCGCGCTGAATCCTGACACATGCACAGGGAAGCCATAAGAGGACTGCAATCAGCTCTGACATTAACTGATGTTTTCTAAGATCTCTGTATTCCAAACACAGGAGAGGACCTGAAACAACTCAAATCTGAGAAAAGAAAACTAGCCAGCAGAAATGTAGAAGCACAGAACTGTAAAAGAGGCAAAGGTCCCATCCAGTCAAAACATCTCTTATAGTGTGTATGTTTGCACAATTTTAGTTATGAGGCATGCCAGGACCACACAAGTGAAAGAGAAATCCATTGTTTAAATAGCTTTTAGAAGTGGCTGAGAAGGGGATTAAAAGTGTTAGGATTTTTGTGCCTTCTCCCAGTGCAATTGTACCATCAGACACAAATCATGAGTAATACCTGTGTGATGCCTCCCATTCACCCTACCCAGCTAATTCTAGAGTGAAAGGAAGTTTGTTTTCTGCACGACACAATGGTGTAATTCAGAGCTGACACATTATCGCAACAATTTTTGTTTAGACACTTAAAACACTGAACACACTCCAACTAACATTGCAGTGCATCAGATGGTATGGCCTTCTGAAACAAGGAACAATTAATTTTGCACAGTTGACTGCAATCAAAGAGTTTCAAGAACGAGTGGCTGAAGAACTTGTATTTCCCAAGATTCTTTTGATGCAGAGTTGCATGTTTGCCTTTTTTATTAAACCCATTCATTTATATATCTATATAGAGATACAGAATAACTACATATAACAAAGCAGCTGAAAACACGTCGTGGGAGGCAGGATACAGATCATTTTTAAATGCAAATCACAAAAACAATCAAAATATTGATATAAAGGTTTAATGAAGAAAGCTTTAAATATATTCCTCCTGGTATACAGATAAGTTTAGTCCCCAACTAGAGATGTTAATTAGAAGGTTTTATGTGCTTATCCTACAGGGCCACTGGGAGAGAAGGGCTTCTGAGCAGGTGAGAGCTCCGGCCTGCCCGGGCCTGCAGAAAACCTTGCCACTCACCAGCCTGCTCTGCTCAGTGCCTAAAGCTGATTATGAGTAGCCTCCCCGTGCTAAGTTTAAACAACTTGCGTCCTCCTCAGAGGAGCTGTGCATCCAAGCTGATGTCAATATAAGGGCTAGAGAAAAAAGTTGGTTTATTTCCTCCACATCCTGATCTTGTAGCAATGAAACCAAAGCTCTGTATACACACAAGGATGCAGGATCAAAGCATACAGATGAAAGTTAGAAAAATATTCTTTTTTTTCTTTTTTTATTTAAAAAACAAGACACTGAAGTGACTTAAGAGGGCAATTAGGGGCAAAACAGATTCTGTTTTTCTTGTGATTCCAAGACTAGAGCCAAACTTCACAGTTCAGCAGAGCAGTTTTCTTTAAATCACCACAAAATGAGAATTGTCATATTTTAGAGAGCTCCGGTGAAAGTCAGGAACCCTGCCAGGCTAATAGTGCTCACTGCTGAGGGCAGATTGCAATCCCTCTCCCCCAAGACCGTCAGGATTAGCACCAATAAGCAAACATGAGAGAACCCAAGAGAGGCTCTGACAGCACTACTCCACTGCAATTAACTCATTCCCTCAAAACACAGCAGTTTAAATGAATCAGCAAATACCAGGGAGATGAAGGAAAGAAGAGACAGAAAGTGTTTCACCAAAACTTCTGACTATATACTTTAAATAAAGTGACACTGCATGACCAAGTCATTTACATGATTATCTAATTATTCTGTGCATCAAAAAGCTTCATGGACTTCTTCAGTAAAAGTGTTCTGCTGGAAATAAAACTAATACATCTTTACCTAAAGACATTTTATTAAGGAGAAAAAAAAAAAAAAAAAAAAAAGAGTCTTAGCATTATGCCAAACAGATTATTTTCTTTGTCTCCTTTTCCTTCCTTTCCCCTAAAAAAACGGCAGTGTGGAATTCATTGGTTTGTCAAGGTCACTGGGTTTTGCTGAAGCAGGGACCATGCTCAGCCCATTAGGAGACCAGATTCCGTTTCAGTAGTCCATTACTCCTATCATCATGCCCTTTCCAAATCACAGACATGTATTTGTCTATAAAATCCTCTGTACCTGATCCTCCCATAATGACCCTGTGTAGTCACACCATGTATTAAAGACAGGTTTAGAAGTGTTACCACACTGAGACGCCTCAGTGACTCAAGGCAAAGGACAAAGCGGTCACTATAAGCTTTTGACAGTTGTGCCAACAAAACTGCAGCCAGCATTAGTCCTCTTCAGAACACGAGAGGTAGAAATGATGTCATCAGCATGCAACTGTTGCTACTGGCCAAGGAGTGCTTCACTAGGACAGAAAACAAGGACAGGTACCCCAGCATACTGGGCCTGACCACAGGCTTCTAAATGAGCCAGAAATGTTACAATTTTCTTTTGGATTATTGAGCATACATTGAGCATCTTCTTATACACAGAAGGATACCTAGCTATGCAACCTCAGTTGTCAGAATCTTCTATCTTTGTGTTAATTTTATGACCCATTAGGTTCTCCTCCAGCTTGCGGGATGAAAGCAAATCTATGGAAGGGAAGGGTCGCTGCCAAAGGTCATCTATATTTAATGCAGTTTTACGTGCTGGGTCACATAGCGGTGCTCCCAGGCTGAAAAGAAGGCTCTGTTGCTCAGACTTTGAAAAACAAGTTGAAGGTAGTGTGCAGTCATACTACAAGTTGTCAATCCGTACTTACTGTGCCTTCCAATTTTTTCAGAATAACTAGAAAAGTTGGAAGATTTCCTCTAAGTGTGCCATTCTGTTAGAGAAGAAAAGAGCCTTTGGAGGCTTTGCACTCATTTCATTTGAAACAAGCCCACAGGATTCACTTATTCCCGGTAGTATGAGCTGTGTTAATTCACTAAGCTTACTTACATGGCAAAGGATTTGCTATTATACATCTCACATCAAAAAGAAAAAAAAAAAATCAGCCTATTTCAGCTGCTTAAGTTTGTACTACATACTGCTGCACTTACTGAGGCTCCAAGTTAGGGAAACATGCTTGCTCAAGAAAACATGGCAGCATATGTTTAATTTTAAGCATGTGCTTTCCAAGTCTCACTGCACTCATACACATGACTGACGGAAGACTTTGGTATAGACTGGTGTGTTCCTCTGAATCCAGGCCAGAGGATACTTGAACAATTCCATAAAGTCATTTAGATGTTCCTCTGATGAGAAAAAGATTTTCTTTCAAAATACCAGGCTCTGTCTGTCTATGCATGCAAGTATGCCACTGATGAAGCGACGAAAGTTTGCAGCATCTGACATGCAAATTAAAGAGAAAAAGAAGGTAGAGAGATGTACAGCATCAGGCCTGCTTTAATTCAGGCACACTTAATTTTTCTGGAATGCAACAGCAGTTACTGCCATGAAGTTTTCCATGCATGAATAACTACAGCAGAATAAGGCTCTTAATATCTACAGCTGCCTACAGGCTCCGGGAAAACTTGGTTGTATACAATATGCATTTTAGACTCCCCATGGAAACAGGAAGTTTCATTTGTAAAGATCAGAGCTGTAAGTAATCAAAATGGACCTATAATGTAAGATTCGGCTCTAGACATAACCCACGTACCAGCAAACAGCAGAACTTAAAGATCCAAATGAGCTTACTCCAGTTTTACACTAGTATGAGGGCAGTCCAAAATATCTATCATTTTAGCTGGTCCTGCTTATCCGTCATACTTTTGGCATTCAGAGAATGACAAATCCTAATACAGTAAAACATAGATGCACACGTGTATAGACACACATGCATATAAAACTAGAGAACAACCTAATATTATCAGCATGGGTTTAATCAGAAGTAGATGTTCTCACAGAGCAGTTTGAGAAAGCTACAGTATTAATTCACAAGGGGGAAGTGGAAACTGCAGCATGCCTGTATTTCAGTGAAGCCTTTAATAGAGTATTTCAAAATGCTCAAACTAAGTTCGAAGTGGACA
This sequence comes from Leptosomus discolor, assembly GCF_034619465.1. Taxonomy (NCBI): domain Eukaryota; kingdom Metazoa; phylum Chordata; class Aves; order Leptosomiformes; family Leptosomidae; genus Leptosomus; species Leptosomus discolor. The sequence continues at coordinate 45,759,000 of NC_141397.1, forward strand.
CCTCCCCAAAAACCAAAAACACTCCCACCCATCAGGCGCAATGCATTACAGAGGGCCAGAATAAATAACAAAACACAGGGGAACTAAAGCAGGATCCATGATCTACTTTGTTTTAGCATGTTTCTTACTAGCAAGGAAGAAGGAACAAGGCTCTTCTTAGTAAGATCACCAGGTGAATAATATTAATTCAGAAACCCTGTAAGTAGAGAGGAAAAGAAAAATACAAAACGACTAATGAATCCCTCTCTTAGGATACTAAATCTTTTAAAATTTAAGGCACTTATTAGCACATAGAACTGAGTCTTGCAGACACAAATGCCCTCTCCATCTCCACTTTGTACAGCATCACAGCCCCTTGCCTGTGTTAAGTCCCTGTTACAGTGCTTTATACTGCCCTCCCACTCTCTCCAGTGCTTAGTCTGGAGCCGTCTGGGCATCTCAGAGGTGTAAATCATACTTCACAGCTCACCACGAATGGGGTTATTTTGGCTCTCCTATTCCCGTTTCACACCCCACATGCAGAAAGCCAGAAGTGGCTATAAAGGAGACTGACAAGGTTACAGATCACAGACTCCTGTGAGCTCTGAAAGCACCATACAAATACCAGTTTCACACATACAAGAAAGAAAATGAGGTGGACAGTTCTCATAAGCAACACGTCAACTGCCTCAGCAATTTCCCAGCAGAGTATATATGCCATTTAGCCCTATCCTCTCTGCCCTCATCCCCTTCCCTTTCCAGTCCAGGAGCCAACGCATCATGCTGTGGAGAGACCAGTGCCTTGTCATGTTTGCTTCTGCCAAGAGAAAAACATGTGTCTTTTGCCCCTCATTCTCCCTATACACCAACATGTCAGATGGAGGTCTTGCTTGTCCTCCAAAGCGGGCATGCAACTTCCAAGGCTGCGCACAGGGCTTGTGCCACATCTCCAAATCTAAAAGTTTTCTAACTCTGGCTAGTTCACCGTTTTAGACGTTAGGAGGGGCAGATCGACCCAGCTGCACCAAAGTTTCAGAAACACTGTTATGGCTCAGGATACGTCTATGGTGCTGTAGTATCCAGGTGTCCCCTCTCATTTGTTACTAATAAGTAGGATCTCCTGGGCAGGGACAAATGGGCTTTGACGCGCACAAGAAGAAAGGCTAATAAAGTCACCAACATGCCCTGTGGCTAACATTTACAAAGAGACATTTTAACTGCTGCGTGGAGGTAGGATAGGAAAAAGCCTTGTCTTGTTGGCACACACATACACGCACGCACACACAGTCGCACACTGTGCAAAATTGTTTGAAGAGCTTGTGGTCTTGTTGTTAAATGAGTTGTGAATGTTTCCAAAAAGCCTAAACACTAGACAATGGCAGCACATTGCTAAAGAATGTTTAAGGGATTTAGGCTGATCTGATAATTGCCTGGTAAGACAAAAGCAGAAACAGCTACAGAAATAAAGGACATGAATTTGAATGAATTAAAAAAAAATTACCTTTAATTTTTAAGATAACATAGCATACACTGCAAAGAATCAAAAAACACTGACTATAAGATAGAAATAGAGAGGATCTTCTGTCAGGAGAGCAAATCCATATTTACACATCCTTTCAGAGGACAGACATCCAGAACAGAAAGAGTAAGTCCCTCCACTTTCTCTGCACCATTACAAGACACTCAACCAAGAGCAATTTTCATTCATACACTCCAAAGTCAGGAGCATAATGTGAACACACATGACTTGAACTTTCATTTTTTCACCCCGAAGTTTCCAGATAAAGCAGCCAGCACATGTATAACATAGACGAAACACTGATTTGTGCAAGAACTGCAACTCTGGTCTTGTTTCTATAGTCAAAACCATTTAAATTGGAGTTGGATGAATCCAGCAAAAAATACATCTGTGAACATTTTCTGGACTGTTAAAATGCTTATGTTCATACACTTCCACATCAGTATTCTGCACGTATCCCACCCCCACATTTAGACAAAGGAGTGGCCTCTGGCTCAGATGGTCCCCGACCAACAAATCCTTGGAGGCTGGGCAAGTACAACTGAGAAAGTATCACCTTATTCTAATTACTTTCTTTGGCACAGCTATAGAGACAGAGCACTATCATCTGAGACAACATGGCTATTTCTACAAACATTCTTGCTGGTAAGTGGGAAGTAAATTTTAGTTTTATGAGAAGAGGGTTATGCATAGCGTCAGCCTCTCTGCTTGTACAGACAGCAGAAACAACACATTCCATCAGGAAACAGGAACAACAACATCCGATTGATCAGCTCAGGCTGAATACATATAAAAACTTTTTCTAAATATTGGAAGAATTAAAAATCTACACATCCCTAAAATGGTCAACATGTAATCATGAACATTACACACTTAAGAAAAACCAAATTCTTATCATTATAACTCCACTAGCAGAAAAACAACAGTTAACACATTCATGAAAAATTATTTCTTCTACTTTGTTTTCATCTGCATATTAAGGAAAAATCAGAGCCTATCTACCACCTGAAAATGATTACTCTGCTCGGATAGCCCTCTGAGCAGCAAATGGATCTGTATGCAGATGCATGTTTAAGTGATTCTATAACAAATAAAAACCATAAATTGAGAAACCCTAGATAAGGCAGCAAACAAATGAAAGTCTCAGAAGACTTTATGCATGTGCTATTACAAAGCAGTGTGTGTCATATCGCATGGAAGATACCACAAAACAATAAGCACTGTTCTTTTATAATAAGCACAGCGATATGTTCTATGTCAGAACTCTAATATTTTCTTTAATACTTATTTTATTAGGCAGGAGAAAAATTAATAAATCAGACAACAATCTCATGTATTCGGTACAACTCTGAATGAAGCTTGTTCAACATTTCAGCCCATATTTATTGCAAATACAGGGAAGCCGTTCCTCTGTTTGGTTTGTGATCAGCTGCAATTACAACTCACTAGGACTGAAACGGGCAATTCAGTTTGAATGAATTTCAATGAGAAACTGGCAGAGAATAAATACATATAAGAGATTGAAAAAGCAAGGACTCCAAATGCACTGAATACACAACCTGTTTTTCCACTAGATGCATTTTAATTACATTTTGCAGATGCTTTTTTGACTCTTTTGCCATAGCATGTGAAATTAATTTTTGAGGGGAGGGAACGCAAGAGAAGCTTTTCTATATTTACATGTTAAAGAGTATTTGTTGCTCTAGGCGTGGTAAAATGCATTCTGCTATTCGAAGGAGGCACTTTCCAGGGACACTACACACCAGTTTCCAGGTCTGAACAACTCGGAAGCAACAGCATTCCCCTGGAGAGGGTATGTGCATACACAAACTAGTCCTTTATCTTAAAAAAATTGAGAGTCTCCATGTAGGATGGATTCCCATTTTTGTTCCATGGAACTGGAAGCAAAAGCTAAAAATGGCCACTTTTCACTGCCATTTTAAAGTTTACAAGATTTCTCCAATATTTAGAAAAGCTATATTCCAGCAACAAATGGATTACAAGAAAAAGAAAGAAAGAAACTTCTTTTTCCATTACCTATTTTAAGCAATGCTTTGATTTATTGTGAGGGGGACAGCCGAACAAGATAAATGTGTAGATCTTCACTTGATATGTAGGCAGCAGAGACAGTCCGGTGATTTTGCAGAGTATTTTGGTTTAAAGAGTTCAAAGAATACTTTCTTCTTCAAAGTCAAATTTGACCACCACTGGCCGGGTCATGTTCCACTTCTTATTTCGATTCCTATCCTCGATGAACTCCTGGTAAGGATCTTTCTTTGAAATAGCTTTCTTCGAGCGGACATAACCAAAAAAGACAGTTAACGCCAGGAAAGAGTAAAATAACATGACAAAGAGGATGAAGAAATAGGCGTTGTCATATGGTTTGTATTGTGGTTCTTTTTGTTCTGTAGCATTTTTCCTTGTGTCCAGGTTCCTGTCCAGAAGTTGCAGAACACATTGTGAGATGAGAGAAGCTAAAGCTGTTTGGTTCATGTTGAGGAATTAAAAAGCATGTCAGAAAACACAGAGTGGAGTGAGCATCTAGAGGCCCCAGGCGATGCTTCACTGAAGTGGGAATCTACCAGCTAGCTTTAACAGGAGTTGGATCTGGCCTGTAATCATTTCCTCTTTTGGTAAGGAATGCTGTTAAGTACTTATTGGGTCTCAGTCATTTGATAATGAGGCATTTGGCTGATAAGCCTGCCTTGCCTGTGAAGTGAAGTCTATTAATAATAACAATAATGGAACAATAACAAGTCCCGGAGACATACATCTGCCAGGCAGTTTTAAATGCGTGATTCCCCACCTACACACACACACACACACACACACACATGCGCGCGCGCGCACACCCATATCTGGGGAACAAATCTGCTCAGGTCACTAAGTGAAAGGATTTTAAAAGCTCCAGTGAGATGCGATAGGAGTGCAGGGGCAGGAGAAAAATAAGTAAATAAAAACATCACACCCTCAGTGGAGGAAAGTAGTCCATCTCTGAGTTGAAGCATGTAAACAATCTCACATTTTCTAACAAGCATCTCTAAATGCCATTCTCAGGTGCTTTCTCACAGTATCACAGCTGGCAGGCCGTGCAATAGGGTGGTACAGAGGCTGCCACCTTTCCACAGAGTCCCTAGAGAAAAGCCATCAAAATACACTTCCTGTGGAGCCAACCAGCATACAAGATAAGAAAGGGTTGTTGAATACTGATATGGCATTTCAGTCAGTTCGTATCTCCAAGTTAAAGTTGAAACCTTGAATTTCAACTCAAATATGACAGCCTCAGAGCTTAAGTGGGAAGTTGAATGTTTTAATGTGTCTCTGTAAGTATTAGGACTGGTAGTCTGTAGCTACATGCTGCCACGACTAAGTACCACAATGGAAACATGCAAGAGCAATATCCAAACTGAAAGAACTGTCTTTCTGGAAAATGAAACCCTTGACTGCCACTGACAAGTGGACTACACTGAATATTTTCAGACAAGGAGCAAGAGGGTTAAGTCTTCTCCGGTGTGGTTTGTCACAGGTCATGTCTACTTGCATAATAATGGAAGAGTAGTGCTTTGTGGGTTCCTGCTTCCTATTGTGTTTTACAGGCTAGGTCATTCTAAAGTAAATTGTTTTACAAAGTAGTGAAACCTTATCTTGCTACAAAAAAAAAAAAAAAAAAAAAAAATCCTTACCGCCACAAACGACAATGCCAGCTGTTTCTTTCTGTGATCTGAATTCTGGGGAGTAAGCACCATGACTTTGAAGTGGAGAGCACATCACCCGACTAGCAGTTTGCCAACTCTGCACTGTTTCTTTAGGCCTGACCCCCTGAACTGATTGTATGATGACTAATTCACATGCTAAGATTGCAGTATATCGGTATCACTAAACAGCCTGCAATTGTCATTAAGGGTTTCTTGTAAAAAGAAAGATGAAAGTGAAGTCTGTAATTTTATATGAGCAGCAGACTATGGTATAAGTACATTTAGAATATGCAACGTCTAGAAGAAATGTTCAACTTCACATTTAACTATTTGTTTTAAAATCAGTCTTAAAAAAGAAAAAAAAAAAAAAAAAAAAAAAAAAGGTGAAAAATCCCCATAAAGAGCAATGCCAAATCCTGTTCTTGGTTAGGGCCAAGTTATGGGAGAGATCTTATTCACCTATTCTTGTGGGTAAAGAACACATTTAGGGGACCTAATCTTATTTTGAGGAGAGAGAATAAAAGCTTTATCATCAGTTTAACTACAAATAAAATATATTCATTAAACCAGTATAAAATCTTTAGGGGAACTATGCCCAATTTATATTCATGTAACTGGAAAAAGATTTTCATTTAGGTTTTGCAACTTTTCCAGAACTCTGTAAACTCTTACTGTTTGTTTGTTTTTTAAAGAATTTGCTTCAGTAAAAGGAGCATGCGATTCTACATGAATTAAATTGGACACATGCTAATCCCTGTAAATTTCTTGCCTGCTTGAGAAACACATGACCTCTGTTGGCCAAGTTTCTAGGGCTTCTTGGCATCAGGAAAATAAATTTAAAGGCGGGGGGGGGGGGGGGGGGGAGCACATAGGACACCACTACTGAGTAAAGAAACAAATGACAAAAATCGCACCAGTGGATTCACAGTGACGGTTTGGGGTACACCATGAACAAGTAGTGCTGTGCCTACACTTTGCCACGCCTCCTAACACAGAGCTGCGGCACCCTGCTTCTTGAGGTGCACAGTCATTATTTCTTAAAGCATTTTAACTCACATTGTGTTATGCAGTGAACAGACAGCCTCACATGTCTAAGCAGTTTTTTAATGCTTCTTAATGAAAGGCACACAAAGAATTATATTTTCTTTCACCACCTTTCAGACAGTCAGATCCACACCATCCTAAGCCTGGAAGCTAAATGACTGTGTTAACACTGGGCCACACTTGTCAACACACGGGCCTCATCCCACAGGTAGCTCGCAAACTCAGAATCCAGACACAGCAAACTCAGCTCTACATCTTCCTTTCCAGACATGCCATACGTTATCCAGGTGTCCCCACGGTAGGAGATAGTCTAGACCAGAGTAAGCCACACTTAACATATTTGATACCACATTTCACCAGTTTCCACGTGACCACTCATGAAATAATCTCCACACATACGATGATGTGCAAAGAGAGACTTGCACTGTAGGAAAGATTTAAAGGCTTTTCATACACATGTACGGAAAAACTACAAACCAAGGAACACATGTACCATAGCAGACAAACTCTTCTGCCTCCAGACTCAAATGGTTAGACTGGGCCCCCAGGCATGTTTCTGGATAAGTGGTGGAACCTCAACTGCACTCTGACCAGCCTTGAGCAGCGTTACGTCTTCCAGCCACAGCATAGCTTGTTCCCTCCTGCTTCAGAGGAGCTGGGATAGGAAAGCTGCTCACTGATGGTCCATAGAGCTCACCTATGCTGCTCTGCTTTGCCCTTACTGAACTGCTGTTTCACAAACACACCTGCATCAGGAGTTAGGTGATATGACCCCACCTCAATTAAAGGCAGATGCTCGTTCACCCTTCTACTCCACTAATGTAGTCTGGTTTTATTGTAACTTAGAGCATTTCTGTTTCTGCATTCAGTTGAACAGATCAATGTTCTGTTAGGCTACGCAAGCAAACACTGCTTTAAAGTTGCTTTTTCTCTCCTTTTTTTTCACCCTCCCCCAAACAGTTAAAAGTACATAATGGTGCTTTGAACAAGATCCTAAAGAGCTATTTCCATAAAGTGGTCCAATTCTTTTTAGAGATGTAAGTACATGAAATTCTTCAAATGCAGGGGGACAATGAGTGAAGATTAAAAAGAAAGTAAAAGATTAAAAGGAAAAGACCATAAGAAAAACTCAAAGGGGGGGGGGGGGGGGGGGGAGAGAGAGATCAAAAAGAGGATTAACCATGTTACTTGTTGTTTTTCAGAAATTAAAGAAGTATGGAGGATAAGGAATTTGTTTCCTTTTGGCCCCAGAAAAATGCCAATTATGGTAGCTAAATTGCCAGGATCACATATCAGTATGCTTTGGAAATGTGAGAAATGGATGGGAAATATAAACACAGGGCAATAGCTTACAGTTATGTTATGAATTAAGCCACAAAAATATCAAGATTTAGTCACTGAATAAGATGCCAAAGTTAATTTTTCCTGATGAACTTGAGCAGAATCAGAATAGAAGCAACAGAACTGTAGTTTCACAGATCACAATTGGCTTGTTCACTCTCCTTTGCTATCTCTGGGTCCTCATATACCTAATGTTTCCACTAAAAATCAAAGGACAGTGTCTGGGTACACGTGGACATAAGATTGAGCTCCTTATTTACTGTGTGTATTCATTTTAGTAATTTTTTTAAAGCTTCAGGGATAAAAACATTAACTACTCTGAGTACCTTTTTGGCAAGAGAGCTTGTGATGCTATACACGCTAGCACAGCTTTTGTTTTCCTTTAGGTCTTCAGAACACAATGGCAGAATAACCTTTTGAGCGCTGGAGAAACAGCTTCCTTTAAGGTCTTTTAAATATATGACATTTATGTAGCCCTTTACAGATAAGGATGACAAAAGGAGATAGGCAGGGATTTCTGCCACAAGCTTGATGAGCCTCTAAACCCAGACAAAATTTATCAAGAACTACAGGATAATTTTACTCAAATCAACTTTTTTTACTGAGGCTCACCAAATGTTTTTGCCATGCTTGGTTCTCACCAAGGTGAGGCAGGCCAGCCCTGCACCCTGCTGCCACAGCTGGGGACAGCCACTTGGCCTGGGAGGACGCCTGTGAGGGCCCAGCCACCTGCTGGACCGACAGAGACCTCACACCTGAGACTCCGTCGCAGTCTCAGCACTGGCACTCGTGGTCTGAATTGAGACTGGATCCGACAAAATGCTCTGGAACCAAAGCCAGCCTAAAGCAAAGGCTCCCAGCAGCGGTCTGATTTGGATCCCAAGTACAGTTATCAAGGAAATCCCCAGAAGCCACTCACCAGCAACCCTGATCCTGACCACATCGCATTGCTGCTCACACATAGAGCACCTGGGACTGCTGCAGCACTACAGTAGCTCTGCTGCATCCCACAGTAGCACCTGCAAAGGGAACAGGATTTAATTTTACACAGTGCTCCGTGAGCCAGGAGCTGTGTCCAGAAATGGCACACACCATTCTCAGCCATTCCCAAAGGACACACAGAGCTCTGCCCAAAGGCACCCACTTCTACCGCGAGCGGGAACACCCCTGCCCTGGCTGCTTCCCTCAGCCGCCCCTCGCTGACCCCACACGCTCAAGGAAAATGCACTTTTAGCAGTACTGAGGGGGCACAGCACCGTCTCCCCTCCCCACCCACCGTGCACCTTCTCGGGGACAGCAGCACCTGTGTGGAAAACTGTATTTGGGCTTCACCTTCAGCAGAAATCACTCCTCGGGTTTCTCAGAGGACTCCCAGTATGGCTCCTGCTGCCTCCCCTACCCACCCATAGAGAATGCCGTGCTGTTTCCATTGCACGTGGCAGCCGAACACCCCAGCACCGGAAAGGCAAGATGGCTGACCCCTCAGCCCTCATGCACCACAGACCCCAGTCCCACTACCTCTTCCGGCCAAGTGCTGGCTCCCTCCCCACTTACACCCCTGATCATCCCCAGCCCCAGCAAGTCAGAAATTCCCCGTCAGCAACAGTTTGCTCTGCTCAGGGCTGCCTACTGCCACAGCTGGTGGGTGCCATGTCTTGGCTGCTCCCCACAGGATGGGTATGCCACAGTGGCCCCCAGTGCCCCTTGCCATTCCTGCCCCAGGCCTGCCGCAGTGACACTACACCGCACCTAGAAACTCCTCTGAGCTCTAAAAGACAGGCTGAACTCCATCTTACTTTTTAACACACATGCATTGTCCTCCTTTCAAATCAGGCAACCCTGACTTTAAAATTTCCTTCAAGTTTCATTGCCAGGTGAAACTGTGCAGCACCATTTTGGAACCACTGCAGTTTGTGCAGGTGCCTGCAACACCGCTCTGCCCCAAGGCCTGGCAGTGGGAAGCCATGGCAGTGTGGCTACCCCTGCTTTCCTCAGGGCCCACAGCCTGCGGCCCTTGCTGAGGCAGTGGGATGGTCACAGTGTTTGGAAAAAGCAGGTGAGAGGTAAACTCTAAGTTGATGCAGGCACTGGGAAAAAAGGTCTTGCTGTGGGCACCTGCGGAGCAGAAGGGCTCGGGGTCACCAGAGAGCCGCAGGAAAAAGGCACACGGTGGGAGCAGCCATGACACTGAGGGAAAGGGGGTCTTCCACCACGTGGGGACTTCAGATGGAGACGATGGAGAAAGGATTCAGTCAAACGCAAGCTAATGGACTCGACAGAGGGGCAAGACCTGAACAAGGCTCCACGCCTGGTATTGTGCAGGAACTGGATGATCCCTGCCAGCCCTGCTGTCCCCTAGTCCCACTGGGCCCTTCGCCAGGATAGATGCAGCAGAGCTAAAACGGCATTTCAAAAACCTCTGGAGATTTGTACACTTTGTAAATTATTCCAGTACTGGCCACAGGGATGCTCACACAAGGGCTCCGAACAAATTTTGTCCATCTCTGAACTGCTGAATTATAAAGTAGGTTTATATATATATAAATTCAGGTTAAGTGTGCAGAGTACCTGTAACACTCGTCCTTAAAAAGCTAATTTTTTACAGGTTTATGCACTTGAGATCATTATGAATAAATGCATATATATGTGGAGAAAAAATATTTGTGTAAATGAAACAGTTTGTGAGAAAATAACATGGATAATTGTACAGAGGCATAAGAAAAACTGAGAACATAATTGGGTACAGCACAAGCAGATACCCATGTGAGCGCTGAAAGGAGGAGAGTGCGGGAAGAAACAAGTAGCTTAGCATTTGGTTATGGCCTAAGGGACAAACTTTGCTGAAGATGAAGACACTGAAGCTTCTGAACTGTTTCCAATTCTCAGACAAGGAAGCAATAGTTCTGCTCTTATCAGTAACTGCTCTTTCATATTTGTGTATCAAGCTAACTTTATTAAATTATTCAGCAAAGGTCAAATGTGATGTGTCTTCCTAGTTTTATTATGATTTTTCATGACATTGCCTGAGTAGCTGAATAATAAACAGTGCATGTCAAAACGCCGCAGTGTCCGAGCTATCCACACGCACTCTGGATTATAAGCCTACTCAGTCAGATCTGAGGCAATACAAATGCATTAAGCGAAGACTTGAACTATATGTAAGCACTGCAAAGTGTTGCTTGTGGAACAACAACGGCAAAACAGAACTGAGCACCAGCACTATGTATACATACCGATTTTAAAGCTTGCTTGTACAATAAATACTTTGTAAGTTTTTGAACTTGGCTAACCACCTAGCTAAAGCACTTTGCTCCCTGTGACTGATGAGAACTTCACAGCCTGTGATGAACTGTCCAGAAGTGCTGGAGAGAACAGGTAGTGAAAATCCCACAGACCAAATGGCCTATTGCCTACAATGACCATAGCAGCAGACTGCAATTTTGGTTATTTTACAATAGACAAATATCTTGAACAGATTCAGATCAACTCATGTGATTCTTTAAGATAACCATATGACTCTGTATAAATATATACACTGACTTACGATAACACTAGCTACAAAATAAACTGAAAGACACACAAGACTTTTTCAGGCAGTGACAAATGAGCATTGCAATGTCATCTGTATAATCTAAACAAAATATCTATCTAATGTTAATTGAACAGAAATGTAGCAATTTAATTTGGTGTGGTTGTTCACACTGTTACAGGTTATTTTTGTCTGGCTCTGGGCAATATCTAAATGTCATTTGAAAAGCTAGAAGAAATTAAAAATGGGATCTTCTAATCAGGATGCAGGTTTTCTTGCAATTATTAAGCGAGCAACAGAGCATTGAACAACACAGAGAAGTTCATAAATTCAAGCCGTTCTAGGTTTCTGATGGTCTCATTGATGTTGCCTTAAATTAATTTCTTGTTATTTTATACAGAGATACCTTTTAGTAATCCACTTTATAGACTTTAAGACCAGAAGACTTTATGGATAAAAAACACTGAGAACTTTCAAGGTTACTAACATAGCAAAAACATATGCTTTACAGGTTAGCAATAACCAATAGCACTCTGACAAGAGGAAATACATTTAAGTGTATTATTTGTATTTTTTCATTAAATTCAGAGATGTAGGTTACAGACCTGTAGCCAGATTTTTTAAGTTTGAATTTGCACAACCTTAACCTAGAGATTAAAAATGTAGCTCTAATATCACATCTATGCAGAAACAGATTCCAGAGGACATAAATCCTCTTTAACAATCAGCTACTTTCAGTGAAGACGTGTACGTTTGGGTAGGTACTTTGTGCCTTTCAAAATAGCTATAGAAAGATAGGTTTCAACAGCATTTGTCACATGGACAGATGAGATATTTTTCAGCAATATGAAGTAGAAAACCCTGTGTGATTATTGGAGAAAAATGTTCATTTGTAGGTTTTGTTTAAATGGGATACACTGAATTATCTAGGGAAAACAGAAGGAAAATAGGTGCCATTAAAAATAATTCTTTTCCTAGTTCATTTATTAAATATTACACACACTCAAATAAAGGAATAGTAACATAACCAGTGTAAATATATGCCAAAATGCATATATTGGGTATTTTGATGAGAGTAGAGGTTATTTGTAGATAAAGGAAGATTTAAGAGCAAAAAATAAATTAAAAATCACATTTGTGCCACAAGGAATATTTTTTCATCAAAGCCTGTCTCTCAAGTGTTTCCAGTTCTTATGAGATGACAGTTGGTTAGGCAGCTGTTGTTATTTATTTTCATCTTGTAAAATACACAAAAACCCACACATATACACACCCCAAAAAAAAAAAAAAAGATGAAGGACCCTGAGATCCCTCCTTTCTGCACTCATCAGTGAGGAAGTTTTGGACTCCATTGCTATGAGCACATTCCTCTAAACTATTCCACGGCATTTCTGTCAAATGCAATATCCACGGCAGGCTCATGCCTCTTTGACTTTCCAAGTGTTCAGGATTCGTATTCCAGAAACACATGTGACTCCCAGGAATCTCTTCAGCCTTGACAGCGATAACAAGAAGGGATCAACAGTAGTACCCCAAGTAATCCTTATAACTCTGTCAAAGATTCCAATGGTGCATCATAAATCAGGAAACCGCTTAGTCCCCCTGCCCCAGGCTCCTCACTTCCTCTGGTAAGATCTCATCTCAGTTCCCTGCTTGCATGGCTTGCATGTGAGAGGACTGGATGATTTTCTCCTTGTCTGCCTTGTTTTTAGGCTCTCCTGCTCTGCATTAGCCTCTCACACCAGAAAGTGCTTGGGAGACACTTAAAAAAAGGATGGAGCAGCCCAAATGCTTGCTGTCTACCTCCAGGTCAGGAAAGCACCTCAGTAGCACTGCGGGGTTTGGGGGAGAAATCACAGCTCTGCCCACCCCCCACAGAAGCTAGAATAGAAAAAGACAGACAGTGAAGGTGATGTTTTGCAATCATCCTGTGACAAAAGTACAGTCTTCCTGGGAAGGAGCGCTCGTACAGACACTATCCAGTTCCAAACCGTACAAGCAAGCAGGCTTTCATCTTGTATTTTACAGAAAAGGGATTGTAAGAGGCGAAAGAGAGGCTTATTTGGCCTTTGCAGCAAGCCTAGGACACAAGACAAATGCCACGGGTGAGGTCCTTGAGGAGGGGAAGCAACATCAAAAGAAAACAGAAAAATTAGCAGTTTGGAGCAGGGAACAGGTATTAACAAGAGACTTTTAAATTTAGATTGTCACAGAAATTAGAAGCACATCAGGGAAACAGATTCAAATGAAAAAAGAGAAAACCCCTTTCCCTCTTTTTCAGCATTTTTTTAAAGTCCTCTTTTCAAAAAGTACTTTCCTTCCTTTTCCAATGGAAGAGGCCTAGAGTTAAAAGAACAAATTAAAAATAAAGCAAAAATAAAATGCACACAGAAATAGAAGCTGAAAGAAATTCAAGGTGGTTACATCCCCCAGAAAACGGTGAGGAAATTAAATGTCCACCAAGCCTAGCGAGAAGTGGAATTTCCTCACACACTGATGTGCCGCTAAAACTTAATTAATTTGTTTTGAAGGGTCTTCTCCATGTTTCAATCAGCTTGTGTGCAAGCCTATTAAAAAACTCTTGAGGCTTCTAAGAGAAAAAAAAAATAAATCAGGACAGATACCACCGATAACTGATTACAAGTTCCTGCATGGTATGAAACCATCCCAGTTGTCCTACATGTGCTGGGTTTAAGCCTCTTTTATTTTCTGTTAAACGCACAGCAAAGCCACAATGCTTTCTTCTTGTTGGGAAGACACACTCCTGGTACCAACAGCACTTGAAAAATGCGCAGTTCATTAACACAGAGCTCTGGGTGGCACATCAACAGTGCCTGGGCACAGAGGATGCCTGAGGCTCCTGCAGCCCTAGGATGTGTGCAGAATATGCTTACGTAATTAATACAGTTTGCGTTAAAGATAACACAGTTTATTTCTTCATGATATTCAGATTAAAATGTATCAATGTATTTAGCACAATACTACATTTTAGGACAAAATCATCAGTGCTTTGCAAGTCTTCATAATGTTTATTCATTATAAATAGTAAATATTTACTGAACTTTTTACATGAAAGACGTTTGTTTTTTTGTTTTCTTTTTTGTTTGTTTGTTTGAGTTTTGTTTTTGTTTTTTTTACAACACATACGTTGTTGTAGAGGCTGCAACACAAAAATAATATTTCATTCTTCCATCACCCTTAAGACCAATGTGCGAACTAACCTCTGTACTGAACCTAGTCTAACTCACTACATCATAGTCCCTAACGCTAAAAGGAATGTATTTGTGTTCTGCCTCCCTCTTTGTTCCAAGAATAGAGAGAAATAAATAACACCACCTTCCATCGTCCTCTCAACATCACAAAACACAAATTTATTGACATTCTAAAATGTCACAATGCAAACTTCTTGTAAACCTTGGTTCTTATAATTATATTTTCTGTATTGGATATCGCTGTATAATTTAAACAAGTGTGTCAGGGCCATCTCTGTCTATGTCCTGTACATCACTAAAAAAATGTAAACGTAATCATTTCTTTGTATTGTTTCCTGAAAATGGCCTTTAAATCATGATTAGCAAGCTGGATTTCAGTTGTCCAGCAGACTCCAACATTTCTGTATCATAAGGAATTATTCACTGCAAAAATAAAAGTACCTGCAAAAATATAGTTCTGATTCTATCTTTATGACTTTGGATGATCCCAAAGTTTGTGTGAGGTACACAGTATTGCACATTGCTAGGCAGTTGTGAAAAAATCAGTCGTGTTGTTGTTGACTTTTTTTTTTTCCTCCCAGGTTTGTTCGAAAAGGTAAAACAGACTTGGAAACTCCACATACAAAAAGGTAAAATCCGTTTTTCGTGTTACACAAGATCTTGTCTCTTGGTAAAGCAACAGTTGTAAATTATATTTATTGACAACATGATTACAAAGGTACAATAAAGTAACCAATAAGTTGCTCTGGAAGTCTTTTGCACTTATCCTAGCTTCCTATGGACTGTGACATTTCCTCTTGATAACAATTGCCAGTGTGTAAAATGAAAGAGGTTCTCCTCCCCTTGCTTCAGAAACCGAGCAGTTTAAAAGACTAAAGTCATCACTGAATGTCAGATGAGTCAGAGTACAGAGAGCTCAACTGCTCTAAGTTTCAAAATGTTCCATTTGTCCCAATCAACGCACATTAATTTCAACAACAGAAAATGGAATGTTTTGCCAGGCAGTAATATTAAATACTGCTCTGTTTTGTATACCCAGTCATAATGAACCGTGTCACATTTATTTTTCATTATTGCTTTTGGCCTTTGTCTTCTGTATAGCTTTGTCCAGCCTTCAAAAGTCTACTAAAAGCTATGACTGGAGAGAACATAACAAGTCTGCTTCTCTCAATGGGACTGCCCCAGTTTAGACTGCAGCATGTTGAGAAGATCCCTCGTATCCAAGCTTTGGAGTGAGACTGGAAAACAAGACCAGGTTTAACTTGAAGTGGACAGTTCATTTATGCAATATCTGGCTTCAGATAATGAAAGGCACCTGCAAAAAAAAAAGCAAAAGAAGCTTTTTAAGTCATGCTGTGACAACCTCACAGCATGGGGCCATGCCAACTACAGGTTGACATTGTCATATTTAATAGTGATATATCAAAGGAAAGCAACTAATATTTTTATTCCTAGGACAAGTTTGACAAAACTCTATGTATCTGGGATTATATACTGTAATGATTCTTGAGCTGACCTCATTAAGAACATGTGTTTCTAATAGTGGAATGCCAGTGGTTATTTCATTTTGGACAACCCTTATGTTTAACCTAATGGCAATCAGGTTTCATGTCTCAACAATTAATAACATCAAGATGTTGTTGACATCACTTAAGAAAATAATTATGCGGCAGAAATCTTGCTCAAACAATCAGCTGTCTCACCAGTGCACTCCGTTTGGCTTTGGAAAGTAGAACTCAGCTTTAGGATCTCTGCTCATAATTTTCTTTGTTCCAGACAGAAAGTACAGACCATTGATAAAGAGGTACAGTGTTGTGCTTTGGAGCGCGAATGTCCGTACTCACTTTGCCCGTACTGTCCATACTGGTAGCCTGTGACAGGGTCCATGCTGTAACCCGTGGTGCTGTAGGTCGGTGGGCAGTAGGACTGAGATGTAGGCAGGCTGTCTAAACTCTTCATATGATCTAGCCGCTGGCTGCAGCTGGCTGAGACAGTGGTGGTGGGCTCCAGGCCCCCAGTTAAAGGGGACAGGGCATAATCAGTTTGGGGCTGGTGAGGCACACCGCCGTGGTTAGTCAGGAGTCCCATTACCTAAAAGGCAGAATAACAGAAAGAGTTAAAATACATGTAGAACTGTATTGCTTACGGAGCCACGGGAGTTCTCAACTCTATCATCAGATTTCCTAAAACAGGTAGACTTGGTATTCAAACTATGCTTTGAGTATATAATCCAATGAGGAAGTGGAATTTGGTTGCATCATCCACCAAAATAAAAACTGATGGCTAACAACCAATAAAAAGTGATACCAAGGGCAAATAAGGAAAAATCATTTTTAAAACTTTACGATTTTAGAGTGCTTGATCCTCCCATGCCCCAGCTGGAATCTCTGCAGATGTTTATTCCTCAGGGACTCAATGAGAGAATAAAAAGCGTGTAGTGGCTCTTCAGCCAGTGTCATGCACAATCTACAGTCGCAGAAAAGCTGTGAATAAGCTCACACTTCTTTTTTTCCCCCAAGATCAACAGTCATTCAAACAGAAGCTGAAATAACTCATTTATCAGCTTTTTCTTCTAAAAACAGTCATGAAAACATTAATTTTGGAGCAGATCATGGCAACACTGCCAATGGAAGTAACAAAGAATCCCAGCACCCAGAACAAACTGAATATGTGGGGAAGGGGCAGAGCAGCCTTAACTCCTGCTGCTGCATGACCTGTGTGCTGGCTTGTGAAGAAATCAATGTGAGAGAGTAACGTGTTGGTCATAACACCAGTTTTCAACTTCATCCTCTGAATTAGAAGACCCCACAGAAATGGTCAGGCGTTCCAGACCAGTCTCAAGTCAGCTGTGACTCCCTTAATCAGCTGCTTGTACATGAACAGTTATGAAAGTATCAGTCAAGATTAGTTGAAAAGAGATTGCTGGAAAATACATGTTTGCCCCTATAAAAGCCCAGCCCTCTAGGCCATAATTTCCAGTAGAAGAAAAAAAAAAAAAAAAGTTCCAAAAGGGCCTGTGCTTTCAAGCAGGAGTGAAGGAAGCTACAGTGATAAGTCCTTGTACAAAAATCACTCACACTATGGGTTGATGTGCGTTTTCTTTCCCAGCATGTCTCTATAGCACATTTTGAAAATAAGTACAACTGAGAGAATTGCTTACTTCTGCTGGAATAAGTTGCACTTCAAAGCCTGAGGAAGAGTATGCAGCTTCTAACAGATGGATGACATATAGCTTCTGCCAAAACACCATAGTAATTAGGTTGTCCTTCCTCCAAAAAGGCATTACAAATATCTGACATATGCTATTTGATAATAATTTTGCTTTACTGCACTTCTTAGCATAAACTAAAAAGAAATTATTAAAATGGGAGTCTATTTTGTAAAGAATAAATTGATGCTCGTAAGAGCATGTCTGGTTCCTAAAGCTCTGATGCTCCTTCTTGAATTTTGTTTATTTTCCATCATAAAAGAAAAGGGAATACTACTGTAGGGAGCTTGTGGGCCCAGCTCTGAGTTTTGTTTGTTTTTTAATAAATAAGTGAAACAAAACCCACGGATCATGACTCAAGTAAGAAGGAAGACCTAGCCAGGTCTCGCATGCCTGATAAGGATGAGAGCAAGAGACAGAAGCAGAGTTCTTCAAAAAGAGACTCCCAGATACCTACATCAAGAACACAAACCATCTTTGCATCAGAAGAACACCACAAGATGTCTCACCAAAAAAAAAAATTGCTGAGAAAGAAGTTTCATTACTACTTGCAACACTAGAATGTTCACTTTGTTCCACTAACAAGCAGAAAAACATGAGTTTAACTGCTGGTATTTGCTGAGTGTTTCACAAACTGAAGCATTCACACAAAAAGAAGTTTCAAAATATATCCAAAGGCTTCATTTATATACTGACATCTTGAAAATTTTAAGTTTAAAACACAAAAGAAGAATTTGGATTTAGGCTATATTTTTTTATATATATATTTCATTTTTATATTTAATTCAAATCTTTTTGATGCACAAAACCTATTAAAAGAATTTGAGTTTAATAAAAAACATTTTAAAAAATCCTCTGAAGTCACTGCAGATTGAAAAATCATGTTATTTGCACAGCAACCTGCACAGAATTTTGTCCCAAAAACACCTAGAAGCTGAAATAACTCATTTATCAGCTTTTTCTTCTAAAAATTCTTTCCTGAAAACTATTAAAATTTTTAAAGATTATTTTAGTAAGTTTTTCTATTTAGGAATTACAAATATTTTTCTTGTATCGTTGGAAAATGATATGGTCCCGAAAATCTAGCATGCTGAATGATCTGACATTGCATCACCAGGATATGATATTAGAACCTATGTTCATTTAGGTTATATTAATCCTTGTCCTTTAAAATTAATGCTAATAGAGTTAAAAGAAGAGAAAGATCCACAAAAAAAAAAAAAAAAAAAAAACCCAAACCCATAGCTTAACTTAAACATTTACATTGAAAATTACTACTTTAGAAAATATTTATATTGGCACAAGTGTCACGGTTTTGACTACAGTTTAAAACACACATGGTTTATAAGAAATCTGAAATAAGTGTACAGCCCTTTCCATTCCCACACAGCACCTACGTGATACCAATATTTACAGGGCTTTACCACGTTCTGTTCCAAGTTCAAGAGCAGGTAGAAGAGGCTGGGCTGCGTCACCCTTGCAGTGCGACTGGAGCCCCAATGGCACCCTTCTCTGCACGAGCGCTCTTGCATCACACCCATCTCTACCAGGACTTTTAGGACCCATTGCTGAGTTGGGCAGATAGCTGTTTTATCAACTGCATATTTTAACTAAACTTTTTTCTGTTTAATATTTTCAACAGAATAGAATAGAGCCCAAGACAACATTATCTGGACTTTGCCAGCAAAACCAATAAGCTCAAAAAAATTGGTACTGGAAGTTATTTTAAAGTTAAAGATTAGCCTTGAAATTTAAACCTGGATCAAGACCTGGTCTCAATAGCCACTCAAACTTCAGTAGCATCTGTATTTGGACACACATTTATCTTCTCTGACAGGCTAAAATTAGCATTTGATGAGATTTACTTTAAATTTTTTAAATCTATTAGATAATAATACAAGTCTTTAGGCATCCTTTTATTAAGTGCATATGCACCTAATAGACACTATGGAGCAGAGACACTTTGGGGAAGAACTGACACAGCTCTCTAAGGCAGAGAAAACTGAAGTCTGAACAGTAACCATCTTCTCAGAAATATCTTCTTCAGGGGCCTTTGGAATCATCCTGCAGTTGATTAGTATCTAAATAATTAGATTTTTGGTCATGTCTGTTTTGAAAGCTATAAGGGAAGTAGCTTTAGGGCAGAAGTCTTTCATATGGTATGTGCCATGACCTTATCACCCATACAAGGAGTTACAGGAAGGGCATGGCTGACTTTCACCTAATCGATTAGAAAGCCATTAATGGGCCACGTCTGCAAGATGCTCAGCACCCTCAGCTTAGTGGTGTACAAGAGACACATCAAGATCTAGATTTTGCAACTCAGATCTTCTGTGGGTATGAAATGGTATAGTCCTAAATAAGTAAACAGAACTGATTGGTTTACAATAATTGAAGAAGAAAATAATTTTATTCAATCTGTACACCATCCAAATTACTGGAAAATATATACTTCCCTCTGAATGACTTTGGGAAAGCTGAAGTAGTAATTGTCAACCTTGCTGATTTGGATCCCAAAAAAGTTGAAAGAAAAATCAAGGGCTGATATAACACTTAGAACAAAAAGCTGCTGTAACTATTCAATTTATTTTAGAAAAAAACTCCTAAAAATGCAAAAAAAAAAAAAATCATTCTCTAAGTTTTTTGGCTACTTCTATTTTGTTCTCATTTTTTACAACACACACGCAGAGATATTGACACATAGCCTTTGAGCTTCCACAACAAATCACAGTAGGTATAATTGATAAAATAGTTCTATTCGATTAGAAAAGAAAGGTGTTGATAGGAATAAGCAAAGAGAACATAGTGAACTGCAACAACCAAACTCTACAGAAAAGTTTTTGGAGAGCACATCCCAAGTAATCCAAAATATTCATTAGGATAAATCCCTTGCAGGAGGGGGTCAGCACAGCATCACTAGCTGAGGATATGATCCAGAAAGAGAAACTGAATGATGAAAGCCTTAAAGACCAAGTACACAACATCTGGTCTATTATCAGCTATTAGAAAATACTTCTATTATCAACAAAATAAAGGCCATTAAACTGAGAAAAAGCTTATTCTGTTCAAATGAAAAATTATGCCTGTTAATGCAGCTGGTATTTTAGGATGTAGGACCTACCATAGGCACAATAAAATTCTCATATGTTTTAATTCATTTACGCATGCCTGCATTTAATATGCTGTGTGACCATGTCTGTAATTAATATGATTTATGAGAAAAGAACATGTGTGATATTTTTTGGGTACAGTAATACATTTTTTCCCCCTCCTGTGAATGAAAGATTTAATGAAACAGCTCAAGGAAAATTGTTGGCAGTTAACGTAGTAAGTTGAACTGACAGAATTGTGAGTAAACTTTAGCAGAGTTAATGATATCCTCTTATCTGACCCTGACACATTTGCAGCATGTAATTTACAGAAGCTCTGTCCAGGGAATCTTGACAAATGCTCCTAAGGATGTCAGGGCAATGATCCATTCTAATGTAAAACAGATGTGGGTCAGATACCCTCATTCATCACTAACACTGAAAATTTCAAACTCCTTCTGAGATGAATGGCATTACCTGCTGTTAACTCTTTTCACTGTAGAAAAATCTCTTAAAAACAAAATACTGCACAAGAAGGATGGTTATAATGCATTAGAATGAGAGATTTTAGAAGATTCATTAATAGTAATTAGCAACATGGATCTATACCTGTAGAACCCTTGAACCATGTTGCTGATTCATTTCATATATACAACTGTTTCTGCCAAATATATGAAGAAATTCAACAGAAAGCATTTTCATTTCATGCCAAATGGCAAGCACTTGGAACCATATACTTGGTTAATGAAAATAGGAGCAAATACAGTGACTTTGAATATCTGATGATCTGACCTTCTGCATACTCATATCAAATGAGACCTCATACTGATTTCGCACCACTAGACATCAGTGGTAGCTACACTGAAATCAGAGAAGGTGCACTGGTGTGCATTTAGGGTAATTAAGAGGATAACTTGATCCTTCATGAACTATATTTTTATCTACAGGAGATTACTAATGTTCACAACATTATCACAGTCCATCACAAAACCCATGTCTTTCAGCTGCTACATCATGGAATCACGGGACTAGGAAACATTACCAAATTAATTCAAAGAGAAGTTAATTCTCTAGCTCCTGGTTGTATGGAAAAGCTTCAAAAATGTCAAGATGACTGAAAAGTTAAAACAAAGCCCAAAGATGAACTTACACTCACAATGTATGTGAATAATATGTCTGAACATAAGTGAGTATACAAGTATATCTGAAATTAAACATCCCAAAACTTTTTCAGGCAGTCTCGAGAGATTGTAGGCTCATGAGTTTAAATGCTTGAATATGGCAATATTACTTACAATAGTTCATAACAAGACTAAATGTGAGATGAGGTTGCTCTCTGCCTGTGAACTCTTCTCCTCCCACCTTCCACTCAACTCAAAACACAAAAAGAAGGATTCTGGCCATCTTGAAAAACAGCCCAGCTGTCACTAGCTGGGTTCTCGCACGCCTTCCCTCCACAACTGGGACACATGGGTTTGTTCTCACTGAAAACAAAACAAAAATATGACTTTTTTTTTTTTAATTTTTATTCAAACACTAATTTTTTTTGCTGGCAGATGACCGGGGGATGGGATCTGCAAAGCTTTCACAGGAGGACTCTCACCAAACTCAACATTTGGCCCTACACCTGCATGATCTACACGGCTGGATTTACCAAGGGATTGCTACAAAATCCTAGCCACTTAGGTAAAACCCATAAACACAGGGGGAAAAAAGTATGATGGATAAGCATAACTGGAGGAATCCAAGTGAGAAGGAAGGGTTTATTCATGAGGCTCCCATTACACTCCCATCCCAGTGTAAAATGTGCCAAAAGAAAAAAAATATATTCTATTACCATCTTCAGGAGCTGTTGAGACCAGGTGGGGCGGTGCTCCCTGCCTCCCCCCCTCTGGACTATCTCCTGTTACTGGGCACAACAATGCCTTATCGCCTGACCCATCGGTAACTCGCTCCTGGGCTATCTCCTGTTAATGGCCCATCAAGGAACTGCCTCACGACTCCCCATCCCATTGTGAGATGCTCCGCCCGGGGAGGGGGGGGGGGGAAAGAGCCAAGCAGTCCATGCCAAATAAAAACGGAGATTTTGAACACCCTAGCAGCCTTTCTTCCACTGGATTCCCAGAGGAGCTTTTCCCCCCACTGGAGTTCCAGAGGACGAGAGCTACCTGCCGACCACTGGACCTTCGGAGGAAGACCAGACTCTTTTACCTGATTGCTGCTTCCACAGAACTACACCCATCACTTCAGGAGGACTGCAGCCAGCATCTTACCGGACTGCTACTGCCACCCTAACAGGGTGTCAGGTTGTATTCCTGACTCTGTCAGTGTAAACCAGTGGGTTGTTTGTTTTTTCCCTGCCTTGTGTTATATATATATATATATTAGTAAAGAACTGTTATTCCTATTCCCCATATCTTTGCCTGAAGGCCCGTTAATTTCAAAATTATGATAGTTTGGAGGGAAGGGGGTTGCACTCTCCATTTCAAGGGAGGCTCCTGCCTTCCTCCACAGACACCTGTCTTTTTCAAACCAAGACACTGACTCAGAACTCTGTCTTTCTTGTATAAGAAAATTATCACCATTACTGATACCCTGGCAGAAATGAAGGTAAAAATAAAACAGTTCTCCCTAGGTAGGTAGGAAATTTAGAAGGAAATCGAGCATGATGCATTTAAAGATGGATACATTGCTTTCTAAGGATTTCTAAGGATGAAATTCTGCTCTTTCTGATCGCACTGCAGTATATGCTTTTCACTGAATCATGCTGTGGTATTTTTAGTACCTTTATTTTTTAGACCTAAACCCAAAAATCTTAAAACCTAAAATATAGAGCATAATTAAGGACTCCAATGAGCCATCTGTGATTAGTCATGACAAATCCCTCATTCATGTACCAGTTCTTAATTGAATAAAAATGCAAGTATTCAGATACCTGTTGACATTTCTATTTTGTAAATTCATTAAAGACCAATGCGTGCCAGTCTTATACTATGAAGGACTGACACATACTTTCACTTAGCAAGTGGTTTGAACTGAACTTCTACGTGTAGCAAAAGCAAAGCATTATTTTAAGGGCTGCACTGATGCTGAATATGCAGCCTGCGTATATTCTAAATGGTACAAATAATTACAGAGGAAGACAAGGCAGTTTTGTGAGCAATATCATTAAAAAAGGGGTAAGAACACAGATACATTTGACATATATTGTGTCATTTCACACTTACACGTTTGTATTCAAATATCTATACAGTTACAGTACAATCAGCTAAAGTTTCCAGAAAAGCCCAAAGCTTTTTTGTATCTCTATGTGAGATTTCTGAGCTGTAAGAGGAAACCTGTTTTTTGAAGGCTGAAACCCCACACACGTGCTCCAACCTTTAGGGCATGGTGGCTGTGGATGTGCAAGTAGGCCCAGAGAGAGAAGCTGAGGTGAACATTCAAAATGTGAGGTCACCTGTTTATTATTATTGTTGTTATATTAATCTATTTTATATGCTATCTATAAATGTATAATATTTACAAAACAAATAATAAATGTTATTATTCTTGCATGAGAACAGTTACAAAACTATTGGATCTCATCTATTTGTACCCACTCCAGAAACAAAAATAATCAATCTCATTGGATGGACCTTTTTTTTTTTTTTTCATTAAAAAACCCAAACCAAAACCTTGTGTTCATGAAGTGATATCATGTGAATTAACTTTCTTCCTCGCAAAGAAATCCCTGACCTCTATCTCACATTCTTGGGTCATTAAGCAAAGATCTCTCAAAGCCAAGTTCACTGTGACAAAGATCATGAACTTCTATTTGGTATGGGGCTTGGATCCAAATAAAATGTTTCTGTGGGCCACCAGTTGGACAGTAATTCAACAGAAGGTATAGGGAAAAGCATAATAAATTAGTACTTGGGTTTTTTTCACCTCTTGTTCCTCTTCATGGGGGAATGAAAGTTTTTAGCCACTGGTTCCTGTGTTTCCCTTAAAAACAGAGTTAACAAGACAATACGAACATATCTAACTGATTTTACAGCTGCCATCAGATCCACACTTCAGGTTAATGAAAACCAAGTGCTCTCAAAGACTTGAGAAGGCAATTGCCCAAGATCTAGCTCACCAAAAAGAGTTACAGGATAATTCTCAAACTCAGGCAGTGAAATGTTTTGACAGTAGAAGAAAGAAACCCTGAAACAGCTTAAGTCTTTACTACTGTTCACGGAAAAGTTTGGAATTTTCTTATCAAGATTATTCCTGAAGTCCAGGTAACGGCATGAGAACTGCAAACTTTGTTAAAGACTGTTATGATCTTCCACACAACCCATTTAACATTCAATCTGCTCCCCATTTTCAAACTGCAGCCTTTAAAGCTACAGGCTTGATTCAATTATGAGGGAAGATAAGAAGGAAGAGGAAAAAGTAGATCTGAGAAGTTTTCTACAGGGGAAGGAGGAAAAAAAAAAAAATTATGTCCGGCAGGAGACAGGTTATGCAGGTTTGTTCTTTTTACAGTAAAATCTAAACACTGCAGTACTAAGTGAGCCTGGGTATCCTACAGGTTAAATAAGTGGCCTCATGGGCAGCAATCCAAGCAGAGTATTGCTGCTCCGCCTGAATCCAGGATCAGCGTGAAATGGCACGCTTCAAAACCAGCAAACTGCCTGAAACACCTGGTGTAGGGCAAACTCTGCTGCTTTGACACTAATAAAACACATATGACAAGGTCAGGGGATGCCTATGTACACCGGAAAAGCCTTTTTCCTTATCTTAAATGAAGCAGCTCAAAATATTGATATCCTGTCTTAAAAACAATCTGCTCTCTAGTAAGACTGTACACCTGCAGTTGCAAGACAAGAGTTTTTGCAGTTGCTCTTCTGCTTCACATTGAAGAACCAGCGATAACTGTTACTACTGGGATCAGAAAGTGATGCCAATTCAGAAGTACTTAAGTCTCATACACTTAGATTAACACATAGATATGCTATCCCCTAATAATTTTGAGTTCACAAAGGTTTCTTAAAAGAAAATGCGCTGAGTAACTGAAACCTAATTTGAAAAGGAAATACAATATCCCCATATAAACATATGCTTGAAAGCCAAGAAACTGCATAATAGGCATAGAAGACATAAAAATACGCAATTTACATATATTACACACTAATAATCTCTGTTCTGACATTACACTTAAAGAGCTCTGGCTGAGATGGCGTGCTTGCAGTTGAGTTGCTTTTTCATGAAATATAAACAAGGACACTCCTGGCCACCCATTCCCCAAAACAGTAGTCCATGTTTTATTCCTGCAAAAGTCAACCCTTTGCAGGTCTCTAGGTTCTCTCACCACAGTCAGATAGTAACAAGTAAACCAGATGAACAAGGAGAATAATCAGTCATCTGAAAGGGATCTGCAGAATTTGTCTTGGTGTTAAAAAGTGCTAAATATTAACAAGGTAGGACTCTTTGCATTCTCTTATTGTTTTAAGCAAGAGCAACAACTTTACCCAGCCTGTAAGACGGGTATGTTATGGAGCATTCTGCTTCCTAAAACTGACCAAGTCATACGGTCCTCTCTAACTTCCAAATTCAAGGCTAGCACAGTAAAAATAAAACAACAGCATCCTAGCCGTCTCAGTTTGTCCTCTGCCTTCCCCCAGCGCTTGCCTTAAACAGTGTATTTGACCATCGTGTTCAAAAACAAAGATAGAAAGAAAACATCCTGTGTGGAAAATAAAGCTTCCCCGGGGGTCTGCGTGTCAGACCCTCATTTGGAACAAATTGGAGTCAAAGGGGAAAAGAAGGTTTAAGTCTGGTAAGAATATGATCCTGTGAATCTTAATATTATATTGTTCTGCATGTTCTGAGGGTTTTTTTAAACTCACAAAAGATTATTAGGGCTTCAGACAAAGCTCCACCACTCACTGCTCCCACTAAAGTCACTGTAAATTCATCTTTAGACACAGTATGTCCAGAGCACTTGCCTGAGAAGGAGATGTGGATGGGTGGAAACATTATGTTAATTGCTCACACCCCCAGATTTATTGTGGTCAAAAATCCACTGGCTAGTAAAAAGACCCTCTTTCTTTCTCATCTAAATTCCACACACACAGGCAGGGCACTGCAACATGCCCACTCAGCAGGAAAACTCCTGTTTCTCTCTCTTCATGAAATCCCCAATGCAGAACTGGCTTTTGACTTTCCAGCCACCGCTACCTCAGCTGCTCGGTCAGCACCCGGGCGCTTGCAGGAAGAGCCCTGAGGAAGTGTGACAAGGGGATGCACTGCAACACACCCCACAACTAAGGGGCATTTCACACACAGTAACACTGCCACACACATAACCAACATCTGAGGCTCTTTTGGGCATAAAGACATTTGCTGTTTTACACAGTCCTACAATTTGTTGCACATAATTTACATATTTGAGGCTGTATCACTCCCTTATATAAACACAAAGTCTAGGTACATCACTTTATACCTACACACATTTTATACGTATCACTGAGTCATTGTTTAGGCTCCAAAACTGTTTTAGAGGAGCTGTTGGTAACACCGCATGAATTCAGGGCTGGGATTTTAGTTTGTTTGATAGAAAGATCTTTATCAGTCAGTTGCCAAGAAGCTGTCCAAAATCTAAATGGATCTAAGTAATCTGTATGCATTTGGTGACAAAGACATGATGTCAGTTTTTGAGTGATCGGCCTCCTCCTAAACCTCTTGGGTAGAGGTGCAGGACATGGCCAGGAGCTCTAAGCACTGGGGTAGAAAAAGCTTTCATAAGTCTAAGGAAAAAAGCCCAAAACAACAGAAGTTTTGTAGCATAAAGACAGGGCTGAGTGTAAAGAAGCACAGTAACCGATTAAGGTCATCCAATTGCTCCAGGATCTCCTTTTCATTATATCAGAACTCAAATCAGCAAGATTTTGGGGGGAGGCAACCAGGCCTCACTTTTTTGTACCACTTTGCCCAGACATCACCAGATTTGTTTACTGTTGTGCTCCACTTCTGTGTAACAGACAATAAAAGCTTTGTGAAAGGAAAAAAAGATCACATTTTCCATAGCCAGAACCAACATACATTTAAACTGACACTGACAACTACTTTTGATGGATTACCACTGAATCCCACAAAGATATTTGTGAAAAATATGGAAGCCTTGCACACTGCAAAACTGGCCATTAAAAACAAAACAAAAAAAAAGAAGCAACTAATATAATGTCATGGCTTTTGTTGGAGATTGCATTTAGAAATTTAGAACAAAATCCATTCAAGTCTTGTTGGAAGTACATCCATTTGTTTTTCTGTTGGTATTTTTTTCCTGAGGTTTCAAGACATAAAGTTTTGTACCCCACTCTATGCTATAGGAATCTGTGAAACTTAATTACATTTACTGTTACAAAAAAGGGTTTATGAACTTTTGCCTTTGGGCAAAAATGTTTATTTCATTGCCTTTGTTATTCATTCTTTTCAACTCCAGTGCCTTTGAACTTTTCAGCTGCACAGAGTTATCACCGTTGCACAGGAACCAGGAACTGTACTCCCAAGATGCAAACCACAAGTTGAAGAAAACGAAGGAGGCAAAGATATACGAGTCGTTATTTTGGCCACCCTTTGTGCCATTAAAATCTCATTTTCTGCCTATTAGAATGCCCTCTCCCTGCTTAGGCAGCGGTGATAGTCAGTGATTAGTGTGTAATTGAGGATAATTGTCTTTTCACTTTTCATTTGTGTCATTCTGAGCTTCTCTCTGTTTTTCTAACCACTGAGAGGAAAGAAGGGTAGGAAGCAGATAAAGCTGTTAAAACTCTCACTTTCAGCCCTGAAGAGATTCCTGATTGTAATTATAGATTGCATCCTCTGTGACTTCTCAGAATTTAGTGGACACCTCTTTCCAAGCACCTGGGCAAAGCTCTTGCTAATAAAGTAAACTACCATCTATTCAAGCTTTAACTAATGTCAGCTTCAGACAGATGCTGCACGCAGGAAAATTTAACCAACCTTTTGACACTCAATTATCAAGGCTATTTATTAACATGATTTCCTAAAAAGAGCTCATGCAAATTAGAAAAACAATTATGACATTCATGCATTTATATATTGCCAAAGAGCAGTAATACTCCTAATTTATGTATTTATAACTCGATTATAACTCATCTCAATGC
Organism: Leptosomus discolor; assembly: GCF_034619465.1. Classification (NCBI taxonomy): domain Eukaryota; kingdom Metazoa; phylum Chordata; class Aves; order Leptosomiformes; family Leptosomidae; genus Leptosomus; species Leptosomus discolor. Next base: position 45,787,772 of record NC_141397.1, read on the forward strand.
ACACTGCTCAGCCCTTGGAACTCTCCTTGTACAACTTGCCTGTAATTTTCCTGGACCATTCAGTAAAACCTTGGTGAGCTTATCTTAAAGAGGTATTTTATTCACAGAAAAACTACGCGATCTGCTTTCTGTACCTGGCCATGGATCTTCAGGAGAATAGCAGTATATTATAAATGCTTGACAACCGAATGTAAACATGAAGCCTGCATGATTACATTATAAATCACTTGAAATTAGATATAAGCTATGACTCTTGATTCAGCCAGTAGGAGGAAAAAATTAAAAAAAAAAAAGAAGGAAACTAGCAAACTGGAATCATGTGGCTTGTATAAAGAATACATTATGGTTTAAATTTGGCAATTCATTATACTGTGGCCTGAGGGAATAGACTCTTTGGTTCTGGTATACAGCAAATCCTCTGTCTGAAAACACAGGACTGACCTGAGGTGAAAGGCCATTGCCAATGGCAGGGTTCATGGGATTTGAGGGCCCGGACGGAGGCACAAAGCTGTCTGTATAGCTGGAAAATCCATGCCTGGTGCTGGGTAGGCAATAGGCAGAGCTGCTCTCTGGATTCGAAGGGAGGCTGCTTTGGTGTACAGTGCTCGGAGGGAGAGGCTGAGGTCTATGGACGGTACTGCTTGGATCAGAAACAGCTAGAAGCAAAAGAAACATTGATACGTTTTTCTCCTTTTTTTTTCTGGCAAAATAATTCTGTTATGTGAAGCCTAACTTGACTGAATTTCATCAGGACCTGCATCTAAGTACTGGTCAAGTAGAAAGGCAAATCTTTAATATTGCTAAATATTTAACTGGCCAGTAAGATTACACAAAATAGACTGCAAAAATCGTAACAACAGACGTGCAGTTTTCAGACAATCCTTAGTGGGCACATATTGTTCAGAAGAGATACAGAATTTTTTTTTAATACACATACATACATTAAAAAATAAAGAAAAAGCTTTATTTGCTTAGAAGACTGGTAACAGTTTCCTCCTGGTCACAGAACAGAAATTCTGCTGTGGTTTGTAGTGAACTTATAGATGGGTGGGAGAAGCCCTGGGCTTAAAAAGATTCCCTTAATTAGAACATCTACCAACAGTTAGGATCCAAATCTCAAGGACAGAGCAAGAAGAGTACAGTACCTTGTTTTATAAAATCATACCTGTAAGGTTTTTCTTTAATAGTAAAATCTAGCATAGCCTAGATTTGAGGCTCTGCTCCCTCCTCCAAATCCATCAAAGTTCACAAAAAATCTGATAACATTAGAGCAAATTTTTACGACAGTGTGACTTGCTACTACCTGATGTGAAAAAAAGATGGTCTGAATACCTAGGTTTTCCACCATCGGATAAATACTCTGTGTACTTACAGAAGTTTCCAGTGCACCATCTTCTAAAGCAACAAAGACAGAATGCAACTGCTGCCTCCTTCCCTGCCACGCTGGGCACTCTCAGTCAAGGAGGCCAATGCAATAGAAGGGTAGGGAAGGGTGTACGTCACTTCACCCATGCTACACCTCTGTCGTGCAGGAGGCTATTATTTCTGTAGCTAGCACTCTTCACATGTAACCAGCCCTTTCTTGCAGCAAAACAAACCCGAGTCCTTACAGGCTTAAAATAAGCAGGCTTGCAAGGTCCTTGCTGCCTCAGACCCCAAATTAGCCACCATCCTTTTTTCTATGTTAGAGAAGAAAATATTTCTACAGTGGATCAACACAGGAAACCCCCCAATAACACTATTTTAACCAAGTACCTGTTGGCTACTGTACCTTGCGGTATGGAGGTGGGTTGATAAGAGGGCTCAGAGAGCTGGTATGTCGGCAAAGTTGGCATGGCACTGGGTGGAAATCCTCCTGGGATCAGATGGTTGAAAGCCATCAGTTGATTGGCTCCTGCCTGTTTCCTCCATCTAGCACGACGATTACTAAACCAGACCTACAAATATTTAATTAGGGACATTTTATTTTTGTACATTTTATATGGGTGCATCAGAAATAACAGCATTGTATTTCAAATGCATTCAGTGTCCAAGAAAAGAGATGCAGAGGATGCGCACTGGCCTTAGAGCTCCTAGACAAGAAAGGAGCTTCCATGGTTCAATGGACAAGCTTGGCACATGCTTCCATAGTTCAATGGACAGGAGACAGGAATCACGAACCCTAGTTTCCTTTCAAATACAGCCTGTCTTGAGAAACAAGCTGACTAATGCTTTTGAGCTTTAGTGCTTTTAATAGCTATCAATCACTATGCTTATTGTGCCAAATTTAATGAGAAAGGGAAAACATCCCTCCATTTGATCTAAGTACCAGCCAATGCTATTTGGTCTGGATTGTATGGTCTTTATATTTAATTCGTCAACAGGTTAGTGGCATCACTTAATGCACTGTTAGAAGGTGCTTGTACTTATATATTAGGATATTCTCTTGCCTTAATGATCAACAGAACTTTAAGCTTTTAATTTGAAAAATACAAAACACACAAATCCCTCCCAGTAAGTTTTCATGTATTCACATATGTACAAAACATCTCTTAGTAAACTTGACATTAACAGTAGATCAGAATTTCAGTACTAGATTAGCATTTCAGAACCACTTTGAAATCTGTTCCCCGAACAGGGTACCAAACAGATGGGTTTTGGATTAGTGGGACATTTTAGCTATAAATCTCCATTCCTTCACATCATTGTTGGTTCATGTTTTAAGGCTACACAGGTCTGTAAAAGTACTTGTAAAAGTAAACTGGGTCTCAGATCTGTTACCCTTCCTGCAAGCAGCCCATGCTGTCTTGTGAATCAGCCATCACAGACTGGATTTCTAGGTGTAACATCATTTAGAAACCACGAGTGGCCCTTACATAACAGTGTAACAACATTTTGGACTACACTGTGGATTTCTCTGCTTGTTATTTCATAGCAGGAGTGGCAGGACTTACTGGGCCATCTGGTTTCTGATGTGGACCATCTGTCACCATGTAGTTTGATCTGGCTTCATCCTCTTTTCAGAATTAGATGCTCAGTTCACAGAGCTGCCTCCTCCTTTGGCCGCAACATCTACTCCTCAATTACACACACCCACTCTGGTGTAAGAGAGATAGATGGAGCCTCTGTTCTACCTCAGAAATCCCTCTCTTTTTTTGCTGTACATGCTAACCCTCCCTCTGCATCCACACGAACCATTTCTGAAAGCAGGTGGCAGGGACAAGGCACCAGGGTGGAGATGTGAGTCCTGCAATGAGCAACAGTTGAGGAAGGATCTAGATTCAGCAATATTTTTTTACTTTCTCATCCTATAGCCATCTATATCTTTTTTCACCTCTCTCCTTACCCTTTGCTTCCCTAACTCACATTTAAGTCTAAATTTCTTATTTACTCCTCACAGACTCCTTCCACCTACTTATTTCTCCCAAAGTACACACAGCCTTATGCTCCTGTGGCTGTATCTTTTGAAGACAACCAAAGAGAAGGAAAAAGGGGCAAGACACACTGAAAAAGGAGGAAGAGGTTTTGCTAAAGAGCCAAAGAGCACTTAGGAAGGATGATGGAGGTCAGACAGGGAGCAGAGAACAGCAAACACATGTTGTAATTAGCCTACCTGGGTCATAAACTATGGCTTTGCCCATGACACCCTCCTTTCTTCAGGTCAAGAGGGTTATCTGATGATCTTCAAATGCTTCAGGAACACTAACTGAACTATGCTACATGAGTGGATTTCACTGAGGAAAATGAAGTAACGAGATTTTGTGTCCTCTACAGATAAGAATTCGCCTTCAAGCCCTGGATCTTTATTAAAATGAGTCAGATCCCTAACTCTGATTCAATAGCAAGTGATTTGAATTAATGCCAAGTTTTATGCTTTCATTTACAGATAGATTTTGGCTCATTTTATAGATTTGCATTTTTTCCAGAACTGCAGATATGTATTAAACATCCCCACTCAACGGTATCAAAAAGTCTACAGCAGCCCCACGATGAACATGTGCGGAGCTCTGTTGCCACCTGAAGCCCCATTAAATTAAGTGGGACCCTGCAGGGGTGCGGGAACCTGCCTGAGCTGTGCAGAAAAACAAGGCTGTGTGTTACTACCTGAGCCTCATGTGACTGGGACATGCTAAATGAGTGTTACTTGACTGGCACTTATGCCACACGCTGCTGGCACAGCCGTGGCTCCAGGCTCGTCGGCTCCAGCCACTGCCACTCCACTGCCTTGCTGCCCCACGCAGCAGCACACACCTTCTGCTGCTTGCCCTGGCTTCTTACTTCCCCCAGGTGGCAGGAAGGCAGATGGCACCTGGCTAGCACCAGAGTTAGTCCAAAATTATCTCACCAAAACCCCCTGAAGAAATTCAAAACTGCAGAGCAAGTCTTATTGCCACTAATACCACATGCACTCATCACTTCAGAACAGGAGAGGCACATAAAATAAATTTTAGAAAACCCAACACCTTTACAATAAGCACCAGGGGTCAGATCCACATTTGTCCTTGTTTCCCTTTATTTTAACAGGCTTTGGACCTGCCTTAGCAAAAATATTAAAAAGAATTTATCATTAAAATGGCCATAAGTGTGGCTTCAACTCACACATTTTTAAAAATGAACACACCAAAGCTCTGAATCTGTAATTCTAGATGTTTTAACACAATAGTTTTTACTATTCTTACTATTTACTATCATGGCCTTGTGCTTTTCACATGGTGGCCTGTGTTTAAAACATGATGGATGTGACCTAGAACCATGAAGGCTTGAGATTTGGCTTGCAGCTGTGTTTAACTCTCATTTTATAACAGGTAACTGCAGATTTCAGATGTTGTGACGGAACACGAAGATGAATAACATAACAGTAAGTCAGGTGAAAGTGACATATGAATAAAATGAAAGAGGAGGGTTAAAAAGTTAAAAATCAGGTTCGGAAAAATCAGGAAAAAAATTACTCAAAACTAAGTATTTTATTTACATTTTATGTAATGTTTGTTAAAAAGAGTCAGATTCTAAACTTTATTCAGTAACAGTTATATGCTTTCTACATTAACTGAAATGATTGTTTTAAAAAATTGTAGTATTTCACTTAGACTACATTCATCTGCCTTCATTTATTCTCAGTGGCTCAGGAATTTTTTTTTTATTTTTAAAATCAGCACGTATCATGAAGAATCCACATGCACTATTATCACCAATTAAAGAAATCTTGACATATTTTGCCAATATCAAGTCAAGACTTAAAAATAAATCTAGTTACCACAAGCCAATGTGTCTGCCTAAAAACATATTGTAAACACCTGCGGAAATATTTTCTGTTGTTTGTACATTTCCACCATGATTTAAACACAATGTCCTCCTACGTTCAGCAAATTTCGACTTCCATCCGTATGACAAAACCCTCATCTTATGAGTGGCCATTTCAAATCTAGCAGGTTCTCATAGGATGCAACTGAGGGGGAAACAATCATCACCTGAATGCAGAGATGCTCTGAGTATAATGCAGGCTCTGGTGAAGATGTCATACCATGAGAAAGTGCCACCCTGCAGCGGGCATAACAGAAAATCAACTATAAACTATCTACATCTGTGTACTCTGACTAATGCACCTTGTGTGGTGCCTTCACCAGCAACAGTATGGATCTCAGTGGAAGGCAGACCAACCGTAGACAGTCTTTCAAATCACCACTACCACCCTGAATTCCCCACAGAAGCAAAAGCAGCGGATAAGCAAGCTACTGCATTTTGGAAATTCAAAATATAGCGTTCTTACACAAACAGTACTGTGTCTGAAGGAATATGATCTACTTGTGTTAGTGTAACAGGCAGGAACTCTAAATTAGGTCAGCATTGTGCTTGGTGCTGTGTAAATGCAGACATGGGCAGAAGAAACATGGCTTGTGTGAGGGACTCAAGCAACCAAAAGCGATGTCTGCAACAGAAGCCAAGTCACATTCATTTTAGTGAGGCTCTGGCTCCCCAGTTTCTATGTCACTTTCAAAGATGGAATGGAAATTACCCAGATGATTTGGAAATATATTGAATCCCAGTGTCTGGCCAAAATTTACATCTCAAAAACTGAAGTGTAGAGGATTAAATTTAGAGTAAAAGAAAAAAACAAAACAAAATAGTCCTTTATGGGAAGTAAATATTGGAGGCTCCAGTTTTTCAAGTGTCTGGAACTGGGCTGACCAAAAAAGAAATCACCCTGAAATTGAATATTAAAAAAAAATAATAATTATTTTGCACCGATGTATCTTTCAAAGTCCCTTCCAACCCCTAACATTCTGTGATTCTGTGATGTAGAATGGATGAGGTGAACTAACGGGTTTCTCCCATCTCTATTTTCTAATATTTAGATCCTGCCTTTTATTATCATTTTTTCTTTAAGTAGTTTGCAAGTGATCACGCCAACATCTTATTTTGTTGATCTCAACAGGATATTCTTTAAAAGATGCGTTTATTCACTTGGGAACACACCAGTGTAATTAGCCTTGACATTTCAACAGTCTGATCGTAAACACAGAGTGCTCTATGTGCTTTTAAGGCAAAAAGATCTCTGAAACAAGAAGGCAAAACATTTGAGATGTGAATTTTGCAGAAAACCCATGACTATTTTGTTATACACAGTCCTCACCATTTCAAGCACGAGTGCCAAAAACACACAAAGTCAAAAGACTGATGTATTGTTAATGGCACTTCTAATTTTAGAGGGGGGGTTTCCCCCTTTTGCCTCATGATATTTTTCATGTAACTGCCTCCCCCACCACTGCTGTTCCTTGCCTCTCCCTTCCCCCAAAATTCATATGTTCAAAATAAAGTCTGACCATGCCACAAGCAGGAGTCCTTGGCGGGCGTGCCATCAGGGAAGTAATTTCAGGTGTGCCAGAAACAGTGAGGCTGCCTTGCTGGGTGGGGAGGCTGAAGAAAGAACCTGCTAATGAAGCTGGGTTGCACCAGCCCAGGCAGAGCTGACTCCACTGCCTTTTAGAAGTCACTCTGCCATGTTTCACAAGACACCCACAGTGTCTGGTCCTGCAGTCCCTGTTGATGCTGGACCTACATTGACTCAGCTGCCTTCAGAGCAGCCTGTGCAGGCACTTTCACCCTCTTGCCAGGCCAATGGCTGACACCAGCCCTTGTGCCTGCCTGACCCAAGAACACAAAACAGCAGGGAAAAAAAATAGAAAAAAATTTTTTTTCTTCCTTTTTTTTTTTTTTTTTTTTTTTTTTTTTGCAGTAGGGTCAGTTTCCACCTGGCTCACCAAGGTATCAGATGAGCTCTCAGGAGAGCACTGACAGAGAGCAGGTGTAGGAAGAAGAAAGAGTAGAGACAGAATTGCTTTTTAGCAACAACTAGTTCCTAAATCTGCTTCACTGCGACATCTGTACACCCCCATCCTCACAGGAATAAGGTCTACTGTATAGGCACAGAGGCACACCACGGGTAGGCCTGTTCCCTCTCAGCATCCCAAAGCGGTGCTGCCAGCCAGCTGCGAGCGGCCTGCCAGGACCACCAGTGGGAACACCGCAAGGCTGCAGGCTCTCCACCTGGGCTCTGACAGGAGCTGTTTATGGTGGTGGGAAGTCATGCTGGTTGGGATATGAGGAGTTATCAGTGTGTTGGAAACAAACTTTTAAAACAAACAGGAAAAAAACCACCACCCCCCAAAAAAAAAAAACCAACAAACCGATCACACCAAGCACAAAATAAATTTAAAAAAAAAAAAAAAAAAAAAAAAAGAAAAAGACCAGACCAAAAATCCATTAGGCTGTGCCAAAGGGAACAAGGATTTCCAACTACCCCGCCCCATGTAATCCAACATACTCAATTCTCATAGGTTTCTTTGAAAAGGCTTGGGCCCAGTCCTACACAAATACTTCTGAAATACTGCAGCTGAATAATTCTGCAAAATCCTGAGTAATAAGCAAATTGAACTGTGTATTTATAAATTAAAGCACCACTAATTTGAGCCCTTAGGAAACAGGGACCAGAAAAAGAGAATCAAAATCATATCCCTTTTCCTTTATATTTAAAAATGTCTTCTTGGGCCTGCATATGTTTGTAGTTGGCTAATTTACCCATAAGAATTTCTCCTTTACCCCAGGGAAAAATATCTGCAATTACAGGGTTATCTACTACAAGAATGCACATAGCATTTTCTTTCTTTATCCTATATATGATACAAGAGGGACAACCTCAAGAAAAGGCATCAGAAATTCTCTACAAACCACATCAGGAATAACTGTAAAGATCTGCTGAAATGTCTTCAGTGTTCCTCAATCTGTCCTACATTCCTTTACCCCATCTGCCCATAGGACCGTGCAGTTCAGCATGCAGGCTCAAACCCTTTCAGAGGAGCTGAGGGCAAATTAAACTTTTTTTTGGCACAGGTCCTCCCTCCCCTGTGGTTTCCCAGTGAATGCTTTTCACTGTTTGCTACTGAAAAGAGAATATTAAAGCTGAGAAATTTGACTTCAGAGCTTTCAAACCTTATTACTAAGCTTAAGAGTCATAATTTCCTTTCTCACCTTTCCATCCCCACTATCTTCTTCTCCAAACCATCTCTTCCCCTCCCTGTACTACAGTGAAACAAAGAAAACAACATGCAAGCACAGTGCCTAAAAAAAAAAAATATTATTTTTCTTCCAGTTACTCAAGACCTCTGAGCTCTTGGGACTTCTTTTATTTGCTGAGGTTGTAATAAGCTTTTTACAAAAGCTTACAAGCTGATTACAAGTTTGACATAGGAACATTCAACCCATTCCTAGTAGCCTGGAGAAAATTACCTGAATTTTCAGCCATGTTCTTTTGCTAAACAATATTTTTCTTTTTGGAAGTTTTCGAGCAAACCAATTTAAACCTGGGATTTGGCTGAGACCCACCTTTTCAGAACAGGACATACATGTTTCAGAATTCTTCCTGACTTCCCCTGCTTTTTCACCATTATTCATGGACTAAGAGTCCAAATTTCTCCCATTGTCTTTTGGGGTTAAACTAGAAGGCCATGTGCCAGCTGCTTCTCACAGCGTGACCTCCTGCCCCTGCCCCAACAATCCCATACAGCTGTGGGAACCATCCTCAACATGGTCCAACACTTAAGTCTCACACATCACATTTCTGATAATCTGGGAGGCCTGCCTTCAACGCATAGCCCAAAAATATTTGTCTGACTGGCCAGCCCCCATCAGCCAAGGCAGGCTCCTGGCCCTCCGCCTGCAATGGGACAAACTTGAACCTTATTTAAAAATCCTTCACCAAAAGATTGAAGTAAACACCTCCCACTGCCAATCTGAAACAGGCTCCAAGCTGCTGCCAAAGTTTGCCTAGTTCATCCAGGTCTAAAAATAAGACTGATGTGGGAATCAAGAGGTGGCCAGAAAGATGCTACCCAGTTCATTCCTTATGCACTATTTGTTACAGAAACCACAACCGCACTGCTCAGAAAGTGCCTTTGATCTTTATCTACAGTGGAGAAAATTTCAGTTTTAGGATTCACCTTCAGATTGAGTCAGTAAAAATAAGCCACAGACCTTAAGGGCCTGCACTGCAACTTAATGACGGTTTTAATGAGCTTTTAAACTGGACCAGTAAAGCACTGCATGGTTGTGATTTTTACTCACAGTATGTGAATCTTTAACCTCACATTCCCAGGATATTATTTTTTTTTTATTTTTTAAACAAAGGTCAGCCTTTTGGACTCTGCTTCTGTTTCTGAATTGTATTTGATTAATGTACAAGACCGAAGAACTTTCCCCTTCCTGCTGCATCTAATGGGCAGAGAAGAGCTGTGCACCTTTGGAAAAGGCAGCAGAAGCGATTGTCCTGGCTCCACACCACATCTAGGCTCAAATACAGGGGAGAAAGACTCAACCGTCCTTGAGTGGAAAGGCACTGCAGAAGGAACTGCAAGGAGAATTTTAACTCCTTATTACACCCAGCACGGAAGTATTTGCAATGATTACAGTTACACATCTCGTAACTCTTGCAACGTGGAGTTTGTTGCAACACTTGTTTTCCCAAAAGCCTTTCCTGTCCCCACAATTAAGTACACAAATAATATTCACAGTGTAAAGCTTGTTTTTGTTTGCTTGTAGCTTTCAAAAAGATTCCCCTTAGGAGATGAAGTGTTCTAAGTTTGATCTCAGCCCAGGGGTAACTATTTCCCCACGTCCAACCTTCCAGTTTAGAAACATGCATTTGGTTACCCTTCAACAGTGGGAAAGTGAGAAAATAGACGGTTCGACAGTTTAAGATTCTTCCTTTCACTGGTGTTCAGAGACTGCCTCAGGGAACAGAAGGAAAGGGGAAGCACGGGGGCTGCAGGGTAGGAAAAACATAACATGAGATGCGAGCACTACATGGAGGGACTGAGGGAATAGCAAGGTTGGCCCGGTTGTAATCAATTAAATAACTTCCTAGACAACGTAAAACAAGCCTACAAAATTGGACCTTACAGCTGCAGAGAAAAAAAAAATGTCTGGGCTCAGCCAGACTCAGGCTGCAAAAAGCCTGCTCTTTTAGATGATGCTTGATTGGGAAGCAGTCAAAGAGATCTTTGTATATATATCCATATAAAATTTGGAATCTCTGATCTCTGTCATACTGTTAGCAAAAAAGGAGTGTGACTAAGAAAGCTTGAATGCTACATCAGTATGGCTATCCAGCCCTCCCAGCCTCAAGTCTCTTAGGGTTATTTTCTTTTCACAGGTCGTCTTTTATTTCATGCCCATGATAGGTGGCTATTTTAAGGGGCTATAGAGAGGTGTTGAATGCTGATAAGGCAAATCCTGTATCCCTTAATCCACTGCTAAATCACTCTGCCAGCCTTCAAGGGTGCCAGACAGATGGACTGCACTAGGAAACTGCCCACAGGCTGGTTACTTCAACCCCAGCTCGTCTTTAATCCAGAAAGGTTTTGTTCTGGTATTTCAATCATTGATTGACTGGGAACTTTCTTCCATGCTGGGTTAGGTAAAATATCCATGTCAGAGGTACTGGGGAATTTGTGAGGCTGTAGATCATAGGAGTGGTGTGAGACAGGATGCGTCTCAAGGGAACCAAGGAAGCCATAAGGAATGTAAAAAGTCACAGGGTTAAAGCCACATTAAGACAGCTGTTATGTTAATGAGAGTTCTGCTTTTCTTCTAGCTGTGGGTCATTGATTTAGATAAACATGAACAAGGTCTTTTTCATTTTACCGTATTTTTCCACTAAAGCTAACATAGCCCAAAACATCATATCCTAGATCCCATTCGTCTTGCTCACAGAACTAGTGCGGGAAGTTATCTTTCTTATGTTTGTGCGTGGGTGATTCTCAGGGCTTGATTTGGTCCTGCCTGGCTCAAGTCTATATATGAAGCTGTTTTGCAAGCATTTCACTTAGTAAATATGTTAAGTAAAGAGTCATGCACCACTGAGTTTGCCTTCCAGACAAATTCATCCATACCATCTGATTTTCTCTCACAGTCATAATAACAAACACTTATAAGAAATGTGGTGCGAAGTCTTCTGCAAAAACATTTAGCAGGTAAAACCAAAAAAGCCTGGACCTTTCAAGACAGATACTTAGCAATACAGCCATGCTGCAACAGGCTTGCTCGTCTTAAAGTCAGAGAGATATTTTGTATTGCTTTTTCCAGTTTGCAGAGTCTGAATGCCTCAGGCTGAACTTCAAAGATAAAAACATAAAAACAGAGTTTCACCAAAGCAACCAAATTCACTTGTATCCTTGGTTATATGACAAGTTACCACTCATTTCTCTTCCTTGATTAGTTCACAAGCTACAACATTTTGCTTGTCACCCAATTGCAAATTTGCTTATGAACTCAGGCTGATTGAAACGGGGCATGCTTTTCCAAATGCCTCTTAGACGTCAAGTAGTGAAAGAGCATAGAGGATTCTGCCTGCAGTATTGAACACTTCACAGGATGCGCTGCTTTGCTGTGAAACAAAGTAAGTCCTAGTCTTAACCTGAACTCCGGGGTGCAGTTTATTCCAGAATTATTTGGCTTCTATTTGCTTGGTTTTGGACATCTGAAAATCCAGGTTCATGAGGTTTTTGGGGGTTTGAGGGTTGGGGGGGGGCAGTGTTGTTTTGTTTTTTTTTAGTTTAAACCAACTCCATGGTTTACTCCTCCAGCACGTTAGCTTGCTTTAGACAATCCAGATCTATATCAAGTTGTGACGATCTAGCAGTTATTTGAGGGTTTATTTTCTTTTGAATTAAATTGACCATGGGGATAAGAGAGATATCACAAGGTTTAAATCAAGTCAACTTTAAAAGCTAAACTAAAAGTTAACTGCAGATGCTGCACCAGTAACCTTGCTCGCTTGCATGGCTCCATAGATACATTGTACTTTTAAAAAAGGTTTTTCTCTCCTCTTTTAATGCCTAAAAGTCCCAAACAACAGATGAAGTCAGTTGAATAACTATAAACTGGCACAACAGCTGACCTGATTACACTCAGAGTGCTGTCAAATGCATAAACCAAATAAACTGGGATAACAGACCTTCTCCAAAGGCTATTATATTCATGGTATGTATGGAACAATTACTGGGGAAAACACAAAAGTTTTTTCAAAGCAGTTGTCTTAAACTGTTGGAAAACCAATGTCCATGTACAGATGCAAAAACCCTTAAGGTTGTAAACAACGTAGCTTCACATTTTCTTTCTACCCCAGAGTAGGATCATGTAAGAATATAAAAGGACTGACAAACTAACAGAAAAGGAAATTATCTTTGTTAGGCAGATTGCAAATACACACCTGGACACGAGCCTCTGTGAGTTTGGCTCTTTGCGCAAGTTCTTCCCTAGTATAAATATCAGGGTAGTGTGTCCTCTCAAAAGCTCTTTCCAGCTCTTCCAGCTGCTCTGCCGTAAAGGTTGTCCTGCTGCGACGCTGCTTTCTTTTTAAAGGTAAATCTGGTTCAGAATCGATATCAGAGCCATCATCAGACTGGGGTGCTGATGCTCAAAAAAAAAAAAAAAAAAAAGACAAAAATTAGCTTTAGTTGAGGGGAGAAAAAAAAAGGCAAAATATTTGATCAATTGGTGATATCCTTTTATATAGAAGAGTTGCTTTTTTCCCCATGACTCAGAACTGAGTTGGCAAAGTTCAAAAAAAGTAAGAAACAAATCAGAGTCAAATGTTATGTTGTGCAAATGTGCTCAAAGAAATAAAGAATTGTCAAAAGTGAAACAAAGAGTTTAGCACCTTTTCCTGGCCCAAGAATATTTGAGGACCTCTAGAAATCTTTTTGAGTAAATTAATTATTTGATTTCTTGGTTTTAACTCCTCCAACAGTTTGCAAGTGTTTTAAGAAGTTGAATAGTACTGCTTAGTCCTAAGCAATCAGAGAAGCAATATGGCCTTGTTCCTTTCCCTGAATCAGTGAACAGATAGAAGTATTTGTCACACCAGTGCACCAGTTGCAACTTAAACATTCTGACTCTATAGACCCAAGTCCACAAGACCTTCCCCAGAGATCCATCACTAGAGTGCTCTTGCTGAAACGGTTATAGAAGTGATTAGAGGTAAGTGTAATTGAAGAAATTAATTCTTATACACAATCAAATATTTACTTTATGTCGTGTTATTTGTCCTACACTCTGAACAGTATTTTACATGTTTGTGTTAACTGTATCTCAGTACATTTAAACAATGCCACTCATTTGCAACTTACTTGCCCATCTTATGACCACTCAACATAACCTTAGGACAGGCCAGACAAGTGTTAATATAAAAAAAAAAAAAAAAGTTTGAGACACACATTGCAGAGAAAAGTCCTGTAAGAATAGCTCAGAGCAATAGTTTGACTCTACTCTTCAAGTTACTAAAGTAAGGAGATTCCAGCATACATGATGACCAGAGCTAACATACACAGACTGCATGCTTCCTTCACCTAAGGTTTCATCATTATTCCTCCTAACCTTGGGAGGTTTTCTAGCACAGACCATGGCTACACACAGATGTGCTGATGCTCAGCCTCCAGGCAACGGTCTAAGGATGTGACTGCAAAACAACCAGGCTGTGTTGGACCAAAGGCCGCTCATGCCACTGCCCTAGTCAGTACTTAAGGAAAGTTGGCAAGAAACAGACCATGTACAGCATGTCTACAACCCAGGAAAGGGCTACCAACTCTTGCAATCAGCGATTTAAAGAGAAATCGGAACTGAAATTCTTTCTGGATTTTATGGAAATGGGGAGAATGAGCTCACACAGACAGACAGACAGCTCCTGACATCACTGCTTGTTTCCCCTGTGTTCCCTGGAAATCAAGTGGACTTCAGCTACAGCCCAGCTGCAGCTGAACCATAGCTATAGCTGTGAAGGCAGCAAAGCCTCTTCCAGTACCCAAACACATTCTCTTTCTCCATCAAACAGTAATGAACCAAAAGAGTAGACTTCCAAAGCCAATATTCACTTACATCACCTGCTGTGCCAGGCGACAAGCATTCCTGAGTCTTCAAGGGAAACCACTTAAAGAGGGCAGACACTCCCCAGTGATGCTGAAACTGCTTCTTCATTTGAAATACAGGCATTATTTCTACTACTTCAATTTTGGCAAATAAATTATTGATATAGACATTGATTTAAAATAATTTTCTTAACGTGATTATTTAGAAGTAACTGAGAACATAAAGCCAAAAAAAAAATCACTGTTTCTCAAGCTCCAGCTAAAACCCCCCACTATGTTCATTTCTAGCTATCTTACATTTCCAACTTCACTCAAGCTGTTTGAACTAATAAATACACCTAATCTGTTTACTTCGTCTTACAGACTAAGAAAGACAAAGTGCTTTTTCAGACAATTCAGCTCAAGAGTTTATGAATTTCTGCATGCCAAAAAAAGAAAAATTACTGCTAGACCAGAAGCTCTTATGTGAAAGCCATCTTCATTGTCCAGACACCATCAATATCTTGGACCCAACATACACAGGACATCAGGAGAAACTCCCATAGAGTTCAGCGTCAATGTACCGTGAAAACATCCAACTATCAGTCTCTTACTTGTATGGAAGCTTTGCCCCAAGTAAGACTGGATTAAGCTGTTCTGCTTCTTGAGAATATTGTCCTCAAGAACAAAGGGGAATCATCACAAACATCCTCTCCCAAGCAGTTCAAGCTCATTCCTTATTAAACAGGCAATCTATGGTATCCCAAACTGAACATAACACATTGTCCGAATTAGTGACAAATCCCAAATCTTCTCAGTTGGGTTCCCAAGTGACAGCTGTCTTACTCAGCAACTGCCAAGTTACAACCCTCCAGGATGGTTTCATGCTTCTGTTCAAGAATAAAAAGAAACACAGGATATTTAAAATATAGTTTCTCTATGTTAGCCTCAGATACAAATCACCAAATCTTAAGCAGGAAAGCTCTTGCTTAACAAGCTAGACTAGTGGAAGAGAGCACACCAGCCGTGCTAACAGGGTCATATCGGCTAGCACTGCACTCTGACCATTCCTGGTGTGGTAAGATCTGAAACACAGCTCAGCAAGGTCCCTTTTGGAGACACCTTTGACAAAAGTTACCTTTGATTGTGCACCATCAGTTGGTTTGTTTTGGTTTTGGTTTTAATTTTTTTTTTTTTTTTAAAAAAAAAAAAGTCAAATCGCCAGATCTCAGGTATTCTTTCAATGCTCTTTCAGACTCTACACACCTGTATGGAACTTTTTCAAACATCTACATATACGCCTATAAAAAGCCAGCTTAAATTGTGCAATTTAAAGTGGATATTTATTGCTAAATTTCTGAAGTGAATCCACTCATCAACTGGATGGGACGTATCAGAAGACCCAAAATGAGCTTTCTAAAAATGTTTTATAAAGACTTAACAAAATCTTGTTGTTTCCCTGCACCTTGCACCATGCAGCAATGAGAACACAGAACTGAAACACTAACTTAATTTCATTTTCATTTTAGCTTTACATTTCATTAAGCAGTACATGAAAGGCACAAAGACAAACCAATCAGAAAAAAAAATGAAGTATGTAAGAGTCCAGGACAATATGCCTCATCAAGTGCAAACATTTGCAGAGAAAGTAATAAAATTAAAGTAGGGAGAAAACAGGCATCAAATGAAATGGCTTTCACGTTTATAAGATTTCATCCATGTTACCCTTCGGCAGACCTGGCTGCTATGTGCAGCTTTACTGAAAACATTGAGTTCCTTTGTCTTTTCTGATCTGCAATATCAAAATCAGACAAATGTAATCTCAAATGATAGCTACATGTCTGTACTACAAACTGCTCTATTTTTATTTCTTACAAAGTCTTCTTAAATGTTATTATTTTCAATGAAGTTTGTATTCATATTTTCTCTTATTAAAATAACATTATTAGACTTTTATATAGGCAAGAAGCAAATCAGAGTATTGGCTAAGCACATAAATTGGACATACCTCACCCTTCAAAAAAGCAGTATTTTGTGTATGATCAATAGCCATGGTATTGTCCTTTTGCTAAGCAGTATCTCACCAATAGATCCACTGACTTCCATGATACAAAATGACATTATTCAGCACAGGTAGAGGTGGTCAGATTTTGGCTGGGTTATTTCTATCTCCATCACCTCCACAGACACACATATTGACAGTTGTCCTAATGATCTTAATACCGCAACACCTCAAAGTACAAGTAGGAGAAAGAAGGAGCCTTACCAAGGCCCTGGGAGATCCCTGGCCAGACTCCTTGGGATCACCAGTAACCCCCTTACTGCACAGCTCAAAATAAGAGAGGCAGCAAAAATCACTTTCAGTAGCTGAGCCATGAAGTTTAATTAAAGAAGTAATTACAGAATTCAAGAGCAATTATTTGTCCCTTAACCCCTCGTGACCTGTCTGGTGGCCTGAGGAAGTGCTGCATGCTGGTTATCACCACAATATGCAAAAAACCTCTGCCCGGTGTCAGAGGCACTCAGTCACCTAAAGCTCTGCAACGATCCCTTTTCCAAACGCTGTAAATAGATATGCCAAGGCAAAAAAAAAGGAACAACGAAATAGCACGGAAGAGGTCACTCTGTGGGCTGTTCTTCCTCTCAGCAAGACATTTCATTTGAATAATTAAATAACAGAAACATGACAACCCTTTAAAACCCATACATTACGGCTGCAGCACAGCACACCTGAAAAACACAGGCAGAGAGGTTATCCTTCTGTGACCTGCATAGGCACAGCTTCTCTGGCAATCCTTCAGTGACTGTGAAATTTTTTAATAAAGTATTACACAACCTCTTCCTATAAGTGTAACAGCCTGGGGTCTGCCTTAGATAAATTCTGTCTAGCCGCAGATCTTGCTAAAATAAGCCAAAAAAACCCCAACAGTCCAAAGGCCAAGGAGGGTTCTGGTGGTAGCTTATTTGCTAGTTACTCTCACGGAATCTTCTCATTTCTTTATTTATACAAGATTAATTTCACAGGCTCTCCCCTTTGTGCGACATCTCCATCACCCAGGGCTGCGGCCAGGGCATTCTCAGCTTTGGGCCTAGCCGGAGCATTCTGCATCGGAGGCAGCAGGTACCATGGGGTTGCCAACGGCCGCCTGATCCCCAGCAGCCTTTCACGCCCAGAGAGATGCAAGTGACCTCCCTCGTGTTTACTCGGGTGCAGGCGAGGAGTGCAGCAGGGCTGCTACCCCCACACAAACCCACAGTAAATGACAAATGACACTTTCTCTTTGTGATCTTTGGGATTTTTGTTGACTTATTTGGAGGCTTTTGTTGAGTCCTAAGAAATGGCCTGTGGCTGAGGCCCATTCGGCCGATTTCCACGCTCCATCTGTGGTATCCATCAGCAGGGCCTTTGCCCGCATTCAGGGCTCTGACACCTGCCTGGCAGGATGCAGGAGGCACAAAGGAGGCTGCCGCGGACACAAGGGGGGCGGCGGGCCGGGGGGGGCAGGGAGGGCAGCCAGGGTGAAGGAGATGCACAGCAGGGGTTAATCCAAGCTACCCCTCCCCAAACCTCAGCACCTGGAGGCGGCCTCCCTAGACTGCCTCTCCCTGCCAGAGGTAAGGGGGCTCAAACATAGCCCTCCATCCTATTGTGGGTGAATTAAGGAGGAAAGGAAAGGAGAGAGGAAGAAACCATCCCAGGATGCAGGCTGTCAGGAGTCACCCCAGGCACTCGCTAAATAAACCTCCGGTGCTGGTGTGCTGCGAGGGCCGGGTGGCCAGCAATGCATTCCTCCCTGGACCCTTGTTTGTGTTGGGGGAGGCTTTCAGCAGCTGGCATTTTAACAGCCCATGGACTAGAAACATATAGGGCATACTTTCTTTCCTCAAAATAAAGTCCACAGGAAAACAAAACAGCATTTTAATTCCTACTAAGAGCCCTCCTCTCTCCTTCCCTCTGAGCAGTCCTGTTTAGGGGCAGGCTTATATTTGCACACAGCATATAATAAAGACTCCAGAGCTGACTGACTACCTCCATCCCAGCACATCAGCCCTTCATTTTGCTGTATCTGCCTGGGGAAACATGATGCCAGGCTCCCCTCTCCTCCTCCTCCCCGAAACTGTCACAGCAAGGAGCCATTAAAAAGAAAATACTCCCTGCCAGGTCTTTGCTAATCAAAACAGGACAAATAAACTCTGACACTCAACAACTCCCCAAGTGTCCAAAGCCCTGGGTGGAGACTACAGATTAGTTATGAATATGGCAGGCAGCAGGAGACCAGCTTGGGGGATCTGGAGTCACTGCTCAGCTACCTGTGAGCTCTTTAAAACACAACAACAGAATGTCATGCTCCAAACATTAGAAGCACCCCTAAATTTTAGGTTGTGTGCTTCCACCAAAGCACTTTCAGCAAGTTTAGGAGTCAGAGCTGCAATTTTATCCGATTCACTGTTCACTTTCTGGTCTTCGCCATTAACAGGGAAAGAAGAAAGAGGGGAGATTTGGGCACCTCAAGTTTCACCCCATTAGGTCACAGCTCAAAATTTGTTCTCAGTTGGACACCTCTGAGAGGAAAAGGAAAAACAAATTTCAGGAAACGTGAAGAACAAAACAAGAAGCCACAAAAGATTTCTCACTAAGATTAAGATAAAACATGCTAATACTGCTACATGCTCCTATTTCCCTGTTAAAAGTGAAAATTTAGGATGAGTAAATACTTAAGAAAATTCTCAGTCTTGCTAGTAGGCAACAGAATACCTAGTACAATGTGAAATACAAGTAGTGCAATTGTTTTTAACCCTTTCTACCAGCACTTTGACTATGATATATTAATAAAAAAACCCCACAAGAAACGAAATCAAAAAGCAAGCCTCTGTTCCAGACATGAATATCGCTTATCTAACAAGGATTAAGTCACACTTCAATTATTCCTTTGAAAACCACTGCTATTTGCAAAGGTCCTACTTACAAAAACATTGTAAATGGCTTTTTTTAAACTCCATAGGCACTTTACAAAAGTTTGCAGTGAGAGAATGAGAGAAACAGGGAGAAAACGTGTTGCTGTTTAAGTAAACTGATTAATATGAGCAATTAATCGGTTACTGGAAGTGGAAACGAGGAACACCATCTCCTGTGAGCTCTAAGCTGAAAAATCAGCACAGAAAGGGAACAACCACCACAACACTGACGAAAGTGATGATCTTGAGAGAAGTGGATGGTATTTTTATTTTGTTTGGGCTGATTCACGTGGAGAAATGTGCTTTGTACAGCAAAGTGAAAAGCAAAACAGTAGCTGCAGTAAAAGGAAATGGCCAACAGTGACTTTTATTTACAATTACCAAGAGACAGGCTATTATTGACCATATGTGCCACAATCACCCCCTTATCATGGGTTGGCCATCATGTCCATTGGGAGCTGTTAATGAACTGGGTAATTGAGCTGCTGACATGTGTTACCAAAACAAAACAATAGGAAGAAGAGACAAATGAACATTTTATTTGCCAATCAGAGTAGGTTCCGCTTTTCAGAGAGCTGTGCCTAAGTAAGTGGCTGAATACATAAAACAGTGCATTGAAGGCAAGCAGATGCATGCATAATAATGGTTAACTGACAGCCTATGGCCCATCTGTGCTTAACATTTTGTTAAAAGAAATTACTTGACTTGCTAAAGAGACAAATCATACAGCTGCCCCAAGTGCTGTATTATAACAGATAAATCATTAGCTAAACTGTTTCATGCTTAATATGACAATGCATATTATAAGTTATGCAGGGACATTTTGTCAGCACAGCTTGATGCAGTTATAACTTACAAAAAATGTGACAGCTTATAGCTATTCAACGATTTCAACTTAGAAGAGAACGACAACACTGTGAAAACAATTTCACTGCACAAACAATAGAAAATTCACAAGCTCTTCTTGAAAATATATTTAATTCTGTTTTTAATGATGAAATAATATGGAAAGAAAAAACCAGCCAGTGTCTAACTGTTCTGCACCATTAATCTGCTACCATGTACTTCATTCAAAACCGCAGAGCATCAAAAAGGAACACATTCCATTTTAAATATCAAAGACTGCATCGGCAGCACTAAGAATAAATGACTAATTCTCAACTGTGCATGAAAGGATGAAGAATTTCTAGAGTGAAAGGAAGGGAAGAGGAAACTGCAAATACAACTACAAAAATCTCTTCTTATTCCCCCACCTCCTCTTCCAAGAGGAGATTTGTTTTGTTGATATAAGTAACATTAAAGCACGTAAGGGCTTTGCATGTGGGCCTGATCCCACTCCCAAGTTTCACTGCTGAAAATTTGCACTGGGAATTGTTATTACCATTATTTTACATTGAAAACTAAATATACAGGAGCTGTAGTTAGCACTCAGGTCCTATTGTACAGGTGATACATACACACGTGTGTGTATAGCCCAAGGCGGGGCAGAAAAACAGAACCCTCTCCTCCTGACTCAGTCACACAGACCAGGGCAAGCCAGACCCTCAACCAGGTTTACCTGAACATTTGCACTACGCGGTGGAGGGGAAAAAAAAAAAAAAAAAAAAAAATCAAACCCCAAAATAATGTAATTTGGTAAAACTTGGGTAGCCTGTGGGAGCTTTCCCCAAGGTTTCAGAGGCTGGTGCCCACGTAAGGGTTAGCTCAGCTTTAATGACTACATAAAAGTTAAACTGCTACAGTTTTCCCCATGAAGACAAGACTGCCTTGCTGACTTTGTACTGTTTCTGTTCACTGGCCTCAAAGGACTACACTCCTCCTTCCACCGATTTAAGAGCAAAGCTGGATCCAGGCAAGCTTTGGCCCTTGCTCAGTCTCTCCCATTGTTCCCAGTAGATCCAGAGAAGGAGTTCAACGAGATGGAGCCGGCAGGACAAAGTGCTCCAGCTTGAACCCATACAATCATGCTGTCACTGGACTCGTGAGTCGGCCTGGATCATCTCTCTGAATGCAGCCCATTGACTTGGAGAGGAGGGCTTTTTTGAAAAACACGAAGAGGAGTCACAAGCACATCCCGTTGATTCTTACTGGGAGCTCACGAGTGCCCACATCTGGGGGTTTTTCCAACCATTCCCACAGGGACCATCCATAGTAACGCTGCAAACACGAGTACTGTATTTAAGCATTGTAGCATCTTGTCATCTCACTTGAAAAAGAACCACTAGGAGATTTTAAGGGAAAACTTCCAGAGGACTCAAAAAAAAAAAAAACCCCAAACAAAAGAGAACAGACCTTTGCTTCCTAAATTTAGAAAAAAGTGAGGGAAATTAAATACTTGAATCCGAATAACGTTTACTCTCAACAACCTTTAGGAAGTTGATATTTTAGGCAAAATTTTAATATAAAAGACAGGGAGAGTTAAGAAGAAAGCTAAATTTCTCTTGTACAAATCCCAGAACGTACTAAGAAAGGATTGGAATCATGTCTTCAAGCCGGTATCAGCTGATGGAAGGGCCGATTGGTAACCAATTAAGACTGAAAACATTGAATATCCTGGGAGATGGAATTTGTCAGCTGAGAAATTAAATAAAGCAAATGAAGGAGTCTCTGGATAAATAATGAGACTGTATTAGTGAGCTAAAGCACTACAAATAATTGAGCTGTCAGCAATCTCTCACTGTGTAGGCAGTGTAGATTCTTCAAAGTGAAAAAAAAAAAAAATCTATAAATTATATTTGGCTCACTCCTTTGCAACAACAGCATGCAAACAAAACTCCTGAAGTTGTATAAGCTGACCAAACTTACTGGGCACACCAAGATGGAAAAAGCTTACAAGCATTTTTCAAAAACAGCTCTGCATTGCTTCACTGGGTTTTCACCAAGTCATAGCATTGCTAAAACATTCTTGAAGAAAAAAGAAACTGTACAGATGCCTAAGGTAAAAAATTTTGAGAATGTTTTAATACATTTCCCGTCTCTTTCAACTAGTTCTAGCACCTGAATTAATACCATCTTTGATTCAAAACAAACACTGACAGAGCAAGCTGTTGTAGATAGCTTCATCTCAATGTCAACATTACAGCCCTCGAAGTCTCTATGGGAAATCAAGGCTATCATCTCTTCTTAAACCCACAGCTGCAGCCAGACCACCCCTCAAGCCACTTTTACCTACTCTAGAGCTAAACAGACTTGTAAGATCACCTCTATCTATCACTCTCAGGACTTGGAATGGCCAAAATATTTCCAGACTTCTTTTTTAAAACAGAATATTGGACTTTACATTGAATAATCCACTTAACTTTGAAGATTGTTGGGCTTTTGTGAAAGAAAACTAAAAGTACCAACTTTTTTTTTTTTTCATTTTCCAGACTTCTGTCAATTAAAAAAAGGTTACATTTTTCATCAAATATTTTTCCTGTGATTTATTTTCCAAGGTACTACCTACTCCTGCCAAATGCTTCTTTTCCAGCCAAATCTGTTTGTAACTCAAGGTCACTCCTATCACAACTACATAAGAATTGGAGTGCTGCCCACAAAATCCATCATCTTCTGTCATGGGATCTGGTCCTGCTGGGTACTGAGCCCTCTGATCCCACTGGTCAAAAACAGTTTCTGCCTTTACAGTTGTTCCAGTATTTGGGATGAACAGACTTGACAACGGGTTAGTAGTAGGGTGCTCAGCAACTCTTTGTGTTATTTCCTGTGGGGTTTTTCATTCCCAGTTCCTGCCTTGGGTGCCAGCACAGGGGTGCAGGATTCCTTCATGCATGAAACCCCTCGAAGCACACAATGCTGTTTCATTTATTATAGCGCCTGTGATGCCATTACAGTAATTAACCTGAGTCCATCCGAGAGCCAGTCACCTGCAGATTCTCCTCGTCTCTTGCCCTGTAGAATTTTTGTGCCAATGAGCTCCTGGCATCTTCCTTTAACTACCCTTCCCAATTCAGGTGACTGTCACCTGAAAGCTCATGGTGCAATACCTACACATAACCCAAATTGCTCTGGTTAGGTCAAATGTGAGAAACGAATCTCACAACAGCTATTAGAACTCATAGATGCCGCCTGATCATACCATTCCCATATTACAGATACTAAATGGACAGGAGAAATTAAAGCAAGACATTTTCTACCTTTTAAGCAGACATCAAAATAACTGAAATTCGGGTAGGAAAAAAAAAAAAAAAAAAGAGGAGTTCCATGCACACACAGTGCTATAGAGATTAACACTGTGATTTGCTAACAACAAAACAAGGTATACAGCTTGCTGTTTGTTCAAAAGACACATGGGAGCTTAATTACCAAAGAAAACGCACAATTCTTCAGTCCAGTAAGAAAACCAGAAAAAAGCCGAACATCATCCAACCTCGGAGCAGTCAAGAAGAGAGACTGATATGTCATGCAGCCATCCTCACAGCACCTTTACAGGACAGAAATGGTGTCCAGCTGGGAGTCACTCTTGATCCGTTCTCTACACCACAGGCATATGTAACTCCCATACGTTTGCTCTCAATTTACTAGTTGTTGACAGATGCTGATAAATGCATCTGAAAACCTACAAGAACTATGATTGCTGGTGAATTAATGCTTAATGGTAGAGATGTCAAAAATTATTTGGCTAAACATAAACACACTTACATCATCTGCTTTGATGTGTGACTGTGTCCAGAAGGGCAACAAAGCTGGTGAAGGGTCTAGAGAACAAGTCTTACAAGGAGTGGCTGAGGGAACTGGGGTTGTTTAGTTTGGAGAAAAGGAGACTGAGGGGAGACCTGATTGCTCTCTGCAACTACCTGAAAGGAGGTTTTAGTGAGATGGAGGTCGGTCTCTTTAACAAGTTATAGGACAAGAGGAAACAGCCTCAAGTGGCACGAGGGGAGTTTTAGACTGGACATTAGGAAAAATTTCTTTACCAAAAGAGTGGTCAAACACTGGAACAGGCTGCCCAGGGAAGTGGAGTCACCACCCCTGGAGGTGTTCAAAAAACATGTAGCTGTAGCACTTCAGGACATGGTTTAGTGGGGATGGTGGTATTAGGTCAACACTTGGACTTGATGATCTTAGAGGTCTATTCCAACCTAATGATTCTGTGATTCTATTGAAACCTCTATAGATATTAACAATAAATCTATAACTGTCTCTGAATTATTAGCAGCCCCAAAAACTGAAAAAGTATCTCTGCACCAAATTTTGTGACGAACACACTGGCTTTTCTTAACTATTCCTCCATACACATAAGGCAGAAGCAGCAGGATGCCCATTGGTCTATCCTGTAGGCTTTGCTTGGACACTAATGTTACAAAACGTATTTTGATTCTTGTTTTTCTTTTTCCCCTACCACAATATTATTTATTTTGAAGGAATATTTGTTCAGGAATCAAAATGAAATAAAGTTTTAATTGATATCAAGCTCCTTTATGTAACTCTGTCATTAACAGAGATGTAAAACAACGAGAAATGAAACGTGTTGATAAGCATGCAATCCACAGTGCACATGGAGCACAACTTACATAGTACATTATTATGCCAATATAAAATGTTAGCTTAATTATTGCCTTCACTACATTAATTTTAGCAGACTTCACCATGGTACTTTGCATTTTGAAGCTGTTTAAGAGCTATGATTTTATGTACTTCCCCCAAAAAAATTTGACTGCAAGGCATTTCCCAGAAAGTGGCAAATTAAACAAATTAAGCCAGGCAACTTAAACAATAAATAAGGCTGCTTCCATTTTGGGGGAACAGGGAAGTACCTTCACTCTATTTTAAAATATAACTCTCACAGGCATTTAAATAACTGTCTACACCAGTGTTACCCAACCTTTATTTAACTCGTGGACAATGGCAGTCCCCAAGAGAAGAGTCCGTGAAATGCCTGCTGGCACCAACTGCTCCCAGCACTACCTGGGCTGCAGAGTCACAGTCAGCCCCAGCTACCACACAGCTTTTGGCACATGGTTGTGATAAATGTTTTCAAAGTTTTGAGGTTTTTTGTGGGCTTTTTTGGGGTTTTGGGGTTGGCTTTCTTTTTTTGGGGGGGGGGGGGGCTGGGTTTAATTTGGTCTTTTTTAAAAAAAAAGTTGTAAGTAATTAAAATTACAGTTGTCATTGCTACTACATACGTTGTCCATTTCTGAGCTTTCCCTGCCACAGTGCAATACAAGGTCCGGGGATTTTCCTCAAAAGTTTTAGGTAAGCCTTTAAGTAAAGAAAAGTATTGAAGAGCCTAAGCAGAGGGATAAAGTTTTAGACCGGGGCTTAGATATTGGTTCTGTTTCTAACAGTCTCATGGATTTGAGGCTACTTTGGGCCATTTAGCTAACCTATCCTGTATTTATTAACAGCTGTGCAGCAGTATAGATCCAATACTACCCCTCTGTTACCTGTCAAGCATGGGGGATAACTCCTGCATCCCACCTGCAATTACAGCCTCCTGGGTCAGATACCAAAGATGTGCAAACCCAAGGTGCCAGATCCCCAGTTCTCACTAGCTTCTCCTCCTGATTATTTTCCATGATTTTCAATTCTCACACCATTTCACCCTGCCTTGCCATTTCCAAGTCGAGCTTACTGCTCTTCACTCTTGCACAATGCAAGGTGTCACAGGATGCCGAAACGTCTCAGAGCTCTGCAGTACTGCACTTGCTGACTCACCTGACAAAAAGAAATTGGACAGATTACTAAGTACTCTCAAAATGAATCTTTCGTGCCATGAACAGGAGGAGTTGTATTTTTTTGCTGTCTCACCTTCCAGAGACTTAAGGAGTGCAGAATACGCTATACACGTTATTCTCGACATGCAGATCCTTGTCACAGCCAAAATATACTACTGGCACACCTTATGCACAGAGTACGTGTGTAAGTGCATACACAGTAGGGCATCATCTGCAAATGATGCATGCATGCATTAAAATACAAATCACAACTTCTGTTAAGACTGACAGTAATGATCACCTGGTATGAAAACAAGGAGAGAGTAGAAGGCAGCTTTAACTTTATAAAGGCACAGGTGTGCTGTAGGATCTTTGACATTATGAGCACACATATCAAGGCAGTACCATTATACATGAATATTGCACGTACTGTCCCTACAACATAAGCACCTGGAGCCTCAATGACTTAAAGTGACATGATTATCTAAACAGAGAGTATTTAAGTCGTATATAAGGTACAAA
Source organism: Leptosomus discolor (assembly GCF_034619465.1). Taxonomy (NCBI): domain Eukaryota; kingdom Metazoa; phylum Chordata; class Aves; order Leptosomiformes; family Leptosomidae; genus Leptosomus; species Leptosomus discolor. The sequence goes on from NC_141397.1 coordinate 45,814,278, forward strand.
ACTACACATACTATCGCTCATTTGATTCTTGCCATTCTCAAGGGAAGAGACACTGAAGAATCTCGTTATTCATCCCACGTGTTAAATGCAAATTCCATTGTTTCAGTGGTCTTTGGATCCAGCCTCTAGACTTGGATGTAGCTCTCAATCACCCACCGGTATCAGGAATTTCCACGCACAGAAGGCACAAAGTAGATGGCCTTTAATTTAGTTTCTCTTCCTCAGATGGGAACACATTGAAACAGCCCGTGCTTTTTTTGGAGCACAAAGAGGAGTTCTTTGTTAGACGATCTCCCACACATTGAAAATCAATGGTTTCATTAAAGCTGACTCTTACCCTCCAGAAATAGGGCAAATTCTCTAAGATAACAGTGAAAGTGGTCACAAATAGATTTGCAGTGTTTGAAACTAGGGAAAAAAAAAAAAATACCAAAATGCGAACATAAGAATTCAGAAAAGTTGTTAAAATGCCTAGTTTCTTAGCTACAATCTTTCATCTCTGTAAAATCAGCTATCTTAAATTGTTAGGCTGTAGGGTTAATCGATAGCATCTATTTAAAGGTTCTCTTTGTTTCCCAGAGGTCCTCAACATTACATGCGGGAAGGGGCAGGGGGGAATCTGGGAAAAGCTTTATGTCAACTATAACACCATAAAAATTCTGCTTCATCTTTCCTTCCAGTGCTGTAACACCACTGAACTGAATCCCTGTTTGTACACAGCTGAGAGCACGACAGCCTGCAAAGACTCATACACGTGATGCTGTGCGCCCAGTAACACCACAAGTGAGAGTCTTAATAGCTCCACTATAAAACATGTAGTGAGAGTGCTTTCTTAGGTGGAAATAAAAGTAGTTGTCCTTGTTTCTAATGTCTCCTGAAAACACCGAAGTCCTTGTAATACTGTACCACATTCAAAAGCAAGAGAGTTTCTTGAAAGCATACTCTTCAGAGCTCCAGGGCGCTCAGCATTTGCCTGCCACTGTATGAAACTGTAACAAGTCCTAAAATGGGAGCTTGGGTTTCTCTGCATGCAAGCCATATCTCGTCTTGTAAGTCCAGTCTGAAATAGAAATACCTCCACGATGAGTACCAGAAGTGCAATCACTAACACACAGCCCACCTACCACCATGTGTGCAGGCAAGGAGCACGTATTTTGGTAAGCTTTTCTAGGAAGCTTAGAAGAGACAAGTATTCAACACCCACTGAATTTCAGCAAAAAATTATGCACTTCTTTCATTTGAGACCAAATTTTTTAAACGTTAATTTTTTTTCCTCAATTCACACCCTATGAATTGTGAGGTGCAATTCTCTGTCTGTTTTGGGTCAAATCCTGCTGAGAGCCACATCAACATATTAAATACAGATTAGGAATCCAAAATTTGGCCTGCAACCCAGCCGGACAGAGCCCGACGATAGGCCTGACAGATGCCCCAGATGCATACGGGGGAGCCTGCCAGAATGAACTCTGCACAATAGCACAAACACAGAAAAGAATAAAAGCTGCATGCTGCCAGCCAGCCTCCTGTGCCTGCAAAGGAAAACAGAGATCAACTGAGAAATGAGCTCTTTGCACCTTTTCTAAGTGGATTCCTTTTTTATTGTTAGAGAAGCAGGGTAAGGAGATCCAGGGTACCAGGTTTAACACTGACGAAGGGGATCACAAACCACAGAACAAAGTACAAGGGAGCTACCCTACGAGGGCCGTATTTGTGGACTTTTTGCCTTCATCTGATGGCCAAGCAATCAGTGTTTGTCCCTGGTAGCACGTCATGTTGTGCCTTTGGGCTGGCTCACCGCAGAAGCCTAGAACATTCGCTGTCACAATGAAAATTAAATTAGACAGGAATAAACAGAGAGGCTTCATTGCTGTGACAGCTTACCAACATCTCTGCTGCAGTTTGGGTATCAGTGGGCTGAGACCACTTCTCATCGTAGAGCTCAAGAGTCTCTGTCTCTGCTTTAAAGTCTAAACATGTCTATGCACCGTCATATGCTTACTTCATTAGGCCCTTTTCACAGGGACATCTCGAGATCTGTGTTGGTACAGCTCCCAGCACAGTGGCAGTCCATGAGCAGGGCTCCTGTTTACCATAGCAATACAAATAACAACAAGTGGCTGAGCAACAGGTGGCCTGGAACCATTTCTGATTTTTTCAGTGACAATTACCTTATTCAGACACTCCAGTTAGACTTTCCAAATCACGGTCTAAGGGCAGTTATCAAATAATACCTTACAAATAAACTTTGACCCAGGCTGTGCTCTGGTCAACATTCACTTAATTCTAACATATATCGTCACATATAAATGGATCAACCAGTATGTGTAGCGGATAACTTCACAGGGAATGCTCAGTTTGTGAGCTTTAAAGCAGAGCCTGCATCTGTCATTAAAATTAATATCAGTCATAATGTTCTGCTAAGGTACCAGAATTTGTATTGCTAAAATCCTTGCACCGTTTTGAAAGTCTCCTTCAAACATCAGAATTGTTTTGTAAAATGCAAACATCCAGATTCCCCCGCCCCAGCCCTCAACTTGACTGCTCAGGGAAACAGTTTGCGAAAGTGGTTCAATCACCACACAATCTCATTCGAGCTTCCATGGTCATATTTATCTTGATTTCACTCAGAATCTTTCCTGTATTGTTCTATATAAGACACAAAACCAGTGTAAGTGCCACAGGGGTTTTTTTTTTGATCAGGACCTAACACAAGAAAAATAATTAAAATCAGGGTCTGTGTGAGGAAGAGTCTAGGCCATCTTCTGACCAACTCGCAGTGAGTGGGACATCATTGCCTGTCTCTGATCAGTCACACATTTAACTAGAATGACAAAAATAAGCATCGTTCCCTCCAAGAACATTATTGCACTGGAGACTTGAATTTTCATTACAACCTGGGACCATTAAGGTTCAGTAGAAGGTTTGTGATCTTTCTAAGCAAGCCTGGACTTTGTTTGGAATAAAAAAATGGGCCTATTTATGGTTTTGCATCAAAGTCATGTGAAATGTGTGGTTTTGCATGGAATCAATTAGAGACAAGCCTGAGGCACAAAAAGTTCAGATCCTGATCTGGATCCAGACCCACCCAAAGCTGAGGGACATTTAGACTAAGGCACTTGGTCCTTGTCCATCTCTGATTCCAGCATGAAAACCAGGTGGGACTCCCTTTCAGCAAACCCCCACTGCTCCCCGGATTTTTGCTGCTTTTCCAACTTGACATGTCAGCAGCAGCAGGAGGGTTCCTATGACTTCCGATGGGATCTGAAACCCATAAAACACTGTTTCAGTCCATGAAAACCAAAACCATGGCATCTTCCCAGGTCTCACAATTAAGCTTTAAGCCATAAGGAAAAAAGAAAACCCAAATTAGCAGACATATTGACAGTTTTATAGACCCCTGAGGGCTCTGCCTCCATCCAAAGAAGACAGTGGGGCTTTTTTAAATTAAAGTGAATTAGCAATCAAGTTCCTAAGAAGGATTCATTTAATAAATTAAAAGGCAGAATTCAAAACAATTTCAAAAGTAATCCTTTGGCTATAAATCATTCTCTGTACAGTGGAAAAATGGAATATTGTCATTGTGATGCTTGTCTTAATTGGCATTCAGTTGTTTTCCTCTTTTAAAATAATTGTTTATTATGCTAGTAGGCATCATCTTGCAGTAAACTAATGTTGCCATAAGCTTCTCTAGGAGCAAGATAAGGTCTTAATTATTTTATGATAAATACAAGGATTTATTTGGTTAATTTTTCCAGCACAAATAAGGGAGAAAGAATTAGAACTAAATTTGATCCTGCTGAGCCACTGAAGGAACCGAGATTCCCACCCTCCTCCTCAATCTTTGATTCCACCAACACACTGAACAAGCTTTGGGCTTTCTGAATTTTGTACCCCATGTACAGCACGGTTTCAGGAGTCTCTTCCCATAATGCAAGGTAAGCACTCTGTTCTCATTAATTAGCAGAGCTCCATCAGGACCAGACTCTAGAGTAAAGTATTTTACAGGGCTTAAACTCACAGTTTAGCAGTACAGATAATCTCACAAACAAAGTTAAAGTCAATCCTGCAAACTCTTTTGAGTGTTTATATCAAACTCAATGCAGCTACCATTAAACATGATGACTTACAGGCTCCTAAAATGCCATTCCCTTTAATATGATTTCCTATGGTAACACACAATTCATTGGAAGGCCTTTGCACCTAGACAGACTCTCAAATTAACTTCAGTGGAGCTATGACAGATTATACCAGCAAAGGTTCAGCTGCTCCATCATTTGCGTATGTTTCTAATTGATGTTATTTCATGCTTTCAGACCATGGTTGCAACTTAGTGAGGAAGGGAATACTTGCCCTTCTCCTTGTTTCACTTCTCTCCTTCCAATCGTTCCCCCCCTACCTCCCCACTCTGTGCTAGCAGAAAAACAAAATCTTGTTGAAGTCAAGAGAGAGGGAATCATCTGTCTCTAGAGGGAGAGGTGTGTGGTCATGCCACTCGTTCAGGACGCTTCAGAGTGGAGACCAACTGTGCACCAGACAGTCTCTGAGACCAGTAACTCCTTCTCCATTTCCACTCTTCGAAAGGTCCAATGAGTGCTTAAAAACAAACAGATCAAAAACCGACCAAACAAAACCCCACAGCCCTCTACACACACGTCCCTAAATAAGCCCCAAGCATTTGAACTTTGCTCTCCCACACTCCAAGCAAGCATCCTAATGCCCCATAGGTGGTAGTTAGGCAGATGAAGTGGAGGAACTCTGATGGGACTCAGAGAGGTCTGGTTACAGCTTTTCCCTCAGCGCCAGGGAAACCTGTCTCTTCCTTGAGGAAGGGAGCTGCCCTGTTCATGACAGACAGGACAGACTTTCTCCCCCTACTTCCAATCAGGAATTCCAGCTGGAATCAGGAAACTTCTCCCAGCAAATATGATGTGCTCGCAAGAAAAACCTGTTTTGTCCAACTGCCAGGCCCTGACAGGAAATTTGTTTTGTCTAAAAACCATTGAAGCTTGTCTGTTACAGTTCAAGCTTTTTTCTTGTAACTTTCCTCATGTATTTTACCAGCACAAAATTTAGAAAGATTTACCAAAAATTGAATTAAGGGGCTGGAACTATTCTAGTATAACTGTACTGAAGAGCGAACACATTACTGTTTTCATGAGCACACCAAGGTTTGCCACTACGCTCTGAGTTTAGGACTTCCCAGTGCAAAATGTTGTGTGCTAAATGCATAATTCAGGGCTACAATACTCAAGTAAAAACATCTAACAGATAATCTCTTTTCTGTCACTTCTTGTCACATTGGTTCTCAGAAATACCCAGTTATCATTGCACATTATATTTTAGTCACCATTCAATGCAAGCATAATGGGCTTTAGTGAACAGTCATATTTACTATTCCTACAACTATGATATTGTCTTCCCCTCCAAAGCATAACCAAAGTTGCACCGTTCAAACCAATCTCTTTAGAAAGTCAGGCAAAGTGCCTCCTAAAGGCATCAGAATAACAGCATTTAAAAGAACCTTATTCCACTTTTTTTTTTTTTACTTCTTTCAATGGGGAGCATCTTAGCGTGGAACTAAAATAAGTCAACACCATGAAGCACAAAAGATTGCAAGGATTTTCTGCAGCATGGGCTTGTCAAAGCAAGTAGGCAGCCTTTGTGTGCTCCAGCACAGCAGGAGCATTCCTCCAGGTCTGAGTGGCAGAGTGCCCCCGGCCGCGGCTGCCCTGGGCGCCGGGGTTCCCACACCCAAAGCGGTGGGAAGAGGAGAAAGCAGAGCCGCAGAAGTAGCGTTGTAAATGGGATGAACTGGTCAACATGCTTCTTAGGAAATGCATGGCTTCCAGGAAGAATCACATGGAAAGATTTACAATACCTCCACATCAAAGGGTTTGACGTTGGCTATACTGGCTCTTTCAAAAGAAAGACATGTCTGTCCCCTATAGCATCAGCTCTACTGACTCAGGAAAGAGTGCAAAGACATTGCTGAGAATCCTGTACGTCTATACAAAAGTATGCTTTCACTTTTCATTTAAAAAGAAAGAAAAAAAAACAAATAAACCAAAAATAATTTAAATACAATCCCCGTTTTCCTTTGCTCCATTAAGGATGCTTCAATTTAAGTCTCACACTTGCAAAGCGTTCTAATAAATTATCAAGTTTCCCCAGTTAAAACTTCATATTTCTATTTTCTCTTAACACCTTTCACAGAGGCAGTTTTGAGGATAACGCCTGTGTTAGGAGTGTGAATGGGTGACCCTGCAGTACACACTGACCCAAAGATAAACTTTGACCTTATGTTTGCTAATAACACTTTTTCTTAAGATGTCTTGTTTCTTTTATGAACTACTGCTTGACTCTAGGATCTAGAAGCTGACATGCATTAATATACATCTCTGGGTGCCCTTTGACTTGGCCATCAAGACCCTTTGACCCCAGGCTTGATTCCTAAACCCTGTCAATTGTTTGCAAGTGGAAAAAACTTATTTTCTAGTAATAATTAATTTGGGTCATGTTTTATTAAGCATTTTTCCTCTCTTTTTACCTTGTCCTTATTTTAATTTAGGTATAATAGATGTTTATTTCATTTAGTGGTTTTCCAGATTACAAAAAAAAAAATACCTAAAGATACTCCTTTAGAGTTTAATCCTTTGTTTTCAAGCTTTGTAAAACTCCCAATAACACTCAAGTGCCTTGACATTTCAAAAAAAAAAAAAAAGCGCTCCATGAACAGTAATATATTCTAAAAAGCCTCCTTTTGTGCACTGCTTTTCAGATTTATCTGTGTATTTCTGCAGCTTCACAACTTTTTTCAGATAACTCTACAGCATGCTTCAGACGCGACCCCGCAGCCATAAAAGCTGATGGTAAAACTTCCATCAATTCCCACATTGGCAGGGTCTGGCCCCTCGGCAGAGGCACTTGGTGCCAGTTTCTAGCCAACGCCTGACATTTTCAGACTTACTTCTTGAAAGACAAAATTTCTGTGCCTACACAAAAAAGTAGATATATTTACATATACTCTGCGCCCTTTGTTTTAGCAGCCATATACACATATCATGTACTAAAGAAGAGGGCAAGGAGCCTGCCACCAGCCCATCCCCACTGGCCGAGGCACACTGCTGCTTCCCAGTACATTCCAAGATGGAAATTTCTAATTCCTGGAATCATGTTACATTGTGGCAGGAATTGCTGCACTTCTGCCTGTTTTACATCAGGACTGAGAGATCGCACAAAGAGAGCAAACGCTTTCCAGCACTTAGATGATGTATCAAGTGTACGTTGCACATATAGCATTGTAGCAATCAGCATCTGGTAAGGAACACCACCAAATAAAAGGCCTCCAGTCTCAAGAAGGAGCACTAGAACACAGCAAATGAGGGGTTTTAGCAAAATGAAGCAACCAGACTTTATTTTTGTTCATAAAATGCAGTACAGTCTCAGCAATTATGATGTTATATTCTCAGAGCTGCTTTGTTTTCATGCTAGGCAAAAATATTTCCGAAAAGCTCCAAGAAAATGCAGTTAAAAAGTAAGTTCTGCATTTAAACAAAACAAATCCACGCACCACCAACCAACACTCACTGAAGAAATCGAAGGGCAGGAACACAACAGGCAACAGGGAGCCAGGTCAGTAGAAGACATGTTCAGGTTCCACTTCTTGCTGCTGTAGCTGAACAAGACTTCAGTTTGGGGTGATGGAATAGCCAGATGAGAAATTTTGGGCTTCCAAGCATCCCGCTGCCCCCAAGGGGTGCATCCCAAGCACTTGTCCCACATATCAGGTCCCTGACTGACACAGGAACAGCTCACAACAGCCTCCAGCCTCGGGGAACACTTGCCCCATGGACATGGGGGACTCAGTTACATGCACAGCATCTAGGAAACTACCAGGCAAACATAATCAAGAGTTGAGTTTGTTGGGGTTTTTTAAATCCCTATGCATGTCTGAAAAGACCCAAAATACTCTTTCCTGCTTCCAGAACAGAACGTACCCCAAACAACGTGGGGTTTGGACTAGTCTTTTCAGGGCTTTGGGCCTGATGGCTCCCCTGGCTCTGGTGATCAGATGGATTTCTGTAGGACTAAACCATGGATAGAGACAACTGCAGCAAAAGAAGACGAGGCCCTGGCAGGCAGCATCTACCCTGCTGACACCAGGGCTTGCTTGGTTCAAAACCAAAGTCTAATGAGGAAGCAAATCTCCACGAAGCTCATGGGACTGAGACTGGGGCAGGTATCCTGACTCTCCAGGTTTCCCCAGAACAGAGTATTCAAACCACAAATTGTTTATTGTATGTTCAATTAATAGATAACGCACATCATGGGACTTTAACGCTTTCTGTTTTCTTTTCCTGACTCAGCTGACTCTATCCAGCCATCCTTTCTTTGCTCTATTGCTTCCTTTTCTAGCCCTATGCTCCAAATTTTAAATTGGCAGAGCCTATTAAACAGGTATGCTACTCATCAGAGTGAACAACCCCTCTGGGATATGCACTAACCTTCTTTGCTCCAAGAAAACACGGCTCCCCCTAGAAGTTAGAACAGAGCACCTTCCATTTGCAGCAAAAGAATGAAGTCTAGATAATATTTCAAAAGAACTTAAAAATCAAAGGAGAGACAGTGAAGCCAGACCAGCTACAGAACTACATTAAACAGGGCTTCTACTGCCATGCATCCTGGTCCAAGTTCTGCTGAAGGTATGGCCAAGACAGCTTGCACCAGCTAAGGCTCTATGCTTCTTCCAGAAATCCTCTCTATTTTCAGCTGATGCAAAGATACATTATCAGTCTTGATATATTCAGAAGGATCCTTATAAAGCCTTATCATCATCAGGCTCTAAAGTTAATAAAGTTCTCCTGTAAGGAGAGAACCTTTTAAACCCAAACAAAATCAATTTATGGATTTAACTCGGACAGACTTGATAAAACCCTATGGACACCAGGAGGGACCCATACAAAAGAAAGAGGTCATTGGTTCTGTATAGTTATTCCAGCTGGAATTCTTAGACAGTGAAGTGTTCACATAGTGCCATTTTTTTCTATTAATACGTAGCTTTGAAACTATGCTATTCCTAACATATACAGGAATTCCTCTTCTTTTCTTCTCCTTAAAAAAAAAAATAAAAAATACAGTGGTCACTATAAAAGAAAAGTTGATATTTCTTCTTGTATGGTGGCAGAACCCTTCATACAAGCACAACCACACTGAATACTCTTTTAGATTATTTGTCAGACTGGAGTTCAAAGGAGGGTGCAATGTAGCCAGGAAGAAAGTCCCTCTGTTTAAAATTTAGCATGCAAGATCTCAACAAAAGTGATTTTTGACTGCGCCAATGCTTTTGTTTTCTCAATAGCAGCAACAAAAAATTATTTTTTTCTTTCTTCCCCACAGTAAACCATTACCAGCTGTTGATGGGAGTATTTTTTTTAACATGCACTAAGTCATATTGTATATTGCCTATTTCATGTGCATATAGCATTTTTTGCTACAAATTCTTTACCATGTTATACCAGTAAATCCAAGAGTACTGCCCAATCTTGTTATACGGTTTAGGGCTTATCAACACAAGTGGAATTCCACTGACCAGGATGACGCCAGAGACTGAAGTTACTTTTATGCAAAGGTGACCACAGCATTACGCTCAAACCAACACAAAGCCTTTCGGCTGACTTTGTCTGTACAAAGCAAGAGTAGCTCCTTCCAACTAAAATCCATTATGCATTATATTAAAAAAAAAAAAAAAAAAGATACAAGTAGTTAAGTAGTTAAGTTGTAAAACTCCATGTCTTTCAAGATGGTTCTCGCCACACACTTCTGTCCATGTGTGTGTTATTACACAATTATCTACATCAGCTGGATCAAGACTAGAGCACTTCTCTCACATTGCAAATTCAGTATTATCTCCTTGTTTCAATAATGGCGACAATTCAGTGCAACTATGAAGATAAAACTCGGGAATCTTTTCTTGTGCCAGGACCTTAAAATAAGCCTGTTTATGGACACATCCATTTGTGCAAATAAAATCATGTATTTGTTTTGTATGTGTAACTTCAGGCCAGTGGGAAGAAAAAAAAAAAAAAAAAAAAAAAAAAGCCCCACAGGGATAATTTAACCAACAATACAAAGAAAACTGAAGCAAATCTGAAACTTTGTCCTTAATTTACCCTGTTGGGGCAAAATAAGGCAGGAATCTCATACCATGTGTGCTACAATGCTTAGGTACAACAGCATATGTTAAGTAAGGAGAGTTGCAGCCTCAGCTCAATCTCATTGTTTATTATGGTTTAAAGTCTGACCCTTAACATTATATGTGGTTTAAAACTATATTCGGAGGAAAGAGAGTGAAAGCGGCTCTCCTAGGTTTATAAATGTGTTTGTCTTTAAGGTTTGTTCCAGAGGAAACCATGCGTGCCTTAGCTCGCTCCATACGCAAACCCTTACACGATTTTTAAACATGCTAATACTCACATTCTGCATCTCAGGTTAATCACGAAGGGTTTTTTGTTGGTTTTCTACTAGCAGCTTGCCTACAATCCACCAACCCACCACTCTTTATGTGTATACGTTGAATAATTATGAAGCAGTGAGTATTTATCACCTTTTCTGAGCAGTAAGCAGAAAGAAATACAATACTATTACTTCCAGCTACTGGCTTTCCCAAGATAATTAGATAACACAGTGGACTGAAGCCTTGGTTAGTCCAATGCTGTTCAAGTTAAGTGATTGACATGCCTCTGTCTGGCTGCTCTATTAACTGTTTCATTTTGTTGCTATTTGCAGTTTGCTTGGCTAATACTTCGAACAAATACAGACTGTTTCTTTAGCCCCTTTTTTCTCTTTGACCTTCTCCTGCCCATTTTCTTTGAGTCACTTCAAACTGCCTTGAAAAGGCCTGTTGAATGCGCACAGTCCATCAGAGTCCCAGGTTCATCCCATTCCTTGCCCTGAATGCTTTACTTCAAAGATGGGCCGCATTCTTTAATTGCCCTTTGAATTAATATCAAAGGGTCACAATGCGAGTGCCAAAAGAGAAAGAGGCTTTAATGAAGCAAAGAGCTGCCATTCATTTGCAGATAAGCACGTTTTTATGCCTGACTGGTCACCATGGCTAAATGCTTCATGAAGAGGAGGCAGGGCAAGGCAAAGAGACTTTTGCTTAAGTGGTGATTAGTTCAAACAAACAAGAGTAAACAAATAAAAAACAACACAAACATCCCAGCAACAGAAAATAAGTTAATATGGCTGAATGTGTTAAAAACCAACCAACATCCTATTGTGTTAATAAGGCCATTAACCCTTTGCAAAATCCTGGGGTCTCGCTTCCCAGAGCTGAAGCTCAGCCTCTACTCCAGCCCCCTTCTTTCCGTTACCTTCCACAAAAAATATTTTGGGGGTTAAATTTTCACCCTTAGTCTTGGGCCACAGATGCAAATTGTTTTAATACAGTTGTTTCCAGAGGTATTAAAAAAATAAATAAATCTGACTTTGGAATAAGGAATTAGGAAAAGAAATCAGCAAGTTAACTTTGCCCATTTTTTTCCTGAGACAGGGCATATTTGATGGCTTGCATTTCAGTGCCTGTGGAATAACAAGTTCTATACTTAAATTATTTATTGATTTACATTTTGCCAATGCATTCAGTACTGTGTTAAAATGTGAGAGTGTTCAGCTTGCTTAATTGCCTAATGTTCTCCGACATTTTGGTTTAAATTTCAATACTTGGGGGGATTTTGTTTGGTTGACTGGCTGGTTTTGCTTATTTGAAACCTATGAAGCTGCACTAGGAAAATTTACTCAGCTTCTTAATCCTACCTATGGAGTCTTCTATTTTCTCTTTAAAATACCAAGAATATAAAATTAAAATGAGAAGCTTTGACACATATTGTAATGCAATTACAGCCACAATGCAAGTATACAGAAACAAGAAGTTCACAGGTGTCCTCTTTATAAATGCTGACTTATTATTTAGAGACTCAGGCTTCTCTTTGCACAGAAATAATAACTTACTTGACAAATACAAGGTTGTTTTATTGCAGTAGAATTATCCCCCCATGAAAGAGGATTAGCTATACTCGTAACAGTGTAAAAGTGCCTTCTAAGTGCATTCACATCAGAAATTGTGCTGCTATCTCCCATAACTAAGAAGGTTGTAGGGGTACAAACAGCCCACAGAAGCACAAACCACATTTTTGGCCCCACTTCTTCAAAAAGGATTTCTCATTAATATTACATACACTTAAGCCTAACCCTGTGTGCAACCTGTCACAAGACTTTCCTTTACTGACACTTCCTGTGATTTATTTTTTTTTTACCCCTCTGCCACTACTCTACTCTTGCCTGGCTCAGCAAGAGTGCTCATCACCCCAATCCCAGCTCTGAATCTTTATTACTCACCAGAACGTGAAGAACTTTGACCTTAAACATCCAGCTGGAAACTCAGTACTGACAAACACCGTAAAAGCATCTTGCATTTGTGGAGGGAAGAAGCATAGCAATGAAAAACATGCAGCAGAAGAGCATAAAGATGTCAGCTGCAGAAGAGGGACAGAAGTGGCTTGGAAGTTTCAGTGCTGACACTAGTATAGCTAAATTGCATCTTTTTCAGAATATAAAGCTGTATGTTGAGCAGCCTGCTAGGAAACTGCTGAACTGTACCATCTTAAATTAATAATACTACCAAAATTTTAATTTCGGTCTTTTTTTGAGCCAGCCCGATTTGCAATCCCACTTTAACACAAGTCAAAACCCTAGAAACTCTGGATTAACTCTGAGATTTAGTTCAGCAAATGTCAAACGCCACCAAGGTTATACCATTCTTCTAACACCTGATGCTCTTCTGTTTCGCAAGTGTTGCATTTTCTAACACATCTTTTAAAAAATATTAGCTAATTTATTTTCCCTGTATTTTCCATATTTCAGAGTATTAATTTCTCTGCTCTTCAAATGATTGCAGACAGTTCTGTACATTAGGCTAGATTACATTATTAACTGGTAATGAAAGACATACTGCCCTGTTTGAATTCCTCTTCTAAAAACCACAGCGCAGCTGACTTTTCTGCAACGCCAGCCTCGGTAGAGTATCAGAATTGAAACGATGTCACACTGCATTTAGAAATAAACAGTTATTTATACACCATCTCTACTCGTGTAATGAGAATGTTTTCCATGTGCTCACATGCAGTGAGCTTAAGAGCAAGACTGCAGGGAGAGCAAGTCAAGCAGCAGAGTGACGCATGGCACAAGCTTGAGATGGCAAAGCCGTTTGTGAGGGCTTGCTCCAAGGCTGTGGAATGGCTGCTTGGCCAGCTCACAGCACCAAACCATGCACCAAAGCAGCCTCCTCCATGTCACAACCTCACAGAAAACCAGGGGGCAGGTCAAGCCAGGTGCCACCAGGGTAGTTAGCTTCACAAGCAAAAGGTGAGGCTCAGATATGGACACTAGGGCCACAGACCCAGCACAGCACTAACTGCGCCACCAGGAGGGACTTCGTGGCCATCCACAGCCACGATAGACACTACAGTACCATTACAGGAACCAAGACCCTACATTTTGGCCCACATCAGGTCAAAACTAATGCAAGTCAAACACATGTACCCACACACTAATTGCCACAATTACTACATTATTGAAATAGTCACCAAACGTGGACTATCCTTTCTTGACTAGCAGTACAATGGCATTTGCAGTTTGTAAATAACTTTTGATACAAATTGCTCATTCACTAACACACAGTCTAGGAACATAGCAAAGTGTCACAGTTACAGCCCCTGAATATATCGTATAAATTGCGTATGCAGAGCTAGATCTGGAGTCACAGCACAGGTTTCCAACAAGGATAGGTGGACTTCCCATTTGGAACATACTAAAAATCAAACTAATAAGATAAAACAAAACAAATAGCTTAAATGCTTTCTATCTTCCAAATTTATGTAACATTGCCTTACATACATTAAAAAAAAACCCAAACATTAAAACAGGAAAAAATTTATTTCCCTATTAACTCCTCATTTTGTCTGATCTGTCACTCCAGCTTGTAGTAACACATAAAACATATTTAGTGTTACAGTAATAACTGTTCTAGAATACCATAAGTGATGGGCAAATCAGAAAGCTATTAGTCAAGACATCTTACATATTCACTGCCATAAAAATAGTTCAATCGCTATGTTCTGTGAACTGTAAGAACTCCTCGTTATTGTGATTATCATTATTGAATTATCAAGAACCACCATAAAATTCAAAACATAAGCAAATGTATTTCTTAATGTTTTGTGTTATATAAATTCTTTACTGATTTAAAACAAAACACGTCATTCGTAGATACCAGCCACTTCACACCTGATGGGGGCATATGAACATAACCATCGCTACTCCCCTATAATTAGTTAGCTGTCCATCTAGTACTGCCTGGAGCACATTTGCTCTTGGACTATATTCTCCTAGTTTTGTGACAAATAACAGAAGACCATTTTGTGATAACTGGATTCAACTATTCTCTACTTTGGATCATCTTTTCAATATTCTTTCTGGTTTTGGTTGTCATCTAAATATCTTAACCATCAGGCTCCGAACTCTGATTATCCATCTTTTTCCATTATCTGCAACTTCAATAGTAAATGCTATACAAAGTTATGTGATACTGACAATGGGGTTATGTAACTACTATTGTTACTAAAAAAACAAGGAGAAATAAAATGCATATAATGAAAAAAATAATCAAAATACTTTAGTGCTTAGTAGCACTTGATTGTGCTTAGTGCTTAATAATCACCACCTAATCTTCAGGAGATTGAGTGAAAGTACCCAACTAAACCTTGGAAGAACAGCAT